>NC_036435.1:2001628-2634353 GCF_000184455.2 Aspergillus oryzae RIB40 | reverse complement strand
TCCAAGTGGATGCGGAAGTAAGCTGAAAGGTAAAGTTTAGGAACAGAAAACCAACGAGAGGGTCTCAAGCGGTTCCTCAGACTCAGGAGAAGGACTAGACCCTGGAAGTCCCGAAAGATCCCTAAGAGTTTATTGAACCCGGAGTTTATCAGGATTCAGGCTCACAATCGACATATACTAACTCGGTGACGTCGTCGCAAGTCCATCAATCGGGTAGATAAATGATAAGATAACGGGGCTGGGATGCAAGCCATTGGTCCAGTCCGTGACTAACGATCGTTGATAACCCGTCCCGTGGATAAGGCACCGTTTCTTGGCAGGTGGTATTGGAATACTCGTAAAAAGATTCACATTCATGAGCACTACTACGCAGCTATAAATCACCAGAATGGCAGTCTCCCTCGCTACATTCCTACGATGACAAGACACCTACTGCTTGTAGTAGGCTTGACACCACTAATCGTTTCTACTTCTTCTGTTCGGCGGCAGGTCCTCCACCGGTAGTGGGAAGACCCATAAAGATCTTGAATGAATCATAACTGGCATGTGTTAGTAGTCAACTCCCAAAACAGTAAATTGGGCATCAAGTGATACATACATCATCCATTGCAAACCGGTCTACGAATTCCTTTGGTTAGCGGATGCCTCAACAAAGTCCGTTGTCGACTTACCAGAGTTCCAATCATGACGATTCTGACAGGAAGACCATTCCACAAGCCAGCGAAGCCAATTTCCTTGTAGATCCGGCCCATAGCGGCACCAAAGGCTTCGCCGGGCTGTCTGTTTGCGTTCAATTTACTCACCATCACATCAGCGGGGTGGGAGACAATAGCGCAAAGAATACCAGCCAAGTAGCCACCAGTGAAGGCCACCCCAGTCTGTGCGCCTTTGTTGTAATCAGACTTCTGACCCGGTAGGTAGTTGTAAATCATCTCGACTATGGTCTCGAATGAAGCAAACTTCATCATGGTGTACGGAATCTGCCGACCCCACAGCGGATATAGACCCTTGTAAAGTCTATTCGAAGTCAGTGCAGTCCAGCTGCAAAATGTATAACTGAGTGCTTACCCAGCCACACCTTCCTTCGAAACGACGTTGGAAATCCCTGTGAAAGTCGATCGGATATCAGGTGGGATTGTTGTCTGCATGCGCACCTTGACGGCCTCGAAAGGACAAAGTGCTACATCAGCAATAAGCTCGGCAGATGCACTAGCTGTGAGATACAGGGACGTCTTCCAGCGATTTGCATTCTCCACTCCAACAAGATCGCTGTAGAACTTCTTGAAAAACTCATAGCCACCGTACTTGAACGCTCCTTGTGCCTTTATTCTGTTAGTCAGCTCTGTATACTATATGTCAGTAATTGAATCACCAGCGTACGCTGTATCCAAAGAAGGTAGGGCCCCAGCCAGTAAACACTCCTCTGAAGCCCTCTGCGGCGCGAATCGTACGAAACGCCACTAAGTTGCTTTTGTAGAGCTGGGGGTCAACTTGGCGTCGGCATTTGATGAGATCTAGTGGCGTCACAGCAGTGTGGGTAAGACCCTATCCATAATCAGAAGATTGAAATAGGGAATGTAGCGACTATCATATTACAAGGGGGAACCTACACAAGCAAGAAGTCCGCCGACTGTACAGGCCGCATAATACTTGGGAGTCCACGGTTCAATTTTGCCAGTCTTCGCCTGAGCCTTTTGGCTTGCAACATTGAACTCGCGTGACGCCTCCTTTGCAAAGGCATCTGCCTTGCTTTTGGTGTCATCAATCACACTCCATGCTGGAAACGGCTCCCGCCTCGTTGTTCCTGGTGCTCTCGAAAGCTGCGGCTGCTTTCCGGATTGGTTTAGAGGGTGCTTTGAGGAAAACGTGTTACTGATGATGTCTTCAGAGGGAAACATCTTGGCGAGGGATTTCCTAGTTGAGCCGTGTCAAAATATTGGGTTTATCGTAAGTTGAGAGGTCTCCACAGGACCAGACCGCACGTACTGGGGGTTGTATATCTATAGAGAAGATCGTCCCCACTTGTAGGGCAACTGGTATCTCAATGAGTACAAAAACAGTTGGGACACGAACCACTCGAACTACCGACTTTTTTCTTCATTCAAAAATGTTAAAGGAGCAGTATGACAGTATAAATAGTAAAATGACAAGTGACTCAGTCCGAACAACCGAAAGGAAGAGAGATCTGACACTGCGGTAGCGGCCGGCAATGACGTCGAATGGTATCGTCTCACCCACTTCTGGTTGGCGCCAAACCCGATCCGCTTAGAGGGCGGAGACTAAGGCTCTCGTGGGCCGCAATCGATAAATTTATCGTCCATTGGAACAGACCTCACCTTGCGATATTGTCAAAACACGAACCGGCCTCCTTACCTCGTATCGTTTGCTCTTAGTGCTCGCATAACCGTGTTTCTCCGAGTTTACCCTGTAATACTTGGTGTCCCGATTTGACGCCGTTACTATCGCCAATTGAACATTATAGTTGGCCCCTCTTCGTACCCCTCCTCATCGCCTTTGCCGCCCCTCCTGTGAATCACTCAGTGGATATGGCTTCCTATTCGACCGGCAGCGAGGCATTTGCCCGCGAAAAGCTCTCTTCTACTGCGGAACAGTCCACTTCCCCGTCATCGTGGGCAGACAAGTACCGAGGGGTTAGTTACCACTCTATGATGGCATTACACGCCCAACTGCATAGACCCTATTGTCATTCCCTACTTACCGATGAAAAAAAAATCTAGGCTACTGTCGAAGATCTGGACCCCCCTCCGGCACTGTCTGTCTCACCTAACGACTTAGTCTCCTCCGCCATGCTCGCAGCCTACGAACGTGATTTCACTCATTTAACGGTCACCTCTTCTACGAAACGATCCCTACTTGGCTACCTCAGCATTCCCCGGCTCAAGCAGCTTTTGAAAGAAGGAACTATCAAAGAATCAGATTCCGTGTCTGCTGCCATGCAGCGGTTTAACCGGAAGCGGGGTCTGTACCAGGTAATCACAATGGAGACTCCCTTGGAGGAATTAGAGCAATTCTTCGAGAGTGAAACCGGTCCCAATGGCGAGGGGCGAGAGAAACAAGAGTTTGCCGTGGTAACAGATGCATCGCGGAAATTCGTGCTCGGAGTGGTGACGAAGGGTGATCTGGAGGAGTTCGTGAAGAGGAGGCCATAAGTCCTTGAATATTAAAGCATTCCTCTTTTACCTTTTCTTTGATTGTTTCTCTTCTTCTGCTCGGCTTCAACTTGTTTATATACAATCTGTCAGTGCATTTCCAGGAGCGGCTTTTTCAACATGGGCTGGTTGTAACACTGGAACTATCGTCTTCCACAAGGGTCTGAAACAGGATTACTTAACGGCCTGCAGCACTTTTGTGGGCGTGTTTCACATTCATGGATCTAGTTGAATGATGTAGGAATCTCAGATATTCAACTGGTATACTTGAAGTCCACACGAGCTATCATCCTTGGACCCAACCGAAGTAGAATTACAACACAGCTGTCCGTAAACGCCGCATATTAAGTACAAGACCAATGCATAAACGTAAACCGATTGGTAATCCCGCTAGACGCCACAGGCCACAGGCCATTTATTGCGCCTTCTTCTCTTTCTTTTTGGTTAAGGCTTCTCTCTCTAGGCGATCATCCTGCCATGCAACAAAGACATACGAAAACAAGACAACATTGGCCGTAACAGCCGCAATAATGCCGGCGACAGTTGGACTCGCTACCGAATGTTAGAACTTATCCCCCAAGGGCACCCCGATATCATGGAAGAAAGAAGTAAACAAAGAAACCAAGGGGCAAAGGAGCTTACCGCCAAACTTCACTGAGACAAAGTACATGCCAATGGGCAATGAGACCATCGCCGCGGAAAACCCTAGCAGTTTGAAGATGACATTTCTGTAACGATCGATCAGTATCCGTGACAATTCATCGGTGGGGCACTCTGAGCGGCACGGCTTGGTTCGCACAAGACACTACATGTCTATCGGGCTCGACGTCGCGCATCGGCCATGTGGCATGAATGCAGATTTAGGATGGAAACCAGACGGAGAAAATTCTTACGTGGGAACTGCAGGAGTAACATCGGAATCGGATGTTTTCTCTGGTGCAGGAGAAGCGACTGCTTCTGCGTATGATTTACCCTGAGGACGACGGCTGGCCATTTTGGAGAGCAAAGGGTGTTGATACTAAGTACGTGGACCGAACAGATATGATGATACCCTGGGGGGCTGGTAGCAAAGGGAGATGTTCAACTGTACGTGGAAAGTTAATCGAATTGAGGTCAGATTGATTTTTGAGCCTTATGAATATATTTATAATCAGTTCTCTGTGTTCAAAGACTAAAAAAGGATTGTCTATTGAATCATTGATTTACTCAATCCAGGCGGACGTGATTCAGGTGAGGTCATTGTATGCGCATCTATCATTGGTCCGTGGCCATTGAAAGCCTCTGATTGCTCCAACATTTCTTTCAACACCGAGAGATTCATTCTATAGATCGCTTTCGACTCAGGTGAAAGGATATATATTGTTTAGTAAGTGACCTTCTCGTCAAACACTGTTTACCTCGCTCCATGTATATAATTTGGAGATGTCGCTGGATTTCCTGGTCGGTCTTTAATTGAAGCGCCAAACCACGTGACCGCGGGCGCGTCTGAGCGCGTTTTATGCGGAGAAGAAAAGCCCTTTAACTTAATTTGAGGAAAAGTTCAGGTTGGGGAAAAGAAGGAACTTTCTCCCCGGTCGTCTCAGCGAAGCTGCCTTCCTGTCGCAGTGGCCGGGCCTCAACTTAATTCACCAGTATCGGACAATATTTACTAACCATGGACGACTCAGTTCCTGATACCCCGGTTAGCGATAAAAAAGTCATTCACAATACGCCGCCCGGGAAAGAAGAGGAAGGATATGAGACTGTCGCCACTGTTCCGCTGCCAAACTTTCAACAACCCGCAACCCAGTCGCTGACTCCGGCGACCCAACGCTTAACACAACCAACACAGATCATAGAACCGCCCTATTCTGCGAAGGGCAATTCAGTCATTCAAGTTGCTGCGTCTTCCCCGCCCGGTCCTACATCGTCTCCTTCTCGTCCTGCCTTGCCCGGCGGTCGCCTTGCCAGCGCAATGGCGCCCAGCGGTACCCAGTTCCGCCCCCCTGCGGTAGGCCCTGCGAAGCGTGCGCCGGTAATAGATCTTGAGGATGACGGTCCAACGTACCGCGGAGGGTCTTCGGACGACGACGACATTCAAATGATAAGCAGCACTGACATCAAGCCGTCCTTGTTTGCCAAATCTTCACGGAACCCCGAAAAGGTTCTGGACTCACCGGGAAGCGCAACCAATTCTTCATTCGACCGATTTAAAGAGATCACTGCGTCTGCCGTCTATAACCCCTCGAGCGCAAAACGTCCTGCAGCTCAAATGGACCCTGTACCAAAAGGGACTGCGGTCAAGAAGCCTCGGCAGGATGGGCCTTCCCGTGCACAGCCTGTGGAGCTGGATATATCGTCTTTACATGATATTGAAGACTATCAATTGAGGGCCAAGGTAGAGAAGATGCAAAGAGTGATACCTCAAAAATCTGTCAAAGCTTGCATGCAAGCTCTTTTAACGAAGCGTGGCAATTACGACGATGCTTTGGATTATCTGGCCAGCATGGTTGAGGATGAAGCAGATGGACGAGCTGACTTGTCAGACGATGAATTGGCTTTTAATAAAAGAGCCTCTCCCGTTGCGCCGGCAAAGCAGCAGATCAAAGCTCGAGGAACTATTCAGAATAAATGGGCTGCGATGCGCCTGGACAATCGCAACACCCCGAAGGCACCTGCGCAACCGTCCGACGAAGAATCTAAACCAAGGAGGCGGTTAATCAGGGGGCCAAAGACCCGTGTGTCTTCTCCGAGTCCAGATCGCTCAGAGTCCCCTCCGAAAAAGAAGACCGGCCGACTTGTTCAAGGACGCAAGCATCCATCACCCGAACCTTCAGAACCCGAAGCGTCCATGTCCGACGACTCAGATTCCGGTGTAGAAGCCATTACAGAGGGTGAGAGCGCATTGGAAACGAAGGTTCTCAGGTTCTTCAATACATGCAATGTCCTTGACCTTGCCGACATTGCCGCAATCACCGAAGATGTTGCGAAAGTCATAATTTCCAACCGACCTTTTGCATCTCTGGATGAGGTACGCGTCGTCACTGCGCCTACGACGGAGCAAACCGCGAAGCCAAAGGGTAGCCGGGGGCGTAAAACGCCCAAGCCAATTGGTGATAAAATCGTGGATAAATGCATGGATATGTGGGTTGGGTACGAAGCTGTCGATTCGTTAGTGGCAAAATGTGAGGCGCTTGGAAAGCCGATTGCATCGGAAATGAAGAAGTGGGGTGTCGATATCTTTGGAAAGCGTGATGGGGAATTGGAACTGACATCTATCGACCCCGGTGCATCGCATGATTCTGGCATCGGTACTCCTGCCAGTCAGCGTTCAGAGGATGATAGTGATGGCCCTGCGACTGGCTCCCGTAAAAGCCGATTCATATCCCAGCCTGGTATCATGCGCGAAGACTTGAAGATGAAGGATTATCAAATCGTCGGAATCAATTGGTTGTCGTTGCTCTTCGAGAAAGAATTGAGCTGTATTCTGGCGGACGATATGGGTCTCGGAAAGACTTGCCAGGTCATTGCGTTTTTGGCCCATCTGTATGAGAAGGGCATCAAGGGACCGCACCTCATCGTCGTGCCTTCGTCCACAATCGAAAACTGGCTTAGAGAGTTCCAGAAGTTCTGTCCAACCCTCTCCGTCATGCCATACTACGCTGGCCAAGCCGAGCGGGCAGTGATTCGCGAAACGATCGAAGACAACAGGGATAGCATCAACGTTATTGTCACTACGTATACCATTGCCAAAGCCAAGGTTGATGCACACTTCTTGCGCAACATGGACTTCAGTGTTTGTGTGTATGACGAGGGACATATGCTCAAGAGTTCTACATCTGTTCTCTATGAGAAATTGATCAGAATCCGGGCTCGCTTCAGGCTTCTTTTAACAGGTACACCACTCCAAAACAATCTCCAAGAGCTTGCCTCTCTTCTGGGCTTTATCCTCCCGAAGGTTTTCCAAGAGCGCAAGGAAGAGCTTCAAAATATCTTTGCAAACAAGGCGAAGACCGTGGATGAATCCCACTCTGCCTTGCTTTCCGCACAACGCATCGAAAGAGCAAAATCAATGCTTAAGCCTTTTGTGCTGCGACGAAAGAAACACCAGGTCATTGATTTGCCTCCCAAGGTTTCTAAAGTTGAGTATTGTGAATTAAACGAGTCCCAGAGGGAAATTTACGAACATGAGCAAGAAGAGGTCCGTAAGCTGTTAGCCGACCGAGCAGCTGGCAAGAAAACAGGCAACAAGTCTGCAAATATCTTGATGAAGCTACGTCAGGCAGCTATCCATCCATTGCTCTACAGGCGTCACTACAAGGACACTACTTTGAGCCGTATGGCCAAAGCTTGCCTCAAAGAAGAGCAGTGGTCCCTGTCAAATCCGGACATCATTTTTGAAGAGCTACAGGCATACAATGACTTCGAATGTCACACTATGTGCGTGAACTATCCCAAGTCGCTTGGGAAGTTTGCGCTGAAAAACAATGAATGGATGGATTCGGGTAAAATCGATAAACTTTGTGAACTTCTGAAGCGATTCAAGGAAAACGGTGACCGTACTCTGATCTTCTCCCAGTTCACTATGGTGATGGATATCCTCGAACACGTCCTTGAAAACCAGCACCTTGGTTTTGTTAGACTTGATGGCCGTACGAACGTCGAGGATCGCCAGTCTATCCTCGATGCATTCCATGAACGTACAGATATCCCGGTGTTCCTCCTCTCCACAAAAGCCGGTGGCGCAGGTATCAACTTGGCCTGTGCCAACAAAGTGGTGATCTTCGACTCGAGCTTCAACCCCCAGGAAGACGTACAAGCCGAGAACCGCGCCCATCGTGTGGGTCAAACGCGCGAGGTGGAAGTCATCCGACTTGTTACCAAGGACACAATCGAAGAACAGATCTATGCACTGGGACAAACGAAGCTGGCTCTCGATCAAGCCGTAGCAGGCGAAGATGCCGGCGAGTCGAAGAAGAGTGAAGAAGCAGGCATGAAGGCGGTAGAGGATATGCTCATTGCCGGCTCAGGTGGAGAGAAACATAGCTCTTCATGAGAGCGTGTCCCTGGCGATTTCATAGACTTGAGTATTAACCATCTTTACAAAAGCCCAACAGTTCGAGAACGTTTGGGCCCGTGCAGCAAACCCTCCAAAGACTATAGGGGCCTGCCGATTGCATTTCGTTTCTTTCTTTCCTGATTCAACATGCTCGACTGTACTTTTTGCTAAATCTGTGTTTGCATCGCCGTTGTATTAGCGATTTTATTTGTCTGCACATTTTCATGGGATACAACTTGCCTTTTGAGTGTGATGATAGCCGTGCTCTTACTGTCACGGTTCGCACTCGATATCTTGGTTGTATCTGATCTTGTTTGGACGCATTTGTCGTGCCACAATGGAGTTAGCAACATCTTGGGGTTGTGTTGGCTGTTTTGACTTACCAGCCTCTTTTTGTTTTTTGTTTTTCTCTTTTCGCATTTCTGATGCTTTTTTGCTTATAGAGACGGGAGTATGAACTGGTTGTTTAGAGTTTATTACATCATGAGCACTAATAGATCAAAGAAAATGATCTGATTGATTCTATTACCTCGTTGGCAATGCCATTCATTTCAGACATGTACGATACGATTGACTCGGGAATGCCAGGGGTGGGGAATTTAATATATCGGAATAGTATGATGAGATCCATGAATTTGATATAATCGTGTATGTACCGTTGAAATCAGACGTCTTCAACCGACTGGATTTTATCATACCGGGGGAATCTATAACTATGAACACCAAAGAATGATCCGAGAATTCAACACCATTTAATGCGGTCAAGACAATAGTAGAAAAAGTGAGGCGCAAATAAGAAGAGTAAGGAGGAACTATAATAGGGACTTTCAATCATTATGAGACTGGAGTTGGGAGAAGAGCCTATCCCCAAGCTCATGCGGCGACTTCCTGTTTCTGGGATGGCTGAGAAGCTGATTCAGGAATATCGGGATTGGCCCCGGCCTCCTTCTCCTCAGGCTTCGTCTTCGTAGGGGTAGGGAAGGAGCTAGTACGAATTGGTCCCACACCGCTGGTAGCGGGGGACGTGGATTTGGGCCTTGAAGCACCACTGGCTGCTCGAGCGGTTTCGTTATTCTCAATCGCGTTCTGGACAGCTTTGTTTCGTGTCTCTTCCTTGAAGAAAGCTGATTTTCCCGTGAGGTTCAAAATTTCATCGACTTGGAGCGCAGCTGGCATGAGGTCGTCGAACCTCAGGATGTGGCAGTAATCGGCATAGCTCTTGGCGCCCTTTGTGTCCTGAAACTCTTTGTTCTTGCCCGGGATCATGACATTCAGTAGAAACTTGGTGTTACCGAAGCGATTCTCCGACTCGAGACAGAACTTTAGGTAAGCATGAACGACTTCTCTGAATGGAAGCAAACCTCCATCTGCTTCGCTTTGGAAACAGGAAGGATTGGCCTCAGCAGATGTTGCAATCATGGCTCCATCTACGCCAAACTCTTCCATCAAAGCCAGCCCCTGGTCACGGGAGGTCACATCGCCATTCATGAGGCATGCGACACCAGCGTCATGGCAGATGTCGCGTATCATACGGAGCTGTTCGCGGATTGCTCGTTCGCGAGGACGCATGGCTGGTGTTCGGCAATGGACCGTCAAGCCTGTAATGCCTGTTTTGACAAGCCTTGAGACCAACGCCTCTGTAATCTCCGGCTTTTCAAGGATGCGGATCTTCACGGAGATACCAATTTGATAAGGTTCGCCAATCTCGCGGACTAGCGCCTCTAGAATTGAAACCAGTTTATCAGGTGTCCGTAACAAGGCCGCACCCATACCGCCGCTTGTACTGAATGGTTTCGGACATCCTGAGTTCACATCTATACCAGCAACATCACCAGCGACCACTTTGGCGGCTTGCACAGCGAGCTCGGGCGAGGCTGTACCGAGTTGGAATATGAGTTTCCCCTTCTCCCGCACCGGATCAAGGCGGTAAATCACCGATTCCTGAGGTGCTGCTTCGGTGCGACCACCGTTCGAGGGCAGCCTCGTATATTCAATGCATCCGTTTCGAGGGTTCACGCGGCGAGAGGCACCGGCGAGCGCACGATCAATCGTTTCGGGACCCCAGACAAGATCTGCACCATATTTAAGGGCTGTAAGGCGCGAAGGTAATTCTCCCGATCGGACCATCGGCGCTAGGACTATTTTGCCACGATAGTCGACCCCGTTGGCGGGGATGGGAACGCGAGGTGGTGTAGTGAGCGAAGTCATTGCGGAGCGGAGAAATCTGAGCATAGCATACTTCAACGGAAAAGCGACCTGTAATGGGGGTTGTCTGTTTGGTCGTGATCGACTCAGACGGTCAAGAAATCGACTTCGTGGGCGTTCGTATAGTTAAGTCATGGAGTAGTTCATTATCCTTGGAAGGCGGAGGGAAAAAGTCTATATCACGTGAAGATAGACGATAAGTTAAAATTTTCCTTCGCATTCTTTTCGCTCGGGTATTGTGACGGGTATTGCATATTACCGGGCGGTACCTGCCAAGTAAATAGGGGTCAAGAGCAGTTATCACCTCTACTTTGTAGAAGGGACTGGTATACACTTAAGTGAACTGTCCCAACACTTCTATTTTCCAGCTATTATCTGCGAGACTCCAATCTTCCCATTGCGAAGTCAATCCCACTAGTGCATTGGCACTTTATTCCAGTGTCTGACAGGAGGAATACGAAGGGAACTATGCACGTGACAACCATGCTGATGGCGCCATTTCAGGCGTTCAGGCATCAACGCCAAAAAACCCTAAACGCTGATTCTTTGTACTTTAAGATTTGAGGTCCCACTCTGTGCGAGAAGAAGAGGAAGATCCGATTATATATTGGATGTTCATACCAAATGAGGCTGAATTTGTTGGATAAGACGGTCCTGGGCTCTCTCGAAGGCAACCCAGCAACCAAGAGTGGGAGCGGGACCAGTATAGTGGAGCAAATCCATAGGATTGATTCACCGGGACGGCCATTGACAATGGAATTGACCAGGCACTCTCGTCTCAACTCCCCTTTTTGCCACAAGAAGATTTTATAGAGAGAGAATCTAGTCTAAATGGGTTACTATCGTTGAGAGTCCACCAGAACAGCCATTGAACATAAACCGAAGAATTTCTAAATCATATACTCCGTAGATGTGTATAGATAGTGAAGATTATTTACATTGTTGAATAATCGTGACCCTCTTGGCAACATACATAGCAACGAACCTCGGAATGGCTTCCCGGCACCGATTTTCTTCCCGGCAATTTCCCTCTCCTTTAAATCTTCACAAGACAAGCCGAGCATAGAACTGCGATTGCAGAGCAAGACTACCGGTATTTAAAGTTCCAATTGGGCCGGCAGAGACGGGTTCTTGCAGCTTCTTTTCCCGCAACCAATGTTCTTAGGGTCGTCATCCACCAGTCTCGTTTCCAGACTGCGCACAGCTCCATTAAACCGATTGTCCACCGCCTCTCCGATTGTCGCCCGCGTATCACGCACATCCGCAACGTTGGCTCCCCCCACTAAACAAGCCACCCCTCCTTCCTCTTCCTCTCCCTTCTCTCTCCTCTCTTCTTCTTCTTCCTCTCCTTCATCTGCCGTTTTGTCTCCTTCATCCTTCTCCCCTTCCCCCCGAGTTGCTCATTCGGCTTCGACCGTAACAACTCGTGCAGCTTTAATTTCTCGACACCTTTCTTCGTCCGCTACCCCGCCGCAGTCGCCCACCATGTCTTACACCGTTCGCAAGATCGGCCAGGCCAACA
The DNA here is from genome assembly GCF_000184455.2 of Aspergillus oryzae RIB40. Taxonomy (NCBI): domain Eukaryota; kingdom Fungi; phylum Ascomycota; class Eurotiomycetes; order Eurotiales; family Aspergillaceae; genus Aspergillus; species Aspergillus oryzae. The sequence continues at coordinate 2,622,418 of NC_036435.1, read as the reverse complement.
CCCTGGAGCACCGTGTCTACATCGAGAAGGATGGCCAGCCCGTCTCTCCCTTCCACGATATTCCTCTCTACGCCAACGAGGAGCAGACTATCCTTAACATGGTCGTTGAGATCCCCCGCTGGACCAACGCCAAGCAGGAGGTATGGGGACGGAAGCACCCAATATCGCAAAGTACGGACGCTGATTACGTATGAAGATCTCCAAGGAGGAGTTCCTCAACCCCATCAAGCAGGATGTCAAGAAGGGCAAGCTCCGTTACGTCCGTAACTGCTTCCCCCACAAGGGTTACCTCTGGAACTACGGTGCCTTCCCTCAGGTATGTTTCGCATTGCTAAAGATGCCACCTGATTCCGTCCGTTAACGATTTGCTTTAGACCTGGGAGGACCCCAACACTGTCCACCCTGAGACCAAGGCCAAGGGTGACAACGACCCTCTCGATGTCTGCGAGATCGGTGAGCTTGTCGGCTACCCCGGTCAGGTCAAGCAGGTCAAGGTCCTTGGTGTGATGGCCCTTCTTGATGAGGAAGAGACCGACTGGAAGGTCATCGTCATCGACGTCAACGACCCTCTGGCTCCTAAGCTCAACGACGTTGAGGATGTTGAGCGCCACCTGCCTGGCCTCCTCCGCGCCACCAACGAGTGGTTCCGTATCTACAAGATCCCCGATGGCAAGCCCGAGAACCAGTTCGCTTTCTCCGGCGAGTGCAAGAACAAGAAGTATGTTTTATAACTCACGTCTTACTAAATGTTGTATGATGTCTAATACTCGTACCAGGTACGCTCTCGAGGTTATCCGCGAGTGCGCTGATGCTTGGGAGAAGCTCATGACTGGAAAGTCTCCCAAGGGCGAGATCAGCACGTAAGTGTACATCCTCCTCCGTGCGAAGGCAAGCCATGCTGACCAGATTCTATAGCAAGAACGTCTCCGTTGCGAACTCCACCGACCGTGCTGAACCCAGCGAGCTTGCCGCCATTCCTCAGGGCCAGAACCTCCCCCCTGCCCCTATTGATGGCAGCGTTGACAAGTGGTTCTTCATCTCCGGTGCTGCTGTGTAAATTGATACCAACTAAAGTAAATAAAAGTCCCACAATCTTGGATTCGACTAATGAGCGAGTCCACATAATATTCTCGTTATTTTCGTTGTTTGTCCTGCCCTCATTACCTTACAACTTCCGCTAAGCATCAAGAGGACGTACTTGCGATGCTATCTTATAGTTCGTAGATTTGGCTCTCAAAAACCACCACAAGATGGAGACATTAGATAATGCGAACAAGCACTTCTCAAAATGCAGCATCCCTCGATGGCTAGGTAGTATATACACAAAGTAACGGTATCATAATGCTTTCGATGACTTCCCCGGCAACTCAACCGCTTCACAGCTGCGGCGTAAAAGTACAAAAAGTCCCGATCTCCAAGCGCCATAGGCGGACCCTAAAATCAACCACGATAAAACAAACGGATATGCGTACAAGAAACTCAGTTAACCCTTCAAGCTCTCCTCTCGTTCGATAGCCCGTCCCACGCGCGCAATTTCCTCGATGACATCGCCGATCTTCAGCTGGCGCTTTCCGACCTCGATCTTAAGTTCCTTCCCTCCTTTGAAGCCCACTGTTACCTCGGGCTGTTGTGTGGAGACACGCGGGAGTTGGTTAACCTTGATATCGATGTGTGTAGGACTGGATGCCGGGGCGGTATTGGGATTGCGGAGGATAGAAAGTAGAATCCTGCAGGGGCGGGAGGACTTAGAGAACGGGTTGAAGCTTGTGCGGAGAGTGGTGATCGTCTGGACAGGAATAGTCATCTTGAAGAATTGGACCCGATCTTGTTGGATCGGAGAGCTTGAGCAATTGGAGGTCTGTTGGATCAGATCAGTTGGGTGTCCTACAATTGATTCGTCGGATAACTGACTTTTGCGCGCGGCTTTGGCTTTTCAGTTCAATTTCAATAGTATGAGAACTCAATGTTATGGATATCTTCGATTTTGCAACGTCAATGATGGGAATTAACGGCGTATTTGCGGTTGTATATCAAACCCGAGAAAATTACCTCGACTTTCTCCAGGGACCGGGAAGCGGAGGAATGTTTGGTGTTTGACGGAGATGCAAACATTGATTGGATGATCTATCCCTGCAAGCGGTCGCCCATGTAAGTATCACCTGGCAGAATATTTTGAACACTCCATTAATTGCATCGTTGAATTGTGTATCTTTTGTATCGCTCAGAGTTTAGCCGTCGAATCCAACCAAAAATGGCTTCTTTCGATACTCTAAAATCTTGCTAGAGTCTGTACAGCTTTGTCTTTCATACAAGCTCATTCTTGATCGAAAAATTCTATTTCTCGTAGAGTTACAATTATCAAACTATACCAGCGACGAAGTCTTCTCCACGGTCGGCGTTCTCAAGGTCTAACCAGCGCTACCCTTATAGACCGCCTTCCTAGATAAACACCGCCTTCTTTTTCGGATATAGTCAATTGTTCCTGGACCGATGACGCTGCGGCCAGATTGGCCGTATTGATGGAATTGTGTCTTCTACTGCTAGCATAACCTTTGCTATTTTGTGGTACACTTAACTTCCGAAGCTGGCGCAGGGCCTCTAGAGGGCTGGTTGAAATAAATTCGATTATATGCCCGCCAGAATACCGCCACGACTGGTCATACCAACCTATCTGAAACCGCCGAATGATTACAACATCGCTCTGCACGCTACCTTGAATATGTCTTCTATATCCGCCCTTCAAGCTCGTCTAAAAGAGCTCTCGACTTCTTTAGCACAGATTCACCCTCTCGTGTCGCGATTGCGGAACTTTACGACTGCCGTCGGGCAAGGCGATGAAGCTCGGTTGGAATTGGGAGCGGAGATCCATAGTCTGCTGAAAGAGGCAGAGATACAATTGGAGGTCTTGAGGGTTGATGTCGAAGCATTAGAAACTGCCACGGAAGGCAGACGAAAAGGAGTGGACAATGAGAAGGAGTTAGAACGGGAACGGGTTGTTGCGTTGGCAGGGAGACTAGCGGAAGACTTGAAAAAGTGAGTGGGATATCTCGTACTGTCTGTGCTGTGCGGCATGTACGGCTGCTATATTTTTCTTCATGAAGCTAATAGGTTCATAACAGAACGAGAGGAGACTTCCGAAATGCGCAGTTACAAGCGAAGCGGAATGCGGAGATTGCCAAGCGCAAAGAAAGGGAATTACTATTCTCGAGATCTCAGAGTGCTGAAAGGAAGAGAGAGTCGACTGAGAAGTTGACACAAGATGATGTTTTGCTCAATACGTCAAGTGATGTTACTGCGGCATTGCGGAGAACGCATCATCTGATGCAGGCAGAATTATCTAGAAGTCAATTCGCACAAGAGACACTAGGTCTGTTCCCTCCCCTGCTTGTACTTGCGGCTTTGACTAATTGTATAACAGAGCAATCGACCGCTGCGCTTTCATCACTCTCGGAATCTTATACAGGGCTCGATACTCTTTTATCATCGTCACGCAACCTTGTTGGTTCGCTGCTTCGCTCGCAAAAGTCCGACACCTGGTATCTTGAAACTGCGTTTTACATTCTAATTGGCACCATTGCATGGCTTCTGTTTCGCCGGATATTATACGGACCCATGTGGTGGCTTGTATGGTTGCCCATTAGATTAGCAGCGAAGCTCGTATTCACCATATTGGGCGCGGTTGGCCTATCCAGCAAAGCCGTTCAGCCTTCTCCGTCTGCTATTTCTAGCCAAAGCCTAGCCCAGGAGGTGCCGGTTCCAACTCTTCATACCGAGGCAAATGTTCAGACTGCCGACGGCCAAGCTAGCTGGGACGTACCTCCAGTTGCGGAGGCAAAAGAAGACCGCATGATTGATCATATTGGCAACATGGTAGAGGACAATGAAGTGGGATACAGAGACGAGCCAACAGAAGTAAATGAACAACAAGAAGAGGAGAATGAGGAAACTAACATCGATGACATTTCACCAGAAGAGAAACAGAGGCAAGCGGAACTACCTCGAAATACGAAGAAGAGGATGTATGAGGCTACAGAAGTACTAGAAAACAGGAAAGATGAGCTATAGGTAGATTAGTAAAAAAAAAAGAAAAAAGAAATAATGATCATGACAATAACCTACTGCATATACACGGTGATAATTGAAACATTGGGATTGTTCTACTCTGACTTGAGGAAGTTACCCTCAAGAAAGATAGGAAGAAGCATTGAGTTGTTGTCTATATCTCATGCTTCGTACATAGATCTGTATTGTATGTATGTACTTCGTATTGCCAGACTAATAAATGCCTTGGCATCAATAAATCGCGTATCACGTGGGGACGCGTTCCGACACGCTCGTCCTCCTCATTTCCAGGGAGCTTTGCTGGAGAGACTGGTATAATCGGTAACAACCAAATTGGCCGAATTGGACCCAATCCCTTCAAGTCCGATCTTCACTTCTGGGTACAATACCATGGCTGCCAACTTTTTCAGCAATAAAGCCCGTGCTGCGGCTGCAGCAGCATCAAGCGGTTCGAAGCAGAAGCCGACAGATGGAAAAGAGGAACATGCGCAGCAACAGCCATGGGTTGAAAAATAGTACGAACTCTTCCAGATGAGACCTGTCAGAAGCATATAGTTAACAATTTGTTTAAGCCGTCCAAAGACGCTGGATGATGTCGCAGCCCAGGACCATACAACAAACGTTCTTCAACGGACATTACAAGCCTCCAACGTGTGTTAATACCCTGCTTAAGACAAGTGAAGTCGACCGCTAACATGATTGGAAATAAAAACAGCTGCCTCATATGCTCTTCTACGGCCCTCCCGGTACCGGAAAGACATCCACAATTCTCGCCCTCGCAAAGTCCTTATTCGGCCCTGCTCTGTATCGCTCACGTATCCTCGAGTTGAACGCTTCGGACGAACGTGGTATTGCCATTGTACGTGAGAAGGTCAAGGACTTTGCGAGAGTACAACTCAGTCACCCTACAGGGGTTGATAAGTCATACTTCGAGAAATACCCATGCCCACCGTTCAAGATCATTATCCTTGATGAAGCAGATAGCATGACCCAGGATGCTCAATCTGCTCTTCGACGCACAATGGAAACCTACAGCAAGATCACACGTTTCTGTCTTGTTTGCAACTACGTCACTCGAATTATTGAACCACTGGCCAGTCGATGCAGCAAGTTCCGTTTCAAACCGCTGGATAACTCGGCTGCAGGTGACAGACTTGCACAAATTGCGAAATTGGAGAACCTGGAGTTGGAGGATGGTGTCGTTGACAAACTGATTCAGTGCAGTGATGGTGACTTGCGACGCGCGATCACATACATGCAAAGTGGAGCTAGGCTAGTAGGAGCCACTGGGAACAGCGGTAGACAGGATGGAGGGGAAGACGCTGAGATGACAGATGCTAGCTCACAAGTGATTACTGTGAGGATGGTAGAGGAGATTGCTGGCGTGATCCCAGAGAGTGTTCTAGACCAGTTGGTTCAAGCTATGCAACCAAAGAAGATCGGTTCCTCCTACGAGGCCGTCTCGAAGGTAACTACGGATATTGTTGCGGATGGGTGGAGTGCGACGCAGCTGCTTGCACAGGTATGTTCTTGTATGAGCTTTTCGACAATGCGATGCTGACAACGGGCAAGCTTTACCGCCGAGTTGTTTACAATGACGCCATCCCTGATATTCAAAAGAACAAGATCGTCATGGTTTTCTCCGAGATGGACAAGCGCTTGGTCGACGGTGCAGATGAACATCTGTCAATCTTGGACGTGGCTCTGAAGATCTCTGGTATTTTGGGCGGTGCCTAGTGGCCAGACTGGTACATGAGATACTATCTCAATGGCCAATCATTTGTATATGTACGAGAATATCTCCCGCGGATCTACTCTAATCACACTATCCGACAGTAGACCTCTGTCGGATTCCCTCATTCGAGCTTATGGCCCCAAGCGAACGGTGGATTCGAGCTGTGAAGCCACCAGCGCACGGGCGCAACGGAATATGGCTCGTCCTGATGGTTTCAGCCGGACAGGTTTCCGCTGCTGAATGAGTAGCGCGGCCACCATCGATTCTGTTCTCTGGCGCGAAGACCGAAGGATTATGACTGTACGAGGTTTCATGAGATGGAGGAAGGGATTGTCAACTGGTAGCCTATGCCAAACTAATATATATGAACATCCATCCACCTTCTTGCACTTGTTCTGGAATGTCCATGATTACGTAGGAGGCGAAGGGTGTGCCTGAGTCGAGAACCACGTGCGGCCCCGCTCGCCGTTCTCTCCGAAGCGTCACCGGAAAGTGAGCCAAGCATTCAACGGTTTTGGAATGACTCTTTTTGTGTCAAACTTTTTGTAAACTCTGTTCGCAGCCCTTGAAATATCCCTTTCCTGCAGAAGACTAGAATTGCTAGACTAGACATTCCAGACCACCTTTCAGAAGTTCTTCAAACATACCCCGCAATGGCAGAATCACCCCGCTATTTGACCGGAGACGGTGAAGGAATCCGCGAGTTCATAGACAAGTTCGACGTGAGTATTGACTCTATACATAATTTTTCCCTTTGTTGTTTTGCTCCTTCACAAATAGGGAGTGCAAAAGTAACTGATAATTTACTTCAGGTCTTCCTCTTTGACTGCGATGGTTGGTATCCCGAACCTTCAGTTTCGCATTCTTTCCGACCCCGCGATGCCTCGAAATCTAGCCCAATGTGATAACAATACTGAAAAATAACCGTTGGTACAGGCGTCCTCTGGTCTGGTGACCATATCTTCCCCGGAACAAACGAGACACTGGAGCTGTTGAGAAGCAGAGGTACGCACCCGCCGGCCGATACGCAGTAAGATACATTTGCGCGCAAAGACTGAACTGCAATTGTCGCAACCAGGAAAGCAAGTCGTGTTCGTCACGAACAACAGCACCAAGTCGCGCGCCGATTACCAGAAGAAACTCGACTCCCTCGGCATCCCAAGCACAACGGTAAACATCAGCCACACCCGGAAGTCCAACCACAAAGCAGACGATGGCTGACAACAAGGAAAGGAAGAGATCTTCTCCTCCTCATACAGCGCCTCAATCTACATCTCCCGCATTCTCCAGCTCCCCGAGAACAAGCGCAAGGTCTTCGTGTTGGGAGAAACCGGTATCGAGCAGGAGCTGCGCTCGGAGAATGTCCCTTTCATCGGTGGTACTGATCCTGCGTACCGTCGGGACATAACGCCTGAGGATTATAAGCGCATTGCTGCCGGGGATCCGGAGTTGCTGGATCCCGAAGTCGGAGTGGTCTTGGTGGGACTGGACTTCCATATCAATTACCTCAAGCTGTCTTTGGCGTTCCACTATGTACGTCGGGGTGCTGTTTTCCTGGCGACGAATATCGACTCTACTCTCCCGAACTCGGGGACCTTCTTCCCTGGTGCTGGCTCTGTGAGTGCACCTTTGATCATGGCCTTGGGCAAGGAGCCGGTCTCGTTGGGTAAGCCCAATCAGGCGATGATGGATGCCATCGAGGGGAAATTTAGGTTTGACCGGAACCGTGCGTGCATGGTTGGTGACCGTGCGAACACTGATATTCGGTTCGGCCTGGAAGGGAAGCTTGGAGGTACACTGGGTGTCCTTACTGGTGTCAGTAGTAAGGAGGATTTCGAGACAGGGCCTACTAGGCCTCTGGCGTATCTGGACAAGCTTTCGGATCTCTTGGGATCAAACTGATGATAGATTAAAGTTAGAGTACTAGATAAGAGAGCGAGGGATATACATTGTCGATAGAAATAGTTAGGAAAACATATAGATAGGTACATAGAAGCTGGTTCGCCTACAGGCGAAGAAGCTATAGAGCTTCATCAAAACCTTGTGCCCAGTTTTCGGAGCAGTTATCTTCAAATAAGATCACGGCTGCGACCCATCATTGTCGCCTGGAGTCTCGCCAGCCGAGTCATGCCTGAGAAATCCCTTCAGCTTCCATAACGACAGCATCGCGTTAACCGTGATCTTGTCATTCGGCCTAAAATACAAAGCTGGACTCTCGAAGCGCGGATCATAACCCCGAATCTCCTCTAACTCCTTCTCGGAGAAAAGCTGCGCAAGTTCAAACACAGGTACTTTGGATGGGAGATGCGGCAACGCAAGATATTCAGGGAGTGTCCCCACAGCATTGAATGTTGCTTTATCTTGTGAGACTAATTCGATCACCCCAGTCTGGCTGTTAATGAGAGTGCCCATAACCAACACCGCACCGCATTCCATGCGCGTGAAGGGCTCCACCCTCTTTAACTCTTCCAGAATAGCTGCCTCGGAATACTCATTGAGGTCAATAGCCGTCCAGACGCGGTTAGTAGCATCCAATCTTTTATACTTATTACAGGCCTTTTTAAGTTTCTTGACCACATCCGCCCTCATTCTTGACAGCACAAAGTCAGGCATATCTTCCCGCCAGATGATCTGTTTCTCTTCCTTAATAGTAAAAGGCCCGTGAGGATGTTTCCACCGATAGGGGAATAGGCGCGCAACAGGCGACCTCGTCCCGTACACGTGCGACGCCAAAAGCGAATTCATTCTTTTCAACAGCGGGAGACGGTCCACGAGTCGTATCGCAAGGTGCCGTATGCTCTTGTCCATAAAAGCCACCGGCAGAGCTTTAGGGTCGCCGTGTCGCAACGATTTATTTTTGGCGGCAGCAGCGGCCACTTCCTGTCTCAGTAGCCCAAGGGGCATGAACCATAGGCCTCCGGACCCGGGCCGTTTAAGCATCCCCCAGTCGCTCAGAAATGCCCTAGGAGTGCGTGTTCCTGTTGCAGAGCACATCCGTGGAGGTGTGGCCAAGGCCATTGCCCAGGGGTTCCGGCGGAGGTCTTCCAGGTCTTCAGGTTTTGGGGCACGCTTCTTGTGTTTCTTCTCGAGGTTGGGGTGCACAGTCTTCATCAATGGCGATTGGGGGAGGGTTTCCGAGAGTCGAGGCTCCTCTGCTTCACTGGACTCTACGTCGTCATGTTGGCCCGGTTCCCTTGGGTATTCGGGGTGCTGGAATTGTGGTCCGTTCGGAGTGGTTGGGTGGACTGCACGTCTCGAGACGGTTCTCCGACCATTGAGTTCCGTAGAGGATAAGAAAAGCCGTTGAAAGACCCTTAGACGCCATGAGGCGTACGAAATACGGCCGTGAAGGCACTCCATGGTGTGCTTCGCGAAGAAGAAGATGAATGGGAAGATCAGATAAGTGAGAGAGAGTTGGTTACCCTTCCAAACCCAAAGAAACTAAACTCCACAATCCGCGGCGCTAAACCGCTTCCATGCTGTTCAAGCTCCGATGCTTGGCGGCGGACCTTCTGCTCAGATGCGATCGGAGTACGGTTGTCTTCGCTTCCATTCTTTCCTCGATAGTGACAAAAATCTGTCTGTCGGTAGATAATCTTCTCAGAATGAACCCTAGTCGATCATTACAGCGACTATGTCGCTTCTTCCCTCGTTCTTCTGTCCTTCCGGTCCTGTCGCGGAGCTTCACCAGCTCTGTCCCGTCACTATCAAAGGGCAGTCCGCCGCGGGGCTGGACTCCCACGCCATTTGTAACGGAGACAGTAGTAAGTTCCCTTGACTTCACTGCTTAGATTCCAGGAAAGTCTGACTAATTGTATTTCAGGGAGGAGGCTGGCACACATGTACGTTGACTACGACGCAATAAAGCAAATCAACAGGATTAACCACATCTCATAGATGATATCTTCTCCAGACTTCTAAAGGTACCAATTCGAGAGTTACACACACCAAACCACCCCCAAAACGACTGCAGACTGACCAATCTCCCCAGGAACGCATAATATGTCTAAACGGCGAAGTAGACGAAACCATGTCGGCGTCTATTGTCGCCCAACTGCTCTTCCTGGAAGCCGATAACCCCCAGAAGCCAATCCACTTGTATATCAACTCCCCCGGAGGCTCGGTCACAGCAGGTTCGTGTTTCCATCCCCCGGGCAACGCTACATTATGGATTTTGTATAGTGCGAGATGATATAACAATGGTCTAACGGTTCGACAGGCCTTGCCATCTATGATACAATGACCTATATTGCCTCTCCCGTGAGCACCATTTGCGTCGGCCAGGCCGCGTCCATGGGCTCCCTTCTTCTTTGCGGCGGGCACCCCGGCAAACGTTACTGCCTGCCCCATTCGTCGATCATGATACACCAGCCGTCGGGCGGGTACTTTGGACAGGCGACTGACATTGCTATTCATGCGAAGGAGATCCTGCGGGTTCGGGAGCAGCTCAATAAGATTTATAAGCGTCACTTGACGGGGAAGAAGGAGTTGTCGCTGGATGAGATTGAGAAGCTTATGGAGAGAGACTACTTCATGGGGGCTCAGGAGGCGTTGGAGATGGGTATTGTCGATGAGATTCTGGATCGCAGGGTTAGGTCAAAAGAGGAAAGGGGTGAAGGGGATGAGAAGCCACCGGCTCCTTAGAGGCTTTATTTCTTCTTTTTCTTGTTTGGTAAATAGCATACCCTTGTTGCTATGTAATATTAGGATGACTTGTTATGTATTTTGCTGCTTTAGATGCTATGTTCAACTGTGGATATGACTGTGTCTAATGTCTTTCGACTTGTTGAGATCGCCCGACGCTTTTGGCAAACACTCCCACCTAAATTCTACTAGATGTAAGATATTTTGGAGCATCGAGAGTATTCAGAATTTGTTATGTATTGATATAATATTTACATGTATTACAGACAATATGGACCCAAGGTCGATACGTGCAAGACAAAAGAAGTAAAACGGATCATGTCGCTACCCTCTCGAGGCGTCCCTCGGAGTTGACCTGCAGTCCAAAGCGTTCTCGAAGAAAGGTAGCCGTCTGGTCGGAGGGCATATAAGCCGAAGTTCGCCTTGCCACAGCCGGACTATAACGCCATTGATCCCGGATGATGTTAAAGATACCAAGGTCCATGATCACTGCTTCTCCTGACGCAAAGGTATCCATGGCGTGGTTATTCCTGGCGCCAGATACACGTCCGCTTTCTGAAGGATCCGCCAGCAGCTCCGTTCGCTCCAATTGCTCGTCCGTACTAATATCTGCATGCTCATCGCGTGGACGCATCTCATTAAGCTCTATGTCATCGCCGGAAGGCTGGGCCGAGCCGTTTCGAAGAACGCCGCGCTCCTCGGAATCATGATCCTGATCGCTGGGCGTCTCTATTACACCCGGTATAGTGGATACAGGAGCAGTCGCTTCAGTCGTCTTCACCCGTTCAACAATCAGACCTAGCATCACCAGGTCAAGGACCAGCACAAGCAAGTCCGACAGGAGAAGCCGGGCTACTGAGACGGGAGCCTTTTGTCCAATAAAGTCTATCAACAATCCCCCATGCAGATAGCCTCTCGTTGCTTCTCCAGCCTCTGGTTGACCGAAAAACTTGTGGTGAATCATACAGAACACATTACTGACGAAGATAGCCCCGATGAATGGTTGATTCCGCGTCGGGTCAAATGGTGGTGCCTTAGGAGTGAAGAATATCAGTTGCACAATAGCACGTAATGCAAAAAGTATGATTGAGCAACTACAAAAGGCAGAACCCAGTCAGCATCGGAATGAGTTGGCAGGCTTGCCCGAAGTGACGTCTACAGTCCAACAACTAGGCGGGACTCACTCCATGTAATACAGTGCAGATAGCTGGCAGTAAATCAGGATATCGAGATCGCGGAGTAACCGATCGATAAAGGCGACCTTCGCTGCCGACTGCAGTTTCTTGAAGCGACTTTCATCACCAGACTGCGGCCTAGTGAGGTCCGCGACGCTTCCATACGGGATGCCGGATACGTCAGCGATGTATTCCGCATCTCGATAGACATCCGGAGTTGTCATAGGGGGTCATGAGGGCATAAATGGCATCTACATGAACTGATGATTTGGGCGAACAGGTAGAGGCCGCCACTGCAGACCTGGAGAGAGTGAGGTGCCACTATCCTCGAGGTAGACTGTGATGTCGGGGAGACGATAATGGGGAGTCATGTGCGCGGGCCTTTCTCGGTCCGAAAGCCCCCAACTGCCCCAAATTTCCGGTGGACTCCAAGTCACTTAACGCTCCACATTGCGACTCCGCCCAGTAGCTTTGGTGATCGCATGGTCTCGGCCGTTGGCACAGTTGCCAACTGGCCTATGTCAAAGTTTCTAATAACTTTATTTAGGCTTTAATTGTCTGCGAGGTCTCTAGCCCTGTATTACAGTTCTTACTTCCGATTTACTGATGGTCTGGCCCCAAGAGAGTCGTTCTGAGCTCTATAGACAATCAATTTTCTATAGATACCTATCTACACAAGTAACCAACGCTTCAGTCAACAAAGATTGTCTTTGACGTGTTGGAGTAATGCTTGAAGAAGCTAGTGAACAACCGAATAGAATGCCCAACATCATATGTACCACCAGTCTCCCGGATACTGTGCATGCTTAGCTGTGGGTTACCCAAGTCCAGCGTGCGGGCACCAAGCGCAGCGGACAACATGGGACCAATTGTGCTTCCGCAGCTGGAGTCGTTGCGAACGACGAAGAGTTGGAGAGGAACGCCTTCTCCACCGTCTTCTGCTGCCTTGCGTGCAACCTCCTGAAGTAGGACAATGCCAGGGGAGTTCGTCGCGTAGCGAGCATTGGCGTTGATCTTGATCACAGGACCCTTGTTGATCTCCGGTCGGTGATCATTCTCGTACTTAGCAGCGTAGTTAGGGTGGACAGCATGAGCCATGTCCGCAGAGAGGAGGAATGAAGTCGACAAAGTCTCCTCGAAAGCAGTAGCCAAGTCTTCATTGCCAGATGTGGAAGAAGGTAGAACAGACAGGCGACGGATAATTGCCGGAAGCACATTTGAGTCAGCTCCCTGTGCGGTACGGCTGCCGATCTCTTCGTGATCGAATAACGCAATGAGACGAATGGACGGTTCATCGTCCAGCGCCGACGCATCGGCAACGGAGTCGATTAGTCCAACAGTGGCACAGAACGAGCTGTTCAGGTTATCCAGACGGGGCGAGAAAACGAACTCCTCCAGCAAGCCACCAAGGCAAGACTTCTGAGTGTCGAACAAGATCATCTCAAAGTCCAAGATGTCGTCCGGCTTAACTCCTGCTTCGGCAGCAATAAGCTCCACCAAGTAGGGGTGATGACGCTCGGTTACTGATTTTAGTGGAGCAAAGTCTCCTTTCTCCGTTTCGTTGTTTGCCGCGGTCTTTTCGCCAGTTGCAGTAGAATCAGCAGTGCGGTTCAGCTCAGCAGCGACAAGGCCTGCGATAGGGAACAATTGGGTCTCCTTATTGAAAGCAAAAGTCTCCTGGCGATCAAGGTGGATAGCCAAGGTCGGGATTCGGAGAACTGCGAAAGATGTCAGTCACATATTATCCAAGTCAATGTTCCGCGGAAACCATACTCGGCCGGTCGATCTTGACCAACTTCTGCACAATGGAGCCGTCACCGGTCCGTACCATAGCCCGGCCTGCGACACCCAAGTCACGGTCGAACCCTAGAACTTATTAGTATGCAACGCACGGCAGAGGATGGACAACTTCATTACAGGTGTGCCAAATGCCGCCACCGTAGGTCTCCACGCCAACTTGAACGAAGCCTTCGCCGCGCTTGTTGCTGACAGGCTTGATCCTCAACACGGGAGAGTCCGTGTGGGCACCGATCATAGATATCGGGTTTCCAGGCTAGTTCTCATTAATAACTGTTAGCATTGCAGTCTCAAAGAGGGGAAAGCTGAACAGGTGCGGATTGTTATCTGTATATACCTTCCATTTCTTGCCGATAGCGAAAGCCACAATGGTTGAGCTATTACGGGTCAGGTAATACTTTCCACCGGGACGACAAGTGGAGGACCAAGAATCTTTCTCCTGAAGACACAGTTATTATTTTAGTTAACACTGAAATGGAGTCGCATACCTTGATCTCCTGGAAGCCAGCCTTTGACAGAAGTTCCTTTGCCGATTGGACAGCGTGGAAGGCTGAATTTGGCCGGAGTTAGATAAGTGGACCAAGAGCGCAAATAGGAAGGGAGCTAGTTACGAGTGGGGGAAGCATTGACAAAGGACAAGAAGTCCAGAGCCGGCTGCTTCAAATTTTGGGCGATTTTCGAAGTCATTTTTGGGTACCCCGCGAGCTAAGTAGATCTGGGTGGTTGTTTTTGTTGGAGATGAAATTGCGGAGACGGAGAGGGTTTCTGAAGGCATGAGATCATGGCTGGTCTTGGCGGTAAGGCACTAAGCTTCGGTTTATGGGGCCCGAACCATCCTCAACCCTAATTCGGATTCAGACTGGATACTAATACTCTGTACTCTTATAGTATCTATATACTCCATCTTCTGGAGTGGTGGATACTGAAAAACTGTACTCGTCAGATTGTCTTCGGACTTGACAGGTCGATTTGATGAAGATGCGCAATACCAGTATGTAGTACGGTACTCCGTACATGGAGCATCTAAAGACCCTCTCTTGCACAGGCAGTAAAATACCATGCATGAGACATGAACAATGCACTGTGTCTTCCTGAGTCATGTCTGCAACATGACAGGTCAAACTCTCCTCTATAACAATCCACCACAGCGCCTGTCATGGGCTTTTAGACATTTGATATGTATTCCATACTCTACGTGTCTCTTCATAACTTGTATAGTAGCAACCTTTGATCGGCTAGATACTAATTGATTAGACTATTGATGAAATGACATAGAGGGGTTCTTCCTCTTCAAGTCAGCAAGCTTGGGGCAAATCGGCGACAAGATGGGGCTATGGTATCGATAAGATTAACCAATAACAGTTGAACGAACGTTTTAATGAGCTTGGGGGAGGCTCAGCAAGTGCTTGAGTGTGTGAAGTAAATTAAGAGGCCAGGATCTTGTTTGAGAAAACGAACCCAAAGTGAAAAGCATGGGAGACAATGGAAAGCCGTTATGCTTGGGGAGGTGTCCACTGGGATCGACGCGGAAAGGGAGAAGTAAGTGATTATTTCTTTGGCTGAAAACTCTCCTTCTTGCTGTGGTCCAAGCTTTTCCCTCGCGCGTTCAGGCGCGTGTCATGAGGGCGGTCGCGAGGAAGCCCGAAAAAAGTGGCACCTTGAATTAGCTATCGATTGACGCTGATCCAATCATTCATGGAATCGGTCGCGTCGGTCGAGTCGCGTGTTTTTTGAGACATCAATAATTTGTCGCCCGATTAGAAAAACGCATCATAAGAAAGAAAGAAAAGTGGCCGTCTATTATAAGTATTTATGGTGCTGAGTGACCTTGCCAACAGTGTAGTTGTCGTGGGGTAAACAAGAACATGTTCTCCGTAGTACAGGTAACAGTGCACTATGTTGCACGGGATGATCTATCTAATCAGTCCCAGCGTTAAGGGTGACAAAACATATGTAGAGCACCACCACAATGTATCAGATTGAAAGGACTCCAGACCAACTACAAGAGTGAAAGATCGGTCTCTTCTAGATTTGAGCCGAGAATAACAACTTGAGACAACTGAAGAAAAAGAACCTCAAGCTAAAGAAAGCAAAAAAACGTGACAGCCTCCAACGACCCAGATAGGCTTAGCGCAGCCGACGCGTGACTGGGAGGGATTCCCCTTCGAAACTCCGTCACCCCAAGAGGGCCCCAATCACCAGCCCTTGGATCCAACCTTCAGTGCTGTTTCAACATCCCATTCCTCACCAGACGGTGGTCGGGGCCGCCTCAAATGACCTCCACAAGTTGCTTGAATATCTTCAATCAGCATTCAGTCTGGTGAGAGGTACTATCTATTTACTTATCGTCGCTCTTAAGCCGCCTGACCTCTACTTTATCTGGATTACTGTTCGGAGCGGAGAAGGGTTTGGCTGTCGTCAACCGATTCATTCACCAAAAAGGCGCCGTGAAGCGATCCGATTGACGGGAAACACAAAATATCTTCCAAATCTACCATCTTACAAGCGCTTTCACAATTGATCTTCTATATACTACCATACACTTTGCGATCCGACATTGGCGACTGTCGCATTACCCAGATTGGCCAAAGTCCATCCCTCCTTCGACCGCCATTTGAACCAGGCGAGATCAACCACCCCGCCAGAAGCATGGGCGACAACATCCACGACACAAATACGGTTGCCACCCGCAGCGCAAGAAGAAATGCTTCACGTGCGAAACCATCGGGGACTGCCGCCAATGCATTGAACCTCGCATCCCCGCCTGGGTCAAGGACGCCTCCCAGCATGCCATCAAAAAAGACCATTTTTTATCCTGATTCGCTAGGGAGGCAACAGAAAAGCCGACATGGCTCGGAGGCTATTGACCCGGAGGCGCTTGCGAAGGCTCTAAAGGACTATGAGGACGCTGGGCGCCCTCGTGAGAGAACACCCGGGACCAGTCCCAGTCGGAAAAGGCAGCGAGTATATGGCGACAGGTCAGTAACGACAATCCTTCTCAGATTTGCCCACCATCGTCCTACAGTTCTCCTGCGCCTAACCTAGGATGTCCGGTCGATCTATTGCTAAACTCCTGTGTAGATTTATCCCGAACCGGGAGGGGCAGGACCTCCAAGCAACCTACAGTTTGCTCCACGAGGACGGGTGTCCCTCTACACCTTCGAAATCGAAAAAGCGTGCGCCGCATTCGGAGCTTCATTTTCAAAAAAGTTAGTCCGCAACTTTTCCACGTTTATGAAATGAAACTTTGGCTAAAATCTTTTCCAGCGGAAGAAGCAAACAGGATGTACTCGCGAGTCCTGCGGAGCGAGCTGTTCGGCAGTACTGTCCCGCAAGCTGACCTAGAATCATTATCACCGGATCCTTTGCTGGGCCTCGGTAATGGTATCAATGAAAAGACTCGCTCCCATACCCCACCGTCGCATGTGTCAAATCTTCCTCCAGCAAGCATAACACCGTCGACACCCCACAAGAACCTCTTCAACTACGCCTCCCCACGTGGATCTGCACATCCCACCCCTTCTAAAACCCCCCGGAGTCAACATGGCCCCAACCTCAATGTTCGATCAGAGCTCTATAGTCTATCACCGATACGCTATGATAGTCAACGCATCCTTGAGACCCCCCGCAAACAACCACGTTATGTCAACAAAGTACCATACAAGGTACTGGACGCACCTGACTTGCAAGATGATTTTTACCTAAATCTGGTGGATTGGGGGAGTAGTAACGTATTAGGTGTTGGCCTTGGAAACTCCGTCTATATGTGGAATTCGCAAAGCGGAACGGTCACTAAGTTATGTGAGCTAAGAGACGACACCGTCACGAGCGTTAACTGGATTCAGAGGGTGAGTCATTAAAGTTTATCACTGCATTGGCGCGGGGACTAACGGAGACACGCACAGGGTACACATCTTGCTATAGGGACTGGGAAGGGACTTGTGCAGATCTGGGATGCAGAGCGATGTCGCCGTCTACGAACGATGATTGGCCATACCAATCGTGTAGGTGCCCTGGCTTGGAATGACCACATCCTTACATCTGGCTCGCGAGATCGCCTCATCTATCACCGAGATGTGCGCTCTCCAGATCAATACCTCCGGCGACTTTCTGGCCATAAGCAAGAAGTCTGCGGTCTCCGATGGAATACAGAAGACGGTCAGTTGGCTTCGGGTGGCAACGATAACAAGCTTTTGGTGTGGGATAAGCTAAACGAGACGCCCCTCTATCGCTTTTCTGACCACACGGCCGCTGTCAAAGCGATTACCTGGTCACCTCATCAGCATCATTTGCTTGCTTCGGGTGGTGGAACGGCCGATCGGACTATCAAGTTCTGGAATACCTCGACTGGATCGTTGATCAAAGAGGTTGACACGGGCAGTCAAGTCTGCAACCTAGCCTGGTCGAAGAATTCGGACGAAATTATCAGCACACACGGCTACAGTCAGAATCAGATTGTAATCTGGAAGTATCCACGTATGGAACAGATCGTATCATTAACGGGGCATACGTTCCGTGTCCTGTATCTGGCAATGAGCCCCGATGGCCAAACGGTCGTTACGGGTGCTGGTGATGAGACTTTGAGGTTTTGGAAGATTTTTAACAAGAGGTCCGGGAGAGACCAAGGGCGTGAAGGCAGCAAGTTGGCGGAATGGGGCACCATCCGGTGATATTACGATCGATATATTTGATGACCTTAGTGCTACGGCATCTTTAACATTCCCCGCAAAGGGTTTTCGATATGCATTAGACACGGCGTTCACGGATTTTGGCGTTATTTCGATCCTGGGGATTTCCTTGGTCGGTCCGAGGGGGAAGGGTTATCACGGTTTAATTGGCATCTCTCGCATTTTGTGGGTTTACGGCATTTGACAGGCGCTTATTTGCGAGGCGCTTTGTGTCCCAGCATTTGATCACAATATTTTGTCATGTACCGTTGGCCTTATTCGTGTTGTTCGCGCCTTCGCCACTATGTCTACGTTTCTAGTGCGCCACTTCTTTTGATTTACATCAACCGACTTTGTTTCCATTACTAGGCCACTGGCCTTTCACAATCAGTCCCGCATCCCTCCGTGCACTAAATGTAAGCGACGGCGCTTATGGTGTTTTGAAAGGTGGCCAATTACGGCGTTTGCTCATCACGACAAGTGGTTGGAAAACCTCGAGTTCTCTCACCTTGCATTGTCGCATTATATGTACCTTCTTCTGTTCTTCTTTTTTCCTGGCAGGATTGATGATGAGATGACTTATTAAATGAGGGCTTTGCTTAGTTCGCTATATTCCAGGGTCTCATCCACTCCGGAGACACTTGCAATATGAAGCCGTATTGACCATTGTTCTACGAATAATAAGAATGAAATCTGCCAATATGGATCTGAAGTAGACGCTCGCGTATATATGTACAGTAGCCCGAGTAGCGAAATAGCTTTGATTAGATTGTACTGCGCTAATATGTGATCTATATCCATTTTGCTTGCAACGTTTTTCTGGCTAACTTTCTATTCTATGCCTAAGGACTAACAATAGAATGCTGGCTTAATAGGTAACAGCGAGTGCCAGCTTTCTGTCTACAAGTATTAGATTAACGAAATCATCCTCCTTCTCATTTCACACAACACAAATCCGATCATGTCCTATTACCATGGCTCCCGGGCCCTGGATAAACTTTCAGTGGAACTAATCGAAACAACCCTATCTAAATCCTCACACCAATGGTCTCTGCAAAGCTTAAATAAATTTGGTACTTGCCAAGTCCTAATATACTCCAGTGTTGACATGACAGAAGTTCCCAGTGTGATACAGCTCACAGAACCGACTTCTTCTTAGTATACCCGGCAGTCCAAAATCCAGGCCACTCACTCGGCAGCTCTTCCACAATGAACCTGAAAATGGCGGCGTGTACCTCTTCCGGCTTTTCATACTGCGCAAAGTGTCCTGCGTCGATCGTAACCTCAGTCAAATTACTACAGTTCTCTCTCATCGGCTCGACAAGGCGAGACGTTATGGTATCACATATCACATCCCTGGCGTCATGGATAAACAGGACTGGTTGGTCCAACTTCCCCTCGCGCTTTCCATTGTATTCCGCGTTCCGCGCATGGTGAAGGTAGTACGCAGATCCGGCCCAGAAGCCGGTTCTCTGCATATCCTGAACAAAAGAGTCGAAGACCTCCGCAGGGAGCACCGGAGGCCCTGTCATCTCCACACTCGGGGGCTTTGGCGCCCCGCCCATCCATCCGCTCTTGCGCACGGTGGCGAACAGTGGGGCAAAACGGCTAGATGGGGGCGTGGATGGTTGCAATGAAGCTTTGCACATTCCTGCAATGTCACTGTCGAACCATTCGACGGTTTTTTCGAAGTTCTCCTCCCAGTTCTTCATATAGTCCCACTGGCCGAACTCGTATTCGTCCGCTGGGTAGAGCTCGCGGTTCACATAGGGAAGGAAGCCCTGCCAGCCGCGCTCGATAGTGTGGAACGGCACAGACATATTCACCAACGCTTTAACCACCTCGGGGTGTTGCGTCGCAACGGAGGATGTGACGCCTGCGCCCCAGTCGTGGCCGACCCAGATCGCTGCATCGCGGCCTGTGTCGGCTAGCAAAGCTAACATGCCCTCTACGATGGCCTCTTGACAGTAGTCATCGGCCACGCGGCGGGCAGTCGACTGCCCATAGCCTGGCATATCAGGGGCAATCGCGCGGAACCCCACGGATGCGAAGGCATCGATTTGCGCCTTCCAGGTGATCGCGCTGCCTGGCCAGCCATGGATAAAGAGAACCAGAGGGCCATTTGCAGGGCCTGCTGCTAGGTAGTGGATCTTTTTGCCGTCCGCGTAGACGACGTTGTGGTCGGTGATGGCTACCATAATGATATGTGATCGTCGGGAGTTCAGAGTCTCGCCGATTTGTGAACCCTCAGTCTTTCTGCGTTGCTTGTTTGATGGCCTTAGACACACGAGGTTACTTATGTGTTGTCCCCTCAATCCTTCGGTTAAAAGTCCTCGGGGTGATCAAAATGGGGGCGATCAGGTGGGGTGAGATTTAATATGTATACGTACTAAAGTACTACCGAGTAGGTAAGCACTGCCCCTCACTGAATCGTGCAACACGATCCAATCTAACTCAACCACTATAGCAATGAGTAATATTAGTCGCTCTGCATAAACCAGTCTTATCATGTCCTGCCGCCCGCTGACATCAACCTTGTTCACATCGTCGACCGGAAAGGGATGTCAATCTCTCGGGATTAAACGTCGGATTTATGCAGCTTATACTCAACGCCGGTCAAACGCCGGTAACTCCTCGTTCTGCTCTTGAATGGGGAGTTCCTCTCTGAGATATAAAAAGGAGGATATGGCTGTCGAAATGGTGTTAAAACCCATGATCACAAATTGCAACGACTTCAAAGTTTCATCAGTGCACACCTCCACCAGACGAAGATGCCCGAGATTGTGGGCAAGGAAGTAGGCCCCATTGGCTTTGGTCTGATGGGATTGACTTGGCGAGCGACGCCACCGTCTCAGGATCAGGCCTTCGAGGCTATGCGCACCGCTATCCATAATGGAAGTATGTTAATCCCTTGGCAGGTAGCCAACTGGTCCCTTTTCATCCTCGGTAACTAACTACTGTAACTCCAGGTAACTGTTGGAATGGTGGCGAATTCTACGGATCCCCTGATTACAATAGTCTCGTGCTCCTGGAACGGTACCTTGAGAAGTATCCAGAAGATGCCGATAAAATCGTTCTGAACATCAAGGGTGGTTTGAACCCCCAGACTCACCAGGTAGACGCCTCTCCGGAGAACACTCGCAGAAGTCTGGATAACTGCATTGCTCAGTTAAAGGGCCGCAAACAAAAGATTGACATGTTTGAATTCGGTCGCCGCGACCCAGCTGTGCCGATGGATGTCACCTTTGATTTGATCGATAGGGAGTATGTCCAGACTGGAAAGATCGGGGGCATCGCCCTGTCAGAGGTGCGGGCTGAGACCATTCATGAAGCCGTCAAACACACCAAGGTGGTCGCGGTAGAGGCCGAACTCTCCTTGTAAGTTACCTGGATCGAGTCCATGGCTGCGTATGTTGACTGAGTCAGGTTCACTACCGACATCTTGGAGAATGGTGTCGCTGCGGCATGCGCTCAATATGGGATCCCAATCATCGCCTACTCGCCCATTGGCCGAGGCATGTTAACCGGCCAGTTCAAGAAGTTTGACGACCTTCCAAAGGACTCGCTGCTGCTCTCCCTCAACTTCCCCCGCTTCCAGCAGGGTAACTTCGAGAAGAATATGCAGCTGGTCGAGAAGGTGGAGGAGATCGCGAAGAAAAAGGACTGCACACCAGCACAGCTGGCTATTAACTGGACGAGAACGCTATCCAGGCGTCCGGGGATGCCGACTATTATCCCGATTCCCGGTGCGACAACAGCAGACCGGGTGGAGGAGAACAGTAAGCTTATCGACATCACGGACGAAGAGATGGCGGAGATTGATGCGATTTTGGAAAAGTTCACCCCAGCTGGTGGACGATACCCCGAGATCATCCCGACTAATACGTAGGCTATGAGGATTGTGTCTGAGCTGGCTAATGTATCAAGAATGGAGGCTGTATGTGTTTATGTAAACTTTTGCTTTTTATAGTTCGTATTGTGTCATTGTGGCTTCCCTACAGGCGGGTGGGTTGTATACAATGTAGATTCCATGTCAAGACATAGCGAACTATCGATTTTTATCCTTTCAGAGAATGAGAAACTACGTTCATTATTATAATACACTCGTAACAGTCTTACAGCAAGACGCAAACAAGAAACCGACTGAACCATTGAAAGGGGGCCAGCCCTAACTATGCAGCGGCAAAGTAAGTGACCGGTTTGGAGATGTTCATGGAATTTTTAGAAGAAAGAATAACAATTAAACTATAGATATTCTCCCAAGAGATGGCAAGACTCGTAGTTTTAATTCATGCAGTTATAGCATCCAGCTGGTTTAACAATAATCATCAACTTTTTATTGTCCACTTCGAGACGTCTCACACCCATTCCTGTGTCGCGTTAATAATGTAATTGGGCGTGGGAAGATCTCAGAGATACCCAGAGAGATGGCCTTAAGAATACCAGGGTAGCCACCAAATGTCCCCTGAGCTACAGCCTATAATGCAACACAGCACTGAGTACCCTTACTAAAGCAGTGTGATGAGGAGAGTTCAAATCAGTAGAAAAATTCCGGTTCTTATAGGTGTATATATGATATAAAAACACAACCTCCGATGGTCTCTAGATTGGAGATACGCCCCAAACCATATTGGGACCGATTTCATTACTTATGCTACACTGGTTATAGAACATTAGCCCAGATGACCCGATGACATGCTTCTACGCATTCTCTTAGAACTCACAATATGGATTGAAGATTTATAGAACTAGCCTTCCAGGCTCAACCGTCAAAAGAGCCTTGACACGGTCTAAGAAAACCCTAGCTCTCTTCTCCTCTTCAACAGGAACAGTCAGACTAAAGACATTGGCGGCGCTACCGGCCGGAGCCTCCACCACCGAGGGCCGGGGAACAGCTTTGGAGACCTTGCCGCTGAGAATATCGATGATGTCTTCCTTAACAGGCTTGGCCGGCTGAACGGCGGAGGGCGCCTCAACTACGTTCAACTCAGGAACGTAATCGCCCCGGGATGTCTGGATGGGCTTTGCGCCGAGAACCTCATCGAACAGCTCGTCGGCGGACTGCTTCTCGCGAGACGAACGGGGAAGGTCGTCGTTGGCCAGGTCGGTAGCACGGGCGAGGAATGTCGCAAGAGGTACGTTAACACCCAAAGTCTCTTGGATCTTCTTCTGGACGGACAGGACAGTAGCCAGGGAGATCGAGACGGCTACGGAGGTAGTTGGTGGAGGTCTAGCGACTGGCTCCTCGGCCACTGGCTGTGGCTCAGCGGGCTTGGGCGGTGCGGCGATCTTGATGTTGCTCAGGTCGAGGTGGGCAAGCTTATCAAACCGGGCTTGCTGGGTGGCGGGATAATCAGCCGGGATGGAGCCGAGGTAGGCGAGGACGTCGCCCTTGAGAAGACGGCCCTTGGGACCAGACGCTGGGATCTTTGAAACTTCCGAATCTGGAATGCCCTTCTCGTGAAGGAGCTGGATAACGGATGGGTACAGCGGGTAGGCGGGGTTCTGGGTCTGAACGGCAGAAGAAGATGCCAGGCCTAGATAGAGCGGCCAAAAGCGATGTCAGCGTACAGGTCTCGGAAGGTGTATATATTCCAAGCGTCTTTTGCGAAAGAATCTCCCTCATTTTGATATCCCGCGGGCAACTTACGTCTTGTAGTACCGAGTACGCGTGGTTGCCGTCTGGCGAGCACGGCCGGAATTTGGCGCACAGTGAAGCTGGAGGCCATTTCTAGATATACAAAGATCTCCCTTTATAAGATCTGGGTCGTGTGCTTTCTCCGGTCGTATGATACTCCCGTGCTGTAATTGGATTCGGCGGACTAGGGACAGGAACGATCAAGAACCCACCACCACGTCGATGGGGCCGCACAGAATCCCAAGTGGATCGTGTGACTCGAGGCGATATCGCGATCTAAAGCTAATTGTAAGAAGACATAAACGCTGGATTCGACTGCAAAAGGTGAGACCGACCTTGTAGAGACGTTGAGGTTGTTGGGAGCTTCACCGGCCGCCCGGACGGGAACATTTTTCTGCCGCGGAGACGACCGGACTCCAAGTCCGTCACAGTTACTGAGAGCTATCGGAGTTCTCCATTGAACTATCGGTAAGTCCATTTTCCTATTGTTCCTTTTAATTGCCTAGCTCTAGGTTGTATGCAATGTCGGAGGCCAATCACCGCCCGGCATTCTGCGATTTCCGTCTTGTATTTGATCCCTCTATGTATTCTAATGCTAATTGACGGTATGCCTTGAACTAGGCCCCATAATGTTTGCAAGATCTTTTGCTTTCCGGGCATTTTCGCCGCAATGTCCCAGGACCTTTATGACCCCCGGATCGTCGGTGTCAAGCCCAACTTGGAGATACTTCACTTCAAGCGCTGTTCGAACAAAGGCCGCGGTTAAAGTCAAGCCACAGTATAGCCCTCCGCAATTCAAAGCGCCTCCGCAAACCGAGCAAAGCCTGAAATTTGCTGGACGACGAGCAGAGGGTTTCGGAAAATTAGAGCGAAAGGTCGCGAAAGAGGGACAGGTATTACTTTTCCAAGCGCCATCACATCGCAGCTATGTTCTAGGTGCCTACGGCATTTCAGCGTTTTGCTTCGCTTATTCCGTATACAACTCCAACGTTGTCTTTCGCGATCCGATAATACCTCTTCCAATGTGGCAGCAGGCTCTTTTTGGCGGTATCTGCGTCATGATGAGCGTCATGGGTACCGTGTTCCTCTTCAAAACTGGACGGCTGATCAAAGCAGTCAATGCCGTTCAATCTAACGGACAGACATATCTCCGCTTCACTGTTCGGAGCTTCATTCCTTTCAAGAAGCCATTTGAGTTCGATGCTTTACCCCATCAAGTAGCGTTTTCTCGTCGGCTAGTTGTGACGCATGACTCTGTGGCTCGCATGCAGCATGCAGAGGCCGCTCAAAATGGGAACGTGAGTTTCTTCAAAGCGCCTTTAAAGAAGACGAGCATGCTCCTTTGGAGACTATTCCGATCTGTTCGGCAATTGTTTACACAGGAAGACTTCATCCTCTTGGAAGTGGAAGGTCAAAAGGGTGTTATGAGGATGGATTCTGCGGGATTCGTATCGCAGGACTTTCTTGTGATTGGCAATCCGGTCAGTTATAGGCGTTAGATGGCTGGCTGATCAAGTTGATCTGCTGTGGGCCATCTGATTGTGATATTCATTCTGAAGATGTCTAATACTGGTATTGTTCTTGGTCCCCTTGATTGGGACCTTTTTGCATCCTGAACTTATGAAGCGTCTCGATCTGTCCTTGTACAACAGATTCCCATGTATAAATAAAACCAATTCTTCTACAAAATGTAGCAGTACCGAGCATAATCTAAGTAAACAACAAGAGTGAGACGACATCATGGTTGTATTATCCGTGGCACGTGACCACAGGCGCGTCCTTGTAATTGTCTGTGACGCGACTTCCAGATCACTATCGCGCGGGCCCCTCCAAACACCCGACGGTCAGTTGTCGTTTACCCCAGAGTCTCTGGGTCGCCTGAGGCAGTTCTCAACGCTTCGCTTTACCTTTCCAGACTTGCAACCGCGGTCGCCGAAAAGCGACTGCCTTGTCGCAAGATGGGGAAGCTCATCAGGCTCGAGCTTTTTAGTATGCAGCGCTTTCGGAAGGTCATGATACATACTTGATTACTGACTGGCACACAGACTTCAAATCATACAAGGGACACCATACCCTTCTTTTCGGCGATGCCTATTTCACTTCTATTATCGGGCCCAACGGGTCCGGAAAGTCCAACTCGTGCGCTTCTCCGCATCCCCGACTGGAAACGTACGTGCGCTGACCATACTAGGATGGATGCTATTTCCTTTGTGCTAGGAATTAAGTCTTCTCACTTGCGATCTACGAACCTTCGCGATCTTGTCTACCGCGGTCGTGTCCTGCGCACCTCGAAACTCGATGCTGATGGTAATGTTATCGACGAAGAACCGAACGGACAGGATCACGCCGAAGATGGAGTTGACGGCGAACAATCACAAGACCCTAGCGGATCGAATGATCCTAAAACAGCATGGGTTATGGCAGTCTACGAGGATGATGCCGGTGAGGAGCAACAATGGCGACGATCGATTACGAGCCAGGGAGTCAGCGAATACCGTATCAACAACCGCATCGTGACCGCGCAGCAATATAACGAGGCGCTTGAGGCGGAGAATATCTTGATTAGAGCGCGCAACTTCTTGGTCTTCCAGGGTGATGTGGAGGCGATCGCGTCACAATCACCAAAAGATCTTACCCGGCTGATTGAGCAGATCTCTGGGAGCCTCGAATACAAGGCTGAGTACGAGCGTCTCAAAGCGGAGGCAGAGGAGGCAGCGGAGCAACAGACAGTCCAGCTTAATCGTCGGCGAGCCATCAATTCCGAGATCAAGCAATACCAAGAACAGAAGCGGGAGGCCGAGAATTATGCTCGTAAAGCGGAGGAGCGCGACCAAGCTATCATCACTCACATCCTCTGGAAGCTCTTCCATTTCCAGCGCATGATCGACGATTCCAGTGCAGAGATCTTGAAGTACCAAGATGAACTCAAGGAGTATCGTCGGGGCGTTGAGAAGTACGAAAAGAACGTCGAGGATGCTAAGAGGGAGCACGCGGGCGTTGGTCGAGAGGTAGCAAAGGCCGAGAAAAACATCGCGAAGAAAGAGAAGGATATCGAGGAAGCCGCCAATGACTTGGTCCCGATTGACGAGAAAGTCGACATTACTATGAAAAAAGTAGAACGATTTGCCTCTCGAATCGCAGAGATTGGCAAGGAGCGAGACTCGCAGTCGGCCAATGTCAAGCGTCTCGAGAAAGACCTTAAAGTCGTTGAAAAGGCACAATCTCAGTGGGAAGCAGAGTGGCAAAAGACAATGACCAAACAAGGCGTTCAACTGAGCGAGGCTGATCAGCAAGAATACAACAAACTGAAAGAGGAAGTCAACAAGCGATCGTCTGCGGAGCAGTTGAACCTCGACAATCTACGGCGCCAAATGAAGACTGAAGCCGAAGCCCACAACAGCCTTAAAAGCAAGTTTGAAAGTACCGAGTGGCAGCTCAAGACTTTAGAATCGGATACACGCTCATTGACTGAGCGTAGGTCGTCCATCAAGGATACGGTCAAAACTACATCTAAGGACATCGAACGCAAGAAGAAGGAGCTGAACGCACTCACTTCCGAGCGGCTGCGTGTTTCGCAGATGAGGACTGAACTTGAGGAG
Source organism: Aspergillus oryzae RIB40 (assembly GCF_000184455.2). Taxonomy (NCBI): domain Eukaryota; kingdom Fungi; phylum Ascomycota; class Eurotiomycetes; order Eurotiales; family Aspergillaceae; genus Aspergillus; species Aspergillus oryzae. The sequence continues at coordinate 2,595,101 of NC_036435.1, read as the reverse complement.
AAGCTACAAGTTGTCTTGAAGAAACTTCTTGAAGCTGATGACGGCAAGAAGCAGACTGAGAGGGAGATCAGAACAAAGGAGCTGATCTCGACCTTGAAGCGTATCTTCCCTGGTGTAAAAGGCCGCGTCAGTGACCTATGCAAGCCGAAACAGAAAAAATACGCCGACGCTGTTAGCACTGTTCTTGGCCGTCACTTTGATGCTATTGTTGTTGACAACGAGAAAACTGCCAAGGAGTGTATCCAGCATCTTCGTGATCAGAGAGCCGGCCAGGCTACCTTTATTCCTTTGGAAACTATTCAAGTTAAGGCATTCAATTCTAACCTAAAGGGAATGCACAGAGGAATGCGCCCAGCGATTGAAACAGTGGATTATGATGACTCCGTGTCCAGGGCTATCAGCTACGCATGCGGAAACGCCATTGTGTGTGATGACTTGGCGACAGCCAAGTATCTCTGCTACGAAAAACATGTGGATGCGAAGGCCGTCACTCTCGACGGTACAGTGATCCACAAGGGCGGCCTGATGACTGGTGGCCGAGGCCCTCAGCAGAACTCGAAGCGCTGGGAAGATTCCGAGGTAGAGAATCTATTCAAACTCAAGGACAAATTGATGGCCGACCTTGCCAATCTGCCCAAGGGCCACCGCCGGGGTACCGAAGAAGAAACGCTACAAGGAGAGCTGGTTGGTCTTGAACAGCGCTTAGCGTATGCCCAAGAGGAGCTCAAGGCGCTTGAGAGGAATCTTCAAAGCAAGCACACTGAATTGGACTTTGTTAAGCGCCAGCTCGAGGAGGTGAAGCCCAAGTACGTGGAGAAGCAGGAAGAACTGGCGGAGCTTGAACAGACAATCACAACATCGCAAGAAACCGTCAGCAACGTTGAAGATGAGGTCTATCGTAAATTCTGCAAGCGCCTTGGGTACAGCAACATTCGTGAATATGAAGTTCAACAGGGATCCCTGCATGAAGAGGCTGCCCAGAAGAAACTTGAGTTCACAACCCAAAAGAGCAGAATTGAGAATCAGCTCAGTTTTGAGAAGCAGCGTCTCCAGGCCACTCTTGATCGAATTGCCAGTCTGCAAACTCAACACCAGCGTGACCAGGATATGATCGAAGAGCTCAAACAAGAACAAGAGGGCATTCGTAACCAACTGGACGAGTATAACGCGGAGCTCGAAATTCTTCGTGAGCGTCTCGAGCAGCAGAAGGAATCTTACGCACAATCCGCCGAGAACCTCACACAACATCGTAGAGAGCTTCAAAGACGCAGCAGAGATGTGGAAGCTACCTTGAAGAATGTAAATGCATTGGAAGCAGAGGTCCAGCGTAACTCATCCAGCCGATACGCTCTTCTTCGGCGCTGCAAACTTGAGGATATTGACGTCCCATTGACCGAGGGATCAAACCCGCTAGACCAGCTTCCTATTGATGAGCTTGTACAGGCAGCTGACCCTGACGCAATGGATGTTGATGAAGACGCGAATGGTGGCGCTGACGGCGCTTTCACTGTTCAGGACTATGGTATTGAGGTTGATTTCGACTCTCTGGGCGAAACACTCAAGGAGGTGAGCAATGCTATCTATGCCGTTCCAGAATACATACTAACTTCCCACTAGGAGTCTGACGAGAAGCTTGAAGAGGAGTTACTAGATAAAATTCGGTCTTTGAATAGTGAACTTGACAAAATGGCTCCCAATACCCGTGCAATGGAACGGCTGGAGAGTGTCGAGAACAAACTCCGAAGCACAGAGAAAGACTTTGATGAATCACGAAAACACGCCCGAAAGACCAAAGAGGACTTCGAGGAAGTGATGCGCCAACGATCAGAGCTGTTCAACAAGGCGTTCACTCACATATCGGAGCAAATCCAGCCCATCTATCGCGACTTGACAAAGAGTAGCAACTATCCATTAGGTGGACAAGCGTAAGTTACGGGTATTTCGTGTACGTTTAATCTGCGCCTATGCTGATGAGACATTACCACTCGATAGGTATCTGGACATCGAGGATTCAGATGAGCCATATCTTGATGGTATCAAGTACCATGCCATGCCACCGCTTAAGCGTTTCCGAGACATGGAGCACCTCTCTGGTGGTGAGAAAACCATGGCGGCCTTGGCTCTCCTATTTGCCATCCATTCGTACCAGCCATCACCGTTCTTCGTGCTAGACGAAGTTGATGCTGCCCTCGACAACACTAATGTCGCTCGGATTGCGAACTACATTCATGATCACGCTGCTCCGGGTATGCAGTTTATCGTCATCAGTTTGAAGACTGGTCTCTTCCAGAACAGTGAGGCCTTGGTTGGAATTTACCGAGATCAGACGGAGAACAGCAGTAAATCCTTGACCCTTGATGTGAGTTTTACCTGTCTCTCCCCTCGGTTAACATGTGGCGCGGCTATTGACTTGTGGTTCCTCTTGCAGCTCCGGAAATATAATTAGACGACTCGGACTGGTATATTTGCCTTCAGGGGAAACAGTCCTTTCTGAATGATATGTAGAATAGTTCTTGATCTTCTTCCTTCGTGGTCCATAGCTACGATATTACTGGTTCTTGCAACGGAATAATGGTTCGCTGTAGGCAATTGATTTGCTTTCTTTGATGTACAGTGGCAGTGCACAGTAGCGAAACTAATCTGGTCCATGGGGTTTCATACTCCATACGGAGTCCCAAAGCCGCAATTTCCCCCTTAAAAGCCTCGCAGTCTCCACTTTTGACACGGACGTTTGCCGACCGGTTAACTATTCAATAGTTTTGGATCCTCCCGTGACATTAGAAAGGCACAGATTGCGTTGCGTGGAGGGCCTGGGTCCAGGCTTTGGATTTCATCCGGAGCATAACGTGGTCGTTTCAGCTTGCTACGAAGGTTGCCATCCAAGGTATATTCCCTCGACGGACATATGCGGTTACATGAAAAGCGGATCCTATTGCAGTATGTAGTTACTCTCCTTACTTTATGACAGTTCGGGATGCTGCACAACACATTCGGGAGGTAGAACCCCAACCTCCTATGTATAGGTATCTTGCAATGTAATGGGTTATCTGGAATTCCCAAGTCCATGCATACGAGCACAAGCGCGAACCGTCGATATACTAATGGCAAACGAAAGACGATCCCAGACTGCCAATTATGGCAATATCGTTTCGGCGACCCCATTTGGAACTTGGGTGATTGGGGGCGAAAAAAAAAAAGAAGATAAGAGCTGAAAGGGTGGGTACTTGAAGGCGAAATGGGTGGGAGGAAAAGTTCTCTCCACGGAAATATGAAAGGGTAGACCCGACAGTCTGGGTCGAGAATCAATAGACTATGGAAACTTACATTCCGGTTGCCTGTTTTCCGTGTCCGTCGGATCGGCGCTCGATCAATGGAGGGCAGGCATTTTAGATCATTGATCGGTTGTGGCCGTCGAAATCCTGCCAGCTGGGTAGGCGTCAGCCACAAAGCGGTTGTAGATTGTTGCTATGTATGGAGAGGCAGGGCCCACTTCTGTAAGAGATGAGCCAGTGGAGCTTGGGGGTTCGCCATCCGAGTGGTTGCGCACTTATTCAATCTAGTAGGGGTGCATGGAAGTCGCGCTTTTTTTCTGTAGGGAGTAACCTACTCTGTATGCGCCGAGTGGAGCGGAATTGGCGACCGTATGCATCGCAAATCCGGATACAACCTAGCTAGACACATTGATTATGAGATGAGATCCACCTGGATGTAATCCGCGTTACGGAATACTACCAGAATCGACTAATGAGGATTTCAAGTCGAGTAACTCCCAGAGCGAGAACAGTCCTTGTGGGGGTGGTCTCTTGAGTTCTAGTACTGTTTCATATGGTGAGCCTCCCATTTCCAAGGCAGAAGATCGTCTTCCCCGGATACGCGTTTTTAATGAACGCAGATCAGTGCGAGGTCGATCTTCAGAGATAGAGTTTTGTGCTGAGAACCGCCGAATCTAGGGTTGAATTACAGTAAGTATCGGCGAAGGATTTCATGGCTAAAGCAACGCTTTGAATCATGTACACAGCACTGTACAGAGAGAAGTGCGTGGCTGTCAGTCATGTTCTCCATTGGCAATGACGGGCTGTCATCGTCAGTTGAGAGTCGGTAGGGGTCAAAGCGCGGATAGACAGGAGATTTGCATCAATATCAGCAATAGTGTACTGTGGGATAAATTAAGTATTGAATGTCATCTGTACTTCGTACTCTCGATAAGGATGCAGCTACCAGTTGCGTCCGTACTAGCGGGATTCATCGTTAAGCTAGTGCAACGACAATAACCAGGAGGTTATTCATCGAATGGTCGGTGTGGAAGCACGACGATCTGTGTTAGTGTGTTCGATATCTCATAAATCCACCGGCCAATAAGTTGGCTCAGACTTGAGGGCCAGAATACAGGTATCTAGGCCCCAATAGATGAATCGATTTCTGCCGGTGCTCAGGCAGCTCTAGTGCTGCTGATAACCATACTATCAGAAGATGAAGTGATTGTAAGTTTTGTCGCGTATTGACTGACATTCTATGAACACCGTTGGAAATACCCAACAATATCTGGCAAGACACCATAAGTGCCCAAGCTCTGCCAGTAACGTTACTATGGTGTCGCTCGGGTCTCCTATATCTGCAAGCCATCCTGCAGAGTGTCACATCCCCGGTAGCTCTCAGTATGGCCACCATTCGGTGCTTGCGTACGTGGCTGTCTTGATGCCCTTGACTCCCCTGTCATAACATCGTAGTAATAACCCAGACTTGCCACCCGTCCATCGATCGAAGCAAGTATGAAAACAAAAAAAAAAAAAAAAGAAAAAAAGTGGATGGATGTTGATGAAAGCGAAGCAATCACCATCGACTTTCCCCGCAAAGGCGAGGAGGTATTTACTGTTTGGTTTGCCATTTGGCTTAACCCCCTGGCCACCATCTGCAGGAATCTTCCGAGTGCCACCGTACTTCGACAGCGTACCATGGTTAGATAGCTACTAAATTAGTGTAACCTGTCCAGGACCCCATGTTGCTTTTTCTCTCCCCTTTAGTTTTTCAGCTGAGAAGATTTAATACATAAATGTCAATCGGGGTTTGGCCGGAGATGAGCGTACCCAATGGTGATAACCGGATATCTTCTCCGTGGGACGGTGAAACAACTGATGTCTCCCCCCCAAATACCCTTGGAACAAGAGAACTAACTGCAGTCTGTATCGTTCACTGTAAGAATAAATGTTCGGCTACGCTCGGGCCTTTGGGTTTTACTGACCAAGAACAGCATCTATCACACACGTCAAGACTCAAAGGGTCCTCCTGCATCGTCCCCCATTTCAACATTTTCGAGTTGCTATCGTTTTTGGGTGAACTTTATTGAAGCGATCGGCGGTCAAGCTGTGACTTTGATGTCCAATCTTCGTACAGGGTCTTGGTGGAGGTAACGCCTCGAACCCAACTGACGTTGATCCGGTACGAAAGGGGTTAATCCCACTGGCGGGTAATAGTTCCAGAACATAGCATGCCCAGCAGCTCAAGTCGAGGGACTTTCATAACGTCTCAAATGAAGGAAAGGTTTTAGCCGCTGTTTGAAAGGATCTCCGGCGCCATTACCGGACCATGGAGCGGGCCTTGTGGAGAAACTAGAAACAGGCCGCGTTAGTCTCCTTCCATTCGAGTTGACGTTCAGATCTTCCCTGGACCATGTGACGCCCATTTAGAATAGGGCATCAGTGCTGCGGAAATTCGAGGACAATCCTTTGGGAAAGTCAAAGCACGCACTATCGTGTCAGATGGGCTGTTCCAGACAAATAACGGGCTATATGATTGGTAGAAGTGGCGCCGAACCACAATGTCTTTCCTACTGTGTGTGTGAGTCCTACTGTTGATTGTAGGACTCTTGTCAACTCGGCCAGTCGAGGATGTTCATGCGTAATCTCAGAGTCACACACTAACTTGGGTTACCACTGTGTCAGAACCCGAACTCGAAGATCATCCTTCCGTTGACCAAACATAGTCTGATTAGAGTTGGACTCAACCACTCTCCTATTGGTGTTGGTCCATGAGGCTTGCCTGGTCTTCGCCTATCAACGAAACAGAACACACTAGCAGTTCAGAATGGTCCAGGCCATGGTTACTTTTGGCGAAATAATGGGAATATACAGTAGTGTCGGTGCAGGCCGCTTCCGTTCCCACGGCCTGAATCATTCATTTGATCATCAGCCAAATAAGGAATGTAATTCAGGCCACCAAGCTGTCAGGCGTTGGGAATACAGCACGTCATTCATCCCTATATCTGTAAACACGACATCATCTATGCTTCTGGTGTGACTTGGCAGCATTTGGCGCCATGAGCAGCCTCAGCCTTCGCTTTCTCTTTTTGGGAAATGATGTCCTAGTCATGCACAAGTATGGAGCCCTGTCCCCATTTATAGAATAATGAAAGTTTAGGTGTATAGTTGGTGGCTTCGATCTTCTGTAGATATTTGTTTTCCTTGCATTAGTTTGTCAATTGTAACAGCCACAGTCGTGTTGACATGACCCATTGTTCATTTAGAATTCGTACTTTTTTCACTCTTGGCCGCGTACTCCAATAAGGGTATTGTTCTTCCTCATCGTATAATATTTGGCTTCTTCTCGGCCGTAGATATGGTTTCATTGAACCCCCCTGAAATTCTAAATTCCTGCAGACGCCTCATGACTTAGCTGTCTCTTTTTGTGTCCCTATAACAGTTAATTCTCGTTGTCATTCAAGCATTTACTTTCGTTCAAACCATACCAGCAACAAGTGGCGTTAAACAGAAACAGCCCTTAACGAGATACCACTCATCTCGTACAATGAGTATGACCAGTCCAGAGTACAGTATGGATGCGATAGGTCAGCCCATAGCTGCGAAAGAAGAAGAGCAGCCGCAGATGCTTCCATATCACGATATGACTCGGTCGAAGGCACCGGTATGAGCAAGAGCCCCCCATTAAATCAGACGCATCACAGTCTGATGTGATATCATGGATAGGAATGCTCGCAGACGACTACCACATTCAACTTCCCTTACCCACACTTCGCTCTGTTATACATCAACCGCAATGGAGAACTCGGCGTGGAGGCTTCGTCTTCTATCGCGAGTTATGAGAAAACTATCTTCACGCACGACGTCAAGGAAAGGTTTCTCAAATCGGCCACGGTCGGATGGCAGTCTGATTTGCAAAGCTATCACGCCAGTAAGTGAAGAGGCAGTCGATGAGGGCATTAAAAGAAGAACATAGTAATAACCAGGGTGATGTTCTGCGGCAGACTCCGTGAGTCACATGGACGGCGATGTCAAACCCTTTTTGTCCAATACTCCCTTCACTTTACAACAACAACACCATAACCACCACCATAATCAGGCAGGCTGGTATCAGCCTGAGCTCATTCCTTGCGAATGGCAGTCACTGCAGAACAAGCGTCATAGGCGGAACCTTAGGCGCGTGAGCTCCGATGTCCGTCGTGATTCGGACTCGGATTCTCCTGGCGCAACGATCAGGTGGACGGCACTTCGACTTGGGCAAAAGAATCTTTTAAGGACTTACTATGAAAAAGCATTTGAGAACTTCCAACAGCTCAACTGCAGAGCAATTGCAAAGGCCTTCGTCAAACTAGTCGAGCCGCGCAAGCAAGTCAACCACCCATACAATGGACGAAAGACTACCGCAGGATCGTCTCAGCGAGTAGATCCAGAATTGACGAAGCCAAAATGGTGGCCGACAGGTGTCACACATAGGGAGCCCGATCATCTCCTGAAAGCTGGTAGGCCATATTCATTCCAGGCGCTCATCTGAGGCACCATGCTGATTCTCAATCCCTCTATGCAGAACGAATTCGTCTCCTTGTACACATTTTGTGCGAATTGAAAGATAGTCATGGAATAACAGCAGATAAACTCAAAGATGCCGGACAAGATGTACGGCGACAGATCATGCCGGCAGAGCGGTTACGTGTATTGGATGAGATTTACTATGTTCGAGAGATGGAAGAGCTCTACCTAGACGGGAAAATCAGTATGACTCCCTTGACATACCTCACTACTAGGAGATTCGGTAGGACTAACCACTGAAGCAGGCGGCGACACTATAATTCACGTCTCCCATGTCCATTTGGCTGAGGCCGGTGCTGACGCCGAGCTGCACGAGCCTTCCTCCAGCGACAACACCAATCCACTAGTTAACCTCACTATCAAGTCTAAGCGAGATGCCTCAAACATGTCCGAGTGTCATAAGCCAAGCTACGAGAGCGATGCACATTCCTCCACCGAGCACAGCCAACCAGCAAGACAGCCACTGGGTCAGATCGCCTGCGCTCCTCTATCTCCACTTTCAACTCCCTCCATTAGTCGAAAGAGCTCCTTGGAGAGTAGCCTCACAAGTTATTCTTCCGACCTGACCTCATCTATGCTGTCGTCCAATGAGGCCAATCGAGTATATACATCAAAAGACGTCAATGCCACGGCACCGTGTATTCCAGGCTATTTTACACAGCATATCTCCACACAACCTCCTGGACAAAATACTCAAACCGGATTTTGGAACAGTATCCCTCAAGCGCATCAGTCGCTTGCGTTCCAAGGATACTAATGAAGTTAATGGAGCTGTTTGTTGATTGCGAGTAGCAGAAATATTTGATAGATCCCACCCCATAGCGCTTTTTCTCTCTCTTTTCTTTCTTTATCGGATATATACCAATGTACACTATTGAAGCAACTAAGGAACTTTGTCCTGATGGGAAATTCAGCAATTTAGCTCCTTTAAACATAGAATGGATTATGATATCAATCTGCCATGCGAGAGCTCCGCATCGCAAAATGCTAGACAACACAGCCCGAATAATACATGAAGATACATAACTAAGCAGAGCTATCCTAGCAAGAACAAGCTAATCTACCGAAGCCATAAGCTCTGTCTCCTAAGTGGCGCTATAAGTACTCATGATCGATAAGATGCTCCTCATTCTAGGAATCAGGGCCATGTTTTCAAGTTCAGAAACGACTGGTTTACGGTCTTCCAGCAGTCCAAGGTCTTCTTCCCTCGTCCATAGGGTATCCGTACAGCCGAACTCGATGGGTGGATTCTGGCCATGGGGTTTGTAGAACATATTGAGATGTCGATATCCTTCTAACCCCCTCAGTGCATTCCTTACCGAGTATAGCACCTGTCCCGATTCAATGTCCCAACACCCATCCTGCTCAGTCTGCCCGACAACAGCGACTCGATAGCGCGTAAGGAAAATGAGGGCAATAAACTTCAATGTTTCGGCATCGGTCGTAATCCTTTGCGAGATTCTCTCCCCCCTTTGTGGGATCACAATGTGTACTGTGGTGAGATATGATAACTGTCGACGAATGTCAATCAAGTTGAAAAAATGAGAGGTGTCATGCATAAGATCCGGGCGGTAGGCGAAGTGTTTTATATTCCACCTAAGCTTGTATGGTAGTTCCAAAGCTAATGGCTCTGCGTACATGAAGACAAAGTGAGAGAAAAGAGCCCGCTCGGCTGTCCAATGGCACATTTTGTCTGTGAGAAGAAGGTTGTGATAAGTTGGGTCCAAGTCTCCCCAGACGACCTTCCTCACCCGGTCATTTTTTAAGTAGATTATTGGATGGTCGAGCCATTCGGCATGCGGAGGTGTCATAGCGAGTATGAAAATCTCATAGCGAATCTTCAGCGGGAAGTTGTTGAGGGTTCTCTTGGGTAGCATCTGGATTCTTGTTGAGCAAAATGGTGTGTATGAAGTGATCGAATTTGTTTCTAAGTATAAGTGATATAATGGTAGAGGATACGGTAGTATTTAGGAGGGGTGGCGGATGTAAGAAGATTCATACTCGTGGTCTGATCGAACATTCCCCCCGAATATATACCATCTGTGCCTGAATATGGAAGGAGCGATACTTTCATTGATCATGATATTAAGATGCTTTCCCATGAGTGTGAGCACCTTCCTGTCTTAACTCATTCACATTGTAGGTGCATGCTACATACAGATATATTGCCTGTATTAGCTGAGCTTGGCAGCTTTCTCCATATCCTCTCGCGTCAGAATATCCCCAGACTTTCGGAGAGGACTTAGACGTCCCATTTTCCGCAACTGAGCGATAAGACGCTCATCTCCAAAGTGGCTGTTATGTTCGAATTCCGGCTCTTCTGCGTATGCAACCCGCGCAACATCCACCAGCATTCGAGCCGTCATTCCGAAAACCCGATAGCGTGTCAACACACCAGACTTTTCCTTTTCTTCCAGAGCATTGACAGCATCTTTCTGTTGTTGGTTGGCAGTGCGAGGTCTGACCACCGACTGAGGTCGAACAGGGACGAAGAATTGGTGCACTGTCTAGTCAGTCATGGCCAACAGACAGAGGAAGGGAAGATATCTGCCAGAATGTACTCACTGCGCCAATTAGACTGATGCCACTCCGTCCAAGCACCTTGATACCAATCCGATGGACTTCCTCCCCAGTCACCCTCATCGCTCATACGTAAGAAATTATGAAATGGCGCCGTGAACACCGCCGCAACTTCCCTGGCATCCAATTTAGGGATTAATGTCACTTCAGGGTCAGCATCCTGACCGGTCTTCTCATCATATGAGTGAAGTAGTGCTACACATGGACGAACCACAAGCTCCGTTCTCGCAAGATTGGCCGGCAATTCGCAGAGATGCTCCACGACAAAGGGCTGAGGGAGCGATTGGTCATTATCTGGCAAGCCAATCTCTTCGTGCGCCTCACGTCGTGCTGTTTGAAATGGGGTTTCTTCTAGTGAGTCGGCCCTGCCTGATGTGATTGGTGTTGATTTAGTGATGATACATGTTGTCGGTCATTATGCCCAGGCTTACTTACCACCAGGTAACGCCGCCTGGCCAGCGTCTATATACAACGTGAGTCAGGCTGTTGTTGTTTCGATATATTCCATTGTATCTCATCAGGGTTTAAGCAAATCTGCGGATGACTTACACGAACTCAGAGTCTTTGCCCGCATAGTAAGAACTACCCGGAGATCCCCCTTAGGATCCGCATAGAGCAGCAGCAAAACCGCCGCTCGTCGTGACAACGGGACCATTTCATAATTGGTTGGTGGTGGCTTATACGATCTTAATCGATCAATCGCATCCTGTTGGCATCGAAGATAATAGGGCCGACTGTTGTTAGCCCGAATACGTCATAAAACCCCTCGGTAGATAATGCGGGAAAACAAAACAGATGAGAACAACTCATGGAACGATAGGAATTTCCACAAGACATAAGACAAGGATTATGTGATAAATTCATGGAAACACTTTATTCCTATCTTAACTGGAAAGGATGAGTTCTTGAATGGTCTACCATACCTGTGAGACAGCGTTCAGACGTGGCATTTTCTGTAAGTGGCTTGGGCGTTTAATGCTAAAATTGCGAGGACCCAGGATGATTCGAGTGATCGCTTGACTCCGCATGGCAGAAGCGATAGATCCCAGTACTAGATCTGTATGAACTAGCTTATGCTGAGGGTCGGTATTATGCTAGTGAAGATGATCCGTCAACATACTACGATTGCCGAGGTTATAGTGGAGAATCGAGGGTCAGCAGCCGATGCATCTAAATGACTTTTTAGCCTCGTATACTATTCCATCGCAACACTCGGACGAACTATGCATACTGTTTCGCGATGCAGGAAAGCAGAACTAGCTGACACTTTGAGAAGTCCATGAATATATTTTATACTGGCCTTGTCTGATGCTAGACCTCCTATTCGAAGTACATGAAATGTCAGGAGCGAGGCACAAACACATCAAAGCAGGTATATTTCACATAATTTCCGGGTGTCTATGGAGCCAGACATCACTAAGTAATGATAAAAGGATACATGTAGTATGACAAAGAGCAGATAAGAACTAGCCACACAGGCCAGTGGACCATGATCAAGCAGATTAAACAAGAAAGTAGTCTATCGTATCAAGAATAACACAAACAAGATAAAGAGTGGGAAGGAGAGCAGATGGAGGATAGTCTATGTCATAGTATGCAAATCCGGCGAGTCCTTAAGCGGAGGTCGTCTCCTTTTTTCCATCCTTGGCTTGGGTCGAAGGGTCTTTCAACTGTGCTTCTTCTACCTTTTCGCCCTCGGCCACAGCCTCGGCTGCCTCGCCGGATTGGCCCTGATACTTGGCCTCAATGGTGACTTCTTCCTTGTCATCAATATCCTCATGATCCTTAGGCGCGGCGACACCCTTCTCCTCGTTCTCGCTGTTCTGCTCGTTCTCCTCCTCAATGAGCTCTTGCTGCTCCTTAATAACCTCAAGACGCTGCTTGTTCGTGGCAGCACCCTCGGCATTGTGTACCTCGAGTTCAATTTCATGGAACAGCTCCTCGGGAATGCTGGACAGCACCGCCTGAAGAGCTTCGATCTGAGATGACATCTCTGTCTCTTTACCACCCTGCGCGTAAACATATGCGTTGCTCAGAACAAGAAGCGTAGATGGGACGCCTTGCTTGAGACGAAGATCGAGCCATGTGGAGAGATCGTCGCGCAGACGAGCAGGGGAAACACCATGAGTGCGAATACCACGAGAAGCGCATGCCATCTGCAATTCTGGCACAGAAAGAGATTCAACACCCTCGTAGAAAATAGCGCGATCATCGCGCTTGATCTGCCGCATGCGGTGTCGGATGTTGTAACGGAGCATAGCATCAGTGCCAAACGAATTCAGGTTCATATACTTGCAAATACCGACCAACTGAGGCCGAGACAAGTTGTCCAGAGTCAGGTCATCTTTGAAAACCTTGCAAACTTTGATAACATCCTCAGTCGAAGGTGCTTCTCCGGTTGTCCTGATTTTCTTGAAGAATTCTGCGAACTCCTCATTTTTGACGGTAGCAGCCGTCACGGGAAGACCGCTCTCCTTGAGCGTATCTTTCAAGAAACCAGAAACTTCTTTCCGTGTAGAGCTCAGGTTCAATGCCTTCTTCTCGCGAGCTTTCTGCCCCTCGTATGTGCTCGGCAGCATATTAGGGAACAGCTTGAGAGCCACAGGGAGCAACAACTCCGCAAACGGAATAATGACAAACATAGAGAATGGAACCAGGCGACCAAGATCCTTGACCGTTCGTTGGAGCTAAATGCATTGAGCAATTAGCATTGCCAAGCATAAAAGTAGAGGCAAGGGGATGGGGAGCGAACCTGTCGGTGTTCTCTTCTGCTCAGCTCATAACCCGCTGCCATCTTCAATGCTAGTCTGGAACTAATTTTGACTTCCGTGGCCAAAAGCTTGGTGCCATCCCAATAATGCTGGGCTTCCTTCTTGATCTTTTGCCCAATCGTCAACTTCTTTTGCTCCTTCTTCTCCTCGGCAGCCTCCTTGACTGCTCCTGCTTCACTTGACTTATCTTTGCTCTGAGCATTGTTCTTCGGGGTAACTGGTAATTCTGATTTGGGAACAACTTGTTGATCATTTTTAGCAGGCTCTGGAACGATGGGCTTTTTCGCTTGCTCGGCGTTGAAACCGGGCGGAGGAAAGCTCGATGAGGAGGTAGAAGTTGATTGCTCTGTAGCGTACCCATGGTGAGGGACCAGAATTGCTAAGGCTTGTATGTGAGATGGAAGGCCTCGGCCATTGATCCGGAGATTGGCGGCTGAAACTGCGCCCAATGCACCCGTGAAGCGCGGCCGGGCTGATTAAGAATAAATGTTAGTCATAAAAGGTGGCCTTCCCAGCAATACCAGAACATAGAAACAACACGAGCAGTAGCGACACAAGCGTACCGATCAAACTGGGGCGTAATGCAGCATTGTTGCGCACAAGTCTAGCCGATCTAATGCTGACAGACATAACGGAAGGCGTTGGAAAGGAGGTGCTCCAAAGAGCAAGTAAGAATGAAAGAGAGGGGCAACAATTTCGACCAAAATAATACAGCAAGTTGTATGATTTCACACAAGGTAGATAACACAAATGGAATTGGCACGAATATCAAAGGAGTGATGATGTGTCGTCGTTCTTCCTAAGTTCTGGAGTCCAGAAGCGGTCATTCACGTGACTGCGATACTCGGAGTTTACATTTTGTCGCCGCCGGAGTTTATCTCATCAGTCGGGGGTCGCAATAAGCTTTGCCGATTTCCTCGGCGGCAACAATCTACCGGGTCCACCTAAATACCTCACCAAAACCAGAGAGGAGCTTGACGATAGAAACAAAACAATATTGTTCGGCGTTCTATGGCAGTACATAACAAGAAAGGCAAACACTTGCGTCTTCAGCTATGAAACAAGAGCGGGTCTATATATGAAAAGCGTGTATCTCGTAAAACACCATGGCAGAGAACGACTGATTTGTGAGTTGGGTATCATTAAGTCAAAATTGCATGAGTAACAGAATTCGCAATTTGGTTAAAAAGACGGGGAGACGCTAACGACAACATCTAAATAAGTATCTGGAACTGAGAGTCGACCTATTTCCTCTCTCGCACTGACGGGGAACCGGAAGCAGCCTCTTCTATACCGCTCGCGGTCACGGTAGAGTCAAGCAGAGGTATTTTATCAATGCTTGCCTTGTCGGATCCTCCATTCTTTGCAGCACCTTTAGAATCATCCAAGACATGCGTGCCGGTGGCAACAGCGCTGTCAGATGTCAGAATAGTCGGGCTAGCTGTGCCTTCAGGAGAAGACTGCCACCGTGCGACATCCTTTTTCAACGCTTCCAGTTCTTTCTGGAACCGCTTGCCAAAAACATCAATGTAGTATGTTGCGCCATTGTGGATGCTCAATATGAAGAGCCCAGTCAGGAATAGCCCGCTAGCCCAGCGGGACCATAGCCAGAGCGGGCATGGGATCATCGTCAAAATCGCATAGAAGTATTGGATCAACATAAAGGCAGGAGCCTGTAACGATTCGGGCAAGCTTAAAACTATTTTACCAATCCAGGCCTTGGCATATGATTTGCGGAGCCATGTGAAGCTAGTCGGGCGTCCTGCGGCAATCTGCTCCGCACGTCGCACGGTGATAAAGCAATGATAGGATAACTGCCATATCGTATAGGGTACTGTTGCCCAGACCATCATAGACAGGAGCGAGAAGTGGTCCGGCGACCCAGGCTCACTGAACTTAATGTCGTAGATCGCTGGGAACCTCTCCTTCAATGTCTCCGCCGAAGTCAAGTGAACAATACAATGCCAGGTTGCCGGTGGCATAATATGAATGAACAGACTGCGATACCGGTCAGTTAATAAGATAGTGCTCGAGGGATGTAACGAGCATGACTCTTACCTCACGACCTTGTCCATACTATGAAATACAAGGGAGTTTCGCCACATAGCGATCGCGACAGCGTTGTTGCCGAAAGTCAAACAGTACGCGCTAATGAAAAGTCTCTTGGAATTTGGAAAGGCCCAAATACTCAACATGCATAATAGGTTGACGAAGTAGCAGAGGTCAGCCAGAAAGTAATGATAACCTTTCGCGTGATACCTATAGTATCGAATCGGCATGAAGTAGGCCAGCTGTACGGTGAACCAGATATAGAAAGACTCCGGATGGGCTCCAATAAGATAGCCACTGAAGAAAATGTTGAGAACACCTGCAATGAACGAGATCTTCTCACGTAATGTAACGGTTGCGGTTGCGTTCCACTGCTTCCCCAGGCGCTCAACACCGACCTTCATACGGCGGCGATACTTGTCAAGCTGCTCGTCCGCAGTGGGAACGCGCCTTTTAAATTCTCCCACCACGCGATCCTTTGCGGTTGCGGAGGTGTACTTCAGCTTCTCCCGCTGTTTCTTCATCTTTTCTTTCTGCATATTGATGGTATGCTGTAGCTTTTCGAGTCTTTGGGACAGTGAGAAGTTGTCGAGCAAGTCGAAGACCGTTAACTTGTCTAATGGGGGAAAGGTCTCCCAATCATCCTGATATGAGAAGGAAGGCCTTCTCGGTGTGCCAGACGGCGAATAAAAGCTATCAGAGGATCCTGCAACATCGTCCAAGTCCGACAGCATGTCATCACTTGGGATCGCCTGGAGATCAGGCGAGTCACCGGTCGAGTAGGAGGCGCCGTCCTCCATGATGAGTTTCTGTTGGAAAGAGAATATCGTCGGGCCGTCACGGTAGTGAGGATAGGGTCTAGTAAGAAAGCGGGCGAACGTTAGCATCCCCATGATTATCCACGAGGCGTGATCAGCCAGATCTGATAATCACAATCAAATATCACAAGCAGACGATCTGATATCTTCAAAGAAGAGACATGGAAATTAAGAATCAGTGGGTACCGTATCGATCTATGAAAGACCGATATAAATAACCAAGTACTTACTCGGACGAGCGCAGTAGATAGGTTGGTTCCAAACTTTCGATACACACTCAAATGATCCAAGTCCTCCAGTCTCCTTCAACGATCCATACGCATGACCACCAGTAGAGCTAGACGAATGACTGAAAACCACAAAGTGTGGGGGGGAAACCGAGGAAAGGGAAGATGTTGAGGACAAGTTGGAAGTTGAGGTTCTGAGTGTGCACGCGTCGTAGGCTATGGTTGGTCAGTGCTGAGTGGCCGCGTTTCTTTGGTTCTTCGTCCACTTCTGGACCCTCAGCGGCGGGATCTGCATTGATTAGTATGGGGCCTTACCCCTAAGGAACCAATCAAACCTGAGTATCCGGGTGCATGATCCCGCAGGGTTTCCAATCAATCTCTAGACCGCTCCCGGTCTAGATGTTGAATGCGTTGTCCTCAGCATTACTGTGGATGCAGCTCAAGGACATTCAAGGAGGAACAAGACACCATCCGTGGGTTGAGAACTAATAGCATACAAAAAGAAAGTAGGAGAGAAAACAAATAATAGAAGTGGCTGGTATCCAAAATAACAACGTCCTATATCGTGGTCCTCGTAGAGCAAATTCACCAGGTTTCCAACGTGATGAAGACAAGGGAGAAATAGACAATGTCCCTCTTGAGTGCTCTGATCCCATTGTCTTAAAACTCTGCTGGTCTTCCTAGGACAGTATGAGCAGACAAGATAATACTAATCGTCAGAAGCGCCTTAATGCTAGCCAAGCCCTTCAAGCAGAGCGTGGTATATAGTTTACCCCGCCCGGAATATGGGTATTACTCTCTCCCTGAAAAAGATGTTTCAACAGCACGTAAACTGTGAAAATCGGTAGAAATATGAAATAGCTTGATAAGTTACATACTCTCACAAGCTAGGGTAACAGATGAATCAATATTGTGAACTTGGAGACCTGGCTACATAGTTCTGAGACCCGTCACCTGTACCAGGCATTCCTTATCCTTGATATGCTCCGAGTTCTACTGATGCAGTCTCTACAATATAACATAGGAGTCTACCTGGGCTTGAAGAAATATACCATCTTTCAAAATGGTGTCTTAAGTGTCTGAGATGCTTGTATATCATGATATATACCCGGGATATAAAGTTTGGCAAATGAGGGCGCCATTGCTTTGTTGGTATTTAAGATGCTCAGGAAGACTGATAGCCGTTAGAGTCATCTTACTATGTTGAAAGAACTGAAGCACAGATTGAGAAGCGAGGAGCACTACTTACTGTGAAAGCTTGTCAAATCTCGACATAAGTAACTAAGCTCACGTCATCTTGGATTGCGTGTTCGATTCTAGGTGTTGTCTTCCCCGCCTCTCGCCGCCACAGGCCAGCCCTGACCGAATCATCTGTTGTCCATGCGCACAAATAGAATCCTTCGAATTGGTGGCTGTTGCTGAGTATAGAGTGGTCACGATGTACTAGTACGCTGCCTTCGCTCGTTGACTTTTGATGTGCTAATATTTCCTCACAAACTGTTTAAAGACTCAAGATTCCTTTCGGATTACTTAAGTCAGCTTTACTAACTACAATTCTCTCCTCACATGGTACTCAGATATAAGTTTCGGCCTGCATGACATGGTTCAAATAACTAGATTTATACTATGTCCGAAAAGTCCTTCGAAAAGAACTAATCAAGATACAAAATGGCTGGGATCTTATCAATCAATCAAATTTCTATTACCTGGTAGAGCCTAACTATTGAGCGTCTAGCTATGCAGGTGCGCCGGGGAGCCTAGAATCTAACCGCATGTTACCGCTCCTCCTAGTGCTCCTGGTAGGTGATCGTTGGTATGTGTACAAGAAGTACTGACCAAATCCTTCCTAGTGTGACCATTTACTCATCGCTGGGATCTTATGCTATCGTTTGCGGGTGGCCCACGCCTTCTCTCCAGAACACATAAAAATCAACAAAATGAGCTTTCTAGCTAACCACACATTCCGAAGACGTCCTTTAGTAGGAGGCCGGTTATGTGAGGTAAAGAACAGAGAAGTGTATTACTATTCTCTGTATCAGTGTCTCTCGAAATGCAGTGATCCCATGCAGCGGATAGTGTCTTGAGAACAGAGAGATACCTCTGTAACGCATCCGTCGCCTGTCCTATTTTGATCGTTTCTTTTGTTATATCCAAGGAAAAGGTCCAAGGAAAATCAACAAAGACGTCTGACACTTCGGCCACACGTGGTTGTACCATGCGGTCCCGGATATTTACCCCGTTAGCCACCCTCTGGGAGCTTGCCCCTGCGCTGTATCAACTCTTCAACGTGCCACAGGTAAGCATTAGAGACCAAGTGTCTCATCTCACTGGCAACTTTGGGACCGCAAGCTCAGCAGTGGTGGGTGGACATGCCTGACAGAGCTTAACGCATGGATCCAAGGATCATCTGGCATTGGGCAAGGTAGGGTCCTTTTTCAAGCTCTGGTCACTGTTAAAGCTTCTTCTACAACTGCTCGACTTCGTGATTATAAACTCCACTGGACTGTCCAGGGGATATGACATCTACTATGTGATTTATGCAGTGACGCTAGGAACAACTCACCCCTGCCTCTCATTCTTTTTTTTTCTAACGTCGTTCCAGCTGGTAGCATGCCTTCCTAATGGGTTACTGCAGATTACACAGTAGTCTGGAGAGTTGATCAGTTAAAAGAGCGATATAAAACCTAGAGCATCAGGCATCAATCATCGGTCGGTATGAAGTACAAGATGGCCGTGTTGCTAATTATATGCTCTGAAGGCTGCATTCCGGAAGGATGCATGCGAGAAAGCCGTACTGTACATACTTAGGGAAGATTTGTTGGAGCAAACTCCATTGCCACGTTTCTGGTCATCATTAACAAACTGTCAAAGCACTAAATATCTTCCCACTTCTTGAAAATGCTGTCGGTATTTGGACCCTTTCGCTACTGCTGACGGCGACTCCAGATTTTAGATATATCTAGAGCTTAGTAACCCTAACGACGCTGTTTTACTTTTGTGGCATTCACTGAGAGGGTACGGATAGTTTACCAAAGGCTAACCGGTGCATTGGGACCCTTCGCTGTGAGTAATTGGCTTCATCTGATCAAAAGAAAAGGAGCTCCCATGCATGCACGCGTAGTAACCTTGTACAGTCCCTCGTTGGGACGGGTTGAGTGCTAGTTTCTATGATCCAAGGGTAGCCCTGGGCCGAACTGGGTATAGTCACTTGCAACTCCCTTGATCTATGTCTTAGAACGGGGAATTCATTATTCATTTGCCGTTCAGTTCTCCGATCTGATACATTCCCTATGTGGCGGGCTGGGCCTCAGAGCGAAACTTTACTGTTAACTCCGGGCCTATGTCGTATCCCGCTTTGCGGAGGCATCCCTTGCCCCCTGCCGGAAGTCTAGTTCACCAGGAATGGTACGAGTAAGTCAGCTGTTCTCAGGGTAAGTGAAACCGTGCTCAGTGGAAGTGCTTCCTCGGCCGGGACTTTGACTTATCTACGACTGATCGACCCCTAAATCGAGATATATTCGAATCACCACTGGGGATTTGTCAGTCTCTTTCAGCCCGCTTCAGGCGGCCTTAGCGAACGGGATTTGCTCTTAGCACAGGGATACCCAGAAGACTGGGATTATCTCTGAGGGACCATGGGTAGGACAGATGTGATTACGCGAGCGACACGGGAACTAATGACTGAAAGGCTGAAACCCAGACGCGAGCATGCACCATGGGGTATAGCTACTACCACCACAGCGGGCCTAGTGCAGGGATAGAGGAACCGTTCCAGGGAGATCCTAGAAACTGCCTTACTAGTGTCCGGTCTAGCCATGTGGGTAAGTTATAGCTTGCTAAGCCTGCATGGATATGCCTCAAGTTCTCGTTCATTGTGAACAAATTGGGTAAGGTGTAGAGGGCAACTTGTCTTTGGACAATGGAGGAATGTGTCCATATCCTTGGGTTGCCATGTGTGATGCACTCGGTACCATCACTTCTAGTATGTGCATGCAAAAGTTTGCTCTCAGGAGATGTGCCGTGTTCTGCAAGCTCACTTTCTTTTCTTTTCTTTTTTTTATTTTCATTTATTATTTTTATTTCTCTCTTCTGATGTCATGGGCCTGGCTGTCACCTGAGTATGTTTCGTGAAATTCCCCATTTGGGAACAAGCTTTCAGCTATTTATGGAGAATCTCAGGGATGACTGCGGGATGATCGAGCTTCTTGTGGTTTGACACTAAGTTATCTTTATCCATAATATCAAGCTTGATTCCGTTCATTGTAGAAAATGGTCGGGCCCGGGGCACTTCAGTTCCGAACAGGCGTTTCTTTTGCTCAAGGTGTTACCAGAAGAGCCGAGAATAACTAATCAAGCTGGATTACACTTTAATAATACGCTAAATGTAGCGATAAATGGGTTATGATATAGTATCAGGTACTACGGAACCTTTTGCTGCATGTAACGGGTACTACCATCACAGCGAACAACGCCGCGCTAGTTTCTTCCTACCAAGTTTAGTTATACTAGTAGTCTATCCATGCGCCATACTGCTGCATAATTGTTGTACCAACATGAGGGGCAAAGAAAGTTGCCTGTTACACAAGGAAAAGAAAAAGTTGAGCTATTTAAATAAGAACATTTAACTTACTATAATCGGAAGACATAAGGCATTAGAGGTGACGGTTAGGGTTATCCGAATTAGCGTTGTACGATACCCGGGTCCAGGTCCAATTCCTTGGGAATCAGGAGGAAAGGCTTGAGGTACACATGAATTAAAAATGGAAGAGGGGCTCTCTTTCTTGTTTTACACCGTTCTATCTTGTTCCTGTGCTATGACACTGTCAGTGGAAGTATAATTGGTGCTCACCGCAAGACGCTGAATGTGATAGATCCAAGAGTATGTATGTCATGAATACTGTATTCTGTGGCGCACGAAGACTCTATGTGTCTATGGACCGGCGCAACACGGATACAGAGCCATTCGAAAGTTGCGCCTGTTGAGGAAAATAGGAAAAAGAAAAGTGAGAACACGCGGATACGATGCCTATCCGTCCTCGCATTCGTCACTAATATCGGGCGAAAAAGACTACTGAGAAATGTGGCGGCGCATGGCATAGAATGTTTTCTTTGTTGTGGAGAATGAACACATGGAGAGCCTAACGCGATCGAGTGCTGATCCAAAGTTTAGTGGCCTTCGAGTTCATACCGGTTGCTCACGGTGCAGTGACGCTCCACTCATTTGGATCGGCCTCCAAGGGAATTGCGGTGTCAAGGACGATGATCCCCAAAAGTGTGGAGACTGGGCACCACGGTAGGTACCGGATCCACCTGCTCAGTGCGGTATTATCCTACCCAAGGACGATTTCCTTGCTGCGCTGCGGGCACTACCTTCCGAGTCTACCTTTTCGGATATATTTCAGCGCGGTCTTTCAAACCCTTTCTAGATGCCACATAACCTCCTATCTACTAGCCTAGTAATGAGTTTATTTCCCGTGTTCCAGAAATTATGCTTCTAGGACGAACTCATTCGTCATCTACTTATTACGATAGTCGATTTGGCGGTTGATATCGGGGCAGGCGGTGCAAAACCAGAGTATCCCTTGCATGGGTGTGTCACCCTGTTGTTGGTCCATGAGGTTATTGTTGCCCATGATGACCACGGCCATGGCGATCCTGCAGGAGACCCACGACTAGACCACAACACTTTGGATGGGTCTTTTATTTCTTGGACTGCCATTTCCGGACATTTCTATCCAGGGATGTGGGAAATAATACTGAAGCGTTATTATGATTCACCAACTGGCTGCCTCGTTTAGCTGCATCCTCCACCCCTTTATATCACATTATCTCTAATTTCTTTGTCGGTTGTTGCTTCTATTTCTTCTTATCGTAACCCCCAGGCTTCCCTCATTTTATTTGCTTCCTATTTATTTCTTATAGAAAAAAATGGTCCCGCGTGTTCCGCTACTGGGAATTCTTCTGCAGGCTAGGATTAGGGCTCAAGCCACAAGCTGACTTTGCGGGGACTGGGGTCTTGTGACCGTCATCCTGGACGCAGATAAGAAGAATAAATAATATTGAGCTTTGGAATTGGAAGCCTCGTACGGCGCTATCGGCATAATCTCGCCTTATTCGATATTTTCAAGTGACACAGGCGTGGTTGCTAGTTTCTTGGACTACTTGCTTATTATCAACACCTCTTTCTCGCACCGCTGTTCTGCCCCGATTCCCTCCCCTCTTTCCTCGGGGAAGGACGAATAGAGCATTCTTTTCCGTCACGAACGCCATTTAAATATAGATATCCGCCATGATTTCGCCGACCTCTCTCGCTGTCCCAAGACAGGCTCCTCCAGTGAGACCGTCTCGGTCACTCGAGGGACTAGAGAAAGTTGTGCCTCCACATACACCTCAGCCTGCTGCTCGGTCAGCACTTCGGTTGGATAAGCCACTCCCCGAGCTACCTGCGAAACCACTACCCGAGACACCCTCAATGGAGAGTCCGACGGGATGGAGCGACGACAGCAGCACAGATGTCAGCCTTGAAACTCGCCGTACATCTGATGCGACGTCAGAAGGTTACCCAATTTGTGTTCGCTCTCCCTCTGATGATCTGGACGAGTTCGTCGACCATTCGCCTCTCTCTAGCATAGATCACCCTGCCCCCTTGAAGCCATATAACAAACTAGAAACATCACCTCTGCCGCTCACCACATTGTCTAATGATCATCACCGCCATCGCCCTTTGCCGACGGCAACCCGTGCCGCTCCTAATCATTATTTTAAAGAGAAGAAATGGGAGTTCTTTCCAGAGCTCGCGATGCCATCAGAATTACCACCTGGATACCCCAAGTTTCCACCTGCGCCTCGAAAGCAGAATAGCAGTAGGTTGAACCTCGCAGCGTTCGACTTTACGAAGATAAGTCCTCGCTGTACTTCACCTGAGAAGCGAGCACTTGCCCACGATGTACGCAAATCTATCCGCTCCTATGTACAACGAAGGCTGTCCAAGCACTCCATTGATAAGACCAAGCCTAAGCGACGACCACGAGCATCGACAGCCCCGTCTGAGTTCCCTGATGAATATCGATGCTCCCGGAAGACTTCTTCTAGCAACTACTCTAACTATTCCGATCGTGGGAGCACAGGGCCGCAGCAGAACTTTCTCTATCTCTCTGCCGATCTGAACCGGCTGTCAATGGGCAGCAGTTCAAGTGAGGACGAAAGCGATAGAACAGTGAACTCGATAACACCGTATCAGAAAAAACAGCCCGCCGTCCGAATTTCGGCTTACCAAAGATATGGGCCAGTCACGCGGGAGAAGCCCGGACGTGAAAAGAGGATCAGTTACCGGCAAAGAGGCAATGTAAGATTTCCAAAATATCGGAAACAAGCCACAACTTTCCGGTATGAAACATCTTTGAAGAACGGATCATCGACATGCTCTACACTACAGCAAGGCACACGGTTCTGCGTGAGAGTGTTGCAGGATGGAACGAGCCATGTCCTCATAGCGCTGGATGAAGCGAGACAGAAGATAATTCAGGCTCAGGTCGATCGAAGAAGAAGACAGTTGAAATCCAAGATCAGACTAATAGGTCCGGTCAACCCATATACTACCTATGGGCGGGTTGATCCTTGGATATGACTCTGCATAACTAGTGGTATTAGCAGATCAGTCGTCTTACTGCATCTTGACTCGTCTAGATCGTCGATCCGCTTTACGGCCCGTCTCACCTTCTGGTTTTTCTATTTGCTTACCCACTCTTTCTTCCTTTCTTTCTTTCCCTCCCCCCTTTTATTTTCATTTTACTTGTACACCTTTGATTTTCTTCTCGATATCCTGGAATTAGTTACGGTAGGCGTTGTGGTTAAATCTCTTGGGGGGAAATAATTCATTGTTCATTGTTCATGTGCATGATATTTGATATACCTCTACTATTGTTGTCTGAGTTATGATAAGTTTGCATGAACACCAGCGACTTGTTGTTTTACTTAATGGTTGTGATGAGCCATTTGGTGCCTCTGAACAGGCTTTCAAGTCTAGGGGTTCGGGGCCGAGCTGGGAAAGGTAGTAACGTCAGTATTATTATCTTCTTTGATAATATTTCTTATCTTGTACTTGTG
The DNA here is from genome assembly GCF_000184455.2 of Aspergillus oryzae RIB40. Classification (NCBI taxonomy): domain Eukaryota; kingdom Fungi; phylum Ascomycota; class Eurotiomycetes; order Eurotiales; family Aspergillaceae; genus Aspergillus; species Aspergillus oryzae. The sequence continues at coordinate 2,570,730 of NC_036435.1, read as the reverse complement.
TCCATAGTATAATCGGATCCAAAGAGGCCTGTATATCGGTCAAATAACATGTGTTGGTACCGGTTCTTGGCTCCCATGGACACATTTCATGCTCATCCGGATTGGGGGCTTCCCCGCCATCAATCGCCAGGTCACAGGATTTCTCCGCATTTACGTAGTACCTGGAATGCAGACAGCGTCACCTGCTTGTTTCGTTCCTGGATCCCACCCCGGAAGTGTTTAGCTCTGGTTGCCCTTTCTCCCCCCTCCACTTCTCCTCTTGCTGTCTCTTTCAATTGACCCTTTTTCCATCCATCATCTATCCCTGCTCTGATGCAGACATCATCACTCTCTGATATCCTGATAAGCTTAATTAATACCCACAATTGATCTTATCCGTTATCATGGGTGGAGACATTCCGCGACAAGCTTTCAGCTCTCTCCCCCGAGCTCCAAGTGGCCCTGTCGGTCAACGCATTCATGGAATCTATACAGATCGTTTGAGACAGTTTACGGCTAACGGCCAGTACGAGGGACAGAACCTCGTTTCGTATGTAAACATAATTGCTAATCACGTCACTGGTACATACGTCTAATGCCCTACAGTAAATTTTATGAAGCCGTGAACTCTGACAAAGAGCACGTTAAGCTCTCCGTATACTCGGTCCCGAATTTGGAGCGCCCTACGTTTGAAGAGGCAACTTCACATGACTTCAAGCCCACGCATATCGGCGCTTCATTCGGTCCTAGTTGGTCTACTCACTGGTTCCGCATCCATCTGACGGTCCCGGAGGACTTACGCCAGAAAGAGCGGCTGGAGTTTCATTGGGATGCGAACAATGAGGGCTTAGTCTGGACTGAAGATGGTCATCCACTACAGGGTCTGACTGGTGGCGGGGAGCGTATCGAGTGGATCATTCCCAACGCCTGGCGCGATGGGAAAGAGCATACCTTCTATATCGAAATGGCTTGTAATGGGATGTTTGGAAATGCACCTGGTGAAGATTCGATTCAGCCACCAGCTCCTGATAAATATTTCACCCTGCAAAAAGCACAGATCACAGCTGTCAACCTTGAGGCACGGGCGTTGTTCTATGATTTCTGGATTATCGGAGGTATGGAGTCCAAACCTGCATTTGTTATATCCTCTCTCCATTCTGTCTAATGACTAACTGTGCTGAAATCTTGTAGATGCTGCTCGAGAGTTTCCGGGAGATTCTTGGGAATCTCACGAAGCGAACGTGGTAGCTAATGCTATTATGGACGCTTTCATTGCTGGCAATGGGAGCCAAGAATCCATCAAGGAAGGACGTAAGCTTGCCAGGAGATACCTCGGTGACAAAGTTGATTCATCGGAGGTGTATGACACCGATACACAGCCAATAGTCTACGGAATCGGGCATTGTCATATTGATACGTGCTGGCTGTGGCCCTGGGCAGAGACTAAGCGTAAAGTGGCTCGGTCATGGTCAAACCAGTGTGATCTGATGGAGAGGTATCCGGAACACCGCTTTACTTGCTCGCAGGCACAGCAATTCAAATGGTTGAAACAATACTACCCCTCAGTCTTCGACCGGGTGAAGGGATGGGTCAAGAGGGGCCACTTCCAACCAATTGGTGGTAGCTGGGTTGAGCATGATACCAACATGCCCAGTGGAGAATCATTGGTACGACAGTTCCTCTATGGCCAGCGTTTCTTCGAAAGCCACTTTGGTGAGCGTTGTACGACGTTCTGGTTACCAGATACCTTCGGCTACTCGACGCAGATTCCCCAGATCTGCCGTCTAGCTGGCATGAGTCGCTTCTTTACTCAGAAGCTTAGCTGGAACAATATAAATAACTTCCCACACACTACCTTCCAGTGGGTTGCGCTCGATGGTAGCCAGGTTATGTGTCATATGGCGCCATCAGAGACGTACACTGCCTCGGCTCACTTCGGCGACGTGAAACGCAGTGTCACGCAGCACAAGTCCATGGACAACGATAACACATCGCTTCTTGTGTTCGGAAAGGGTGACGGCGGTGGTGGGCCGACCTTCGAGCATCTGGAAAAGCTGCGCCGCTGCCGTGGTCTGAGTGATAAGACAGGCCTGCTTCCACGTGTAAAGATGGGTGAGTCAGTGGACGACTTCTTCGCAAGACTGGAGAAGAAGGTTGAGGAGGGCACACAATTCGCTACATGGTATGGTGAGCTTTATTTCGAGCTACATCGCGGTACATATACTACTCAAGCAAACAACAAGCGAAACAATCGCAAGTCTGAGTTCTTACTTCGGGAGATCGAGTATCTAGCCACGCTTGCGTCGATCTCGCAAACTAGTGGCAATTACCGATATCCCAAGAAGGAGATAGACGATATGTGGGAGGGTGTGCTCTTATGTCAGTTCCACGACTGTCTGCCAGGCAGTTCCATCGAGATGTGCTACGATGACTCTGACAAACTTTATGCCGAGATCTTCGAAACTGGTCATAAAGTTAGGAGACAAGCCCTCGAGGCTCTTGGATTCGGAGACAAGAAACCTTCCAAGAGCCTTGTGGCGATCAACACTCTGCCTTGGCACCGTTCGGAAGTTGTCAAGCTCCCTCCCGAACTCGAAAAAGCAAACCGCCGGAAGTATGCCGTGGTTAGCGGGAAGACGGGTTTCATGGAGTGTCGAGCCAACCCAGTCATTTCTACTCGAGTGACCGTTTCGGAGATCCGGCCAGGAGTGTTCCGCCTTGAGAATACAAAGTTGAGGGTTGACATCCACAATGGAGTAATCACATCTCTATTCGATGTTGAGGCAGATCGCGAAGTGATCGCGAAGGGCGGCAAGGCTGGGCAGTTGGTCATCTTTGATGATAAGCCACTTTACTGGCAAGCTTGGGATGTTGAAGTTTTCCATCTGGAGTCACGGAAGGAGTTGCACTCCAGTAGAACCAGCATCGCTGAGAATGACCCATATCGCGCCAGTGTCGTCACTGAAACCAAGATTAGTGAGAATAGCTGGGTTAAGACAACAATCAGCCTTTCTGCTGCTGCCGGGGATGAACCATCATATGTAGAGTTTGAAAGTGAGGTTGAGTGGCAAGAAACCATGAAATTCCTCAAGGTAGAGTTCCCTGTGGACATTACGAATACAGAAGCGTCCTACGAGACCCAATATGGGATCATAAAACGCCCAACACACTACAACACGAGGTAAGAAAATCGCCGTCCACTATGAAGGTTAAATTTGACTGACTCTCCTAGCTGGGACATGGCCAAATTTGAAGTGTGCTGCCACAAATGGGCCGATCTGTCTGAGAATGGATATGGCGTGTCGGTCTTGAATGACTCCAAATACGGTTTTGCAACCTGTGGCAACCTAATGCGTCTATCTCTGCTCCGAGCACCCAAAGCACCGGATGCGCATGCAGATATGGGCCGTCATCACATACGATATGCGATCCTGCCTCATGCTGGGCCTCTTGATTCACGCACCATCCGAGCAGGGTACAATTTCAACCACCCACTTGCTCTTGAATCAGCATTTGGCACTGGGGATAAGGATGCCTTCAAGTCTATCTCCATCAGCGGCTCCTCATCGCTCATCTTGGACGCGGTTAAGCGCGGAGAAGATGACGAAGACGTCTCTCGAGACAATCTACCCCGTCGCGCAGGAAAAAGCGTTATCCTGCGTATTTACGAGTCACTTGGCGGTAAGAGTCGGGGTACTATTCACACTAAGTTGCCCGTCAAGAAAATCTGGAAGTGCAACGTGCTTGAGGATAATGAGAGAGCTCTTGCCATTACAAAGGGTAAGGAGACCACGGATGTTGACATTGAGTTAAGGGCGTATGAGGTTGCTACATATCGTTTGCAGCTGTAGCCAAGTATTTTCGGTGATACATACATCATCTTTGGAGATGGTTTGGATAAGCTATGCGCTTAATAATACAAAGGATATCTTGATAATATAAGGGAAAAGGAAATTCATGCAGATGCTTGTTAACTGAACCAAAAAGCCAAGAGCCATAGCGCCTTAGAGCTCCATCACCGATCCGAACCGTAATCCCATATCTAAAGCAGGTCAAACCCAAGAAATCAACTCAAAACTCCCTCAAAATCGAGTTATCAATCCCTTCCGTAGCTGATTTTCAACCTCTTGGTAGGTGGCTTATCCCCTGCCTCATCATCGTCATCATTCTTATCCTTATTAGCATTCGACTTTTTCTTATTCTTCGACGAGGACGATCCTCCTTTCACACTTCCAGGCGCAGAAGAATCACCATTCGGTTTCCCTGACGATCCATTGACAGATGTCGGAGTCGGGGCATGCGAGGGAGTAGTCTGAACAGATGATGGCGTCGAATCCTTCCCGAATATTAGCCCTTGATACTAAAGACTGTGGCTTATAGGGAAAACATACCCGCATAAAGCTCGCCGAGCTCCGAGAGAAAACACGATCGGCATCAGTCACTTGTGCCTTTCGTCTGGCACCACCTGCACCTCCCGAAAGCGCTAATGACCCACCAGCACCAGCACCGCTGGATGAGCCCTTGATATAGTTATCGAATCCCTTAATGATGTTCCCGGCGGTTGTTTCTTCGAGGTAGGATTGTTCAAAGCGAAAGATCTGATCTTCGAGTTGGGCCTGCGCGTCCGCCTGTATCAGCACTGTAATAGGCAAAGAAACGGCCTTCGGAAATATATGAAGTGTATCAAGCAGCAGGGGTAAATACGATAGATAACATACCATGCTCTTATCCATTAATCGCTTCTTTTGTAACGTGTCGCGTAGCTCGCGCCGCAGTTTCTCGTAATATGGCAGGCCGCGGTTTGCCCCGGCTTGGGCCGATGCTGTTCCATTGCCGTTATTATTGTTGGAGGCTGTGGATTGGTTTGTAGTTGTTGTTGGGCCTGCCGGCGTTGCGGTCGTGTTGGGGACGGAGGGCGGAGGGGCGGATTCCGTCATGTTCGTTGCCTCGCTTTGCGCGCTATTCTCAAAATTCAAAATACTAAACGGCCATGTAAAATTTCTCGTGGCTGGACTTAAGGTGTTTTATCACAGTTCTTCCTGGCAATTGACCTGATTGATCGATCTAGAACGGGGAGAGAAAGAGGTAAGGTCTGGACTTGGCCGCACATCTTATCGATGGTGTTTGGCTGGTTTGCATAGTTGAATTGCCGGGCGGTCAATCAGTTGGACATGTGCGGCGGTCTATCTAGGGAGGAGGTGATGGCGTCAGCAACCCTGTCCTGCTTTTGCCGCTAGATACTTGGTAGCTATCTTTGTGCTATAAGTTTTCAAATAGTCTCCTGTTGGTTATATTAGAAGTTTCGTTTCTTGATCGGTACTTCTTAAGCTATTAGGCTGGCATTACAACATGGACCACTCAATGCACCACGCGGGAATGGATATGGACCATGGTCATGGTGGGCATGGGGATATGGATATGGGAGGACAGTGCAATATGAATGTGAGCTCATCATTCATCATACTGGGATGCACTCGGATAATATATGACGGGTCTAACTGACAACAACGCTAGATGCTCTTCACATGGTCTTCTAAGGACCTTTGCATTATATTCCGCCAGTGGCGTGTCGACGGTCCTTTCTCTCTCCTTGTCTCCTTGGTTGTTATCGTACTTTTGACGGCGGGTTACGAGGGTATCCGACAATTGACCAGGCGGTATGAGGCAGCGCATGCACAACGGTTGAATGCGTTCAATACGCCTGCTTTGGGAGGTAAGCCTTATAAAAATTATCTATTGCTTTTACTATGTGATATACAACTATTTCGAGGGGAAGACCCTTCAGGGGGGCTGGTTGAGTCAGATTCCATTGACATCTTGAAGGCAATGAGAACGTCGGCGAATCTGCCCCGGCCATCGCCCCTTCAAGCCATGCTCCTCATTCCTGCGACGAAAGCTCACCGCTACTTGTAGGTAGGGACAACAGGAGGGTTGTGGAGCAGCGGGGAAAGCTCATCATGGCCGCACTATATGCTGTGCAGGTCTTCTATAGTTTCTTTATCATGTGAGCTCGGATCCCTTCTGGTGACCTATCCTCGATCTAGATACTAATCGGTCAGGTTGCTGTTCATGACGTACAATGGGTTGGTCATGATTGCAGTTGCCGTTGGAGCATTCGTAGGGTATCTTGTGTTTGGAGACAATATGTCAGCCGCAAAGACCGTTGCTTGCCATTGATCATTCCCTTTCAGATAATGGTTGCGTTTGAGAATTAGTGGAAAGTTTTAAGCTTGGCAAAGCTTAGCGGTGAGCCGCTCGATAGCATATACTGCATCACATAATGGTATCTTTGCATTTCTGACCAGGAGTTGGTCTTGTTCATCAGTCATAATGCAAATCTGTGGATCAGGGAACCTCCACGTCGCTCCCATCATCTCCAAATCCAAAACTGAATCCACCTGCTTCAGATGAGTCTCCAGCACTGTCTTGCTCTGATTTTCCATGGACAATTTCATCCCATTTCCGCTTTTTGCCCTCATTTTTCTTTTTTAGCTCATCCAGTGCTTGTTCAAGCAAGTCTGGGTGAGCCTCGCGCATTTTATTCACAAACTGCTCGTAAGGGTTGTGAACGTCTTTTCTGAAACCCGAGATCTGATCAGCTTTGTTACTCAGGAAGTCTAAAGCTGCGCTCAAGTGTGCACGGGGGATAAAGTTCTGTGTGATTGCGATTGCCGGCTCGATGTTTACCACCAAATGCCACCAACCCGAGGGCACATGCAGAATCTCTCCTTCCTGGCAGATACCTTCAATGCAGCCCGGTGTGCGCCGGGCTTCGGCATGGAAGCCCAGAAGCCACTCTGCGATGCTCAGAGGGGACGTCACTTCACTCTGGTCCTCAGAGACATAGACTCCTGGAGGTGGGGGGAGTTTCGATGACGAGGGGAACATAATCCAGTACTTGGAGCCGCGGACTACTGCGTTCCAGGCGCTAGTGGCATTAGGGTCCTTATGGAAAGTACTTCCTGACCGCTCAGGGCCAATGATCAACCACTGCCTATCAGGGCGGTCATTGCCTAAGACGGAGAAGAAATCTTCTCCGAAACATGGTGGCGGCCAATATGTGGCGTCGGGTTCCTGATCGGGCTGACCGACCTTGAAGTCCATTTTGGTAACAAATGCCCGGTCGAATAGGTAGAGAGGGCTCTCATCCGAGTTGTTCTTCATGTACTCCACGTATGTCTTGAACGGCCAGTCCACAGCCTCCGCACGGAATACTGTGTCCGCATATTTCGACAACAACGATTCAACGGTCCAGTTTTGATAGGCGGGCCACTCCTTGACAGGTTCAGTCAGGATAAATGGTGTGTCGGACCATTTCTCATGAAAGTCTTCCGGGGAGAGGTTCGGGAGACGAGCGATTTGGTTTCTGGACGGGATGTTGGTGACGTAAGGGCCCAAAGAGATATGCGCGCAGTAGAAGGGACGGTGCAGGGCATCCGAATACAAAGTCGAACAGTCTAGGATGGCGGCTTTAGATGGAGGGATGTTGAGATAGGTAGACCGCCATGTTCCTTGCCAGGTAAACGAGACTGGGGGAGATCTGAAACAATCTTAGTACACAACCAGCTACTGAAATTCTAGTATTATACGACAAGCATAACACAAAGGCTGCAATGGCACACGGGCAATATCACTGGTTTTATACGATCATACGTATTCCAGAATTCATCCCCAGTCATCCCGCCCTAGAACTGATATACATCGGAAACAAACCCAAACTAAAACAAGAAGGACCAAAGAAAAAGTTCCAAATGGATCTATAGCAATCTTACCCAATAAAAAGAGACTTCCAAAAGTCCTCGGCTCTAGTAAACGCATAGAAGGCTTTACATGTCTGCCCAATACGCAGCAAACTGCGTCCATCAAGAAACTCTAGTAATATTAAGATCAGTTCATCGGGTAACAAATTGAAGGTTCCAATCGCAGCACGAAGATTTTCCTGGGCAAGCAAAGCATTGCCACTGGGCTTCACCCCCAAAGGATGACCGGGAATGGCATCATGCCCGACCAAATCGTGGTTGTCCAGTGAAGCGATGTCCGGCATTTTAGAAACAAGCGTTAGGCTTTCCCTTTCGGGTGGGGTTTGATACTGCCCGCCAACAAACACAATGGGTCCTAAAGAATATGAAGAAAAGCGAACGAGCCAAAAGACAATAGGCCAGTCTAGAGAAAAAACCCCTGGACAAATTAAAAGGGGAGATAAACTATAAACCGACCAAAGCGAATGACGCTGATGGCAAACTTTCTACTTCCGATAGTAACCATCCAACTGTCATAGAAAATAAGAAGAAAAAAAAATTTTTTTTATCAAAATTATGACAGGCTCGAATCAAAATGCGAAGGCAAAAAGCACCAGGCAAAAAACGTGGGTTGACTGCCTTTCACGGAAGGCGGTATGGATCCGTTGGGCAGAACTGATTGGCGCTAACCGGGTAAAAAAAATTAAAAATTTTGCGGCTTGAGGAAGGAAACAGGATAAGAAAAAAAAAAAAAAAGAAAGAAAAAGGGAAAAAAAAAAAAATCAAATTAACAAAAAAAGAAAGAAAAGAAAAAGGTTCGCTGATCTTTCAGATCTTTCTTTTCTTCTTCTTCTTTTCCCATTCCATACTGTCAGTGAAATAAACTATTTATTCAACCCCTACGTCTACTCTCTTTATTTTTGGAGGGTTTTAGGTCTAGTCTCCTTTCCGTGAAAGTTCTTCCGACTTTGATTTTCTGCGACGGCACCCCACTGGGATCGTTTGTCGCTAAGAAACCCTCACTCAAGTTCACACCCAAAACCCCACTGTCTTCCGGTCACAGTTCTTTGCCTGTGAACTTTTCTCTACAACAGTCGCAATCATGTCTAACGATAAAGGATTGGAAGAGATCCCTGAGGGTATGTTCTTATTGTGGATTCCATATCTTTGGCCTTTCAGTCCATTTGACGGACTTTTTGGATTTTTTGTGGTGCTGGTCATTTTTTTTCACCTTCGATGTCGGGTCAAAGAGGGCAAAAAAGACCAAAGCACCACACCACACAAACCAACATCAAATGTCGGATCAAGGCTAACTCGACTTTTCCAATCAACAGGACAGATCGAGACCAACTACGATGAGATCACCGACTCCTTCGACGCCATGGAGCTGAAGCCTGAGTTGCTTCGCGGTATGTGTTAACTTTTTTTCGACCAGAAGGATGTCGATAACAGGAAGTGCTGACGGAGTTTCTTCAGGTGTCTACGCCTATGGTTTCGAGCGTCCCTCTGCTATCCAGCAGCGTGCCATCAAGCCCATCATCAAAGGTAGGTTTCGTTCCATTTTTAGGGTTGATGAGTTGTAACTGATCGTATATAGGTAGCGATGTTATCGCTCAGGCCCAGTCTGGTACTGGAAAGACTGCCACTTTCTCCATCTCCGCTCTCCAGAAGCTCGACCCCAATGTTAAGGGCTGCCAGGCCCTCATTCTCGCCCCTACCCGTGAGTTGGCTCAGCAGATCCAGAAGGTCGTCGTTGCTATCGGTGACTTCATGAACATCACCTGCCACGCTTGTATTGGTGGTACTGCGGTCCGTGAGGACATGAAGGCTCTCGGAGAAGGCCCCGAGGTGGTTGTCGGTACCCCCGGTCGTGTCCACGATATGATCCAGCGCCGTGTCCTGAAAACCGACCATCTGAAGCAATTCATCCTTGATGAGGCTGATGAGATGTTGTCTGTAAGTTTCACTGGCCTGTCCTTGAACACCTGTAGAACACAGGTATTGACCAAATAAATAGCGTGGTTTCACCGAGCAGATCTACGACATCTTCCAGCTCCTCCCCCAGTCTACCCAGGTTGTCCTGCTCTCTGCCACCATGCCCCAGGATGTCCTTGAGGTCACCACCAAGTTCATGCGCGACCCCGTCCGTATCCTGGTCAAGAAGCAGGAACTTACCCTTGAAGGTATCAAGCAGTTCTACATTGCCGTCGAGAAGGAGGAGTGGAAGCTTGACACCCTCTCCGATCTCTACGAGACTGTCACCATCACCCAGGCCGTCATCTTCTGCAACACCCGCCGCAAGGTCGACTGGCTCACTGACAAGCTCACTGCCCGTGACTTCACTGTCTCCGCCATGCACGGCGATATGGAGCAGTCTCAGCGTGATGTTATCATGAAGGAGTTCCGCTCTGGTTCTTCTCGTGTCCTGATCGCCACTGACCTTTTGGCCCGTGGTATCGACGTCCAGCAGGTGTCCCTTGTCATCAACTACGACCTGCCTGCCAACCGTGAGAACTACATTCACCGTATCGGTCGTGGTGGTCGTTTCGGTCGTAAGGGTGTTGCCATCAACTTCGTCACTGCTGACGATGTCCGCATGATGCGTGAGATCGAGCAGTTCTACAGCACCCAGATCGAGGAGATGCCCATGAACGTTGCTGGTAAGTGTCTTTCCCAAGTCAATCTTCTTTCACGTCTATGGATGCTAATCGCTCACCAGACCTCATCTAAACACCCCCACCTTTATACCTCACGATGCGGATTACGGTCGCAGTTGCCAATAGCGGTCCAAGGGTAAGCTGCGGTGGAAAAGGCGTTATGACATCGTTGTGCTTCTCTTGGCAAAGGAGAATCCTTCAAAAGTGGCTTTCTGTGTCTCCAGCATTTATTATTACTCGCGGCCGCTAGTGGAGGGACACCTCTGCTCGTTGCTGTTTATGGTTTCCTATGTTTTCCTGCTTATGGAGATGCGACATGTTTGTGCGAATTATTGCTGTAATTCATGGTTTCTCTTCCGCCTTTTTCCAACTTTTTTTTTCCCCCTTTTTGTACCTAGCTCGCTCTGGTTGGTTAAGGATGCTGCACATACTTAATCGAAAGGTCGGGCCAAAAATTGATTTGTTCATTCAGGCAGTGTGGGTGGACAATTAGATGATCATGACGTTGGGGTGGTTTGTGTACCTACTTCAGTACAATAGACAAAGAGGTAATGCCATCCATGATTTATGTTTCTAGTAATGAATTGCTGTGTTGGTGGGATGTCTACCCCCAACCCATCTTCCTACCATACAATGCTTCCATCTCCTAGACATGTTTCTATATTACCGATTTATTTAGCCTACTGTCTACCTATCGATGCCAGCGTTAGCTACTCAATAAAATCCAAATGGAACCCTCTCCACGTCAGTGGGAGCCAACCCCTTCCTCCCTCCTATGGGCCCACGAAATCCGGCGCGAAAACATTCACCTGGCCGATGAAATCCACAAAATCAAAGTCGACTTTACCTCAACCGTAGACACACTCAACGATCTGAAACAGAACATAAATGAATTGAGCCGACAAGTGAAGCAAGCGGAGGCCAATGCCTCTGAGCATCTCAAGTGCCTTGAAATCAGGCTTCTAGATGGATCCAATGAGTTACTTAAGCGCGTCGAAGCCCTGGAGATTGAAAACGGAAGGTTCAAGGAAGAACTGAAAGATGTTCGAAGAGAGTGTGCTGCGCGTTCTAGAGAGCTGTCCCTTCTCTTAAAGACGATGAAGTCTGGGGTTATAAATGAGATTCGGGCGATATTGACACAGGAGAGGGGTGCTTTGCCATTCACTAACTTACTAGGAGGATCTCATGGCAATAGTGGTGAGTATTTGTCTCGTAGTCCCTTGGATTCTGGTCTGCTGTTGCTGTGTATTGGGCTGTCTGGACTGGGGTGTGAATTTCTGGTATGGGAAGATCTTGTTGGTTCGGTCAACTAATCGAGAACAGATATGGCTCGAGTAAGGTCTGACGTTCTTGTTCCTGACTCATTACCCAAGGATAACACTGCTTCAACGCAAGAACGGGGAGACTCTTTACAGGCGCTGTCTGAGACCACATGGGGGCAATCCAGATCTAGTTCGATTGAAGGACGACGTAGTCCTGAATTAGGCCTGTCAAACGGAATGATCATGCAGGGGCAAGAGAACTTGCATCGTCTCTTCAGGCAAAATGCGAGACCGCTGGGGGCTTATTGGTCGTACGCCATAGATACCCGAATTCGATTACCTTTGTGGATCAAGAGCAGCGATGTTGCAAAGGCCTTTGTAAATGGACTGGAAGACACCGCTGCCAGAGGTTTGATGGAAAGGAAGCTATATGCTGCTGGATGGTCGTGGGATGTATTGGTCGACATCATGCACAACAAGCTCAATGAGAGGAAATCTCAAACGGCCAATTTGCCCGTTCGGATGAACGCAGGCTCAGGAGAAGCTGGGGAGGCTTCGAAGCATAACACTTCGCTAAAGCACAAGAAGAAAAAGCGAAGAGTAATACCTATAATACCGGCGGACGAAGATGATCTTCTCGAGATGAATTCATGAGTCAAGCCTGTTGTATCACATATCCGAATGTGCGCAAGGTCACACAATGAAGTGTTGCATTGAGGTATGTATATCTTTAGTCTCGGAACTTCATACAAACACATGTTCATCAACAGCTTAAGTCTCAGCGTACAGGTAGCGGCCCTCGCGATCCTTCACCTCAACCTCAATCCGGCCTTCCTTAATCTCCTTTCCATCGACTTCGATGGAAGCTCTCATCACATCTCCGGACTTCACCTCTCCGACACCCTTCGGTGTACCAGTCAAGACCACGTCGCCCTTCTCCAAAGTCATAACTCGCGAGATCTCACCCAGCAGTCTAGGGATCCGGTAGAGCATCAATCCGGTCGAGTCGGCCTGGCGCACCTCGGAGCCGACGCTCAAACGAAGGAAGGCATCGTGAGGGTTGGGGATTCGCGATTTGGCGATTTCTTGGGAGACAGGTAGGAAGGTGTCAAACCCCTTGGCAATGGACCATGGGAGACCCTTCTTCTTAGCTTCGTCTTGTACGTTGCGGGCAGTCATGTCAATGCCGAGAAGGTAGCCTGTAGGAGACAATGAACCATTAGCCATCCAAGAATGTCTTTGAATTGTCTTTCGAGAAAATAAAAGACCCTCCGAGTTCTAGAGACTGACTATGAATAGCATCCAAAGCTCCCTGCTCATCGTTCGGGTCATGATCCCGAAGTGTCTTGCCCATCACCAGCGCTAATTCCACCTCATAGTGTAGGTTTGTTCCCTTAGGACGCAAGACGGGGCCCTCGCCAGGACACAGAATGGCCGAAGCGGGCTTCAAGAAGAAGAACGGTTGCTTGGGCGTGGTGTTGTTGAGCTCCGTAATATGGTCACTTTCGCCGATAAGCGTTAGTCTGGCGTACGATATACCTAGAATGATTCTCGGGGGGGGGGGCAGCTCACGCATAGTTGCGGCCAATGCAAATGACCTTGCGGCAATTGGCTCTGATTGAGGCTGCCATTGCGATTATAATTTTTTGTAATTGAGAGAATATGAGGGGCAGGTGTGCGAGACAGGACGGAGGTATGTTATTATAGGTGATTCCCGTCGGAGAAGAGCCGATGCGCCGGAATTGGGGTCCGAAGTCTTTCTGCGGAGAAGCTTCGGATTCTCCGAGACTCGGAGCTTCGTGCCTGCGATCAGTGTGTATATCTTTATCCGTGTCGATTGAATTGATAGAAACTGCTAGTGGTGACTCATTGACATTACTATCTCTGGGGATTTTCCGGAGTAGTTTGTGGGGAAATTCGAAATGCTTATTTTATTATATTCTTCCTCGCGCATAAACATCCAAGAACTCGTCGACTTCTTACGTCACTGCTGAAAGACAAAACAAATAGACTTCTATCAAAGGATGAAACAGTCTCATGTTGAATGCATCTTCCATAGACTAGTAGAACTTGCATGCTGCATATCTGCCAAGACGTTTCCCCCTTGTATCACTACTTCCCATCCCAACAGCTCTACCTTATAGCTTCGCAAATCACTCTTCTTGAGCTACACAACTGGTTCTCAGAACTGAAAACACCCCACTTATCAATATGCAAGTAGCCGAAATACTGTCCGACTTGACCTCCTTACGAGTCTGCGTATGTAGTCTTTTTATCCCTTGAAACGTAGCTCAATCAGTCAACAAGGCCAGTTCCTTGAATTAAGCATTTTATCTTACATTACACTAATCATTACTTTGGTCTTCCCCATACTAACGAGTCCAGGACTACAATGACGCCCTCACACTTGTTACTGTTCACGAAAGGACACCCGCTGAGCTCTCTCCGGCTGATGGGAGACTTGTTGCCGCAAGCCAGCCAGGCGAAAAGACAAATGATGATCTCCGGCGCGCAAAGGAACTCGTCGGTTTACATTACGAGATTAAAGCGCGGCATGCCGATGGAACCGTTGACGAGGAGCTGGCGCGTGCGAGAGAGGATGTGAATCGTGTTCTGAGGGAGCTTGGGCATTGATAGTAGGATGCATCTCGGTGTCATTGTTCGATTTTGGGTGATTATGAAGTACTCATGTATCATATGATGTTCATGTTGTTTATTCATTACGCAGTGTTTAGGAAAGGGTTCTGTATTCCTTCCTACGCTAATCTTTCAATACGGCATATAATGAGACGACTATGATGAAGCTAACAGCTACTCGGAACGCATTCCGCTGATATCAATGTACTGTAGCGGATATGCGCCTATATGAGCTCATGCTGGCCTGTAGTGCCTTTCAGAGCCATTGACCACACATCGACAATCCAATAACAGTCAAAGGAAAATAGACCAACCAAGCTCTATAAGACCTCAAAATGGCTGTCCTTAGACAGTAACTACGTGCGTCGGGTCCTTTCGAACACATCCAAATCGGGTAACATTGGATGGTCGCCGGCCCGAAAATTCACCGAGCGTTCCTTGCGCTACGGCTTGTCGGTGCGACCAACAGCGCAGCCTCATCGCTCGATAACTAGAGTTTCACGCGTTCTCTTTTCCCAACGCCAGTGCAGGTCCGATATCAGACCATCAGCTTGCAAAAATGGCGGCCAGCGTGGATGCCAAGCTCCTGAAGCAGACCAAGTTCCCTCCCGAATTCAGCCGGAAGGTGGACATGACCAAGGTCAATATTGAGGTCATGAAGAAGTAAGTGTGCTGAGCTTTCCCCGAATGTCAATTCAACGCTGACCGTGAGGCGTGACTTGGTCACAGATGGATTGCCGGAAAGATCTCCGAGATCCTAGGAAATGAGGATGATGTTGTAATTGAGCTTTGTTTCAATCTGCTTGAAGGGTCTCGATTTGTACGTTATGTTCCTTCCCGAATTTCGCGATGATACTAATTGTTTTACTCTTTTCTAGCCCGATGTCAAGTCACTGCAAATCCAGCTTACGGGTTTCTTGGATAAGGATACTGCGAAGTTTTGCAAGGAGCTTTGGTCCCTATGCCTCAGTGCGCAAGAAAATCCTCAGGGTGTCCCGAAGGAGCTTTTGGAGGCTAAGAAGCTCGAACTCATACAGGAGAAGGCAAGTTACAGTATACCTAGCTGCGCTTCTCACCTACTGACTATATTACAGATTGAAGCCGAAAAAGCGGCCGAAGAAGCTCGTCGGCAGAAGGAACAAGAACGGGTTCGAGAACGAGAACTAGAGGAGCTCAGGCGGAGGGAACGTTCTGAGCGGGGAAGAGGTGGAAGGCGCGGTGGCCGCGGAGGTCGAGACTTTGACAGACGTCGCAGCCGTGATCGCTTCCAAGACCGGCCGTCACGCCGCGAGTTCGATTCCTACGTTCCCTCGGGTTCGCGCAGGAACCGTCGCCCTTCTAGGTCACCAAGCCGCTCTCGTTCTCCCTCCGCGTCTCGGTCACCACCCCCTCGTCGCGAACGCCAGCCAAGCAGGGACAGAAACAGGCGCCGCCGATCGCCTAGCAACTCTGTATCCCCAGACAGAGACAGGAGGCCGAGGAGACGTAGTCCTGATTACGGTGATCGAGCTAGATCCATTTCCCGCAGTGATTCCTCACGCTCACGTACTCCCAGAAGAGACCGACGGAGACGGAGATCCGTTTCTTCCCACAGTTCATCCCGTTCACCTGCTCCCAGGGACCGGCGCAGAAAAGACTCTTATTCCAGATCTCGTTCTAGGTCGCGTGAGCCGAATGATAGAAGCACCAGACGGAGAAGATCTTCGCCTTATTCTTCAAGAGCTGATAAGAAAGAATCCACCGCTGATTTTGCAAAGGCCCGCAAGAACCGTGACGATCGCCGCCTGAGTCGCAGCCGCAGCAGAAATCGCGATGATACCCGCAGACGGCGGTACTCGAGGAGTATCAGTCGCAACCGTAGCCGCAGCCGAGAACGAGGCCGTTCTCGCAGCATCAGCTCCAGTCCGAGACGCCATGATTCCCGCAGTCGCAGCCGTAGCCACAACAGGGAAAGGAAGAGACGTCGCTCCCTCCAGCGATATGCTCCTGCCGCCCGCAGACGGCGTAACACCTCTTCTGTATCCGTCCGTAGTGAAAAGCGACAGAGAATGACTGATCAGGAAGACAACTCCGCAAAGCGGTCGTCCCCACCACCTGAGAAGCCCAGCTCGTCAGATCACGAGATGAAGGATCCTGAAGAGGTGGGTCAATGATTTTAAAGGTATTTCCTTCTCACGCCGAATCAGTATGGTTTTCATATCTGTCATGGCAGATACAACTCCATCATTATCTCTATGCCGACGGTAAATGTTTCGACTAACGCAGTGAATAGCAGAAACTACACTCTATCCGACCTCGTGCACCAATATGCCGCACCGAACTACGCGAAAAGCTTCTGCGCGAGAAAATCGTCGCAATGCGTCGTACCGCCTCTAGCGACAAGGTGAGTGACAATTCGTGACACTCGAAGTGGAATCAAAGATAGGAGGAATTTTAAGCTTCATGAATTGAATGATACCATCTACATATACATCAAAAGTATTAGCGAGTCTCTTCAAGGATTTAAAGAAGAAAAAAGGCGATGATGAGGGAGATCAGCAAAACGTCAACAACACTCTACCTACCACCTTCCCCATAACGGATTGCATACGAAGTATGTTGCTTCATATATGATTTATAATTGGAACATTTATAATCAGTCCACAACCCCCCAAAAAATGAAGAAATTAATAAATGAAAATAATAAAAGTCCTCATTTCAAACCTCGCAGACCCCTTCCCTATTCGGATGTTACCCACGAATCTCCTGAGCGGAAAACAGGAACAAAAATTCGTCCGTCCCGTCAATAGTTGGGATGATCGTCGCGCCCAGAAATTGGATGTAAGTAGTCTTTTGAACCGGCATCGCCCGAAATCCTTTTCAAACGGTTCGATTCGATATCCCTTTTCGAAAAGCCAATTTTAGAAAAAGCAGGCCCTGTTAATCACAACCGACACCTCTTATTGGGATCGGCTAGGACGCATCCGCTAGATGCGTGCTACTGATATCTAGTCAAGGAGTGCACTTTAGGACGTTCGTTAGTTGTTGTCTTCTCATGGGTTTTATGTGGGTACTCTGTGGGCTGTTTTCTGTCATACTTTGTGATTGTCCATCAGGAGAGGCTATGTCTATTGGGGATGATGATCTCTCGTTGACACTCCGTAGTTTACCTTAGTCTTTTTTTCTTTTTCTTTTTTCCTTTTTTTTAATTAGATGGCTATATCCTAATGGGGATCCCCATACATGTATACGGCTGTTAACTTATTCAGACTGAGAACAGTATACTCGTTATATTACTAAAATTCGTCAAGTACTATACAGGCAGTAAGTAGGACGTGAGTCCCATCTAGGTATATTGTAAAAGAATGTACTCCATTGAAGGGAATCCACAAAAAGAATAAAACAGAACCAGAACGTAAGTCTTGCTTGTCAGTGAAACATGTACTCCCCCAGATCGCAAGCACCACGCAAAGAGCATCGACGCATGATCGGGGTAAAACCAGGCGAATTAGAATTAGAATTAGGTATTTACACGAGGTATATTGAGCGTTTCTGCCATTGCGATCGTCTCGTAATCTTCAGCCCATGTGGTTGGCTGATTTAGGGCTCGCAAACAGCGACGCTCACGGTGGTGGAGATGGTGACCACCTTGGGAGCGGGGCCGGAGCTGATAGCGGGGGCAGTGGTGATGACGGGAGGGACATCAGTGGTGCTGACGGAGGGAGCATCAGTCTCAGTGGCGACGGGGTAGACGGTCTCCGAAGTCAAGGTGTCGCAAGGAGTAGACTCGGCTTCACCGGCAGGGCCAGTCTGAGTAGGGACAGCGGGCACGCTCACGGACTCCGAGCCAGTAGGGCTGACGTCGGTGGGAGCGGGAGGAACCACGTCAGTGGTGGCGCTGGCAATCACAGTCTCGGAAGTGATGGTATCGCAGGGAGTGCTGCTAGCCTCTTCGCCGGGGGCAGGCCCACTAGGAGTAGGAACAGCAGGAACACTCACGGACTCAGAACCGGTGGGGCTGACGTCAGTGGGAGCGGGAGGAACCACGTCAGTGGTGGCGCTGGCAATCACAGTCTCGGAAGTGATGGTATCGCAGGGAGTGCTGCTAGCCTCTTCGCCGGGGGCAGGGCCGCTAGGAGTAGGGACAACAGAGCCGGAGCTGACACCGGAGGTAACACCGGTGACAGCAGGGCCAGTGGGAACCACATCAGTAGTAGCGCTGGCGATGACGGTCTCAGAGGTGATGGTGTCACAAGGGGTGCTGCTAGCCTCGTCACTGGGGGCAGGGCCGCTAGAAGCAGGGCCGCTGGGGGTAGGAACAGCAGGAACGCTCACAGACTCAGAACCGGTAGGGCTGACATCAGTGGGGGCGGGGCTGGAAGGATACTCAGTGGTGGCGCTGCCAATGACAGTCTCAGAGGTAATAGTATCGCAGGGAGTGCTGCTGGCCTCATCGCTGGGAGCCGGGCCGCTCGGGATAGGAACAACAGAGCCGGAGTTGACACCGGAGGTAACACCGGTAGTAGCAGAGCCAGCGGGAACGGAGGGAACGTCACTGCCAGTGGCACCGGCACTGGTGGGGACAGGAGTCGGCACAAGGGGCGTTGAGGCAGCAGGGGTAGAGGCAACAGGCGTAGAAGCGGGAATGCTAGGAACAACGGAGCCGGAAGTAGGGGGGCGGATGTGGGCGCCAGAGCCGGTGTCGCAGCCAGAGAGCCACTGAATAATGACGAGGATAATCTGGGTGTCAATCTCAATACCAGCAGCACCACCGCAGACGGCAGCGAGCTGAGCACGAGCGTCGAGGGAGATGGAGACAAGGCTCTCGCCAGAGATGAGAACAGAGATCACGCCACGGAGGTTTGTGCCGATAAGGGTGTCGACAGTTCCGGTGAGGAAGGAGGTGATATCAGTGAGAAGACCACCGCTCACATCAACCGCAACATCGGCAGAAACAGCGAAGGTAAGCCAGAATAGAACAACAGACTTGAGTTCGGCACCAAGACGGCAGCTGGAGCCAGAGAGCCAGATAGCCAAAGCGGTACGGACTTCAACGCTGAGGTCAGCGGCGAGGCCACCCTTAGCACAAGCCTTGAGGGCGGTGAGGATCTCGACCTCAAGGTCAGCAGCAATGTCGGCCTCGAGGAAGGCAGAGAGGGAAGCTAGAGCACTGGCGACCAGAATTCCAGACTCTTCAATGAGGCTGCCAATAGCAGCACCAGCGGAGATAGTCGCCAAACCACCAGAAGGAACAGAGCCAATGGAGACAACACCGGTTTCGACCTTACCCTCCAACCAGGCCAGAACAGAGACCTTCAACGAATGGCTCAAGGTGCACTCCGAGCCAGAGAGCCAAGCCTTCAGGGCAGCCTTAACATCCGCGGCCAGGTCAGCGACAACACCACCGCCAGCACAGAGGCCAAGACCAGCCCTGATGTCGACATCGAGACCAACACCAAGGTGTCCAGAGAGGAATGTAGACAAGGAAGACTGAGCCGAAGCGCTGAGCACGACTTCGGCAGCCAGATCGGTTGCAGAGAAAATACCGTCAAGGGTCACATACAGATCACCCTTAGCGGCGATGTCGGCACAAGTGGGGATGAACAATGACAGTCCAGCACAGACATCGACGGACAAGGTAGCAGAGGCTCCGCCCTGGGCCCAGGCCACGAGGGCTGCCTTCAAGGAGGCATCAAACTCAGCATGAGCCTTGAGCCATGCAACTAACTCTGCACGTGCGTCGGCATGAATAGTACCAGCAGTGCATCCCAAAGCACCACCCTGGAGGGCCGCGGCTGCCTGAGCGCTGATTCCCTCGAGGATAGTTACTGTGGTGTGACCACTGCTGCCACCGAAGAGGAGGCTGATGAGATCGGCCAAACCCTTGGTGACATCCTCAATCCCTTCTCCAACACCCTCACCAATATCGGCAATACCCTTGCCAATACCTTCCAGAAGGGGGCCAAGAGTACGGCTCTCGACATCGGCGGGGTAAGCAGCAACGGAGCTCGCCAGACCGGCGAGCAACAGAAGGTTGTTAGCACGCATTATGCTAGAATAGCAACGAATGTGGAGTGTAGTCAGCGAATGACTTCTCGAAGGTAAATAGAAAAGATAAGAGAATAGATGACTGGCTGTTAGCAGCCAAAGTTTGTTAACGACAGACTGGTAAAAGAAAGAACAATATCAAACAAAAATGAAAATGAAAGGCAGGCCCCGACTGAAGAGACCAAGTTGAAGCGATTGACGAAGGCTTGAAGTTCAGAGGGAGGTGATCTTCGCTGGGGTTTATATACCCCTGAGGCGTCTGCTTCCATGGTTACTACTACCTTGCGCGATGGAGACCACACCCCAATCCGGGTTTCCCTCGTTGGAAGTTAGCACACGGCCCCTGGGACTTTGGGAGTAACTGGAGTATCTGTGATCGAGCCGGATCTTCAAGGCCAAGTTAGCCGGGTGGATCCCTAACTGCCAGTGGGAGAGCAAATGACATTGAGCTAACGTTTAATGTGGAAACCTTCGAAACACACCAAGCAGGACGAGAATACTATTTCAGGCAACGGGGTTCGCTAACTCGAAATCCGAACCATGCGGGTCGCCAGTCTGGATCACAGGCTATACTTCGGCAGCTTGCCCAGCATTCTCCAGAGCCCGGCAGTCTGTGGGATAATAGTACTGATCACAGACCAAGGGCCCTTTCAATCAATTTCTCAAGCCAGACTCTTCTAAAAACGGACTAGGACGATGAAGCCATTGATTCATAGCCTATTAGCGCCAAAGCATAGAAGCAGGGGACTAGGAGTCGACGGACATCGGAGGAAAGAATAGAAATCAAAAAGAAAAAAGTCAAAAACAACAAATGGTGGATTCCGGTGGAGTCAACGCACTAGAAGGAAGCGTTGGAGAAAAAAGAAAGGAAAAATTATTGTGTCCTAGTAACTTGCTCCAGGGGTTGGTTATGGTTAGCATGCAGCGTCAACAGAAAACGGAATACTGCGGCTTTGCTGTTGACATTGACCAATAATGGAAGATCACCCACTCTCCTTTTGGCAAGGAAAACGATAATCGTCGAACCGGTCCACCCCCGAGTCGACCCATGGATGATCACCACGGCCGGTGTTTTGCCCTCAGGTTGTTGCTCTATAAGCTTTCATTGACTCGCGACACCATCAGATGTGAGGTTCGGAAAGTCCTTGTCAAGATAGGCCGGCGATTGAATACGAAGAAGGCAGGAAAGCGTCATGGTCAATGCAGTGTCGAGTGCTTCAAATGGTTTTAATGTGTTGCATAAAAACTTAACACCGCCTGCTGAAAAGGGGAGTTCGGGTGAAAATCACCGAAAGGATTTTTCTACATTCTAAGTATGGAGTACACAGTGCACACATGCAAATAAGAAACGGATATGATCCTATCAGCCTATCGAGTCATTGCGAACGTTAGTCAAAATCACATCCACCAGATATAGTAGCAATTATTTTCTCCAGGGAAGAAATGAATACCCTAACACCCTGACTGGAAAAAGAAATAATAATAATAATAAAATAAAATAATAAAAAAAAAAGCTTGGGGTTCAGTGGGCACCGTGAAACCTAGGTCAGTTCCTTTCGAAAGGATTCCCCGTACTCCGTACGGAGTCACGTAAGAAGAAAGAGAACCCCATCTCCTTAGGGTCTTGGGTGTAGCTGAAAATTGTGGAATAGACTTACCAGTTTGGGCACTAGTCAGGGACCAAAGACAGTGGTTCAGTAGACTAAGAGTCTTGGCTTGCTTCACCCTTCCAGCATTGGTCAACCGTCGAGACCTCAAAAACAGGAATTCTCCGTCCTCGTGGTTGAGAGTCGAGATAAACCGATAGTGTGGAAGAAACTCACAACCGTCGAGGATAAAGGAGACCTACAGTGGTCCAGGCCATATTCCAGCGTCATAGTCCACGATAGTTGAATGTTAATCCTCCCGATAGCCTTCCTTTGGAGATCATTACCCAAGTAAGGGCGTTCCTGGATCCATGCGTCCATGTGCTCTTGTGGCCTTGGTTCCTAAGGCTCCACTCCCCTCTGAGTGGCTTGAGCTGCCCCGTTTGGCCGCCTTAACCGATGGGAACCAGGTTCAGATCGCGCTCAGTGACGAATTTCCGTGCGATCAAGCCAAATCGAGCAAGTTTACCTCAAGCGTTTGTTCGACTCTGTAACAAAAGTGGGGGACTTGCGAAGGGTTCGCAGTTTCATCACCTGCAGCTGGACTGGATCCCTCTCGTTCTTCCCTCTATTCTAAGAAACTCGGAAAACTTTAACATCCGTATCTCGGCATATTGACTGAGTTCGGTCATGGTTGACGGGAGGTTCTTCAAGGTTGTAACCTTATCAGCTAAAGTTACCATGATGGAGGGAATTTCTTGGGTGCGAGAAGAAGACTTTTGGGAAAGAAAGGTACTTGGATGACGACTAGAGTAGTCTACATCCTAGCTTTGGGAAGCAGGTGACTCTCAGGTGATCGATGTCAGGTGCATCTACTCCGTAGTTGTGTCTACTTAGATTGTACTCTTTCCATACAAACAACATATTGAAATCAGTGTCCTCGTATGAACTGACCTGAATACGGTGGTATCCAGTTTTGATAGTGTTTTTGTGCTCTGTACACATCCTTGCATGCATAGAACATGCATGGTACAGTAGAAAATTCGGGCATTCTCCGAACCCATCGAAATGCCGACATTTAGTTGATGTCGGGATACTACGCTGCATTATCTAGGGTATTTTCAAGTCACCGAATTTCGAGCGATATAATTCCCATAATGATCCAGACTAGATAACTACTACATATTCATTGGACCTGTCACCTCCATTGCTCCCCAGTGACAGCCGAGACTTGCCGTAACTATGTCCACTTACCTGAGGGTAAAGTAACCATCGTATGATTGTTTGATTAGACAGATACATGAGCTCAACTCATATTATCTACGGTAGTATGCGCAGGGGCACCACAGCCTATGGTTATTGAGCATTTAGGTAATTGGCTTGCAGCTAAGAACTCGGCTATGCGTTGGGCAGTCAGCACTACTGCTTCACCCATGGTGTTAGCTCCATGCTAGACTCCCTGTCTGCAGCGAACATATCAGGTAGAAATATCTGTGTTCGTTGAGAACGCGACCGAGAAGGTTTTAGGGTGGTTTCAGATGAAATTTATCTACCTAAGTAGGGTCGTTTGACGTTTGAGTCCCGAAACTCAGAAAAGCAAGTAGCTCCATGGTAGAGCCATGCACAGCCTATATATAGTGACGAAAAGTACTTTATTTGTGGAAGAAGTTGTAACAAGTTGGCGTGACATATAAATCACGCCCAGTCCCATTATCTACAATACACTATGTTTGACAAAATCGGAGCGGTTTTACTCTAAGGGTAGCAAAACATTGGGCGAAGTAGATCATGATGTATCTACATGATGTAGGAGATACATGTACTCCGTAGTATGTGAATGTGTATGTGCTCAAGTGGCAACTGCAGCAAATGAACGCCATGCTTTGTTGTCATCACACCATTGCCGTGGCAACAACCAATCACGTGATATGATATCCGCTCCCAGCCTCCCCGTAACGTTGTTTCTTCGAGTACGTTGATCCCGACCGGTATACACAACAAGTAAAAGTCGACAACCTGGCGGCCAGTGCCTGCCTGTAACTCTTGGGTAGCGGGACCGACGCATTGGCGGACGCGTCCATGTGGCCTCGCTTTGAATCGCTATGATGGCTTCTACTAACTCCCTCTCCGCAGCATATACGGGTAGTCTCCATCGACAGCCGTCATCCCGACAAATGTCCCGCGCCTCGGTCTCTCGCACCGGCTCCAGGCGCACGTCACCGGAATTGCAGAATTCGGCCGCACTTAGAAGCAATGGACTATCAATATCTAAGCGTTACTCTGCCGGCGATAGCTCCGATGACGAGGTTCCGGAACCCAAATTCAGTGCTTCCGTCAAAGCCTTGCTTGATGAAGATGGGTTAGACCTATCCCCTCGCCTACACAAAAATGGCCAAAGCAATCGTCATCAGAGTGATCGCGTAGCTTCAATATCAACAAGCCAAGAGAGGCGCTCGCGCACAGCATCTCCCAACGACGGGTCGACTGGGAGCCCGGCGCCTCGGGTCGTTCGCATTTCACCCGGCTTGACCAGCGGCGCAAGGTTTCGAAGAGAAGGATCGCATGTCTCAGGCGGCGAGGATGCCGATTCTGAAGCGAGGGGAAGCTCGCATGACTTTGTTACGCCAGCTCCAAGGCATCGCAGTGTTCGCATCACTGGGTCACGTAGTAGCACGCGATCCCCCGCATCCATATCGCCCTCCCAAAGGCGATCAGCTGATAGGAGCTCTGTTGAAGAGCATGACAGCGCAAGTCGCCTTGAAGATGGAAGGAGAGTAAAATATGAGGATGATTACGCACCACGTCTGGGCACCGCATCGGTATTGCGGAGTCGGAATGGAGAAGATCTGGGCATTCATAGTTCGCTTCGTGTGAAGAGGGTAGGAAGGCTCACAGGAACATTTCTGAATGGGCCAGCGAGAAGAGGCGTGCTCCGGCGGCAAAGTGAGGAAAACAATGATCCAGACAATTACAAAGAGGCGAACCCTGACGGAAACTATGACAATGATGACTATCATTACAAAAGCACGACGAAATCATCATCACCCAAAGTATCTTGGGCAACAGACCCTAGCCCGCCACAAAGATCCGAAGGATATCGATCGTACGAAGCTGCTGGCATTTCAGCGACTGAGGGCCCCTTTTCGAGGTCCTCGTCACCGAAGTCTTACGGGTCACACTCGAAGTCGACACCTGGCTCATCATCAGAGGCATCATCATCCAAACCTTCAAGCGCGAAGGATCAACCCGTCTTCAAAGTTCCCCCTCCGCCCACACTACCTGCAGCTCGCGATCAAGAGAACGAGCCTCCACCGACCTTCAAACGGGTGAAACAACAGGGCTTTAACTTGCTTGATAAACCAGAAAAGCTCTCAGTGGCTCATGGGGACGAAAAGAAAGAAAGCATGGAAACACCAGCTGGAAACTCACCCAGAAAGATCCTATCGACTCGAAGCAACAATACCCCACATAGACCGGCCCCTCCTCCCCCAAAGATGTCCGTACTTGAGACTGCTACAGCAACAGGGGGCGCGGCTACCGCGTCCTCATCCCGCAGAAAGCGTAATCAAGTATCGGTCAATCACAAACCCTTCACGCGGTTAGACTGCATTGGCCGAGGCGGAAGTTCGCGCGTGTACCGAGTAATGGCTGAGAACTATAAGATCTTTGCCCTAAAACGAGTGAATTTGGAGGATGTCGATCCCGTAACATTGGCTGGCTACAAGGGAGAGATTGATCTACTCAAGAAATTGGAAAACCTGGACCGTGTCGTACGCTTGTTTGACTGGGAGTTGAATTCCGACAAACATACACTCAGTGTTCTCATGGAAATTGGAGAGTCTGACCTAGAAAAAATACTTACATACAGACTAAATGCCGAGGATGCCGTTTTCGATATCAACTTTACTCGATATTACTGGAAGGAGATGCTTGAGTGCGTTCAAGCAGTCCATAACTACAACATTGTCCATTCGGACCTGAAGCCCGCAAACTTCCTTCTTGTACAAGGGAGGTTGAAACTGATCGACTTTGGAATCGCGAACGCCATCCAGGACAATACGGTCAACGTACACCGTGAACAGCAAGTTGGTACTCCAAACTATATGTCACCAGAAGCTTTGATTGATTCGAACGCATCGCTCGGATTGCCGGCAAGCGTCGGAAAAGTGATGAAGCTCGGTAAGCCGAGCGATGTCTGGAGTTTGGGTTGTATTCTCTATAAGATGGTGTATGGTCAGCCTCCTTTTGCGAAGATTGCTAAATACTATGAGCGCATCTTGGCTATCCCCAATCCAAATGTCAAGATTGATTTCCCCGCCTTTGGTGTTGGAGGAGCGTCTATTCCCCCGGGACTGATCCGAACGTTGAAGGGGTGCTTGCAGCGTGATCAGACGTTACGACCGACCGTGGATCAACTCCTGGCTCAGAGGGACCCATTCTTATACCCTGAGGCGCAACTTGAAGGAGCTGTTCCCGTCACCCAGGAAATGCTCAACAGGATTTTGGTGAACGTAGTAAATCACTGCAAAGTGCGCGGCATCCCCAAGGAGGAAGAACTCGCGGCTTGGCCTGCTGGATTCTTTGCAAAGATCAAGGCAGCATTGGAAGAGAACGCATGATGACACCTGACTCGACTAATTTCTTTTGTTTATGTTGGCCCTCGAATATTTCTTGTTTGATATCCTGAATGATCCGACGATCCGGCGTTCATGCCTGTCTATTGGACTGGTTCTGCCCAGCGTGGAGTATTTCCTTTGTTTTACACTTCTTGGATCTATAATTTTACCTTTTGGGTACACGGACTTGGTGTTTTGAGGACACGTTTGGGCATTGTATATGGATCTTTTGTCACTCATGGATGCATTGGAAGCTGTAAATTCAGCGTGGGTTTGGAGTTTGAGTATACTTGGAATATAATAGCATTCACTTAAATATAGTCTTGCGTCTCATCTTTAGGAGCCTGTCGGTGTGAGCAATAAGTGACCTGCCTGCACAACAGATCTTTTATGGGCTCACTTGTCTTTTATATGTATTTGTCTAAAATGTATTGCTTTGCTCCGAATTCTACAGGAAGTCGAATACAGCAGAAAGCTCGGCCCAACTTCCCTTTAAGTTGGGACTACGAAGTCCCCCTCTCATGGGAAGAGGCGAGAGGATTTAGACGTTGTTGCGCAGGAGAAAGCCACCGTACTGCAGCTTTTGGAAAACCCCCTCAGGGTCGTACTTGGCTGCAGCCTCCTGCATCCTCTTGATGTTCTCAGCCCCGTAACTGCCCAGAACCCGCTGAGAGGCCATGGAAAAGCTCATACACTTGAAGTCTAGTAGAAGTCCCGCTTCTCTGGCCAGAGAGTGCACCGTTTCGGACATTTTATTCACTGCCTGTTGCGCCACGGCGTCGTCGCTACCCTCCTGGGGCCACTCACAGGTGAAAACCCACCCTACGAATTGATATCACGGTTAGCGTTGTCGTACACCTGGAGTTGACCATCTGACTCAAGACGATGGGTGTCATTGTGATGGAGAACGCAAATCTGAACGTACAGCACTGTGGAATGCTCTCGTGTCCCATGATATTCTCTCCGCGATCCTTTCCTGCCTCCACACCAGCCTTGCCCATGGGCTGGATGGTATAATGCAGTACGCAGCCAGCCGGAAGGGTCTTGCAGACCTCAGTCCAGGACTTGTAGACTTCTTCGTAGAGTTCTTGCGAAGCCTGGGTGGTGACCGAGCAAACTGCTCGCCTATCGCGTGTTAGTGACTAGCTGGGCGCTCTTTTAACTTTGTCTGCACTCACTTCTGGGAGACCTGGGCATCCTATGGCTTGGGCCAGCGATAGGAGCGTGCCATTTGTGGTGGGGAGAGCCGTCGTCACCAGGCTTTTAAGATTATAGAAAGACTCAAAAGCAGAAGGTGGCTCTGCTGGGGTGTCTCCATAGAGCAAGCCCACAGCAACAAAGTTTGGTGAACAACCCAGTTTTGGGGTCATCTTCCATGGCCTTCTGAACGGCAACTGTTGCCTTGTTGATCTCAACATGGTCGTCTGGGCTGTAGAGGTTGATTGTGTATTGGACGTTGATCAGAGGATGGGTCTCGAGGTCGAAACGCGTGACGATGCCTGTTGAATGCGTTAGGGGCCTCCTCGAGTTTGTCCCAGCTCGAAGTTCAAGTGAAACCATAAAAAGGCATGTTACATACTATAGTTGGAGCCACCACCCTTCAGAACGCGATGGAGATTGGCGTTTTCATTCGCGTTTGCATTAATCAGTCTTCCATCGGCCAACAGGACCTGGAGAGCTTGATTATGAGTACTGCAGGAAAGCATATTGTGTATCCAAAACAGAAAGCAGCCACCCTAACCTCAAAGTTTCTCACGCCATCTGCTCCAAGCCCGTGAAGATTGGGCAAAACCCCCATGCCCCCTGTTGGTGCCTGTTAGGTTCCAAGCCCCAAGAACATCCTCTTCAGAATGATCGTAGACTCTCACCTCCGAGAAGGAAGCCTCCTAGTCCGACCTGCTGGTCTCGACCTCCGATAGCTGACAGCTTCTGCTCTTCCAGCCAGGCATACACCTCGCCCAGGTATTTCCCGATCCAGCTCGAGCGACTCCATCCGATGTCAGCTCCTTAGACTGAAACTGACGGATATCAAGAACGATGGCAGTCTCATCTGCACTACTGAAACCAGCGTTGGGGTTGTGACCGGTCTTGCGAATCGCAAACTTAGATCCTGTCTTCTTGACAATAGCCAGTGCTTCAGTGAGCTCTTGTACATTGCTCAGGTAGACATATCCGGCAGCTGGGGTCCAGCACGTCTGAGACCAAGGGCGTGTCACAGCTCCTTGGTACTTCGGCTTAACCTCTGGGGTCACCACTTTACCAGGCAAGGCAGTCCTAAACTGATCAACCGCAGCCGCCGTGCCGAGTGCCATGATAAGTAGTCAATTTTGTTTGCCTGCTTTGAGTTGAGAGAAAGTGAACTGACGCCGGCTTGTTGAAGGGCAGTCACGGACTTAAATAGCAGAATGGAATGATTGCGTTGCAACAAAAAACTATGCTTGTAGATTGGTCAGCACTAACAATACTAACTTCATATCGGGATCAGTTGTCAGATTTTAGCCCAGTAGTACCAGCCTTTCATAGCTCACCCAGGCCAACGCAGCCTTGTGTTGGCCTTATAACTTAAATATCCCATCACGCTACCCCACAATGCGATTACATCCACGTAGCCTCATCCATGATAGTATCAGTACATTCGACTCGATGTTTCAGCAGCCCTCTGTAGCCATGCTCTTAGGTAGGTAGTAGTAGTTCATCTACCAAAGTGCCTTGTCTGGCGGCGACGTGAAGAGATATATATAAGGACTCAATGTACAGATAATAGTGTAAGCAATTCAACCTTTGTTCTGTACAGAGTGTAGCCCTGACTTGTACTCCAGGGGCTCTATGTCCAGTCGATAAGGGATATCCACCGTCGAAGAATATGCAGCTGCAGATACTAGTCGCAAATAAGTCTCAATCCACTACCCGTAGTGGTATATCTCGATGTCTAGAAGAGTGGGTATAGTTTATTAGAAATCTATGGTTGTTTGCCTGCTGTTTTAGAAAGGTTAGTCAATCATGCTAAGTAGTGGATATATATTCATCGTGCTTTTTGTACTAGACTAGGCATTTGTCCACTTGATGTTTCCCCCGATAGCTACGTATATGAACCTTCTTGTAGGCTTTCTGACGCGCGGAACGGTAGTCTAGTGATCTAAACTGGGGAGACTGGCTGTACGCGAATTGATAACCTAGAAAATATGCCTACGTTGATATACTACAGCAAATGATTTTCCAAATACAATTGCAATTGGATCTATATCAAGACGAGACTTTTAATAAATGACATATTGCGCGCCTCGAACGCCGCCGGCGAATAAGGGAAGAAAGGAAAGCCAAAGACGAAATTTCTATGACATCAAATGGTATCGAAGATGAAGCATTCAAGTGGTGGGGCTGATTCATGAACGTCGACCGTAGAATGATTAAACGAGGAGAACACTAATCCCGAGAGTTAGCAATCCGAACAGTCATAAGGGTAGACAAGTCTAGGAGAACATACGCATTGACGCATCCGTCGTTTTCAGGGTTCTAGATCGAAGGTTAGCATATGGGATTACCTTTTCAAACAGGTTCCGGGTATATTTACGTTACTGATCTGTGCGTATTTACCCCATACGACACGTCCACTGGTTGTTACCAGGCCTAGTTCTGAAACGTTCACTTCGACAATCTATGTTGGGGTTAACAGGCAAACCACCAGGGGAGGGTCAGCAGCAGAACATACCGTTCCCTTGGTCAAAACACCCAGAGAAGTGTACAATGGGTTCTGGGGGTTCTTCTTAACCGAAATAATGGGTAGTTGAACAGTGACTCCCAGCTCGGGGCTAAGTAGGAACAACCATCAGCAACATTATCCTTGCAAAGGAGGAAAGAACATACTGTGTAACGTTCGCCTTCTTGTAACGCAAACCCATAGGTCTGATGAAACGTTCACGCTTGGGGTTAACTCTGGTGAAGTCATTGCCGACGAAAGTGGGCTTCGTGATCATTCTCTTCCAGGACTTCTTATGCGTCTTCTTTCCGGTGTTGACAACCTTGAACATCTCCTCCTCACTGATACCCTTGACCTTAGGCAGAGGCACCGCAAACTTGGCGGCCTGTTCCTTACGCTTATCCTTGATAGCGCTAGAAAGTGCCTTGGCATTGGTGGCCTGGGAACGGTCGAGCAGATACTGTGGCAAAGGCGTCTTGGATGGTTCGTCGGGCGCGGAAGACTTGACATTCTTCTCCTCCTGCGCCTTGATGCGCTTCCTCATCTGGATCTTCTCGGCATGGCGCTTCTGCTGGTACAGCTTGGCCCTCAGACCACGCAAGTTCTGGGCATCCTTGGACTGCTGATGGGCTTCACGGGCTTGGCGCTTGCGGACTCGCTCGTCGTGGTCAAGACGCTTTCCGTGCTGCTTTTGCCAGCGCTCGATATACCTGGAGGTGGTCAGTACATGATGTCGGGGCGACGGGAAACAGTTGACTGAGGCAGGAGGACGAACTCGTTCTGAGGCTGTAGTTGGAAAGAATGGTTAGATACCAGTATCTATTATCAAAATCCTCCAGAGCCGCGCCCAGATATCTCAGGACATTTTAATGGGCGGCCGAAAAATCTGGCCATAGCTGGGGGGTCATAGACGTACCATGATTAACAGAAACTAACGGGTTGAGGTGATCTAAATATTATCAACTCTGTTGGCGGAGATGTAGAAAAAGTTCGATGCACGGATAGAGTGGCTCGGTATCGATAAATCACGTGACAACAGACCGCCATAAACTTCGCTCTTGCAACAAGATAACTTCGTATACAGGAAGCCCAGTGGCATACATAAAATTAAAGTAATTTATTTTCTTTTAGAAAGCCAACCCCCAGTTTTATCCCTAACCAGCGATCTTGGAACCCACTTATCAGTGTCAATCGCCATAGAAAACATTGGCACCAGCCACATCACGTGCCTAACCACATCGGGATCCACTGGAATTTCTCGCGGCCTCAAGTTCGGACTGATACAAGAACTGTCCACCACGTCCATTGCGGCATTAGTCTTGTCTTTTCCAACCCGGAAAAGCAAGTGCAGGGTTACAAGGAGGCCAACAATTCTGCAACAGCCACAAATATGTTTTCCCGAACGGCGCTCGCAAGAGCCTTCGCACTGCCATTCGAGCAGTCGGCCCGACCTGTCACCACCACCTTTGGGGCCTGTCTGCGTCAAGCATCAACGACAGCCACGACCTCGCAATCACACCCTGAGCAGCCCTCAGAACCACTAAGCGCATCACCCCGCGCTCAGACCAGCACACCCAGCCAACAACCACCCATCTCCACACCGTCGAATACCATCCCAACCAAACTCCCCGTGGCTCCGACCTTCACCTCCCCGTTAAAAGTGACCAAATCCCTTCTCGAGAAGTTGCCGTACCTGACGACCCAAAAGCCACATTACATCACTGCTCACCTCCATGACAACCCCTACCTTCTCACGGAAGGTGATCACCTCCGTCTCCCTTTCTTGATGCCCAAGGTCAAGCCCGGCGATATCATCCGTTTCAACCGGGCATCTGTTCTGGGATCTCGCGAGTTTACGCTTAAGGGGGCACCATACATCGATGAGCGGCTATTCGAGTGCCGAGTGCGTGTTATGGGAGTTGATTCGGAGCCATTGAGGGTGAAGGAAAAGACGAAGCGGAGACAGAGACATGTGAGACAGGTGCGCAGCAAGCATCGGTATACCCTGCTGAGGGTGATGGATGTCAAGGTGAAGACTGCGGAGGAATTACTGCAGGAGGGTGCTGTTGTTGTCGAGGATGGGCAGGAGGTGGAAGTCAACGCATAGGTGGGTTCTCCATTCGACGGATACTCGATATGAATAATGGAGGATGAGGAGAGGTAGCGAAAACACTTGCGTTTGAATTGGCCACTTCAGGCTACGGCTGGATGGATCACGATGGTCTTTTGGCCTTGTTCTATATCTGTTGATTGGGCATTGAGGCAGCATGTACAGATAGATTTTTTGCACATTGGGTAGTGCATTGTATTGTATTTTATATTGCAATTTGAATGTTTAACTCGAGCCGAGGACTGTCGTTGCGATAGAAGCTGTCCAGCAGTAAGTAGTTTACTATACGTTTCTAGCACCTGTCGCTCCACATTATGAACTAAGGACATCAATTAATCATTACTAGGTCTGACGATAACACAATAATATACAAATCTTATACAACCTAACATCATATGTGCAGCCCAAAAAACCAAAGGATATCACATTACTGCGCGCTCAAAATCTCGTCTGCGATTTTCTCTGCAAGAGCGTACACCACCGACTGAGGGTGTCCTGGCGGTAGAAAAGGAAAGCTACTTGCATCGACGACACGCAGACCTTGTACACCGTATACCCGGGCATTACTATCCAGAACTGCCATGGGATCCTCCTTTTGGCCCATCTTGCAGGTGCTCGAGGCATGGTAGACAGTCGTTG
Organism: Aspergillus oryzae RIB40; assembly: GCF_000184455.2. Lineage (NCBI taxonomy): Eukaryota > Fungi > Ascomycota > Eurotiomycetes > Eurotiales > Aspergillaceae > Aspergillus > Aspergillus oryzae. The sequence goes on along the minus strand of NC_036435.1, from coordinate 2,537,781 downwards.
AAGTGTGGCTGATGAACTCGCGAATTTGCTCATCCGTCGTGACATTGGTCCCGGGGTAGTACTCTACCGGATCGGCAACCCCTAATTCAGCGAGCTTCTCCCATACCTGACGACCGCGTTTAAACCCCTGGATGGCTAGCTCCATGTCCGTGGGATTCACGTACCACTGGGGATCAACGACGGGCAGGGTTTTCATATCTGGTCCTGCCAGGGAGACTGTTCCGCGAGATTGCGGTGCGACAAGAGCTGTGGCGATAGTGCCGTAGTTATAACCGTCTGCGGGATCGACAGTCTGCCTGTTGGTGCCGTCGCCAAGGTAAGCAGCGACGGTAAGCCATTCGAGTTCAGGCCAGTCGCTTGGAACAGCAGAGAGGGCTTGGATTGACTGATTTGATAGCTGGGAACGGTATGGCTCCGGGAGCTTCTCCCAACCATAGTAACTGGATGAAAAGATAGAGAGCGGACCTGAGGCATTCTGGAGGTATTGCTGCGCGAATTGTTCTGCTAGCAATTCATTGCCGAACGCAGAGGCGGTTTGAACATTCACACGATGCGAAGACCCAAACATCATGTGGTCTTGCATGTTCTTACCGACGCCTGGTAGGTTGCTAATGCAAGGGATACCGAATTCGGAGAATTCATCGCATGGACCGATTCCAGACACCATCAATAGCTGAGGAGATTGAAGCGCTCCTGCAGATAGGATCACTTCTTTGCGAGCGGACAACGTGAAATTGACTGGTCTGGTGCCAAACGTCCCGCCTGTTGAGACTTGAACACCGGTAGCGACATTGTTTGAATCAAAGAGAATCTTTTGTCCCAAAGTGTTCTTGTACACTACCAAATCCGAGCCGTCATTGAGGGCCGCTTGCAGGAAGCTGGACTCGGACGACGAACGGTGTGCATTTTTAGGGTTAATCGTTGACGTCGCATACGCAGATCCCAATAGCTTGCCACTATTGAACCCATCAATTTGGTCCATGCCAAGGCCAACAAACGCTTTGCGCGCATAAGTGCCAAACTGATCGACTTCATTGCTAAACGATATCTCAAGAGGCCCCCCAGAAGGGCTGAAAGCGTCTATGGCCTGAGTATTGGACATATCGGTATAGGCAGCTTGATTGGGAGGCGTATAGTGACCAGACTTCTTGAAGAAGGGGAGCATGTTGGCAAAGGTATAGCTCTGGTCACCTACCTCATCTGCCCATTTCTGCATGCTGTCTGATGTAGGCCGTTGATACAGCATGAAATTCCTGGCCGAACTGCCTCCGAGGGTCTTCCCACGTGGGTAGTGATGGGCGCGATTGCTTGTCCCCGGCTGTGGCTCAGTGGTGATGCCCCAGTCGACAAGTGGCTGATAGTTTTCGGGAGTCCACCCTGTAAAGTAGGTACAATATCCCGGGACGACAGAAAGGTTGCCATTGTCGACTTCATAGAATCCGCCGGCCTCCACGACGGCAACACTTTGGTTAGATCCACGCTGGGCTAGGCGGCTGGCAATAGTCAGGCCAGCCGTTCCACCCCCAACGACCACATAGTCGAAGGTGGCGTCGGCCCCAGGGACCCCGAAGGAACTCCCCAGGAGAGGCCCCGGTTTCTCATAATCGAAGAGGTTGACCTGAGGGCCAAGTTGTGCATATGCCATGGCTGCAAAGCCCAGGGGGAATAAACGCATTGTGATGAAACGAGGATATCGGGCCCGTCCAAAGAAATCAAAGACTTGCCAGATGATTGAGAATGCCTGACGGACGTAAGGGAGGAATGCTCTGTAGAAATACCCTCACATTTGGATAATCCCGGACAAGCCCCAGTCTTCCCATTCTAGAGCCGTTTTAGGCCCAAGCATACAATGTTCTATATAAACTTTCATCCATCCTGTCCGCCACTGAATAATAATGCAAGGGTCTGTTATATTCCGGCTGGAGCAGCTACCTGAAGAATCGTAAGATTATAAATGGCACATGCTCCTTCATGCAGTCATGCTGACGGTATATATATAGAGATATCAATAAATAGCATTGCGTTTCACAATGTGAGACTGGCACAGCCGTCGACCAGTCAGGTTTAATATCTAAAGGATAAGTTCTTTTTCCTCGTGAAAGGATAGAAGTCACGGTGGTAGTGGCCCCCATTAACAGAGGTTGAGGAAACGTCAGCTTGTAAGATACAATTATTGATAGTCAGCTCGATAGTTTATGCAGGCTGAATTAGTGGCAGTTGAGTAATTACGCGTCGTTAGTGAGGATTGATTCATAGTGGAGGAGGAATTGAGTTTTGAGGCTGACGGATCACATCGGGAAAGGATTTAGGGCTCGTCTGCAATTGCGGTGAGAGAGCAAAGAGACCCATAAAAATCCTTCTTCACGGATGTGGGAATAGTCCAAACTTTGGTCTTCTGTCGTTTCTTTCAAGTCTAATTCTATAGACCTCATAGTGTCGAACCTTGTTGTCTTGGGGTGACACAACTTGGAGGAACACACGGCACATTCTCCTTTGTTCTGAACGCCTTCGTTTACTAATTTCCGCTCTGACATTGGAAGAAGAAGAAGAAGGGAAGCACGCTTCGTCAAGTGACCATTTGGTCATTTCGATGGCGCTAATCCGTCGATAGTCTTCGACCGGAGAATTAGTTATCACATCAATGTTCTACCTGGGTCCAGATCCAGGACCAAAGTTGGGGCAATCGCACTACTTTGACGCTTGCATTGGAATACTTTCAACCTACGTCTAGTGACCACATATCGAAATACTCTTACTCTAGAATCACATTCAATCCCAGTTGCCTCCGACAGTTCTCCAAGCTGTTTTGTTGTATTTGTGCATAGAGATGGAACTCATCCATTATAGACGTCCCCAGCATACGCTGAAATCCATCCAGGTCCGCTTCAGCTTCCATGACCAGCTGTTTTGATTGGGACGTGTTTCCTAAGTTTGAATTGAAGATACCCCCGGCTGACAAGGGTAGAAAGTCCTCATATGTGATAGGCTCATACTCGATGATACTATTCTCCAGTAGCTGTTGCAAGGTCATATCACCCCCTTGCAGATCGAGCCCCGGGGGCTTTTGACCGTGTGGCGATAAATGGTAACAAAAGTACGCCAGTTGCTGAGACTGCAACTGAGCCATATCGTCCGGGAAATCCTTAAAATGTTGCACCAGGAGGCTTTCATATTCAGAAATACCGATATCTCTCTCAGTTGACTCAATATTGACCCGTGACAAAATTCTGTCATAGAGTTGGCGACCCTTCCGCGTCAATGCGTATCCGCGCTGCTCAACCTCTCCAAACCGAGCCGTGTGTGAACCTTTCACATAAGCATCATGGGCTTCTCGGAAGTAAACAGTTTCCTCCAATGCTTTGAAGCTAGTCTGACGGAGCAAGATCGGGCATTGCCGTCGTGGGGGACCTTCAATCCGTTCCTTTGCCGGCATGCCATGGTCCTGCATCATTTTCTGCACTAGATCGATATCGACCGTCCGCGGTGTGAGATGGTTAATATGGCAACTGGGAAAGGAAACAACATCCGCAATCAGTGGATGCTCAGCCTTTAGAATCTGATATTCCTCCATCGTCACAGTCGCCCTGGAATGCCACCGGAACGTCTCCAGCCCTTCCACAATAAACTCTTTGCACTCCGTCGAACTAAGCTGACCTTGCTTTTCGGCCAACTCAATAAGAGCGACTAGCCGATCTGTAAAAATATTCCTTTGTCGTAGAGCTCTTTGTGCCAACTCTTGGGTCTTCTCCGTCAACAACTCCATACGTAGAACCGTCGTGAACACCCGAAACGGATGTCTGGATAATGCTTCCTTTGTCCAGGGACGAAACGCAGTAGCATGCATTGGGAATCCGGCAGCACTCAGATCGTAATATCCCACAGGGAACATGCCCATGATTGCAAACATCCGTCGAATAGTCGAGAGCTCGTATGCGGTACCCAGCCGGATAGCCCCATGTCTTTCGACTCGGTTTCGCGACGGCAGTATCTCATCCGGATCAAACACCTCGGTTCCTTGTTCGTGGCGGGCGTTGATTGCTTCGGCATCTGCCTTCCAGACAAGATCCACTAGATCCCCGTAGAGGGGGACCTCGCTCTTGTACATTTCAGAAAGTGCATGGCAGAATTGGGCCCTGAGGACGTCTTGATCCCACCCCATTGTAGATTAATAATTGGATAACGCAGCTATAATCAAACTAACAGCAAGAGATAGGGATATATCTCTTGAGATTAAATAGGATACAACAAGCGATTAGGTATTGACGCCTTATAAATAGTACTCATACTCCGCACTACTTACTGGTTCGATAAGAGTAGTCTATCATCTGACAAGCTTACCATCTACACCACCAACGGCGTCATCGCCTGTAGTCGTGCATTTCCGCCCTATCCGTCGGAACTCGGATATCATCCGACACTATCTCCCACGCTTATTCTCGGAATTGAACGACCTGTTAGGTAATATCTGAGAGTTAGACTATATCTATACGAAGTACATTTCAAGAATTTGGCCCTAGAAGAGGGGAGATGTGGGGAAAGAGTCGTGTGTCGGGGAAACTTGCCCATGTCGAATCTGGATATCCGCCTTTTGAGTTCGCCTTCCTAATTAGGTGAATTATAGACAGAATCTGGTCTGCTTTAGGCAGGTTGTCAGTAGATTCAGCAAGTAGGGCTTTCCAATTAGTCGAATGAGGTGTCCGATTAGTTATCGCTAAGTTATCTACTCAATTCAATAAATACAGCATCCCGACGGATAAGATATGGACGGTTCAAATGCCTTATCAGTCCAGCGAAAATGATAATGCCAATATGTCAAGATACATACATGTACCACTGCTGACCTTCTGCGTCTTTAATGATACATCTTCACGTTAAGCTTATTGTGTGCTTTCTATTGGCTTTATAAATGTCTTTTGATTCATAACGAAGCGTCTACACAGACCTTATATAATGCCGGTATCAGCTTTGATGTCATACCACAGAATCAACATAGTTTGTTGTCACTGGGTTCATACCGACAGCCGACCGATTACTTCAGAGACATCGCCTCATGGTATTGGTTCAATGCACCATTCGTAGGTTGAGGGCATGTCCAAGTTATACTATTTGAACAACCTCCTCGAAAATCACCACCTGTCTGACCCTTTGATAGCCAAGAGCTGATATATGACGTTAACCGAGCCGACTAGGTCGTCCAATAGTGCGTGCTAAGGTGCAGAACATAACTGTACTTGCTCAGGAAGCACTACTGTGGTCGATGGCTATACCTGAAGGCTGGCTAGATTCTCCAGGTTATAGATATGAATATTTGAAAGGCAACCCCGGACCCATCGTACCCCGGATAAATAGCTACCAAGTGTATGAGTAGAGCTTCTATGACTGTCGGGTGGCGATAGGGGTCGGCGGGTAAATTTAATTTAAATTAGATTCCAGGTTAGTGTGGAGCCCGTTTGATTATCTCAAGCACCCACCACTTAATGAAAATCTCGCCCAGCGGACTGGATGACGAAGACCATAATGAACAGAGGTGAAGCGATAACTGCAAAATTGCGCGCCTCACGTCGACGACATCCACGTGCTTCACGTGCCTGCGAGACTTGTCGCGTTCGTAAGACCAAAGTACTGTATCCTTCTTTATTCCAATCAACCGCTGCTAGTATACTACTAACTACTACTGCTATGTCATGGATGACTGGACTAATTGCATTATGATAGTGTGACCAAGCGCAGCCTTGTTCCTACTGTGCTTGTAAGCTGCCCCTCTTGATCGCGCTGTGACAGTCCAAGAATTGAATGCACCTTATCAGGGACAATCTGCTAACGCAGGCTATAGATCATGCACTTGATTGTGTTTACAGAGCTCTGGGCCAAAACGAAAGCTCAACGCCAACAGTCAAAAGACACGCCCAGGTCAGGGGACAGCAAAGGTTAGTATTTGTCTTCCGTATAACTGTCTGGCCTTATACCTTATGATCATTCGATGCTGCTAGGGCACCTAGAGATCAAGTTCGGCCATCTCCGTGGCCGGAAGTGAGTTCACCCAACCAATTGATATCGCCGCACCGTGATCCTTTAGATCTCCTTGCTGGAGAAGCAGCTCGTGCACCCCATACGAGTATCAACCGCAATGTCACGTCACCCGGATGCTCTAGTTCCAAACCGGGGAATGATGTATTAGCTGGTGAGATGCTACATCCTTGTGAACTTTGTTCGATGAGAGCTCATACTGAGAGACTAATCATAGTGGCCACCCCAGAGGTGTATGATTCAGCATCTAGAGACGGCCTGAGCGGAATCAACCTACACACTAACGGCACTGAATTCTATGGCAACTCTTCGAATCTCGCCTTTCTTGGAAACCTATATGCGCGAGCTCGTAACCAGGCAGAAGCTAGAACATCGGACCTACCCGAAAATATGCCTTCCAACATACCGGACGAGGGCCATCGCCAGACGCCAGACCAGCAATCGACCATGAAATATGTCTCGCCCCGACAAGCACGTCACTCGACAGTGGACAAGGAACGGGAAACCGCAAAGCCTGCAACAAGTGCGACCCAACTATCTATAGTCAACCTACTTTACAACCCGGGTTATTCTAGTACCTCTCCACCTCAGATCAATGGGCGGCCTGAGGATGATGGAAACAGACACTCGACAGTTGGGAACCAAAAAAAATCGCCTCGAACTTTCGCTGGTGAGTAATGCCACCTGTGTTAGCGGCAACCTGGCTCTAATATAGCTGGGTCTGGGAACAGATCATGAAGATGCAGTGGCGCTAGCTATCGATGAACTCTCCGGCGAAGCACAACTTGAGATTGAGAAGATCTTCATCGGCAGCTACTTTTCAAACAAACATTATATACACCCTTTGTTGAGTAAAAATGCCTTCATGCAAAGGTGTGAACAAGAAGCTTTCGTAACTTCGAAAAGAAGGGCATTTTACCGTCGCTCATCGAAGTTCAAAGGCTTATATTTCGCCGTGGTTGCCCTGGGTGCCATCAATGCCAGCCCTGATGAAACTTCTCTTCTGGATCATTATGCCAATTGTTCTGCCGACGGAAGAAAATCCAATTTCGGGGGAAAGCTGTCAGCCCTGGATTTTGCTGATTTCTACTTCGGCATTACAAAACAAGCCCTTGGGGACATATTCGAGAGCTGCTCTTTAGAGAGTGCCCAAGCTCTCTTGCTCCTAGTGAGTTGGAGTGTCTGTTGCCCTTGTTTGATATGTTAACTAACGTGACAAGAGCGTATTCTGTCAGAACGCTCTACGACCTCACAGCTGCTTCATGTATAGCGGAATGGCAGTTAGAACAGCGATCGCAATTGGACTGGCATCAGGAATGTCCGCTCTGCCTCCAAGTATACGCAAAGAAGGCCGACGAACCTGGTGGTGAGTGCTCGCCTGGCTGTTTTTTTCGCGTCACAAAACTAAGATTATATAGGTGTATATACTCACATGAAATGTGAGTCCTTTAAATCATAAACAAGATACACTACTGATATATTATGAAGTGAAATGTGCTGTTCCTCGGGGAGGCTGGATAGCATGAAGCAGCTTGACCATTACCAGGTCTCCTTACCCCCATTCAAGGTATAGGATCCAGATAACACTAGGCACAAGAATCCGAGTCTGATAGTACAGCGATAGGTAAATACCAGCAATACTCAAGATTCCGAAGCAGAGGACGACGACGTAGCCATGATACCGGTCATGGTAGCTTTAGCACAGATCATGTCCGAGGCGTCTCATCTGCTCTACCATTCACCGAAACGCCCTACTAAGGAGATGTCACAGATTGCCATGAACCTTGACAATAAATTAGAGGAGTGGAAATCCAACCTACCCTCCTTTCTAAACGTAGATGTTGCCTCACTCAATGATCCGGAGTGGGCGTTCAAGCAGAAACTAGTCTTACGACTGAGTAAGTGCTCCTTGATATCTATTATACAACAATCACCTAGGAACGACATGCTTAAGTACAATTTATCTCCAGGATTCTACAATACGCGAATACTCATCCACCGTCCCTTCCTGGCAGCATCAACATGCATCGCCGAATCACCTGCCCTACTACAGCACGGCCACATATGCCTAACGGCAGCAAGAACCAGCATACAAATGCAATATGAATCATTCCTACATAGAATATACATACGTACCTGGTAAGGATCCCACCACACCCGCTTTTTTCAACCTCGAAACTAACAGTACCAAAAAACAAAAAAGGTGGTACAACACAACCTACGCCCTCTACGGAGCCATGATCCTCCTCCACCTAATCCTCTCCGGCTTCCCAGGTATAAACGAGGAAGAACCGCTCAAGGACGTCGAAAAAAGCCTCGAGATCTTCGACTCCATGACCAACATCGTTGTTGCTCGCCGCTGCTCTGAGATGATTCGCGAAGTCCTCGAAGTAGCTCGCGCCTGTGTCGCAACGCGTCGAGCAGTATCCGCTGTTCCAGTCTTACCCCCTCATGTCGACACCAACATCGAATCATCGAGCCTAGAGACAAATAATGACCAAAATGTCCATACCCGGACAGATATGGCCCCGTTGGTGTCACAGGGTGTAGACGGGGATTTCTTCTTCTCGCTCTTCAATCAAGACTCTCAGCCTGATACCAGGGCTGAGATCTTGGCTAATCTAGTTGATCCGACGATATTGGAGGATTTTGCGTTCGGGAATGGGGGGAATGATTTTTCGTACTTGTTGGAGTCGTGATGAACTATTGCGTTAGTATGCGATGAAGTGGTGGCATTTGAATGTGAACTTCTCATTGTTTTCACATGTATGAGGTGATCAATTGGCAATAAGAGAGTGGTAGTGACACAATCTCGTTGGGGTGCTATTAGAGGAACATGAGGTAAGGGAGGCACGTTGTGTCGCTAGCCTAGGATGGGATGACGTGCTTTTGCGAAACTTCGCACATGGATTAACCAATATAGTTCTGTGAGGTAGACCCCATCATAGTTTATCTATCATTACACATTTCTTTAGGTCTGTTTTTACTTGTATTATGGCTCGTGTGGCTATTAATATGCTCATAATTCATGCTATCTATCCGATCGCCATCCAGTCTATATCCATAATCATAACCTGATCCCATATGTACAAGCTTTGCTGGAAGAGCCATTCATCCATCCAGGGAAATGTGATCATAATCAACAGTTGATCATCAGGAGAAAACAAAACAAGAGGTATCAACCGATAACCAGACCTCGCAGTACGCCCAACATCTAATAACAGAACAGGAAGAGGTCATCAATGCATCAACAAGGTATTCGTGGAATGTCGGTAGTGCTAAAGTCCGACGATTATGTGAGAGAGATAAGAGGAGGTAGGTGTGAGAAGTGATTATAATGGTGGAATTGCAGTATCGTGGAAACTGTCCTCGCTGACTGATGTTGCTGGCGAGGCAAGGCCAGATATAACAGACGAAGTGCCGCCGCGTCCGCTGTCGTTTCCTTGATCCATTGCTAGAATCGTGTTTTCCAACTGCGCGGCCGTGCCTGGACGGGGTTGGGTCACGGTCGGCTTGGCCGCGCTAGTCATCAGCTCGTCGATGCCCGGTTTCTCCGGCACATGCTGATCGAGAGTGTTGGCGTTGTCCAGGCTGTCCAGAGCGAACTCCATGAACTCAGCGTTCTTCTTGCTGACGCTCAGCGTCCAGCGGTATTCGCAGAGACGGAGACGATAGAACTCGGCTTCCTCTTTGGTTGGGGATGAGATACGCAGGAGCACCCCGAAAGATCCGATCAGAGCGAAGTTGGTTCGCGATGCGGCCGGCCAGAACGACCTCAGGTGCGGCGGACGCAGCCGATTCACAAAGTCCATGGCCGAGATTAATCGTGTTTTGGCGGCAGAGCGGCAGATGTGCGATAAATAGGCATCGGCGGTATCCGGGGAGAGAGACCGTACAATACAGCGGTGGAGGGTGATTTCTGTGGCGAAATAGGACAGGTGCAAGGCGCCGTTACGAGCATTGTCTTCGTTAATGACTTCGAAAAGGTCACCGCCAGACTCCATTTTCAGCTCTGCGGGTAGACGCCCGAACCATTCCTTCAGCCGGATCTGCGCTGGTTTGGCGCGTTCCAAGATCATACGCGTCCGGTTGCCACCGGCAGCTTTGAACTCTTCGATCGCGCGCAAGGTGTAAAAGCGATCCAAGATGTCGGAAAGGATGGTCGTCAAGGCGACCATGTGACAGAAATAGAGGGGACCATGGCCCACGGGGTCGTCGTCCTGAGAGTCGTGGGACGGGAATGCCTCGGCGAAATCTTGTTCGACCAGATCTTGTACCGTCCAGTTAAAGGATACGATATGGGAAGGACGGCCATGCACCAACGCGGACCACTTGTCCTGCATATACAATGCCCACGCAAGACGTTTCCGGAGACCCTTCTCCCAGGTCTCCATCCGCCAACCAGAACAATCCTGATGGAGCCCTAGCTCGAAGCCTGCGGTGACCAATTGCGCGTTCAACGCGTGTGTGGCAATCGTAGACTTCTCCATCAGGAGCACGCCCGCTTGGATAGTTGAGATAGATGCATAGGGCAGAGACTCGATCAATAACTTCAAGGCCGTGCTCTCCAGACGAGCAGCATCTGGTCGTCGTACAGACTGGGAAGCCGGTCCCACATCCACAAACTTCAATGCTAGTACGTAGACAGCGGACAGTAAGAGAGGTGATAAGCCTTGTCGAGCGCGGTAAGAGTGACGAAACGAATCCTCCATAAGAATGGGGAAGGTTGGGTGAATGTGTTCAAAAAACTTATCAATCAAAGTGGAGCCATAGGGGGCAACTAGACTCTCAATGGCATCTAGGGAGGCAGATTGCGGGGAGTCCGCATGGGACAAGGTGTTAACCATCCGCATAAAAGTGCCGTCGTCACCGAACTTTCGTACCCGGGACGACGCGATGATGCCTTCGTGGTTCTGGTCCAAAGGGAGAAATTCGAGGAGGGCGGGTTCCAAGTCGGTGGTCAAGCCGATGTGTTGGGTTCGCTGATACCAATACCCAGGTGTGATCCGGGCTTGAATATTCAATGGCGAACGAGCAAGGTTAGTTTTGGAAACCGGGGGGTTGGTCGAAAGTCTGCCAGCGGGAAAAGGATTAGTGTCTCCAGGTCTATCTATATGACGTCCGAGATCGGCCTTCGATGCCCACTTAAGGCTGGGGCAATCCATACCTCTTGGGCGAATCTACATCCTCCGGGACAGTATCATCTAGCTTTCGCTTTTTGGACTGTACTTCCGCTGTGCTCGGGCGACTCGTCACGGATAGGGTAAATGTGCAATCTTGACGATGGAAATCGCACGAGTAGCATTTATTGACCATTTCGTTCATGGCACACCGACTCTTTCTGCGCAGACAGGCGTCACAACTTTGCCCATCCCGACCTGGTACAGGCACTCGGGGTAAGGCAGTAATGGATGTGGAAGGCGAAAGGGGAGTGGCGATTGGTTGCTGAGGCGGTTGGTTTTGTACCCGAGAGCGAAGTAGTTGGTCTGACGGTTGGAACGAAGCAGCAGAAGCCGCTGGCGCAGTCGTCGAGGACGACTGCAAAGTGATAACGGCAGCCATTAAGCAAGGAGTCTGCCAACAAGGGACGGAGGAGAGATAGATAATGGGAAGGGTGAGATCGAGAGATAGGGAGATAATCTCTCACGAATAAGAGCCGTGATAGGGCTCGAAAAGGGAAATCAGTCACGTAACGAAACCGGGACAGTCGGGGACTCCGCCAAGGAGCTCCGCAATACCTGGGACACAGACCAGGATCCCCAAGATACTGGGTTATCTGGGGTTCAGGTTGGTCTGGAAGCAACGAAGGAATCTAGTTGTTCTAGGTACACGTCCGTGAGGCCGGCTTGGACGATCGACCACGAGCCCACCAATGGTTGTAGACTAAAAATGGAAAGGCCAGGGAGGGGTTTGAGAGTGGACGTGCGAACCGTAGCGGAGATGCTTATCAGCAGACAGTTGAAGAAAGCAAAAGGGGACTGTCTTTCTGTCTCCAAAAGGTCGTGGTGCAATGGGCAAAGGTGATACGTCGGGAAGTACAGACGGGGAGCGGAACCGGAGGTCAAAAGATAATCGCAACAAGTAATTCAATATAATATCTGGGGGTTGAGGGGAACTCTGGACAAAGAAAATCAGATAATTGAATGAAAAGCGAATCAAATCACTGATAATGGTCAATGATAAAAGATAATCTTATAATCGAAATGAGAAAATTGATATCAGAGTTTCTCTCGCAGCACGCAATATCAAGTGGACCGTCCGCTGCGATCAACAACATCTAAAAAAGGTATCCGATCCACTAATAGATTCAATCCTTCCTCGGAGAGATAGAGACAAGAGACAGAGAAAAGAGAGAAGGGAAAAAAGAAGGGGGAGATGAAGGGAGTAAGTAAAGTCAAGTCCGAGAGGGATGGCGAAATCTAATCAAGTAATGGAATCGTATACCCAGGATGAAGTCCATCTGGTAGTCATCAGGATCAATAAGAGAAATCATGAAAGATGGTTTGGATCAGCGACGCCCATTCCGGAACTCTCCATACGAAGGATTTCCCACACGTAACAGAATACACGGTTGTTGGACGTCATGTTCGCCCGCTGCTTTGGTTCCTGCTTGCCTGGAAAATGAATCTTCATTGGCACAGGCGACCAGAGATAAGCCTGGTCCAGCTGATTGGGTCGTGATCATGCTTCTTGCCGACCTCGTCTTTTCATATTACGTACTGAAAAATCCCTTGGTGGATCGAGGCGCCCAAAAAGAAAAGCGTTGAAGGTCTGAAATTTGAATTTGGATCGAAGGTCTGCCTGTCCTCGGTAAATGTTATCTAATGGTTATCCGACCCAGTCATACTGCAGATATTAATATCGACTGGACTACAACATGGTTCAAGTTAACAAGAGATCTTGCTGCAGCAGGGGCAATCGTTCACTTTAACCCGATTCGAATTAAAATGAATATCCGGACCGTCCTGACTCAGCCGCACCCACCAATCATCGCCACCCGATAACGCAATCGCTCACCAATCACCGCCCTTGGGATTCAGGCAGAATCGGTTTAGTGCGAAACCGGCAACGGGGATCGGCCCTGCAGCTCTGCGGCTTTTCCCCACATCTTCTCTTAAGCCCCATGTGGGTTAGCCGCTTTGCTGCACGGGGAGGAAGGGGGGAAGGCCAGTGCCCTCGTCAGCAAACCTGTGCCCATCCATTGGTGGATGGCTCTTGGGCACCATTGCGGCGGCGACAGTCCTGGCACGGAGAAATGGTAATAACTCCGTAGCAAATCCTGAGGCAATGGTCAACTAACTACCTTTCTCGACGCTATTAATAATTGCGAGGTGAAGAGTCGATAGATCGGAACTTTGCTTTCCTATTTTCTTTTTCTTTTTCTTTCTGAACCCCTTTAAAATAAGGCTTTTTTTGCAAAATACAATAGGATTAATATACATAGTAGTCGTCGCATGATGAAATCAATGATTCATCATATGTCGGGTCACGAGTCAGACGCGTGACCATTGGTGACTCGGTACAATCTAAACGCGAGGAGGTACTCTGTACACCTTATTGCTTCCCTTTAAAGCACCCGAGCAGCTAGCTACGAGTAGATATAGTCCAGGTGGATGCTTCCTTAAACCACAATGCCAATACCGACTAGCCTAATTCTAGTATAGCCCCGGAATATCAATCCCCCAGTATAATTACCAATACGTTTCGTTACATGAGTACCATGTCACGCAACAACTGTACAGGCAAGATCTATGAAGATGCGGACAAATCAAACATGAAGAGCTGGTGTGATCTTCCCACAGCACAATTGATGACTCAAATACTAGTATCTTGTCCGCTTGCAGTCCAAGCATGACCCACCACATCGCGATGCTCAGTTTATCAGCTGCAGCTTTCTCTTCCCCGGCGCTTTCTTGATATTGTTCTTGATGATTTTATGGGGCTTCTCAGTGGCATCTTCTGTCTTGGGAGATGGCATATACTCCTCGTGACGACCATGATCCATACCGACCTGAACTCTGTCCGGATTGAGTATCTGATTCCATCATCAACCCTTGTGCTTTTTTTCATTGTTGAGTTACATGGAAGAAGTGTGATATGCTAACGATGCCCTCCTGGTGGTTATTCGTCCGCACCTTGGAGGCCATGGGCTTCTGTGCCTAGACTCGCCGTCTTCGGGTCTTGCTCGGTCAAAGCGAAAAGGAGTGAAGTAGGATACTTATCCTCTTCTGCCATATATGAGGTTATGGCTTCATCAGCTCATTTATCCGCTTGGCTACGTACACTTGAACATCCTCTTGTTCCCAGGGACGGCTCAAATACCTTACTTGCTTGACAGCCTTTCTGTGAGCAGCACAAGCCCTCTAGGTGAAGCAAGGGGAAATCCGTACCATGCGCCTTGATCGAAAGAAGTTGATATAGAGTTCGGCTCTGTAAGCGAGGTTGACACGCCCGCACTGAAAGAGTATCTATTGGACTGGGGTAGCGGGATAGGATTGTGGACCGGGAACAGTTCGGGGTCAAAACACATCTTTTTTATCCAATACTGTACTTTGGATTCCTTTCCCGCTTGTCTTGATGCGCCACAAACGGTATGAGCTCACGAAGGCCATTGAGAACTTCCGGCGGGGATGAAATGTGCTGTTGGTCGCCAGATGAGAATGAATTTCCTCGTTGCCTCTTACCTACCGCGGCTGCATCTAAATCTTTTAACTTTTTCTATTTCTGTTCGTTACTTGACTGACCATGGTGTGGTGGCATGTATTTCTCTCCTTCGGTGTTGCAGGGGCGTTCTACGTGCTTTGGTTGGCTCTGCAGCGGCTATGGCTCTCACCGATTGCTCACTTCCCGGGACCTAAACTGGCTGCTCTTACAATGTGGTATGAGTTCTACTATGGTTCATTCCTAGAGGGTCAATATACTTTTCGGATCGCCGAGATGCATCGCAAATATGGCCCAATCGTGCGAATCAGCCCTTACGAGCTACACATTGACGATGCTGAATATTATGAAACGCTGTATTCTCGAGATGCCCCGCGAGATAAGTCACTACATCTGACTGGGATGTTTGGAGCACCGGCTTCCGCATTTGGTACAGTTGATCATCGACGCCATCGGATACGGCGTCAACCGATGAACCCTTTCTTCTCCCAACAGCGAATCCGACAACTGGAGCCAATGCTTCGAGACATGGTTGACAAACTGTGCGATGGATTGCGCGCCTGGAAGGATAGACACACTCCGCTACATATGTATCATCCATTTAATGCTTTCACCACAGACGTGGTCGTGGAATACACCATGGGACACTCATCTCACTATCTTGATGACTCAGACTTCAGCCCACAACGGTCAAAAACAATGCAGGCCATTGTGAATGCAGGCATCCAATTCAGACAATTCCGCTGGTTCATTAGTCTCTTTGAGCTACTCCCACGATGACTCGTCATGAGCATAAACCCTGACATCGGACCGGTCATCGACCAGAAAAATGAAAGTTTACGCCTAGCTAACTTGGTCATTGATAGCAAACGCTTGGACGGCATTTCCACAAGCGACAGGGCGAGTGTGATGATGCCCGTATTGTGCGTGATATGTTCAATGGCCATCCAAGAAAAGGGAGCCAAGGCGTCCGCGCGTCCGCGTCATGATCAAGAAGTGGAATGGACGCCCGGGACTGAGTGAGTATTCTCGAGAACAATAATTATTTCCAATAATTATTTCCAAGAAGTGCCTGATGCTGTGCGAATCGGGGTCAAATGGGGAATATCTCGCCGACCTATAGAGTATGAAGGATGAATTAGTTGGGGGATGATGTGTCGCCATACTCAAATAAGATACTGATTGAGTAGACTTCAACGTGGACCTAGTGGCATGGTAAACTTGTGCTTTAAAGAGGCCACGTTGGGCTGCATTCTCGTTCCACCATCATGTATACATATATGATGATCTTCCATATCATTGGAAAAAGGTGTAGAGTATATACTATTATAAGGTGTATTTACGATACGACTGAATACAGCCCACTATAGTCCCGATACAGCACAGTACAAAATCCATCGACAGGGACATCTCGGAAAAACTTATTAAAGTGGACTAGCGTTGATATGGCAAATTAGGGTTTCGGAAAACCATCGCAGTGTCTGCCGTGGGCGGTGACACCAGGTTCGAGCCGTACTGTAGGTATTGCATGTCATTTGCAGGAGCCAAGATTTCATTACTTAATATTTATGGATGATAATGAGGACTCGGAATCGCATGCGTACACCTTGCACCGCAAACTTTCAAAGGCCTTCTGGTCGAACCAATGAGTTACCGGCGGGAGTTTATCATTATCAAATCTCTTCGCTCCCGAGGTTAGCTAGCTTGTTATCTAGCTCTGGACAACTGGTTGTGACTCTTCAGGAATGCATGCGATGTCACCTCACTATCTCCCGGCTCTTATCAGGCCGTCAGCATTGTTTTCCTTATTTCCGACCCAACAATCTTATAGATGTCTATTATATCATCTTTCTCATGTGGTAATCGTGCAGTCTTACATCACATGCTTCCCGGGTCAACTTCAACTCCAAAACTCCATGCTACAGACCAACAAAATGCCAGCCAAAAAAATGAGGTAAGAAAAACGATGCAGAAAGAGGAGGTATGGTCCAATAAGAAACAGCGATAACAAATCACTCCGTGAAGTTCCGCAGCTTGGTCAGCTCATCCAAGAGCTCTTGCAGATCGCCATCGGAGATTTTGTGTTGAAGACTGGGGATGAGGGACTTGGCTTCCTCGGCATTATCGCAGCACAAACTCCCTGTCTCCAGGTTAGACTAACGGGGTACATGCAGACTAACGGCGAAAAGCGGCTCGGCTGAAAGGACCTCAAAAAGGGAAGGCTAGAAGGCCACAGGCCAAGCATGGGGAAAGAAAAAGCAAAAGACAGGTTTTACTAACCCAGTTGTGACCGCTCGAACATCTCCAACTCCGTATGCGAATTGAGTAGTCGTTCGACAGCCTTGATGTTTTCCTCATCCTTGAACCGAGCAAACACTTCCAGGTAGTCCAAAGTCTTGGTAAGGTTCCTAAGTTGTAAGAAGCATGTGAGCATGATGGCATTCATCGGTATCGTGATGACACCGGTCGACATCCAGCACTCACTCCGGCTCCTCGTATTTCTTTCCACCCCTGCGCTTGTTCTCCAGCACTTTGTTGATGACAAGTCTTGCTTCGGAAAGCGACAAGGTATGGGTATTCTGATCCGCGCCTAGTCTGAGAGTCGAGGCGGCTTCGAGCTCGCCTTGGGGCAAGGCGCGCTTGCGATGTGTTGGGGGTGGCAATTGGACACTCATTTTGGTACCGTATCTGAGATCGCGCGATGCACTGATATAATGGGCCTTTTGTTTCGACGAACCGTCGAGTTGAACGTTATAACTATCCAAACGCTGGAGGCTGTTGACGCAGGTTGTTGACTCTGGTGTGGGACCAGGAGAACTCTGGAGGCGGAGTTTTGGGTGGGCAGTAAAAGGCGGTATTTGAGTCACCGCCTTTGTATAGTGATAAGACCTATATCGACATGGGCGAAGGAAAGTTCACATTGTATTCGTAATTATAATGTAAGAATATTGAGCGGAAAGGGTATCAACGTCAGATTGGCTATTTTCTGATCTATCCATAATCTATTCACGGCCCGAACGCCTCCTGCAATGCAATTCCTTTATATGCAACGTTCCGCATTATACCTGTCGGAAAGCGACCTCTTTAGGTAGACGGAAACTAGCGCAAAACATTTGCTTGTTGGGGCTGACCAATCTAACATTGTGAATGGCCAGCTCCAGCTCTACATTTCCACTTCCCCCGACCCGGTCCTCCGGCGTGATGGTGTAGCCAATTCGTTCCGAGATGCGCTGGCAAATATCCTTGTGGTCGTCCACTTCATCTTCCGAATGACCGGAGAAACAATACACATGGACCATCGGAAGAGGCGTTGATGTGTGTGGCGCAAATAGGGACTCCTTGCCAGCATAGACACCAGGAAAGGCATCAAGGAACTCAATAGCGTTCGCCGGAAGGTTCATCACGTAGTGACCAAAGAGAGTGGGTCGCTTATAGACCTCGGCTGGAGGAGCAGGTGTCTCTTCTTTTTGGGCGCTTCTTCTCTGTTTCTTCTGGATAGCCACAGTCACTGGTTCTGTTTGCAGGAGCTCATTGGCAGACCAGCGTATGAACGCTCTTCCGTCCTTGTTAAACGGTGTCACGAATTTGTTGACCTTGTTCCTGCGAATAGCATCCTGCATGACCTCATATCCATGCGGATTAAGGTCATTGGCCCAAACGAAGATTTTCTTTTTTCCAGCTGGGACAGCGAATGGGCCAACACCAGCCATCACATCGCATACCATCTCACCCGGACGGAATTTGTTCACGAGCCGACGGTGCTCGGTCTCCAAGCGGCTGTTCCAGTACACACGAGAGTAGTCAAAACGGAATTCACAGTCCTGCTCATGCTGGATGACGTTCATGTCCTCGTCCCCTGCCAAAAACTCGAAGGGAAATGTGCGGAATTCGCTCTTGGCGCCCACATCTTCGGTCTTTCTAATCACTGTCCGGACTGTTGGGTTCTTGTCTTTCAACACCTGCGCAATAAGGTGCTTATATGGGGTATATTGTTCGCGGAGATTTAGATGAGCTAAGTCTCATTAGACCAGTGAAAACGATTGCAGACTTGAGACAGCAGACTTACAGACATGGCCCACCTGGGTAAACCCTTGAGGAAGCTCCTCAAGCATGTCCTCCGGCAAAATTGCGTTCATGATATCGGCTAGAAAATAACCTATTAGCTCCAGTCCCTTCCAACAGGCATCTGCAAGTAGTACTTACCATAAGTCCAGTAATCATAGTCCAATTCGAGATCATACCGTCCAATTCCAACAGCACCATTCTCCACAAGCTCATTGATCGTCGGCGACCATGTTGCAGCATCTACCACGCATCAGCACCCTCACATAGACACCCCAGGAGGCATAGCCAGCAAAACTAACCATCGTATTTAACACCCTCCCTCAGCAACAAGCATTTCTTCACCTCATCATCGACCTTCACCTCCCGGATCGAACTCGTTCTCGGAAGGCCCAACAAATCCCGACTCTTGTGCAGTTGGCCACGCACCCTTGAGATATCGGATGACTTGAAGACCGTCGCGGCAGATAACGGCACCGTCTTCTTGAAGAATGAGCGATCCAAAACCCGCATTGCGCGGTTCACCGGGGGTCGGAACATGGTGGGGAGGTCGCTGTTAGGCGTCTTGGAGGCGTCAGGGCCTGTCGTGGATTCCATGGACGGTAATTGTCTGGCAGTCGAGGGCTTAGGATTTAGTTAAAGACTCTTTAGGCGACGGAACGACAGGGCATCGTTTGCTTGGGCTGTAGACTTTATTTCGAAGAAATGTGTTTTTCTGGTCCGCTAATTTTGGGCTGTGATTTTGGGAGTTTGCGATTTATCAGCACGTGACACTGTAGATCTTATCAAGATCTACAGTTTAATCTAGCGTTAAACTATTTACCTCCACGGTTGGAATAAAAAGGTACGAAGAAAAGAAAGGACTATAATTAGAATAAAGAGTCTATAGCCGCTTCCATGGGTTCTAAAGTACGTAAACCGAGCGCATATGTCCGCCCTGGATAACAAAAATAGGTGCTAGCAACAATCGTTCTAAACCAAACAAGAGAGATACATATAATCCCGAAAGACGTAAATAACAAGAGCCTAAAAAAGCTGGGGTATCTTACCATTCATTCCACAATTCCACAAAAGCACTACTGTCTCCTCAAACCTTTGTCCGTACTCTTACTCAGCTCCCTTTCGGACTCTAGCACCGCGATCCTTTCATCAAGCTTCATAATCTCCTCGTCTTTCTTCTTGATCGCACTTCGCGAAATATCCCGTCCTCGTATTATGCCTCTGGTTTTCATGTCATGTCGGTTCAGTAACTCTGTGAGCTCCTCCTGAGCCTTCCTTGGCACGACCGCATTGTGGCTCTCCAGAATCCTCAAGGCCTGAAGTGATAACTCCGACGTATCCGCCGCAGAATCAGTAGACAGCGCATTCTTATATTTGCTCGGAGTAGGAGTTATCGAGATCTCAGCGGACGCCGGAGGGAGCCGACACGCAGTCGACCGCGGGGAAAACACTGACGTAGGCGTGAGGGACGATGCGCTCTCCATATCAGACAGCTTCCGTTTACTGGGTGAGGTTAGATAAACCGTCCGCGGCGTCTTCCGTGGGGCGGTATCCGAGCCACCAGCAACTTGTCCAAAGTCGGGTTGGCGAGGCTTATGCTGCGCTGTAGTGGCTTCGTCTGGAATGATATCATCCCATTCGAACTCATCGGAGTCCTCAGTCATCATGCGCGCCTTTGCACTTTTCGAAGGGGTCTGAAAGTTCTTCGACCCGGACTCAGGGGTATTTCGAAACGGGCGATCGGTCTGTGGGGTGAGGGGTCCTGTTCCTCCATGACGCAAAGTCCTGGTGGGGGTTTGAGGCATGCTCTGCGGCTCTGTCCTTGAGTTGGACATAACAGCGAGTTTCTCACGGGCTTCGGCGTCACTTGCCCAGAGGAAGAAGTTGCAGCGCTGTTGTTGGGGCCGTTGACAGGTGTAGACTAGTGTGTGTTAGTGCTGCGATTCAAGTCCAATGCTTTTTTAGAGCAGAGGAGCAATAGGCTAGGAGCATTACACCATCTTCCATGATTCATGCCATGGTTCTTGGTCTGTAGTTTGACCGCTGGTGGGTGCCCTGTGCAGTTGCAGCGCCACACGCCATCAAGGAACCAACCCCGCAAGGGGGCGGAGGTGCGAGGGGATGCAGCTCCGTTGTTAGTCTTCTGGGGGGATATCATAATCTGGGGGAAGAAATGATGGTATCGTGTATCGTGGAGCTGAAAGCAGAGATAAGGAGAGAACTCATAATGATAGGATGCGCCGCGATGCTTAATTGTCGGCAGATGTCGCTATGGAAACCGACTTCGGGTGGTGACGATTGATGTGGATCGGAGGGGTTTAGTGCCCGCTGTCAACCACGGCTCCAGACCCTAAGTGCAATAGTTTGTTCTATACCTTGTTCCAAGATCATCTAAGTAGAAACTGATATGAAACATTAAGAAAAAGTCTTCTCTATTAATTATGCTATGAAGTGATGCAGAATTAAAACAACAATACAACCAAGTACCACGCAGCTGAGAAATGCCCTCCTTGTCTACAACAGCTGTGAAATCAACAAAACCCATGATGACAAAGTCGTCGAAAAGAATATCTAGGGTATCACGATAAAAGTAGTATCCAGCCTATTCTGCAAGGACCATCCGTAACATTACTCCAAACGGTTCTGCTAGCTTGAGAATCTCTTTGACTTCAGGCTTAACAGGTTCGCCAGCCGTGCGACGGAGTTGATCCTGTTGCTTCACCCGGCGTCGTCGTTCAGCAGAGATGGGGTCAAGGTCATCTTCCTCGTCAAGCTCGTCGGTAGGATCAGACTCCGCGTCCGAGATGGCAAGGTCTTCGAGGTCGCCCTAGCGGAGGGTTAGAATCTCATTTCACCATTCGATTACAACTTAAAATCTTGACATACCTCGTCTAAACCAAAATCGCTTCCCTTGAATGTCGGAAATGGGTCATTCCCGGTTCCTTCCGCCGCCATCTTCTGCCTGGTCTTATTCAGGTGCCAACGCTTGCGGTCTTCGTGCCATTTTATGAGCGCGTTTATCTCATCAAGAGCCTTATCTTTATCGATTTGCCCAACATCCTTAGCCCCGTGAAGCAAAGCGTTCATGTCAAGCTTGCCACCAACAGGCCCGTGGCGTAGGAAATCAAGAATATCTTCAATCCATCCCATCAGAGAGCCGAAGAGCCCATTGTCATGAAGGTGCACTTCGTGGACGAACTTATAGAAGCTCGCTTGATGACGTTCGCAAAGGTCGATGAAGGATTGGACGGTTTGGTTTGGATCGGCAGATACGTCTTGTCGTTGACATTTCTCGACCACCTGAATGGCATCGTCGGCAAATTGAGCGAAATCAGTGATACTATTGTAGACGTTTGCCGACTTGTAAACGCGCACTAGAGGCTCGTAGAATATTGTAAATAGGTCACGGAAGAGTTGGAGAGTAACGGGTTCCTCGACAATGCTGAGCATCATGGCCTTGTCACGCTGGCGCGTGTAGAGTTTAAGTAGCTGCTTCATGTTTGCAAACCATTGTGCACCTTCACGCATTTCTGCATCGACACTCTCCACTGCTTGGTTCCAGGCCACATATGCATTAAACACATTACCATATTGCTCCGGAGTGAGTTCGGGAGAGAAGCGGTCAGACCGAAGAATTGCCACGAGAATATCTATATCTTCATCCTCAGCTTCGGCACGGATTTCATTCTTGGTTGCTTCATCTGAATCCGTAAACGCTTTCAATTTTTGACAGAGAGATGCATCATCAACCTTGGAAACAAGGGAGTCAATGGCCTTTTGGAATTGTTTTATGCCATCGTTCAAAGTCATGGAAAAGATCCGCTGCAGAAGAGACCGGGAACCAAATGGCTGAGCAAGGAAAAGATCTAAAACCCCAGACATAACGGCTGCAGGATTCGCAATTCGGATAACATTCTTCATCAGGGTGTATGGGACAAGAGAGTGTATCCTCTTAAACTGTGCGAATAGTTCAGGGGAGTTGTCCTCAGCCAAGAACAAATGGTATAGCGTTGCGGCCACCCTAGACCTCGTAAGCAACCATAAAGGTAATGAGCACGGTGATGAAAGAGCACATACTCGATCCGAAGCCATTCTGCAAACTTCTGATATTGAGGACTGAGATCCTCTACCGTCGGCTTCTCCCGAATTTCCGCAAACAACTTTGTCAGGCCATCTACAAAGGGATCATCTCCGTCAGCATGAGAGAATTGACAAGTAGAGAGTTTGCACTTACTGCTCTCGACAATATCTCGACGGAAATTTTCCATGTACACATCTAGCTCGGCTGCGCGCTGTCTAGCAATCTCATAGAACCTCTTTTGTTCTTCTATCCTGATAGCGTCTGCCTCCTTCCTTCGTTGCATGTCAATTAGTTCCTCTTCATTCAGAGTAACAGGATCTGCAGTTAGAAACTCCTCTAAAGCCTTCGACTCTGCCGCCCGCTTATTCTGCAGTAGAGTGCGAAGGAACGCTCGAAGTGAAACCCGCTGTTCTTCTCTATAGAGCACGGTCTCTCGAGAGGTCTCTGCTGAGATTCTTGGTGACTTGGGAGATATTCCCAAAGATGAGCGCATGGACGACCGCGATGCAGAGCGATGCAGATGGTTTCCGGGAGCTAAGCTGTTTCGAGAGGTTTGTCCCTCGTCCGGCGTACTTCCACTCTGGCTCGATAAAGAGGAGACCGAGGAGGCGTCATCGTCGGCTGAGGAGAAGAAGCTCGACGACGTTGAGGACTTGTTCTTGCGCGGCAGAACCGGTAGTGGTTTCCCGGGAAATTCGGTGCGCAGTCTCTTGTGAAGTTTCGCGAAGCCACCGTACCGTCGGGCCACAAAGACGTCCGACTTTCCTTCCCGACGAACACGAAGAATGAATTCCTACCACTAGCATTAGCCAAAGGTCTTAGTTTGAATGCAGAGATTACTATTCCCTCACCGCATGCTGATGGTACCGCACTGTTCGCCTGACGGAGGTGATTCTCACGGCAGCCACATTGACATCCCAGCCGTGTATGGCATTCCCTTCCGGCATATTGACCAAGAGGCCCTGGTCATTGGCACCGCGATCTACAACCTCGATTTCCGAAAACTGGATTCGTTCTTCATATCCCGATGCCGTTGGGATACCAGATACCATCATGAGCTCCACGAGCTTCTCGCACTTCCTTGCTAATTTTCTGCGCTTTGTCTCCTCCAAGCGATCTTCGGACGACGAAACATGCTTCTTCGCGAAGGATTCTAGGAACTATGTGTGTCGTCAGTCTCCTTGGTTTACCCCTCTAGCGAATGGATCCACACTCACCACTTGTAATTTATCCTGCCAAAACTCCTTCTCGCGGGCCTGGTCGAGAAAAGGAAAATTGCGCACATGATGAACGAAGATATATCGTAGGATAGGGAGTTCTGAGTCAACTGGGGCGACTTCTCCGTACTCTGACCTGAATGGGGCACCGAAACGTTGGAGGGCTGTGGGAGAGTTTAACTCGGCGATTTCGCTTTGCACTTGGCGGGCGATGAGCTCGCGCTTAAGGTCTGCACCAGTGATTGATTGGTTAGCTAGTTGGTAAATTTTGGAATCTATTAAGAATGAGGATTAACCGACAATGTTCTTGTTTTCCTGTGAGAATTTGCCCAGGAAGGGCATTATTTTGTGATTCTGACTGTTGTCCGACCGAGTTGACTTCGGCGGTACTCTGTAGAGGATTCTCCGCATGCATGATGAACGATTTGTCGAATGTGATCGTTCAAAGACTGTAAACCCCAGATGAGAAGACCATCAGCCTTATAGGGTTTTCTATTTAAAAAATAGAACCCAAAGCGACGGTGGTTCCTGGTTGAGAACAAAATCCGTCTGCCTAACAGGGTGTGAGTGTGAGGCAGGACAATGACGTTTTTCGGGCCAATGCCGAGATTGTCGACCAGTCTTGGACGTTCTTGGTATTTCTTTGAAGATTCCCCTCTCTCGCACGGATCCGTCTAGGGTAGTATATACAATACGATGGCTGGCGGGTAAAGAAAAGAGAAAAAAAAAATAAAGAAAGATTGTGGGTAAGATGGATGTTAACGAGGGAAGAACCAGAGAGGGGGCGAAAGAGGGAGAGATAAAGTTGTAGTGTACTGGAGTTAAGTTATTTTAGCTTTGCGCGGAGGCACCTCTTCCTCTTTCGCCAGTTGCCCGTCTGCTGCCTCCCCTATTCTTCTCTTTCACCAATAATAACAATGCTCCTGACGCGTCGTCCACTTGAGTGGCTCAGCCCTGTGGCCCCGCCTCAAGAGCGGATCTGCAACAATCGACATTACTATTCTTGATGCGAGTAATAGTGGGCGATGACTCGGTTCATCCTACTTTCCCTAATCGAGATGGAAACTAGGCAACCAAACTAGTTTATTCGCTCAAGATACGAATTTTCTCCTTTTCTGTACCATGGTTGTATAACACGGAAAGGGAAAATAAATGACAAGGAAAAACAAAAAGCAAAAGAAAAAAAAACTGAAGACTCCCCGATTTATCCTAACACGATATTTGCAGGCATCTCTCATTCATATACTTTTCTTCGCACACTAGGCTTATAGCATCACTCGAAATCTTTCACCCTAGAAATTGTTCACTAAGACTCAGGTAGTCTCTAAATCTTTTGAGCTATGTCTACATTAGCCATGGCAGCTTATCATCGTTGACTTGCCTCGAGCTAAATCTTCATAGCGCTCGCTATGTATGTAAGTGAAACAATCAGCGCTGATACTACGACACCATGATGGAAGCCTCTGCACGATTGTATAACAATATAATCAATAACAGCATCAAGATCAAATCTATCTCGCTCGTCAATCTCACATCATCGAGAGTCACATAAGTCTACAGTCCATGGTTCAGTAAAGTAGTTGGTCACGCAGAATCTTTAAAATTCTCTCACGTACTCATGCAGTTCACAATATCCATACCCATACATCATGAGGATTTTCAAAAGATTGCCTCGCTCAACTTTCTATACTGATCGAACAAGTTCGTTTTCTTCTTCGAAAGGTCAGGACGCCGGGTCAAAAAAGGAAGAGAAATGTACGAGAGATAAGCCCTCCGTGGAGCAATCGGAGTTCAATACTCCTACTGTTAATGAGGACGCCAGAATGCTATCGCAGTGTGACTGCAGTTATCTGGCAATGGAAGCACGAGACCTCGTCTACAAAGCACCGGCTTTCTCCTTGATGGAGACCAAGGAGCTCGGTCTGGACTATCTGGTGCGGCTCATGGACTTGCTCGAGGAAATAAGCCTTTGCGAGAAATGCTCGAATGTAGAAGTCTACCGTGCCTTTCTGCAGCCACTCTGCCATAGCATTCTGGGATTGTGCCGGTTATTCTACCGGTCGTTGAGGGAAATGTACAACGAGATGGACATTCAGCCTGTTTCATTAAAAGGCAAAGAAGCGGTGGATGACGAAAGGCCAATGATTTTGTGCCAAAAGGCCTATCTCCAAATAGAGCGACTTCACAACAGCGTGAGACGACTGGTCGAAACGCTCAAAGATAAACCAGTGTTCGACGAGGACGCCTGGAAGCTTATAGATTCTGGAGCTTACCGGCTGGTAGTCTGCACAGCCTCTCTCACTGGCTTTGACTCAGACTTATGCTATTAGGGGACTTAGAGGATAACGAGAACGAACGCAAAGCTTGTATTACTCTCGACTTTACACAATGTAGATGTGATTGTTATGGCTTAGTTGGAGTTCTCGGTTGAGACGCATGTACCTTCGTGTGCTTTTCTTCTCTCTTAATTATGAATTCTTCTGTAAAATATGTTGCTTTACTCGAGAGAATAGGTTGCCTTTTAAAGTGGGTATGGATGATGATCCACTGGTATTTAATAGCAGTAGTATTAGTTAACTAGAAACGGGCTTCAATAACTCAATCAAACGGGGTGCCAAGACTCCGCCTGCCATTCAATGCCGCCGCTCTCGTGTCCTTCTCCGACATGCAACTTTTTGGGCCCAGGCTGACTTTGCATCTGGGGCCAAATTGAAATGGATGCTATTATAGAGTGAATTACACTTATTCAGTTACGAAAGGGCATGGATACGCCTCTTGTCGTGAACTTAAGCACCGCTTTCCTCCCACCTCGATAACCATCTGGCCTTATCTGTCCGCCCGCTGACGTTCGTTGCTATCTCATCACCTTCCTTTTCGCTGTATGCGACTCTTCGAATTGAAATCCCACACACGCCACTGATTATGGGGAGAACCGGCGACCTTGAAAATGCGGAGTTCTTCCCTATGACCCGCCGAAGATCCACGTCTGGCACATCGTCCCGATCTTCCACCGATTCAGGGCTGTCCGTCGATACAGCCTACCTTGAGGACAACAAGCACAACAATTTCGCGAATGGTACATCGGGACTGACGGATGAGACAAAATATCGCGACGTGGAGGACGCGGAAGCAGATGTCGACGAGCCATTCCTTCCTACCTCGTCCAAGAAACTTGGCTCAGGAAGCCGCACGCGTCAGATATTCTGGGCGTTGGTAATACTCTGTCTGGGAGGCTGGGTGCTGGCGTTAGTGCTCTTCTTGACTCATGGCCGGGCAAGCTCCCAAACAGCCTCTGAGACCCTGCAGCAACAGGAATCAGATTCCGGGAGCACAAGCGCCGGAAGGCCTGTGACACTCCAACAAGTCCTGACGGGGTCGTGGAATCCTCGGGCTCACGCTATCTCATGGATTGCTGGCCCAGATGGGGAAGATGGACTACTAGTGCAGAGGGCAGAGGTTGATAAAGAGGGCTATATGCGGGTCGACGATATTCGCAGTCAGGAAGGCGATGATGTTGACAGTCAGAGCGGTAGAATCTTAATCGATAAGGCTGCTGTACGAGTCAATGGAGAGACGCTAATGCCGACATTCACATGGCCTAGTCCAGATCTGAATAAGGTATTGCTCATGTCGAACCATGAGAAAAATTGGAGATACTCGTTCACTGGACGATATTGGATCTTCGATGTGGCGACTCAAACGGCTCAGCCACTGGATCCTAGCGTTCCAGACGGAAGAGTACAACTTGCGCTTTGGTCTCCGAGTTCAGATGCTGTGGTTTTCGTGAGAGACAATAACATGTACTTGCGAAAACTGTCTTCGGAAAGTGTCGTTTCCATTACCAAGGACGGTGGCGAGGACCTTTTCTATGGGATCCCCGATTGGGTATACGAAGAAGAGGTCATTACGGACAAAAGTGTGACGTGGTGGTCGAACGATGGGAAATACGTTGCCTTCCTTAGGACCAACGAGTCCGCTGTTCCTGAATTCCCGGTCCAGTACTTTGTGTCAAGGCCATCGGGGAAACGACCCCCTCCGGGACTCGAGAACTATCCAGAGGTCAGGCAGATCAAGTACCCTAAAGCTGGGTCTCCGAACCCTGTAGTTAATTTGCTGTTCTATGATGTCGAAAAAGACGAGGTATTCCCGGTCGACGTCCCCGATGACTTCCCTGATGATGATCGTATCATCATAGAGGTGCTATGGGCTTCTGAAGGAAAGGTCATTGTCCGAGCCACAAACCGAGAAAGCGACAGGGTAAAGGTCTTCCTGATTGACACGAAATCGAGAACGGGAAAGCTAGTTAGATTCGAAGATATCGCCAATCTTGACGGTGGCTGGGTTGAACCTTCTCATTATACCAAATTCATCCCAGCGGACCCCAGTAACGGACGACCAGATGATGGTTACATCGACACAGTCATTCATGATGGATACGACCATCTAGCCTACTTCACGCCTCTTGACAATCCGGATCCTATCATGCTCACCACGGGAGAGTGGGAGGTTGTGGAAGCACCATCAGCCGTGGACTTGCGCAGAGGAATTGTTTACTTTGTTGCTACAAAGGAGTCTCCGACGCAGCGACACGTATACCGGGTCCACCTTGACGGATCAAACCTTCAAGCCTTGACTGACACCTCTAAACCTGGATTTTATGATGTATCCTTCTCTGACGGCGCCGGATATGCATTGCTTAGCTACAATGGGCCGTCAGTCCCGTGGCAAGCCATCATCAACACCGGGGGTGACGAGATCACATTCGAGAAAACCATTGAGAAGAATCCCAGACTGGCTTCAATGGTGGAAACATATGCTCTTCCAACCGAAATCTACCAAAACGTAACCATTGATGGCTTCACTCTTCAACTGGTTGAGCGGCGCCCTCCACACTTCAATCCTGCTAAGAAGTACCCCGTCGTCTTCCAACTGTATAACGGCCCGACCTCGCAGAGAGTGGACCGAAAGTTCACGATCGACTTCCAATCCTATATTGCCTCCAACCTAGGATACATTGTTGTCACCCTCGACGCCAGGGGCACAGGATACAGCGGACGAAAAGTGAGATGCGCAGTCCGAGGAAACCTAGGTCATTACGAAGCGCACGATCAGATTACCACCGCGAAGATGTGGGCCAAGAAACCATATGTTGACGAGACGCGGATGGCAATTTGGGGCTGGAGCTACGGCGGATTCATGACTCTAAAGGTCCTCGAACAAGACGCTGGGGAAACATTCCAGTACGGCATGGCCGTCGCCCCCGTCACAGACTGGCGGTTCTACGGTGAGTCTCGTTCACTCAGATATGAATAACAGGACTAGGTAACTGATATCGAACCCCCCCCAGACTCGGTCTACACAGAACGATACATGCATACACCAGAGCACAACCCCTCTGGCTACGAGAACTCAACCATCACCAATGTGTCTGCACTCTCCAAAGCCACGCGCTTCTTGCTTATACACGGCGCCTCAGACGACAATGTACATATCCAGAACACCTTAACATTCGTCGACAAGCTGGACTTGTTAAATGTACAAAACTACGACATGCACTTCTACCCCGACTCCGATCATAATATCTACTTCCATAACGCGCATTTCATGATATACGAGCGTATGTCTTTGTCCCGGCTTATCATGTTCCCAGAGAATAAACTAACAAGAATCGCAGGTCTATCTAACTGGCTCATTAACGCTTTCAACGGCGAATGGCACCAGATCGCAAACCCCGTTCCTGAGGATTCGATCTGGGATAGTGTTAAACGCTCTGTGCCAGCTTTTGCGCATTAATCTATCTTGAGATTTTAAGAATGTTATATATATACCTGATGATATCAAATCTTACAGTTTAAGCAACGAACACTAGTCTTACAAGAGACATATATCCTTTCAAGTTACGTTCCAAGAGCATAAACCACAAAGAGACTTGAGAGATGGTATAATTCAGTAAAAATTCACGCTAGCAAATGCAATCGTCTATCAGGTATTAATAAGGAAAATGCAATTTAGATCCATGAAGCCACGTAATGCCACCAAAGCAAACCAAGATGGAAAACAATGAGCGTAGTAATGATGAAGTTAGATGCAAAATAAAGGAAAGTATATGCAAGATGCAGGTATTTACAACGAGCACTTCATCATCTCGGGGTATATGGTTGGTATAGACAATGACAGATTAGCAATTATTGCCAGGGCCGGGAGTATAACCCAAGAATCAATCATAGTATGCAAAAAAAAAAAGAAAAAAAAAAAAGTGTAAAAACAAGAGAACTAGATGGGATTTTTCTGTTTCTTTTCCTTTTTCGTTTTAGATCATGTTGGGGGTGCTGTTGCTGCCTTCTATGTTCTTGTAGATGCTTGATTTAAGAAATTCGTCTCTCATGATGGTACTGACGTCGGAATTGCGGTAAGGGTTCAATTCTTCGCGTCCGAGACCACGTAGCTGCTCGCGGCCAGCGGTTGACATGGATCGTCGACCACTGTTCCTTGGGTTTGGTAGCGGTGAGAGACGCCCCGAAGGTGAGAGACGACCGTCAGGGGTGCTGGGGTAGCCCAGGGTCTGACGAGGAGCGAAGACAGGGAGAGAGGCGTTGCTGGGGAGAGGAAGGAAAGACTCTGTATCCGTTGACATACCGCTTATACCTGAGCGAATAGAGGATGGGCGGTGGTAGCCATTGAGCATTGGGAAATTGGAAACCTCACTGTATACTGTCGACATGCCCGATGCAGCAGACGAACGCCACGAGTGCACGGCGCTGCGAGGGATGGTGATGACTTCTTCTTCAATCGGGAGAGTCTGGCGCATGGCTGTTGCAATGTCTGTGGGCTCGGTGATGGCTCCTCCAACTCGGTTGGCCATAATCTTAGCAGACTTGCCGATCCACAGCATTTGCTCGTGCTCACGGAGGTATCGGTCGCCGCTGAATGATTTCTGGACGATATCGCGGGTCATCATGCCGAGTTTGCGACGATAATCGCTCTTCTCGTACATGCGGCGGGTGATCTTGGCAACATCCTCTGGTGTTGGAGATGAAGTGAGCACAGGTGCCGGCTCAGTGTCATCAGTATACTTGCTCCATTCTCCCAGAAGGCCAAGCATGGTGATCTGCGCTTTTGCGAGGGCGTGAGCGTCATTGGGTGCGACGACGGCACTGTAACGAGAGAAGTCGTCTGGGTCGCTCAGAACACGAAGAGATGCACCGACATCAGTACAAACCACGGGGGCACCGGTCAGAGCAGCTTCACCTAAAGCTAAGGGCAGACCTTCGGAAAGTGACGAATTGAGGAAAAGCCAGGTGTTCTCGAGCACCTTCATCGGATCTGCGGTACCACGGAGAGTAACCTTGCCTCGGAGACCCTTGGAGGCGATGATTTCTTGACATTCAGTAGAGTATGTTGGCGCCTTGTCGATGGCCCCATAAATATCCAGGTGATAATCATCAAACTTCCACTGGTTGATAATGATGTCGGCGGCAAGCAGAGCTATCTTGATATCCTTGGCATACCACACGTGCGACAACATGGTGACTGTCGGGCGCTCAGACTTGATCTCCTTCACAGGGGCGAACTTTTGCATGTCAGTGATACCATTGACAACGGGGTCGACCTTCCTGCGGAAAACATTGCGATGTTCAATGGTTCCTTGACAGGTACCAATTTCAACCTCCCAGCCTGGATTGAAGAAATCAGCGCAAGGAAGAATGATATCGGCATGGTGCAAAGTAAGAGCTGAAGTGATGCGCATTAAACCTAAGAGAGCATTGCGAACGAATGGAGAAAGCTTGCACAGGGCGGACGACAGGCAGAGGTTCGTTTCACGCCAACTAATGGCGTGGTCCCAAATCTGCAAGGTGCAGTTTCTCTTCATCTTGCATACAACCCCGTAGGACGCACTAACACTGTGATGCGATGCTTGAAAGACGCTGGGTATCTTCTCAGGAATTGGAATGGAGAAAATGAAGAGATATCGATACCAAAGTTCCAAGGCAGTATCAAGTGATGTTAGGGTTGGAAGTTCGGTGCGGAACCACTGGGATGATGGAACGGTATTAGGCATCTCTTGAGTAAGCCAAAGGTCTCTCCAGCTTTCTTTGACAATGTCGCTGTTCCAGATCTGAGTCCAATGCCGCGAGTCCTGGAAGTATGTGTTCAAGTTGACCAAAGCCCGAGTCGCCTGGTGGATATCAGCCTTTGAAAGGTGAGTCGCACGCGCTCCCTTCACCAGAGCAGTCAGAATTGGGATGAAGTTAAGCTTGATATCCATGTCACTGGCGGATGTAACATTATCAACTTCCGAGTCGAGTTTGTTCCTGAAAAGCCCATGTGTTGGAGTGAGGAAGTCCAAGCCCCAAAGAGGAACCACTTTCAACGAAAGGACATTTTGCTCCGTCTGGTGCTTGGGAATACCAAAGTCATTTGCTGATTCGCAAATCATGTGCCACTTGACTGTCCTTAGCGAATTAATCATATCACGTCGACAGGCAGAGACACCACCTCCTTCGTTCGGCCAAGTGCCATTATCAGCAGCCATGACATGCATCGACTTGTCAGTATCAGAGCCGAAGTCCTTCGATCTGGTGTGGACCACCGCATCGCCTCCGGGTCCGAAGTTGAAAAGATCGCTAATCTTCACCGCAAGAGGGGTCCAGCTGGAGATGTTGTCATCCAAATCAGCGCTGGCGGTGATGGCGTCCGCGCGGAGTTCAAGATATTTCTTCGCCGCTGCCAGATCACCACGATTACGAGCACGCCAGTAGGGAGCCAGGGTCTTTTCTCTTCGCAGGAGCCGCTCGTCCATCCAACGGACCATAATTGCATCAAAATCTACGCGGTCTTTCCAAGACTTCCATAGCAATGAACGAGCACGAGAAGTGGATACAGGGAAGCGCTTAGTTGTCAACCCCAGGAAACGGGTGACAGTGTTCGAGCTGAGGCTGTCACAGTATAAAAGAGGGTTATCGTTCGCAAAGCTGGTTTGTTTAGGTTTGGCGAGCACTCCTATGAAGTCGTTTTCGATCATCGGAGGTGTCTGCACCTTCTGTCCATTAAGCGTCGTGAAAATCGTGGGATGGAACTTGTGATCGTACAGCCAACGAGCCTCGTAGACATCAGCTCCTTGGACAAACGTCGCTTCGGTGACCTTAGAATGAGGGATCCATCGCTCAACCTTTTCCGGATGGCGAAGAGGAGGCGCGCACCAGGAAACTGTGCAAGTGATATGTGTCAACGAAAACTCAGCGCGCAACAGCTCATCACCGAAGCGAGGGTTCTTGCGGTAATGATATTTGAAGCGAATAAGATTTCCATCCTTCATGTAGGAGCCCGCTTCGATGAGACCTTTGCGGTTGTACTGAACACTTTGCAAGTTGTTTTGTCCGCGTACGCAACGCCGACCCAAGGGGATTCTGGTCGCCCACGCCTTGGATAGGGTAAAGCTCTTCTTTGTTGGAGCGCGGTAATCATAGTGGTACTCGTTGAGCACCTTGCCGTCCTTGAACTCTTGGCGAATGAGCAGAAGCATATCCTTTGAATATGTGCTGACATATTTGAGAAGCTTCATGCCCTCTGGCTCTGTCTTGTGCTCTCCCGAGTAATAATATACCTTGAAGCCGCCATCGGGCTCGTTATGCCTAAAAGCAGCGAAGGTACCTTCCAAGCTCTGCACAACAAAGCGACTCTTTTTGATGCTGACGGTAATGCCCTTGGTTTCGTTCCACAGCCGCTTCACGTTGGACCGGCCATGGAATAAGAAAAACGACAAACCAATATCTTGCACCGTTTTGAAATACAACCAAACCATGTTCAACAAAAACACAAGCGGTACCCGAATTAATGTGTGGCGCTCACTCATGACATGATCAAATTCCCTCTGGAATTCGGAATCGGCAAGTAAAGCAGCGATGAAGAACTTGACTCCAGAGCCAATAGAGTGATATACATAGCTCAACGGCTTCTGGATGATGGACATGGCCATAGGAAGCTTCTTCGGGATTTCTGGGATATATATCGGGATTTCCGGATCCTTGATGGCCCCTGCTTCACCGGTTCCGTAATTCGCGTAATCAAGGATACTAACAGCAGTGGCAGCTCCCAGGTTGCAGCGAGCAACGTGCACATTCAAGTCGCTTGTGTCAAACCGACAAAGACTCGTTTGAAGCCATTGTTGACTGCCCTCGGATAGTAGACATGGCCTACCAAGACAACGATCCAACAACATGTTCCTAACATTCTCAGGCAGTTTTTCCCAATGAGAGTCGACCTCAAATCCAAGACACAGTTGCCGCAGAAGCTCCTTCTTTGACCAGCGTACGACGAGTGGAGTGTCAGGTTCCTCCCGAAGTTGTCGGGCGGTCGTTTCAGTCACACCAGCAGTAACAAGCGATTCAGAAAGCACGGCATACTCGTGGGGCATTCGCATCATTGATTCGGCGACCGCGTGGAGTAGAGTCTCGGCAATGACCTGGCAGTTAGCGCTGACATCAATCCGCTCATCTAGTCCTCGTCCAACGCAGATGGCTATCTGCAGATGACCAGACATACTGCAGCTCAACGCCTGGATGTTGGGGCCAAGCGAGCCCAATGGCACAAGTTCAAGGGATATTTCGCCCGTTTCCCAGGCACCCAGGGCCATACTGATGAGCTTTTCCGACTCCGGGAAGGCCTCTTCGATTCTTGGTTCTATCTTCCGCGAAAGTAGAATAGTTTTAACTTCAACACCAGGATGCGAGCCGGGCACAAGTTTCAACCGTGCATCGGCAGGGACGACTGAGACTCCTTCAAAGAATGTCTGTAACTCTTGTTGTGACCACTCAGGATCCGCCCATGGAGCGGTATATGCGTGGAATGTCTTCCCAAGCTCCACAGGTGAGTCAACTTTCTTGGGCATGCCCATCTTGGCGGTGAAAAGGGAGAGGATAGCCACTGTCCATGTAGCTGCTCCTAGACCAATCACCTGGGAGTACAAGAAGTTATTGCCAAGGCATACTTTGAGGGCGATACCGACAGGCAATCCGACGACAACACCAGTCATCAGCGGTATGAGGGCGTGCGGGCCGGTGAAGATCTTTGTATATTGGTACCAAAGCAGGCCGGTATAGGACAATACATAAGCGAAAAACATGATCATCGCTTGCACTGGTGCTTGGAAAGTCCAGATCAAAGCCGTTGCAATAGCCAAGCTCCACACAAGCCACATGAGGAATTTGAAAAAGGTCTTCCAGTAGACTTTTCTCTTGAATCTCACGTCTCGCTTTTGGGACGGACGTATCTCCTTGGCCGATCCCACAGCAACAGCCGAATGCTGGCCCACAAGATCATGGAGTTCCTGGGCTTTGGTATCGATGAGAACGGCCCCAATGAGGTAGTAAGCCAGTCCAAATCCGACTGCCATTCGATTGGCATCAGAAAGGGAGGTTGAGAGACCAACGAGTTGTCCACCACTCAATAACTCAACCCATTTGTCCAAGAGGGCTATGATAAAGTACAGGATTCCACAGCCTATTTCTTTGCTCGATTGGCGCCAATGGATGAAGGCATTATGCAACCGGATTCCTTTCTGGGAATTCCGAAGAACGTCTAGTCCGACCTTGGTCTGGATATTCCAAGAAGAACTGAACGGAATCGGCCGAGGCACATCAGCATAACGACAGTACCAGTCGAGGAGGAAATTTGTCGAATCCCAGTCCCTGGCAAGCTCGCGGACCAGCGTATCAGTTGTGGGCTTAGAGAAGAAGCTCCGGGACTTCTCAGCCAAGACATCCTTATAGAGAGCATCTCTTGACATTTTCAAGACAGCCGGGTCACTCATGTTTCCAAAAACCTTCTCGTCATTATTACCGTACGTGGCAATGTACCATTTCCGAATTTCCGTATCGTCCGTCCTTCTAATGTTTTGATACCAGGTCACCCATTTGGAGGCAACTGATCGCAAGCCGAGAAGCAAAAACCCGATGAACACGTATAGCACAGCGAGGTAAATAGCTGAATCGTGGCCGCTCCAAGTAGTGATGATAGGTGAGACGAAAAGAATGGGGATGCAGCTGAAGATCACTTTGCGTCCGGACAAGAAACCGGTTCCAGGGTAACTAAAGCTAGCGAGGGTAGCGAAGGTCGTCAGGTAAATGGTCAAGGCGACTAGGTACAGATAGAAGATAATTCCAGCCTGTGGGCTTTTCACGCCAGAGATAACGATGAATCCGATTAAACCAGCAGCAATTGTAAACGCAACACCAGCAATTAGTCGGATAAGGACAAACATGTTTGAAGCTGCGAAAGCCATCGAAATGAGATAGTAGGGTCCTCCACAGGCAATCATCGTACCGATTGCACCAGATAGGAGAAGAGAGATCATCAAAGCGATGGTGGCACTTTGCAGCTCGTCATGGGTCATGAAGGCTGAAAGGTAGAGACCACGGCCGATAATTGTGAGCAGAATGATGTCGATCAATGCCGGGAATGCGAAAACACCGAGGAAAGTAAATCGCTGGTAACCAGGCATCGATTTAACCTTGTGATCCGGGTTAACGTCAATTTGGGCACCCGCATAAGATGTGGCCATCTCAGGCGCGCCATTGATCCAATCGGGGAGCTTTTCATCGTTGTACTCCCTTCTGAAACGATCCGAGAGCAGCTTTCCAAAAGCGCTAGGCTGAACATCAAAGTAGACCTCACAACGTGACCCTAAAGCAAACGATTCTGAGAAAGCAGCCGCTTGGTCTGACTGATTGTTGAACAACGGGTTACGATCGGTCACTTCAGTATAAATCTCATCGATTGCTCCTTTCCTCGCAGCGCAGAAAAGTGCCAATGCCATGATATCAGTATACGTATCGATGTGATCATTTTGAAGCAGCTGGCAGAAGCCCTTTGATATCAAAGCAAGGTCTCCCTCGCGATGCTCCCTTAGGATCTGAGTAAAAGCAGCATCCGTCTGGTAGAATAATGCGAGACATTTGGATGGTGACGGATGTTGGCATCCCTGTTCTCGGTACCATTTGATGCGGGTATTAACCAAAATTTCGGGAGAAGCCGAGCCTTCAAGATATGAGACCGTGTTAAGCTCCTTCAGCTGAGCGAGTGAAGGTGCATCGATAAGCAGTCTCCGAATGTAAGCACAGATAGTATCGGAGAGCTCACTGTATGAGTCGGTCAAGGAGAGATGCTGAAATAGAAGCAGTCGCTCTTCTGGGCTCAGCATGTCGATGTCTTCGACGAGTCGGCGAGGAAGCCCTGTATCCTTGACGAGGTCCTGGGACCATTTGGCTAAAGCGGTTTCTACCTCAAAACAAACGTGGCGGGGGTAACCTTTTGCAGACAAGAATGTATGCAGTACAGTTCCTGCTAAACCTTGGGCCTTTTTCGAAGCAAAAACTTCAAATCCATCTGAGTCCATCTGATAAACTGCCCAAAAGCGCACGTCGACGCTCTTACGAAGTCCTGAGTCCAATCCAAGGTTGACCTGCAATGAGCCGTTAGTTGCCAGATTCGACAGTTCCTTGATCGTAGTCGCCAGTTGGTCCGAGGTTGCGTTTGGAATAACGTAAGGATCTGAGCTGGTTGCGTTGGGAAGCAAATAAGATTCGTGAAATTTCTTGAGGAGCAGACCGATGCTCTGAATCTTGGAAGCAGGAACCGGGTGGAGCAAGCCCAGTGATTTAAGGCGCAATTGAGACTGAAGGACTTCAGCAAAGGCAAGTGCTGTCGCCTCAGATCCAAGCGGGAAGCAACCAAGAGAGTTATATTCAATGCCGGCCATTGATATGGAAAGTGGACTCCCTAGAGATTTTACCTGTGCTACCCACTCCGGTGGATCACGGAGTTTTGTCGTCAACTCGTTGCTCTCAGGCTGACCATATTCCGACGAGGTAAGCAATTCTTCCAGGGTGGGGAAAAACGGCAACAATGTATTCCAAGCGTTCGTGTCGGATGCAACATCCTTGAGATGTAAATTTGAGCGCCAGCGATCGTGAGCTTTGATGATTTCGGCATCTTTCAGCCATCCAAAAGAGGAGAGAGGCTCTGAGATCTTGACATTAAGGGCAGCATTTGTGAGAGCCGACTTCTGGCCTATCCACGGGATCGCACTATAAAAGTTACACCACTGAAGAGATCTTTGGACAACAGCATTTGATAACGCGGCATTGTCATCGATTGTCTCCCACGCCATCACCACGAAATCCCTCACACAAGCTTCGGAGACGAACGCCTTGATGGTGGGTTGCATCTTCACGAGTTGAAAATAGTCGCGCTTCTGGCCTTCTGGCAGTATACTGGCATTTTGAATAACGATTCCGGAAATTGCAGGGTTCTGCATGGAGTTGTGGTCCTTTAGAAAGTCCGGGGGTGCCGTCTCCAGGTACACTGCCAAACCCAACTCATCGATCACCTCGACAAGCTTAGTGAAAACCGGGGTGGGAAACTTTCCTTCCCAGTTGGCCAGTACCATGCCGCTGAAGTTAGCACTATCGAATGTGCCGGTGAGAAGGTTTTCAATCTTTTCAATTGCTGACAATGTGGACTCGTCCTTTGAGAGGATACGATCAAGGTCAACTCTTCCCAATAACTGCTTACCCTCCACATAACGGATTGCTTGGGCCGTGCCCGACTGAAAAGGGTCAACTATCAACAGGTCCCATTCATTCAGAAGCCGAAGCTGATCCCGATCTGGCGGGGAACTGAATGAACCCAGATAGACGCCAAAAGAAGACGGCTTGCGTCTTTGAATGTTTGGCACACTGAGCAACTTGTTGGAAAGAGTAACCAACCGTTGAGATACATTGAGCGGCACTTTCTCTGAACGTGGCCTTGTCTATGATTTGAATCAGGTGAGTGACAGATCAGATATACATTCACAAGCATATCAAAGAAGCCCTACCTTAATGTAGTTGCGCAGTCTCTTCGTCCCAGAGTACAGAAGCCACAAGGATCCTGTAGCTACACACGCTATTAAGATAGCGATGAACACCTAGCATAGCATTAGTCAGTGATATCTGAAACGTATATGCAATCACTACTTACAAACTGCCACCAATGATCTTTCATTTTATCCCAGCCGAGGGCTGAGACGTGGAGGATTTCCGCCATCCTGATTAGATATTGCAGGCCAACCTCACAGGTCCGACCATCAAAACGAAAGACTAAGAAAGAAACGAAAGTGAAGGGGTTGGAGAATTATGCCCTTGAGGGCGTATGACGTTAAAAGGGCAACTTTCAAAGTGCTAAATGCTCATGACAACAACGTCGTGCCGCTTTACGGGGCCAAAAGTCAGATGAGATCTGAGACCGTTGAAGATGAGGCTGAACGAATGAAAATAGAACAAAAAGGGTATTTCAAAAGCGAGTGACCCAAAAAGAAAAGAAGGGAAAAAACGAAGGCACAAGGGCAAAAGTAAAGAAAAAGTAAAGAAGAAAGATACAACAAGCTGGAGACTGAGTGAAAGAATGTTACCCAGCATGCATTCATCCAACAGCCTGCTTGTACCTCAAAGGAAGAAAGCGTCTTTTTCCTTTTTTTTCCTTTTTTTTTTTTTTACACCTAGCCTTAGTTGGGTTGCAAATGGCGATATGGCTAGTGTTTCTCACTTCTAGCCTCTAATTATGGAACCACCCTGACAGTAGGGGCGCTTCTGATAGTGCAGGACTCAAGAGGCGGACAAAAATAGCCAGCGACCAGGACTAGTCTGACACTAAAACAGGTTAGGGCGCCGGAGGATTGCCAGATGGAAAGGATTGAGAAGACAAGATCCATTATAGGTATAGTAGCATCAGGATCCATCTCGGGCAGATGCGATTGAGACGTGGGGAGGGAGGCAAAAGCGTGGCAGTCCACCAACTAACGACAAACTTCTCGGACAGCACCGAGGAAAAGTTAGATGGAACGGTGACACTCGACGAGAACCAGTGATGGAGAGCCATGATGCAGAAAAGCGGACAGTTTGCCTCCGATTCCATGGGGACGAAAACGAAGAGATTTTCTCCAAGTCATTGACCATTGGGTAGCACAATTGATCTGTACGGTCATTGGCGGTGTCTGGCATAGTGGATTTGGGAAAGTGTTGTCTGGAATCTGGTCGGGATCAAGGCGGAGTGTCTGGAAAAAGTTAGTATGCATGAGAAAAAAAAAAAAAAAGTAAAAAGGATAAAAATAAAAATAAAAAGATTGATTAAATTATTTACCCCCGAGGATCATAAAAATGATCAAGAAAAAGTTGGAGAGCGGGGCGGAGATGCATATAATCCAAACAGGGTTAAGTGTGGTGGTCGTCCTGAGGTTCAATAGGTATTGTACGGTATAGATTGAGTTTGCAAAAATCATTGTGTTATGATGACTGTATTTCGGATTGAATCGTATTACAATGGTTTAGCATGACGATCGGTACTGTATGGACGTACCACACTAGCCACACTCGGTACCTATCCGTAGGTATTCTGAAATCCCGTACCTGAACCGAACTTTGTGAAGTTAGTTGAACCACCCCCTAAACAACGCTAGACCATTAACACAAGTTCCAAAATAAGTACAAAATAATTATGAATCAATACGAGTCAACCTGCATGGAGCCGACAAGGTTTCTCTGACTGTTTGATCCATGAATCCGTTCTCGATTTTCTCTTTCCTTCTCGTCTTTACCCCACAGCTGGCCCCTTTCACCCAGTTTATCGCCTCTTGAGACGCTGAGGCTCCAATTCAAGCCAAGGAGAGTCGAAGACCCTTTACTAATTGAAATCCGACTTCACCTGGGATGTATCTTGGCAATCGTATCGACTTTCCGCAGCGGCTCAGCCCACTGCAGTCTTCCGGGCGATGGCCGAATTTTGACGAGCTACTCCGTATCGCTTCTCTCCTTCCCTGGTTGTTCATTGCCTAGTGCAGGGAATATCCACGATGCTGACTAGGGAGCGATGGGGTTTCAATCCATTTCTGACTACTCAACCTGTTTTGTCTTAATGCAATTTCCACCCATGCAAGCCTTCGGCATTTATCCTATCGCCTCCGTGGACTGAATCGATTTCAACCGGTCGACTCTTGGCTGATATTGCCATTTTTAAATTTTTTTTTAACCCCTTCTATTTTTCGGCAAACTTAGCCTCTTAGGGTTTACAGAAATCTGAGTCCAATTAAAATGAGTGATAGTATAGAAAAAAAAAAATACTCCGTAGCCGACAGAAGTCCGTGAACACAGACGGTCCTATAGTGGAGCACCTTCAGGCTGGACACAGAAGATTTGAAAGCTTCCGCATAGAGCGATAGGCTCTGCAGCTCCCGACTTCCGCTATAGAAATCGATGTATATAATGTGATTGTGCCCGCATCGACCTACAGGATTTGTCGATCAGCAGGCATTCTCGTGGATTGGACCCCAACAGGTCCACACTGTCATTCGTTATCATTCGCCCTTAATCTCTGCATCTTTTCTTGTCTGTTTCCACACGTCCCCTAAGGTCCATTCAGGAACTTGGACCAGCTTCCAATGGTCCTACCGTGGTTGCTGAGAACTGGTTGTTACTTCGGACTTATAACTTGCGACACTCCCCCAGGTGTTTGGCCTGAAGGTGTCCCAAGTGTGATCGCTCCTGTGCCTCCCTCACGCACATCTGGAGTCACGACCAACTCTCCCGGCTTTACTTCGTCGGTCCTGTCGTTCACTTCTTCTTCCCCTCCTGTCACGGGGTCATCGTCTTTCGTTACGACTACTACTACTCTCGCTTCCTCCACTTCCACTTCTACTTCAACCTCTCTACCTTCGTTTACTAGCACACTCGTTTCTGTCAGCACTCCCGTGAGTGCCTCCAGCACAATGTCTCTAATTCCTTCTCCTTCGTCGAGTATCATTCCTTCCGCAACACCTTCCGCTTCTGTCATTGCCAATGGTAATGTCGCGGGTAACATCTTGGTGATTGCGAAGGACACCGCTGCTGCTAATGTGGCTACCTCGGGCCTCAATGGCTATGGTATTCCTTTTACTACCTTGCTCGTTCCGCAGTCTGGTGTTACTCTGCCAGAGCTGAATGGCACCTCCGGAGGAAACTTTGGCGGTATCGTGGTTGCGAGCGAGGTCAGCTACGACTATGGTGCCCAAGGCTTCCAGAGCGCTCTGACTACCGACCAATGGAATCAACTCTACGCCTATCAGCTCGAGTACAGTGTACGCATGGTGCAGTACGACGTGTACCCGGGACCCAACTACGGTGCCTCTGCCGTGGGTGGCGGATGCTGTGACTCCGGCGTGGAGCAGCTTGTTTCTTTCTCAGACGTCAGTGACTTCAAGGAAGCCGGCCTGAAGACTGGTGCCGGTGTCAGTACGACAGGCCTCTGGCACTACCCAGCCTCAGTTAATGATACTGCTACCACCAAGGAAATTGCTCGTTTCGCCGCCAACGGCAACTACGGCAGCGAGACCACTGCTGCAGTCATCAACAACTTCAATGGCAGACAGCAAATGGCTTTCTTCTTGTCTTTTGACACTACCTGGAGTGCAACTTCCAACTACTTGCAGCACGCATGGATCAACTGGCTCACTCGGGGTCTCTACGCTGGCCACCGTCGCGTCAACCTGAACACCCAGATTGATGATATGTTCCTCGAAACTGATATCTACTACCCCAATGGAACGACCTTCCGTATTACCACCGCTGATATGGATGGTATCTCGAGCTGGCTCCCGACCATCAACGGCAAGATGAACGCCGGTAGCTCATACTTTGTTGAGGTCGGACACAACGGTAACGGTGTCATCGAAGCCGCTGCCGGCAAGGATGCCGATGCCTGCAACGGAGGTGGCATTGAACACGACTCGCCCGCTGATACTCCTCTGGAGTTCAAGAAGCCTCTGGGCACCGGTACTGACCTTTGGCCCAAGGACCTGACCGAGTACAACTGGACTACTGAGTGCACCAAGTTGGACGATCTTTTCGTCTGGTGGACCACCCCGGCTAACCGCGACAAGTATGGTCACATCTCTCACACTTTCACTCATGAAGAGCAGAACAATGCCACCTACAACGACGTGAAGAGGGAGATCTCTTTCAACCAGGCTTGGTTGAGACAGAGTGGTTTCTATGATGCCAAGTATTTCACATCCAACGGTATCATCCCTCCCGCCATTACTGGGTTGCACAACGGCGATGCCTTGCGGGCCTGGTACGAAAACGGCATCACCAACTGTGTTGGTGATAACACTCGCACACCGCTCCTCAACCAGCAGAACAGTATGTGGCCTTACTTCACTACCTCCGCATCGGATGGATTCGATGGTATGCAGGTGAACCCCCGTTGGGCCACTCGCATCTACTACAACTGCGATACCCCTGCCTGCACCGTTCAGGAATGGATTGACACCTCCGCCGGCAGCGGTGACTTCAGCAACCTGCTCGCGACCGAGAAGGCCGACACCATGCGCCATCTCTTCGGTCTTCATCGCGACCCTTACATGTTCCACCAGGCCAATCTTCGCAATGTCGGCGTTGACCCGGTTGAGATCAACGGTGAGACT
This sequence comes from Aspergillus oryzae RIB40, assembly GCF_000184455.2. Lineage (NCBI taxonomy): Eukaryota > Fungi > Ascomycota > Eurotiomycetes > Eurotiales > Aspergillaceae > Aspergillus > Aspergillus oryzae. The sequence goes on along the minus strand of NC_036435.1, from coordinate 2,494,241 downwards.
GGCCAATGGTCCATCATGCAGGCGTGGGTGGAAACCATGGTGCAGGAATTCGTGCGTCTGGTAGACTGGCCCATCGTTACCATCACCCACCAGGAGGTAAGTCATGGAGATCTTAGAAACTCCTCCTAACACCGCGCAATTGCTAATTAATCACCCCAGATGTCCGCCAACTTCCTCGACCGCTACAACCGTGATCAGTGCAACTACTCGCTGCAGTACACCATCGGCAACAAGCAGATTACTGGGGTGACTCTGAGCGCCAAGGACAACACTTGCAATGCGCCCATCCCCGTCAGCTTCCCTGTCGCCCCCACCGACACCAAGGGCTTCACCACCGAACAGTACGGCAGTGACCCACTCACCGTCTGGGTGCAGCTGTCGGGCTCCCCCGTCACTTTCTCCCTCTCGACCCCTATTCCCTTGTAAATGGATTGAACGATATTGAATTATGGAAGGGCTTTGAAGGATTCCTGGACCATAATATCTAATGTTATTAATGGGTTTCGTGTAGCGATTTCGAATAGGGGAAGAGATGAATGAAATGTTAGGTACATACATACATAACTACATTGCATACATACTACATAGTACCTACACAATTCTTGAGCAATGAAGATCGCGTAGATCCTCCCGCCCGCAAAAAGCAAATCGGCAGACGCAGCTGAGCCCACCAGCAACAACCCAAACGGGGAATTTCCCTCAACCAGGCACACCGTCTTCCAGTTGCAAACTGGACTGATTGCCCCTGCCGGAATCATCCACCCGCATAATCCAAGATCAATTGATATCTTCTACGGAAATCCCCCCCCCCCCCCCAGCCCCTGATTCACAATACTATCCCCCAACATCCCACCCTCCCCCAAATCCGAAGATACACCGACAAGAAGAAAAAAAAGATAAGGCTACCTTTCCCAATTAATTAACTCATTCAATTCGCCACATTGAATGACCGGCCTAGACCACCCGTTATCCTTTCCTTCCACTGATTCCTTCTCCCCTCACCTCATCCGTTGCGAGCGGGATGTCAACGGAAGTGAGACATGGCGGACTTGGCAGCCTCGATGATTTGATATTTAAGAACAAGTACTTCCCTGTTTTGGTCCTTGTCCTCATTAGGGTTTTTAGCGACCTCTAAAATTAGTCTAGTCGCCCCCAAAAGTCATCACGCATCCAATTTATATTAAATTGATTAGCTGTCACCGCGATTTATAAGCATTGATTGGCCGCATTAGTTTCCCATAGGATGGTCTGACACTTTACTGGTATCTAACTTATTGCCAACTCCACAAAGTTCAACTCTAACCTAATCCCCATCTAGACTGAACACAATGGCCAACGATTGATAATAACCGGGTGAGACTTTATCGGGGTTTAACTTTGAGATTTCATAATATTGATATCATCTGCGTTTGACATATGGACGGTTTGCCCCAAAAATCAGGGAGAAAAAAGTGGAGGAAAGGTAAGTTAATTCCCGATCCCCCTGTCGCTGTACTTGTTCCCGTCGCGTACATGACACAACATACACGTACATGTTTAGTCCACACGGACACGTATGTACAACGAACTCTATATCTGTGCGTTTCTTTACCACTAGTCTGGACTCTGGAGACGATATAGTGCCAAGTGTGTCTTTCTTGCATCAGAACATGGCTCGGAGAAATACTAATGTATACTAAATCTCGATCGTATGCTTTTTCTCGTATTCGAACCGAGAAGCGAGGGGGGGAGGGGGCCGAGAACTGAGTCTACTAGAAACCAAAACTAGGAGCTATAATATGACCTGATCATATATGGTGAGAGACAGAGAGAGAGAGAAGCGAGTCGGGTCATACAGAGGCGAGAGCGGTCTAGGTCAACGGTGTTGGACGTCGGAAGATGCCGTTGCAGCCGGGGCATCTTGGCTGTTTCCTTATTTGCTTGGATTATTGGTTTTGAAATTCCTCCGAATTGATGTATATCCTACATCTGTATGTGCAGACACGGTAGTAGCCTCCCCCATGCCCACTTCTCCAATAACGGCAGTAACTGTGCTGCAGGACAAGCTTCAGCCAACTGCCAGGGTCCAAAGGCTCTGCGCTGGCGGAGTGTGACTGGTCCGAAGGCAGCTGAATGCTCGCAATTCTACCGGCCGATGGCGGAGGGAAAACAGAGCCTTCCTCTTAGTTCCTTAGATGACAGCTGGATGACTTGAATCAAACTCGTCTTGGCACTTTGCTGACAACCTGTAGTCAGTCTCGGGTAAAAGGGTGCTGTGTCCTAAACGTTCTCGTAGTCCTAAGACCTAGTAGAAAGAAGGCAAATCCTGTCGATTGGTGGAGACGAACGCATCGGCCATCACCGTGTTGGGAAAGAAGAAAATAGTTGAAGACCGGTTCATCCGAGGCACTGAAACGTGGTAGTGGAGAAACAAAGAATAGAATACCCTTCATTTCGGTAGGTGGAGAACCTTGTCGATAAATTCTATGGCTAAAACCCGAAGTCCATCCCATCTTCAGTTTAGTACTTCGGCCTAGGCCATGTTTTATCTCGTCCGGAACCTTAAAGCCGTCAAGTTGATGCAGTGCATTTGTTGCGGCTCGGTTCACTAGTCTCAAGCTAGATGTATACGAGACGCGGACCATTTCGTATAGATTTGGGGACCTGAGTCAGGGCGTCGAAGGCTTGTAGTGGCTTCAATTGTTGACTATTCATGCATGAAGAAACAACGGTCTGGTATTGGAAATTTTGCAAAAGAAAGTTACGGGCGGTATGAAACAGACCGTGTATGCCAAAACCGATTGGTAACGATACAACCACCCGGTCCACATTCGGGACTTAAGGGTTAGTGTCCGTGGATTGATCAGATTCGTCTCGGATTCTCGCAAGGCGCTAAAGAGTGATTGGCAGAGTTCCAGGCCAGCAGAAAATCGGGAGAAAAAGGAGCCAAAAATCAGTGAAAATCCGTCACACAAAGAAGAAGAAATCTACTGTTTGGGGGGGAAAGACTTTTGTCCCCTGGTTAGTTAAGCAATCTTTAGTCAGCGATCCCCGTCAATGCTCTTTTTCTGGTCATTTCTTCTGTTTTAAGGTTTTTCTCTTCTCTTTTGCTGTGGGATGATTGCCATAGTTAATCTTCGTGCCAAAGTACTTCGTCCTGTAGGACAGCCGTATTGAATTCCATGGCTATGACGGCGGGTAGCTTTTTAGACCCAAGTAACCATTCTTAGCAGAAATTACTCATCAGCAAAAAAGAAAAAGAAAAAAAAAATAATGTCAAGTTCTTTGACTGGTGTGATTCGAACCTGGACCCCAAACATAATCATGGTTCTGTTCTCCAGCCCGCTGACAGCCTTAGACCCTGAGTCCAGAACCCTTATTGGCGCCTAAGGGTTCAAAGAGAAAAAGATCGCGGAGGCGAACCTGCAATAGTCACAACGCTAGGCTCCCGGGTTTTCTCATTCTCTCCCTCAATCCTCTCTCTCCTCTTTTTTAAGCCATCATTCATTAGTAAGGTTGCACCGCAGGTGACCTCGAAACAACAGCCACTGTGGCAGAGTCCATTATTTGGACATTGACTGCCGCAGTCTGTAAGGCATTCACTTGCCTTTAATTCCAACCCAGGACAGGCGTCTCTGCATCCGATTCCCCGGACCACCTCAACGCAATCTCTGAACGAGCCACTTCATAGTTTCAGTGTAACCGCGGAGAGAGGGATTTCTTTGTCCTCTCCTAGCCTATACATTTAACGGTTGCCTGTGAACCCCTGTGGTTCTACTCCGGAATACGCCACTTCATTTGCTTCTTTATCTGATCGTTTGATCTTCCTCTCAGGTCCTCTTTATATTTTCCCTGCTTACCCCCCACCTTACCGCTGTGGTTTGTGAGAATCAAATCGCAGGTCGTACCTTTCTTTCTCGGAATTCCCTTCTTTGAACATTTCTTTCTTTAGTCGTTCGTTTTACAGGAATTTTTCTTTGTGAAATCTATTGCACTATGGCGGGTATTGATGAAGCGCTGCCCTTGAAGGGTAAGGGACAAGCCGCGTCCGGCTGGAAGACTTGGTCCGTCAAGAAGCGCATGCTGATTATCGGCGCTATCGCTCTCGTGATCGCTCTCGCTATTGGTCTAGGAGTTGGCTTGGGAGTCGGTCTGAATAAGGGTGGAGGGGATGACGAAGGCGAGGTTCCGCCCACTACCGGAGGAGGCGTGACCACAGCCAAGTGGCAACCGGCCGTAGGAACGAAATGGCAGATCGAGCTTCTGTACGCGCTCAACGACACTTCAGTAGACGCAGATATCTACGACATTGATCTCTTCAACAATGACAAGTCGACCATCACCGATCTACAAAAGCAAGGACGCAAGGTGATCTGCTACTTCTCCGCTGGGAGCTACGAGAACTGGAGGCCCGACAAGGACAAGTTCAAGGACTCCGATATGGGTAACACGCTGGATGGGTGGCCGAATGAGAAATGGCTTGACCTCAACTCCAAGAACGTGCGGAGCATTATGACGTCGCGTCTGGATATGGCGGTCGAGAAGAACTGCGATGGAGTTGACCCGGATAACGTCGATGCCTATGACAACGACAACGGTCTCGATATGAAGAAGGAGGATTCGGCGAATTTCATGATGTGGCTCGCCAATGAAGCGCATGCACGCAATATGTCCATTGGTCTGAAGAATGCCGGGGCGATCATCTCCGCAGTGATCGACAACATGCAGTGGAGCGTGAACGAGCAATGCGCGCAATATGAGGAGTGCGATACCTATGCCGCATTCATCGATAAGAACAAGCCCGTCTTCCACATCGAGTACCCCAAGGGCGACGACACCAACAACAACGATTTGGTCAGCACGAGCCAGAAGAAGAGTGCTTGCGACTTCGAGGGATCCTCCAACTTCTCGACGGTCATCAAGAATATGAATCTGGATAACTGGATCCAGACCTGCTAGTCGCACAATTGATCCGCATCTAAATACTCTGTTCGATCAGCAAGGGCGCCGGGAGTTTGAGATTGGGGTTCCACCATCCCCTTACCATCTATATAGTTTGACTATGATGTAATCTGCCTCATTTAATTAACTTGGACATTCGTCTCTTTCATTTAATTCAAACGTCCATGCTTCACGTTACCGATCTAATCATTCCACGTGATGCTCCGATATATGCTTGAACTCATCAGGCATAGCGACCAGAGTTTAACCATAGACACAGCCAATGAGTCTCCCTCATATATATTAACTCGTGTTAAAACTTACTTCAAAACATCATGATGCCATGACTCTTAACCCGCTCTCACCACCCAGATCTATAAATATAGATATCAACCCCGCGGTTACAAAGCAAATGAGATGATCCTCTACCCAAAACACAAAGGAAACAAAGTATGACAAAAATAAAACCAACCCAACACGACACAACACACCCCAACTACCGACCCCATCCCTCAGTCACTCAGTCAATCAACTACTCAATCACTTCGATACTTACCGTGCCGCTCCAAACGGCAACACTAAAACGTAAACACCGAATAAAAAAAGAGACAATGTAAAACAACGGTGAGCGAGACCCATGGTCTTCCGTCCCCATCCACCTCCAATTAGGAAGTTACCACATAGTACTCCGTACCCAGATTGGACTTAACCTCGGAGGCTCGGACATGCCCCAAATAGGATACACAAAAGCTACTTTAATGGAGAACACCAAACTCCTCAAAGGCTACCGGATCATGCCGGCTAACAGATCAGGTCCGTTCCTCGGTCGGAACAAGCCGATTCAACTAAACGATCACCATCCGACCGAAACCCGAAGAACACCCAAAACTTAGAAAAGCAGGGACCAGGGACTTTAGTCCGTGAGTGGAGTGCGAAAGCGGAGGGGATCCGGTCTACGTGAAAGAAAGAATGGGCAAGAACAGAATAATGGATACTACTAGTATTAACTTAGTAAGTGGGAGAAAAAGAGAGAGAGAATAATCACGGAAACCCAAGATACTACATCGATGTGACCCAAGATCTTGCCAGATCAGAAAGGGTGGGTCCCCCCCATTTCCTTGGTTGGCGAGGTTTCTGGTGTTTGTGCTTTGTTTTTTTTTTTTTTTTTTCGCCACAAAGGTGGGATCGGACCAGACTTTCTGAAACAAAGTCAGAGAGTGTCGTCCCAAGGGAATGGGTGGTATGGTGGTTGGCTTCTATGGCACTTCCATGGATTCTATGGAGCTGCAACATTCGGTAAACCCATGGTTGGGAGCGGATGTTGACCTGAGAGCCACATGTTCGGTGTGTACCGGCCCGGACCAGACACCTGAATTAGGCAAGACAGCGCAAATCCGGAAGGAAATCATAATAACATTGAATAAAGGGCTGTTTATTACTTATTGTTACATACATATTGCAGGGAAGGGGGGGGGGGGGGGGGGGGGTGTTTGTACTCCGTAGTTTTATTGGACCTGGAGACGGCCACGCGAACTCGACTAGACTCGACTATTTACCTGGAAGCGAATCGCCCAGACCAAGATTTGCAGCCTTTTAGTTTTTTGCTGAGCTCCCGTGCCTATTCTTAGGGGATCCTCGCGGACTGGCCTGGTTTCATGTGGTTTTAGCTTCGGTTAGGGCAGAATTGGTGTGTTTGATGGATCGCAAGTGGATAGGTTCGTTCGGTACTCCGTACTAGTTTGGGGGGGGAGGTCTTCTGGTTCAACTTAGTCGGTTTAGACTACTTGTATCTAGTGGCTTAGAGCCAGGCACTAGCCACTCTTACTATCTAGATTACTAGTAGTTGATCTAATTGGTACCGTCTGATGGTACCCAACCAATCAGGCAGATACGTGTATGTATGGTATTGTATTGTGACTGGCTGAAAATAATCGCAAGTACCGTCGATACATCGCTCCGTAATTTAAAAAACGGTGTCATTAATACCGACGGTAATGGAGTACTTTGAGTCGGGGTGTAAGTTGAACCCGTTCAATTGTAAAAATACCACCCCCCAAACTTCTGTAGTACCTCTTCAGATATAGTGCCCTGGTAGCGACAGGAGGTGCCAGAGAAGTCTTCCAAAATTAGAAAATGACACCACAGTGAAACATAGAGTTGGTTCAGTCAGAAATGAAGCAGTGTCACCGTCCCTCGTCCGGTGAGCCACTTCTACAATGCTACCATCAATGCAACTAGACGATGTCCTAAGCACTATTCGATATGCATAATGCATAGACTAAGAACTAGGATACTAGTGGCTAGTTAGTCACAACCACAGAACTAAAGAAGTCCACTCGATGGACGATGGAGCAAAATCGATAGACCTCGGAGCTAAAGTACCAAGCGGCGCGTGTCGAGAAAATCACCCATCACTGGCAAATCCACGACTAAACTGATCAGATCGGAAGAAGATAAAGTTTTGGCGGACCGAAGCTAGAAAAGATACTCAAGTGGTTCTCGGCGGAAGTTCCTGGACGCTGTGTTGCTGAGAACCATGGATGGGCGGGTGGTGGGTCAGGAACGACTCCATCTCCAGCGCTAGAGTGAGTTCTGAAAAGTTAGAACAGCCGTGGGCGACAAGAGAAAAAAAAGCAAAAAATGGGGGTGTCGAAGGGAAAGGAAAAGGAGGTCGCTTTCTACAGCATGCAAGCGAGGGCTGTGATTTGAAATTCCCATTTTCAGCCGGGTCCTTGGCGATCACTTGCTCGTTGGTCCGGAATGGTCGGCAGAGCCCTGGTGGGTAAGAGTTTGACCGCTGTCTTCTCACCAATGGCTCGGTTAACTCGTGTTTCTTCTCGGCAGATCAGGCACAGGAAGTACCTACTTCATTGACCATCTTTGGATGGGTCGCTTCCTCTTTCAGCTGGATGACCAACAAAACTGAGACTTTTTTTTTTTTGTTGTTGTTGTTGTTGTTGTCATCCTTCCCAAAATGGAAGGCAGTGAGGCTGGTGTTGAAGGCTTGACCACTGTCGTCATCAACCACGATTATGTCGCTTGTAATACAAACTTGAAAAAAAAGAAAGATTAGAAGCTTGGTTACATCTCCTCGGTAGATCATCCTCTCATGATATCATTATTACTCCGGATCCCAGTACCTGAGCGTAAATAGGACTGACTTCAAAACATATCCGATATACATAGTATGACATAAACTCAATTCCATCGGACAAAAGTTATCAGTCGTGGTCTTATTACTCCGGAATGCAACATTAAACCTACGACCGGGTTCTAATCTGACAGGTTATGTACATACATCATGTAATTCCCGCTGACTATGGGAGAAGGTTCTCGTGAGATGGCGTCGAATCTCCATGAACCTGATGCGTTGTCATCGGATCCATTCTATAGATCACTAGTCAGCACATGGCGTCAAAAAATTTAATTAAAAAATAAATAAATAATAAGAAACAGTCACCAATTGCTCCAAGGACAAGCAGTAATAGGAAAGAAACGTGACCTTACCTTCTCCTAGTCCTTCCTTACCGCAGAACAAAGCACACCCAACGAGACTAATACGCATGTCTTACTAAGAACCAGACCCGGCCATGCATGATTAGACAGGTTCCTAAATCGATGTAGCGACACGGAATAGCATGACCTAAAGAACAGCCCATCCGTCCAATACCGATTGTATATGTTTTAGGCGCAACCGTGGGACGAATGTACTGGACAGGCTAAATGCAGCTCCCAAGACGGACTACTACATTCGGGTCTCCGAAAGCATCCCATCTTGGGTCATTGCATAGTTTATGTGCTAAGTTGTCTCCATGGGTAGATGACCGTGCACCTCGCCTCTCCAGTAACTTCACTTGATCGACTAAACTGGAAAGCCGGTGGACTTCCTCGACCTTCTCCTCCACCCTACTAGACGTCAGATCCTCTCGCTCATAGGGTATTTGCTGCCTCCCCATAGAATGGTTCACTGGCCCAATTTCGCTCACCCGCTCTTGAAACAGACTGTGTCACACTTATTGCAGCCGGCCACATCATGCACGAGGTAGTCCTTACTGTCCAGCTTCTATTTCGAGTGACCTGGGGGTTTCACAGACCGACCTCATGATGCACACTAAGAGTGGTGGTGATCAAAGAGCAACAACATAAGTAATGATAATGTAATGTAATGTAATGTAATGTATAATTAGTTGCATGGACTAGAATGCAGGACACGGGGTGTTGAACCTGGCTCGAATTATGACCAACATGAACTGACGGGGGACTCCGCTGTTTCGCGGAAGCGGACCTTGACCGAGTCTCTTGGCCTAGGGCTCAGAATACGTATCGACTGCAGATGAAAATTACTTCTCTGCGGTACGTACAAAGTACCTTTACAATACGTAACCATCGACACTGCCCATCGGAGCTGAGTTTGGGGCACGGGAAACCGAGAGAAAACAAAAAGGAAATCTTGACGATCGTAAACTCTATCGTAATTCTAGGTATCATTTGATAGTCCCAACGGCCAAAGTCAAATAGCATATTATCAGTAGAATCATCATACAGGATATAGACGTTCATACAGTATAGACAGGTCGTAAGTTAATTAGTCAATCCAATCCATCAAAAGAAAGCGCCGGCGCATATATTATCAGTCGACGCCAATCGGGCCCTGATCATAAGCAATGTTGCATCAGGTATGCTCGAAAAGCGCCGCCCGTAGGAATTATTTAGCCATCCAATCGACAAACTCGCCCCACCTATCCCCGAAGTTGGCATAGTAATCCGTGCTCAGGTGGGTAATGAAAATCTCATCGGCGGTCTTGCGAAGCTTCTTGACGAGATCACGAAGCTTCGAACCTTCAACCCCATCCGGAACGGAGTGGATCACAATGCAGAGCTGACCGCGACCGCGATCGCTCTTCGGAAGAACGTCGAATTGCTTCGTGCCATCACGCTCGTTGAAGGTGTCATAAGCCGCTTCGAATACGACAGTCGAGTCAGCTGAAGACATGTAACGAGAGTCTGGAACGGCTCCCGGGTTATGGACAATCTAGCCAGTCACTATTAGCATCATCGTTGACCAACTTGACCCAATGAGGTTGTCGGAGTTGCAGTTGGAAACCGTAATAGAACCTAGCGCCATCAAAAAGACAGGTATGGGCCATATTGACTGTCCGAGAGGCAAAAGTGAAAAAGCATAAAAAGAAAAGTAAACAGAGGGTGGAGAAGGAATACAGGGGGCATGAGGTATGTACCCATGTAAATTACCATGAATACCGAGCGGTAATACAAATTACAGAGGGGTGAAAGAGAAGGGTCACACATACAAAGTTGTCTGGACCAAGACCAGAAAGGCCTTTCACGAATGAGGTGAGCTCTTGCAAATATGACAACGCATCGGCATCATACTGTTGGGGCGTCTCATCAAAGAATATACCCCGAACCGCGAGCTTAGGGTTCGAACTGTTGGTCGGCCATTCTGCGTAGGTTGCGATGTCGCGACGCACGGCCGAGATGTTGCGTTTAGCCCAGGTTGTAGGGACATAACCTAAGAGACGCACGTTGTCATAAGAGGCGAGCTTGGGAATCTCTCGGGTATAATTAGCATCGGGCAGGGCATTGGGCCCTGGGCCGCTGCTAGGGTTAATCACAACGGTAAAGTTGGCCTCCGGATGTGAAGAGATCCTGTGGCGCTTAGTTACTTTCCCCCAAAATTATAGCTTCCCGCTTGCATGCATCATGCAATTGGCTTTCAGCTTGCTTATGGTGTATAATGTATATACCCCAGGGACCAGAACATATTGGGCTTTGGGGGGTGAGGGGGAGTAGTGGGGGTGAAATTGAAGGTAAGAATTAGAAATACAAATAGACATAAAAAAAAAAAATCAGACATACTCTGCTTCCAATGGATCCCAGGCGCCAGGGGCAGGGTACACATAGAGAGGGACGAAAATGTTAGCTTTAGGGCCCATGCTGTTCTTCTTGCGTAGGGTGACGACGACTGCGGGAGGTATAACGACCGCGAGGATAGCAATAAAGACAAAGGCCCCCAAAATGATTCGAGAACGTCGGCTTTGCAGGCAACGACGACCGCTCACGTGTTTGTCTGGCCCCATCGTTGCCATGTGAGGTAGGCAATTAAAATGTGAATGCCTTAGAATGCAACGAAAGGAGGGCAAGAAAGTGGATTTCTGAGTCCTGGGCGGAAATATGCTATGCTAGAACCAGGCGCTGGAAGACTGAGAAATAAGTAGTCAACTCTCGAAACCTAGCGTTCAGCCTTTGCCTTAGTGGTGGGCCTCCTGGTGAACCAGAAAAATACACGCCCGGCGGGCCCAAAATAGAGCGGGACCGGTCCTCTTTTCTGACCATGCAGCAGTAGGTCTCGGATCATTCAGTGTCGATGTCGAACAATTTCTTTCTCCCTGACTTAAACACATCCATTAAAGTCCTAGCCGTGGTTTTTGCCAACCCTGTGGAGTGCGGCTAGAAGTTCGCAGGCCACTTCGCAGGCTACTTTCCCTTCTGCCCCATCTGAGGCGAACTCTGTTCGGATAACACCAGTTAGATCTGGACTGCTTTTCCATACCAAAGGGCTGACGTCCTGGGATAATTTCTTTTCTTTTTTTCTTTTTTGTTGTTTTCCTTTTTCCCTCTTTTTATTTTTCCCTTTTTTTTAAAAAAAAAAAAATCTTTCTTGTCCGTTCTTTTCTTTCCTTTTTTTTCTTTTTCTGTAAAGAAAAAAGGATAGACCAAAGAAATAATATTGGTAAATCCACTTCTTTTTTTTTCTTATCCATCCTGTATCCATTCGCTTGCTATGCCCTTCGTTCGTTGTAAATAAAAAAAGAAAAAAAAAGAAACCAGGATAAAAAAAACAAAGGAAAAGAAAAATCCCCGTCACGATATCTTTGGCCTGACCTTAGCTGGAATCGGCGGTTACATCGGCGAACCAGTGGCAGTGTCTCTTCTTCCATTCAAGGAAGTATAAGATTTGTGCTTTCCTTTCTTTCTTTGACTATTCGGTTCGGCAGTCAACTCACACTCGTTGTTTCTCCCTGAGCAACACTCAATCCTCCCTCTCGTTTAGTTGCTTGTGTTTGCTCGAACACTTGTCTGTTTGCTTCTCATCTTTCATTCAACCTTCATTGCACTTCGTCCTTTTTCATAAAACCATCCAATAATGGAGAGCCCTCGACAGTCTGACGCAAGTACTCCCGTGGAGCCTTATTCTCCAGGATGCGTCGATACACCAGCGACGCAGTCATCCGTCTTGTTCGATGGAAATCTTGAAGAGTTGCTGCGCAACTTCCCCCTGGATCAATACATCCTCGTCACCGGCGGTCTCGGTTTCATTGGAAGTCACACAACATTGGAGCTACTCAAGGCCAATTATAACGTAATCGTCATTGACAACCTTAGCAATGCTTTCCAGAACGTCTTCGATCGCATCAAACTCCTGGCTTCCAAGCACCATGAGCAACAAGGAACCAAAATGCCCGAGATGCATCTGCATGCCCATGATTACCGCGACAGTGTTGCTCTTCGCAAGCTTCTTGAGCAATATCAAATCCAGTCGAGGTGGGGTACACCTAAGACCAAGATCTCCGGCGTCATCCATTTTGCTGCCCACAAGGCGGTTGAGGAGAGTATCAGGAATCCTTTGAAGTACTACGCAAACAATGTCGGCGGTCTCATCGACTTTGCCACGACGCTGGGTGAGTTTGGTATCAAGACCTTCGTCTTCTCGTCATCCGCCACCGTATACGGAACTTTGGCAACCTCCGGTCTTCCTCTTAAGGAGGAGCTTTGTGTCCACAAGGATGAGATCTTCGAAGACCGTGACGGGTCCAAGAAGCTCATGGAGCCTGGGTGCACAGGTATCACAAACCCCTATGGACGCACAAAATGGATCTGCGAAGCCATCTTAGCCGACCTCGCGGCCTCCGATCCAGAGTGGACCATCGTGGCTCTACGATACTTCAACCCAGTTGGATGCGATGAATCCGGCCTTCTCGGTGAAGATCCCAAGCAAATACCTACCAACCTTCTTCCAGTTGTCGTCAAGGTCATGACTGGGCAGTACAAGGAGCTGCAGATGTTTGGAACCGACTGGGACACGGAAGATGGCACAGCTGTCCGTGACTTCATCCACGTCACCGATCTGGCTCGAGGACATATCGCAGCCCTCAGTGCTGCCAATGAAGGGAAGCTCAAGGAGAATTTCCGCACATTCAACCTCGGAACCGGTACAGGCCATTCCGTAATGGAGGTGGTGAACACTATGGAGAGTGTGTCTTCCAAAGCAATTCCGAGAAGAGCTGCTGACCGCCGTGCGGGTGATGTCGGTTCCTGCGTTGCTGTGGCCACCAGGTCACAGGAGGAGCTGCAGTGGAAGACCGAGAAGACATTGACCGATGCCTGTGCCAGTTTGTGCAATTTCCTGGCTGTCAGCGGACTGTCCTCTTAGGCCATTGATCTCCTTTCACCTCATTACTCTTTTTTATTCTTCCTCCTCTTTTTCTTTTTCTTTTTCCCTTTTAATTTCTTTCTTTCTGTCATAGGGTGGCGCTTAGCGGTGTACTTTTCGTCTTTCTTCTTGTTCTTTCACCCCATTTCATCCCTTGATAATGCCTCTTTCCATGTCGAAAAAATTCCGGTAACGTTCGTTCATCTTTTTTCTTTCTCTTTTTCTTTTTCTCTTGCATGATAGAAGGGAACTTCTTTATAAGGCATTCACAATGCAGCCTGTATCTAATATCGGTGTAGCATAAGTATATTCTCTGACATTATGTTGTGAAGATATTGAGACTGATATCAGGGACAGAGAACACCTGTGTCTTTTATAATAGTTAATTGCCAATCAAAAGAACCTTTTCGTGTTTCCCAGTTGCCTGATTTTGAAGCGGTAGTCCTACTTAGAACCTATGTCGAGCCACAAGTGCATTGGCATAGTAGTACCAGTAAATTATGCTAAGTGCTATACTTGCTAGGCATGTCAGCAACCAAATGAGCGAGAAAGGAGCTTCGTTACCTGCGTACTGCACTTGGGTGGAAACTTGAAGGGAGAGGGGACAATTAAATGTTTTCGTGAACTGTCCCCGTCAGCTTAGTCATGTCATTCAGTCCATTTATTTCCAACCCCTCCATCGCAGATCACAATGCAATACCGACATTCCAACCAGGATTAACTCCTCCACATGCAACAGGGGAAACCAATCACCACAGTACAGGAGAATTCCGAATTTGTTGGCAAGGCAGATCGACAGGGTTCACGAAACGAGGCCCGCATCGTCTCACTCTTGGGTCTTACCCGAAGCAAGAAACTCTGAATAAGGGTAGAGATCGGCATCCCAACCGCTAATTGCTTCTTCTCCTCTAGCCTAACGGGCCACATTGAAATATGCCGTGCTGGTTTTGTGCCAGCCGGACTCGACCCCATATGTCTGTGCTGCCGAAGGCGAAGTGCATCTGATGAACCTACAATGCATATCGCCGGCAGTCGGTTGGTTCCCGGACGGTTCGCGAGTATCTAGAAGATAAGGATAAGTCTAGTATGCCTTAGTCCTGCATGGCTATCTAATTTTTTGAGCTCGGTCTGATAGTGTGTTGGAGCCCTATTCGCTATATTGTCATTATATCTTTGGTGCTTGGGAATTCTCATATATTGCCCAGAGGGCTTATCGCCATCCTAGGACCACCATTGGGTCGGCGCTGTAATACATATATACTGTGCGATATAAAACCTGTATGCAATAAGGAAATAGTGTGCAACTATATTTTTCTATCATCAACTATTCTTTTCGTATTTAAAGCCTCTCAATTCTCGGTGGTGCTTGGGTTTTGACAGACATCCTTCGTATATATATCTAGAACGGGTGGTTTGACGATCCCATCGAACGGAATATGTTCAGTTCAATTACTATGCACTCCGAGCTCCCTGACTTTTTGCAACGAAGGCACCAGTAGTATAACAGCTAGATTATTCCAATAGTATTCTCTAAGTGTGTTGTCACACCTCATGCTATGGGTGGCCGAAGCAGTTGTGTAAAATGCATACACCGTAAACAAGCATGGTAAAGAGGAATTGAAAAAATAGGAAAACAGAGAACGTACGAAAGCATGGTGTATAAGTGTGCACTTTAATAGATAGATCAGTGGTACCATTGCTACAGGTCACTAAGTGATTTTGTTGCAACTTACCAGGTGCTAGCCAAGCGTGCATAACGTACAGCAAAACAAAACTAATAACAGTATAGACTAACTGAGTACTGCTATACTAGACCTAGTTTTTCCCTCCCTCTCCCCACCTGATAACGACAATGATACGTGTAGAAAGGATGAAGATACACTAAATGTATCGAGATAGTTACTCGATAGTACATCTCGATGTTTATATCACGTGATAACCACACATGAGTCTGCAGATTCCGTATGTGTCCATGGTCTAAGATGTAAACAGTAACTACATATGACGAATTGGTTTCCTTACAGGCAGCAAATCTTTTTTTACCTACACCGGCTGATAATGTATACTTCTGGGGTGCTACCAAAGATTCTTGCCCAGTATGGATGATCATGTGACCGTGACCTCCGGCTTGGCATCAAATTCATCCCGCAGTTTTCTTGTAGCTTGCTCCGTGCCAGGCAGTTCCCTTTTATTGTCATCACAGGACTGCTTCAGCGGGTTTCTGGGTACAACAAGCAGGTGGAAAGGCCAATTTATTTTATGCTGTCTTACTTAATTTGAGTATCTTCCCGGACCACCGCAATAATGATCTGCCAGCGCTGCCGAACCAGCCTTCTTTCTCGGCTGCAACCGCAACACACGGTTACTTTCTCTGCCTCGTCATGCGCACGCCAGCTTCCAATCCACCGAAGCCAATTCCGGAGCTACAGTGATGGCAAGCCTACAGTATCCACTACGCCGCCTCCTCCTACTCCCCGCCAACCTATCGCAGCGGACATCACTATCCCGTCGGCAGTTTCATCAGCGACTCCAGGCGTGTCCCAGCCATTCAGCACACCCGAAGAAGTAAATGTTGATGTGTCTTCCAAGAAGCCCACAAAGCCTGCTGTGGAACGTCCACCAAGCTCCTGTCCCGCTGGAACGAAGTTGAACGGCCTCAACTACTTCAAGAATAAGCCTGATATCGTCGCCCTGGAAGACTCTGAATATCCGGAATGGCTGTGGTCGTTGTTAGATGATGCTAAGAAGCAATCGAAATCCGAGGGCGGAGTGGATCCGAGCAGTATGTTTATCTTGCTCTATCAATAGCCCTTGGACCATACTAACTGTGCCCTCTCCAGCTCTGAACAAGAAGCAACGCAAGCGCTATGAGAAGAAGATGGCTGCTCGCGCCGCAACCCTCCCCCCTAAGATCCCTGTTCACCATCACGCTACTGATATCACTCCTGCATCGTACAACCGCGGCGGCCAAGCAACTGATGATCTTCTGGTCGAGGCCGCTGAGAGTCTTGGCCAGCGCTCCGAGATTACGAAGAGCGCGAGAGAGGCACGGAGGAAGGCCATCAGAGAGGCTAACTTCCTCCGCGGTCTGTAATTTTAGGGAGGCTTGGCTTGGTGCTGGTTTGTCCCATTCTATGGTGTTTTTAACAGGGCTATCCATGTACAATTGTGTTGACTGATTTTGATGTAGAAAGGCCCGCTCGGGATATTTCAGATGTATTTTATGGAATTTTGTACTCATCTTTCTTATAATTCCCAGGCAAGGCGCTGAATGAAATTTGCTGTTCTATCTGTGGGATTGCTCTATTGCTATATGCTAAACCGCGATTAACCAACCCGCGCATGCTTGAAGTCGGGAAAAGGGAATTCCCATCCAACTACTGATGAACCCTAACAAGGTCATTTAGGGATATCCCACTCCTTGGTTTCGCCTTGACCTTCGACCCATGGTAAACAAGCGTCAAAGAGCTCCTTCACCTCGCCCTCTCCGATGCTCACCAGTCCTTGGAAAAGCGTGTTATGGGTCTTCTCGACCCAAGCCAAGAAAGAGACGATCAGAATATCCGCATACCCTAGATTCTCACCCTCGAGGAAAGGCCCCTTTTTCCCAGGCCGGCCTCTCAGCATTCGCGCAACAGGTTCCATCTCTTCCTTCGCTGCCTTGATTATTTCCTGTACCTCGCTCTCTTCTTTGGGATATACTTCCGGCAGATGCTTTCCGAACATCACAGACCGAGTCCTGATAAAGTACTCCTGGCCTCTGGGATCAAGCAGATCGGCGACCTTAGGAATCAAAATGGCCTCACCTTTCTCGGTGACATTACCAAGGAGCTTGATAATCGCGAGCGTGAGCGCATAACTGGCATCGCCGGAGGGAAATAGAGGTGGCGAGGGAAAGGTCTGGTCCAGATGCGTAGCGATAGCGAGGGAATCCTGCATCGCACCGTAGGCGTTGGAATTGATTGAAGGCTTGTGCAAAATGGCGGGGAAGGTATACTGAGCCCCTGAGGCGTGAGGGGTAACGCCGTAATGGGAAAGCAAAGGAGCAATGTCCGGATAGGAAACGTAGGATTGTGTGTAGGGAATGCCCTTAAAGTTCAAGACCATGCGTGTCTTGAAGGTATTAACGGACCATGCCTTTGCCGGCCCTGAGGGACAGCGCGTTAGTCAGTAGTCAGCCTTTACGGACGACGAACATAGCTCCTTGCCGTCGGGAATATGGTAAAGGGCGACAGACATACCGGGAAGAGTGGAAGTAATATCAAAAAAGTGAACTGGGGTGTCGGTGGCCATGATGGTTTTGGTCAAGATGCAGTGCAGGTAGAGGTGCTGTGAAGATGGAGGAGGAATATACTCTCTTCTGATGGAGGGAGGGGCTGTCTCGCATTATGCTTATATAGCTTTAACTTTTCCGAGCCGACCTTGTTGGCAGCTTTATCGTGAAGATGGAGCCTGTCTCTCTTCTTGGGATATTTTGGGCTTGTTGTGTACAAGTCCGGCTTCCTATTGGCTCACCCAGCAAAAACTGGCGAATAAGCTGAGTGTAGTGGAGTACTCTGAAGCGTTGTGGTCATCCTCGTATCTCTCTACTGGATTGGGTATGGTTGGTGGTGTTTAGTATATTGTCGGTGTATCTCTTCACTAATACTATCTAACAATAGATACTTGGGTAGGTTAAATCTCACGACACCTTAGGCTGCCATTTAAGGCTGTTGTTGATTTGGAGGGGGACAACAAAAATGGTCCGACTTTCTCGAAAGAGGAAAGTAACAACAACACCACGAGGACTTTCAATCTAAACTATAAACCCACACAACGATTGCCTCCCTTCGCTTCTCCCCCTTCCATATGATATTATGATAATATGATATGTCACCTTCGTCTGCATATTGACATGAGTTGTTGTCGTGGCTGTCCCGCACCACGAGAAATGGCGGTCTTTAGGCAACAGTCCGCCTTACTATGCGTTCCTCAAGGCTGAACGAAGGTAGCATAGCCTTGGATCCAGATTGGATATCAGATCAGATCGTCATGGGGGGATTGCGTATCGGCTGATCAGCGAACAAAACCCAAAACAGCCCAAGTGGAGTGGACCAGAAAAGCAATGGCCAGAACTCCGCCAACTCAACACTTGTTCTTTCCATCCCGTTTGATATATACATGTTTCGTCCTTCCCCTTCTCATTTATCCATACACTTTTTTTTCTTTGTTCTAACTTTCAGTCCTTCGACTTTGTCTCCTTCCCAGGGGTACACCGCATAGCATTATATCTTTCCATCGTTCTCCCGACTTGGCGGTAACACGGCGTGGCGATCGTCTCGTACACCCGCGACAGGCAACAAAACAAAAAAAAAGGGGGGGAAGAAGACATCTACGTCATTTGTACACCATCACCAGCAGTTGCGCTGCATCTAAGGCTCGTGTCTAATGCGCTGTGTCCTAGCCTAGCCAATTGACTTAATCGAGAGAAAATGGACGACCTCGCCAATCGTACTGAACAAATCACGCTCAATGACTCGTCGAAGTGCCTAGAGTCGAAGAGCTCACCGGATCTTGCACCTTTTGTTGCGTCTCACCTGGAGGTGGTTTACAGCTCGCTCAAAGCCTTGCCCGGGGTTGATTTCTTCCGGGACATCCAACATGAGACTACTAACGACGGCAGTAACAATGGGGTTGTAGACCCCCTCGCTTCCCTAGCAGCGCTTCGAGAGTATATGGCTAGTCCGGCCTCTTCGGCAATGGGACCTGTCAAGCAGCAGAACTATTCTGCACCCATTAGTGACTATTTCATCTCTTCGAGCCATAACACTTACTTGACTGGGAACCAATTGTACAGCGATTCAGACGCCAGTGCTTATACAAATGTACGCATTTCCCCTAGTATTCCATAGTGGAACCACCTGAAAAAACCCTTGCTATCGAGGCGCATCCTGGTCCACGGAGTACCAACAATTGGGCTCTTAGGATTGGATGGTTCCTTCAATAGTGTAACCATGCCTTTCGGTGCCCCGTGCATCAGGCACCGGCGTCAACCCTAATCCAGACGTTCATATTTAAGTGGAAATAACTGATGACATTTTAGGTCCTTTTAAATGGATGTAGATGCGTCGAGATCGATGTATGGGATGGCGAGCGAAGCTCCGAAAGTGCATCTGCTGATGACACAAGCAGTAGTAGTAGCGATTCAATCTCTGAGAGAAAGATAAAGCAAGGGTCAAAAAGGGAAAGGCTCAAGAGTATGGCTAAACGACACTCACGCTTGGGGTCCATGTCAACCAAACTGGGGGGTCTCATAGGCCGCAAGTCATCTCCTGAGGACGTGCCTCTCGACAGCAGTGCCCCAGTGGATCCTGCGACTGAGGTCCCGCCACCCCCAGAGCCCCAGGTGCTTCATGGTCACACGCTTACAAAAGGGACCACATTCCGAGATGTGTGTTATGCTATCCGCGATAGTGCTTTTGTTACAAGTGACCTACCGGTGATTGTTAGCCTGGAAGTGCATGCATCTCTGGAACAACAACAGGCGATGGTAGAGATCATGGAGGAGGCCTGGAAAGGGATGCTGGTGGAAGTCACACCCGAGAAGGAGGCGACTGATCCACTGCCTGCACCGGAGGATCTAAAACGAAAGATCCTGATTAAAGTGAAATACGTGGCGCCGACGAGCGAAGACAAAAATGAGGAGACGCCAGAAGGCAATGGCGATGAGCTCGAGGCACTCAAGCAGCACGCCAACCAAGGTGACTTGAGTAGCACTGACGATAAGCCATCGGATGCACCCCCAAAGAAACCATCAAAGATTTTAGAAGCTCTTAGCAGACTGGCTATATTCACCAAAGGGTTCCATTTCAGTCACTTTGAACAACCAGGTAACTACTCTGATTGAACCTAACCGAGCCTAAGAAGGGCATTTCTTTAACTGTACGTGTAACAGAGGCCAAAGTACCCGGACACGTGTTTTCACTTTCAGAAAGTGCGGCCCGAGCAGCGCATGCGAAAGATCCCGAAGCCCTGTTTGAACACAACCGCAAACATTTCATGCGGATTTACCCATACGGTCTGCGGGTGAATTCCTCGAATCTCGACCCCAGCTTCTTTTGGCGCCGGGGCGCGCAGGTGGTGGCATTGAACTGGCAGAACCTCGATAAAGGAATGATGCTTAACAGCGCCATGTTCGCTGATGAGCAAGGTTGGGTACTCAAACCGCAAGGATATCTGAGCTCCGATGCACCCTCTACTATCGTGCGTCGTCAGCTAGACCTTTCGATAGAGTTTCTCGCCGGCCAGAACATCCCCTTGCCTCCAGGACACACCAACGAGAAGCATTTTCACCCCTACGTGGTCTGCGACTTGCATGTCGAGACGCCCGAGGACACCACTTCGCCTCACACGGAAGACGAGGGCGAGTCAGAGACCGAGAACCATAAACAAATGATCAAGAGTGCCTCGGGTGCCAGCCCAGACTTTGAAGGCCAAATGGTCCAGTTTCCAACTTTATCTGGGCTAGTTGAAGAGTTATCTTTTGTCCGGTATGTTTCTTCTCGGCGGCAGTTGCCTTCCGATCCCTCAAGCGGCGATCCTACGCCTTCAACCAAGGTATTGATGAAACTAATGACCCCACAGATTCAAAATTAAAGACGATGAATTCGGACGAGACTCGACAGCCGCATGGGCTTGTATTAGATTAGATCGCCTCCAAGAAGGCTACCGCCTAGTCCACCTGTACGACTGTTCAGGAGCAAAAACCGATGGCGTCCTGCTAGTTCGTATCATCAAACGGATCGTCTAACTTGTTTGTTGTTCGACGTTCTCAAGTCACCTGAGTGGCAAAAATAAAAAAACAAAATTGAAAGGAGACATCGAAGAAGCAAAAAATTAGGGGAAACCTGTATGAAAAAAGAAAAGATGATTGAAAGTCGGCATTGCAGATAAGCTGGACAAAATGCCAACGCATATGCAGCTGATCTCTTAACTCGGTGATTTCGTACGTCTGTGCGTCTTTTTATCGGATTATCATGAATCTCAATTTTCATTCCAGCTGGTTCGCATCAAAATAATACACATTTCCCCAAAGAAGATCAATCGTCCCCCCTGGCTAGCCAGCCAGCCACCAAACCGGTTATTCTGGAGTAATGATTTATTTCAATACAGCACACACTGCTCCATACACTTCATAGACTCATTTAAATCCTAGTTTTTGGCGCGAACAGGACTCGGTTGTTCGATTTAATATACGGCTACTCCGTACAGATTTGGTTAAAACCGGTTTGTACGGACGAGAACGGGGTGAATAGTCTAAATTTGCAAGTGCGACCATGTCCATGTCCACCTCCAAGGTTCCATCGTGAACCGCAGTGTCGGAGACAAGGGTAGATTCCAAATCACGATAGACAGCTGCCAATTTAGATTTAGGTTATGTAAATACGGATAGGTCATGCGTGATGGATCCCTATAGGCTGGAACGCAGTATTAGGATGGAAATGGAGGGGGCATGAGGGCCGAAGCCTGGGCCTTTGGACATGAATCGGTGGTAAGATACCTTTTCCACTGCAGAAAAACAATCCACATGACGTAAGAGTAAATATGCTTTGCTCTCAGATTTACCCGTTCTCGTGTTACGGACGGAGATAAGGGGTCGAACGCAAGGAGGAAGAAAATGAAGAAAATAAATCAAAGGAACACACACACACACACACAAAAAAAAAGGAGGGGTAACAAGAAAGGGAAAGAGGAAATAGCCGGAGCTGTTCTGATTTGATAGATGATCACCCGAAATTACTCAGACTCGACCTGTCAATTTGGATCAATATCGATAGGAAAAGCTGCCTCTCAAGCGGGCTTTCCTTGGCACACTAGTTTGACGCATGCCAGCTAAATCATGAATCGTTTTCCAGGTAATGCAATTGCCAGTCGTGGCTCTAGTCGTCGCCAACCGTTAACAAACGGTGAGGGACCTCGAAAGTGGCAGAAGCCAAGAGTAGTACCAACTGGCGACGCTTTGTATAAGCAAGCAGCCACCTGCAAGATGTCGGAGAATAAGTGCTGGCAAGACCAGGACAGCTCGCAAATTATGACCAGAAAACTACAGGGAAAAACCCTGAGGAGGGACGATTTTCTATGTATCCAATTCCGGGTTAATCATTAACCAAGATGTGAGAAATACACCAAGCAACTTCAGAGGTGGGGCCGAGATACTGATAGAGTTCAGTTTCGCAACCCAACTCAACCCAGACAGGCGGTAGTCTGCAGGTGGCTGAGGTGACTGGACCCAAGAAGGGAAAAGGGAAAAGGGGTTCTGAAGGTGTATTCCATTGTTGAAGTACCCATCACCTCACCCGTACCCGAAGCGCCGGCACTGATCTGCGCAGAAACTTGTCAAGGGTGCCACTGCCCGCGATCCTGCTATTGGTTCTTCTTGATTGGGACTGCATATCCTGTGAAGCACCGTGTTAAAAATAGGGAAGAGAAAAAGGGTAGAGATCATACACATACATACCCACAGCGCTGCAAATGGCAATGACAATAGAGAAAGAGGAGGAAAGAGCGGAATAGCGAACTCCCCCAAGAATAGGCGAACCAAGAGAAAGAGAGACAAAGACTTATTCCTGTTCCCAAACGTCATGACTGTCCCACGGGGTCAGCGTGCTAGCAAACAGACATTGGAGCGGTGGGGCTTGACGCTAGCCGCTAGGTTGTGATGGGGAAGCTTTAGTACAATGAGAGAGACCACAACCCAGGGCTGAAGTGGTCTGGGTGCACATTCTTCTCCCTGCAAGCAATGTTCACCTCGGTCCATACGGAGGACAGGGATGCATGTATGGGCCAAACCAATAAGAGATTTTCTAGCGTAGACCGGGTTCGAATAGGAGAGAAAATAAGATATGTGATGTGTGTGGTGCACCTTACTGCAAGCTGGCCAGAAGCCCCTCAATTCAACATCACGACGAGGGACTAATTTCGACCGAATACGGCCTATGTGAGGTAGACTCGCGCTGGCTTTCCAAAGTTGATGAGTGGCATGTACCTGTTGGTAACACAAGTTCTTGGTCCATTGTGCGTGATGGCGGTGGGATAGATCGCGTGCCATTCCAACATGACTCGCAACCAGTCACATTTCAGGGTTCAAGAGGGACCCAGATGGCCCAGTTGGACGGTTTACCGAATGTTGAGTATCCATGGTTAGCTGCATAAACGGTTTCCAAAATATACGCCGAAGACGTTCCTCTTTTCCGCACAAGGATATTCCTTTGCTTTTTCCTTTGCGCTTCCCCCCCTCTTCTCATCATCCGGACCCGCTTTTGTGCTTGGACACGTATGTTCCATGTAGAGAGCGGATCACACTGCGTGATAACCCCAGTTACTGAAATGCAATGCTTGTCATGAACGGGAACATCCGAATAGTTCGGGTCTGACATGACATGTTGGGTTTGCAGGGATTCATTATGCGAGTTGCCTTGATGCATTGAGTGTAACTAATGTCGTCCATCAATCGATCGATCGACCCTAACATGGAGATCTCCCGATGGCTCTGCTGAAAATTCGGATCTCAGCGAAGGTCTTTGATCCATCGAGTGCCGCTGAACTAGATAAGGGCCGGAGACTGGCGTCCCAGAAATCAGATTAAGCTCTCAGCATCCAACAAGCTGTGCACCAGAACTTGAACTTTGTTGGTCTTTCCTCTTTAAACTTTGACCGTACCCAATCTTCGGGACCTTGAGAGGCCTTTCACATCTCGGAGGCAACCGAACATCTCCCTTTTTTTGAACTTAACCAAAGTACTGGGTAGTAACATTTACAACATGCCGGTGAGTACACACGACAAAGTTATTTTCCCCTCAAAGAACATTTTCTGATCTATACACCAGATGCCAGGAAGGCGCTGCCCGGAGTGTGAGAAATGTGGAAAGGAGACCTGGGTGATCCCCGGAAAGAACTGCCATGTCTGCGGTACTCCTGTTGGTTGACGATGGCCGGTAAGCTTTAACAGCTAGCCATATAGAAAGTACCTTGCCCTGGACACCTATACTGATACTTTCCTGGCAGACCACTTGAAGACATTAATCAATATTGGGGGACCTAGGTACCTCTTTCTCCAGGGTAAAAGGAGGACAAAAACGCCATCCACTTCTAAAACACCCTTGAAAACCCTCAAATCGTCCTTTCTTTTCGTTGTTCCTTGGGGGCGGAACACATCGTGGAATGGTCAGGGACGACAGCGGCGGCAAGCACCAATTACTCCTCAGACAGGAGCCCTTAATCTGGGATGGGCCACAAAGCTGGGAAAGATTTGGAGACAGGACTTGTACGATAGTATGGGAGACCTAATGCAATGATAGAAGAGCGCATATTTGGCTCAATTGATGAAATATCCAGAGGAGGGTAGCGATCAAACAGTGAGGAGAATATACAACTTAGAAGACTTGATCAACCTCCAAAGTCACGCGTAGCCCCTTCCTGATCTGGCAGTGTTCATTGCCCGGTCATGCAGGCAAGCTCTACTACTACAATAGTACTACCAATAACTAAGATTCGCATCTATCAGTGACTTTATCGAGTGCTTACTCTGCCAGCTCAAATAAATACTGACTTTATGTACATCTGTCCTAAACAACGGAAGGCATCAACCAGAGAATCCACCTTGCTGCACAAAGAGGACTATAAGTCCATGTAAATGACTGGAAAAAACATCCATCCAATAAAACCAATCGAAGAATGTTCTCCCACGTGACGGTTTTCTGCTACGAATCAGGCAATCTTCTGGAAGGCTGAACGTCCATCCGACGACGTCATCGTCCTCTTCCCCGCCGTTCCAGAGACTCAACATACCATAAGTAAAACCCCCTTTATGAACGCTCATTTCACTCGAATAACGCTCTTCACGCCTCTTTTCACAAAGCTATAGATATGAGAATGACAAAAACACAGACTTACCCCATCGGAACCCGCAGCGAGTGCGAACGTCTCGTCCGAGACTGGGGTTTCCGACATATCTTCACCTGGTCCGATGGCAGGTAAGTCAATTACTAATTTAAGCATTCGACTTGGGTATACCTCGACTTGGGCTTATTTCTGTACGCTTTATAGCAATGCATATTACTCGCCTCATCGACACGCGGGCTTGACGACGCATCTTATTCGACAGGGTACCCTTACAATTACGTATCCCGAGGACAATGCTCGATTCAATAATGGGGAGGTTAAGAAGGAGACGTTTGGGGTTGGGGCCCGGGTCGATGTACCGGCTGGAAAGCTGCATGAGGTGTGGATTGGGGAAGATGGGTGTGAGTATGTGATTGGGGAGTAGAGCAGCTTGGATATGATGTGTGCATGGTGCACCGATTGACGATACGACTAACGAGACCCCAATGTGAGCGGCATGTATTTTGTATTCTTCTATCAAATCTATTAACAGTTGACCGCCTAATTCTCTAATTCTAAACGAAGTGGTATCACAAAGACTTTTAAAATCATAACTAGCACCCCTGATCCATGTCCAGCTGGATCTAGCTCGCTTTGCTCGTATATTAATGGATGAATCTAAAATCGAGTCTGGAAAAAGTTAGTTAAGAACCGCGAAAGGGGTCAGAGAGTCGCATACCGTTTGTTGCCCAGGTGCCCATTAGCAGCCAGATATTCCTCCCTCTCGGCGCTAGACATGACATCCCATTTTTCGGTATTCTTCCTGTGTAGGTCAGGCGTATTAGTATCTATATCCCATTGATCTAGATGGATTTAGTAGATAACATACTTGTTGCGCCACATGTAGTAGAATTTGGCTCCAATGAACACGAAAATGCTCCATACTGCCAACGCAATGAGAACCTTGTTTCCAGTGCGATAGTACGGTTTGTCATCTTCACGATAGATCTAAAAGAGCGAAGATCAACACATAATCACTTGTACGAGTGGCTGGAGGTGAGAGAGTTTACTCACATTGTTGGAGATAATGCTTGACGTCTGGACCATCATGTTGTAAACCGCGGTGGCAACTGTCCTCGTACGAACCGTGCCTGCGTTTCGGGATGTCATGGCGACAATAATAGCATGCACATACGGTGCTCCAATCAGTAGAACATTAATGATCCACCGAGCCCAAGGACTGGCATTATCTGGCAAGGTCTCGAGTGCGATCAAGAGAACCAAACACCAAATCATAGATCCGACTCCTAGAATCAATCGCTGGTAAAACCGCTCTGAGATCCAGGTCCATACCAGTAGGTTGATAATGAAAATCACATAAGCTGGGATTGTCAAAAGGTTCGACTCGAATGTATCGAATCCCAACGACTTCAGCTGCAGGGTGATATAGCTTGTTGCTGGCGAATTGGGGATCATCCACGTTAGTCCTAACAGGTAGATGGGCCACATGTCATAGTCACAGAGGGCCTCCCAAAGCATCTTCGGCGTCACAGCCTGTCGGTTGTGCATGCCTCCCTTGCTCGGGTCATCACGGAGCACTCGGTTGACCATGATTTTTTCTTCACGCTCGTTGAACCAGCCATCTTTGCCGCGAAACCCGCCTTTGGTCTGAGTAGGTGATGCCGGCATCCAGAAAGCTGCAATGATCGCGATGACTCCTGTGATCAGACCCTCGAAGGCAAACAAATACCGCCAGCCACCGGTACCATCGGGCCTCCGCACGTGTAAGAAGCCATATGCTAGGAATGCACTGACAATCGATGTTCCCTCGTAGGAAATCCAGAAATAACTCAATCGGATGGGTAACTCCTTGGACTTGTACCAAAAGGAGAGAAAGAGAATAGTATCCGGGATGCTACTATGTATTAATAGGAAATCAAATGAGACCTCAGGTTCACAATTCAACTCACAATCCACCCTCAAAAAGACCCAACAACGCCCTACAGACATAGTATGACTTTTTCCCTGAAAGGAAAGCCTGGAAGGCGGCGATCAAACTCCAACAAAGCATCTGGATCGGAATCCACCGATCTGGTCCGATTTTCTTTGAGATCAATTGGGAGGGAAGTTCCGCAAACAGGAAAACGAGGTAGAAGATTGTTTGGCCGGTGTTGTAGTCGTTCGTGTTCATGCCCAGGTCGCCCAGCATATTGTCGGACATCGCCTGAACGATATTGCCTCGGTCGAGTTGTAGTGCAAAAAAGGTGACACAAGCGAATGTACAGACGCGTAGATCGATCTGTCGTTGTTATCAGTCTGGGTAAACCTAAACGAGCGACCGATCCAGCAATACCTTTCTTATGAGCTTCTTCTCCTCCTGCTCTCCCCATTCAAAATCCGGATCCCAACGATGTATACCTTCATAGTCGTCGATCGGCTTGTAAAATCTCGGGTCTTCAGTGGTATCGAAAGCACCCTCGCTTATATCCTTGACCCGCTTGGGCGCCGCGACAGGTAGCGTCTCGGAGGATGACCCTGCTGAGACCTGTTTCGAATCGTCTTTTACAGGCTCAACATTGGCAGTCGCTTCTTTGTGGTTGTCGGAAGCCATTTTGCCAGTATGGTTAGATGCGGCGATTGCCCGACAGACTCAATGATGGCAATGGATGAGCTGTTTCAATTACAAGGGCAGCATATGCAATTAAATAAATATTACTTCGTAGCTATCGCTAGACGAGGGAGTAGTGGTTCTATCACGCAATCGCAATTTTGCACTTAAGGCTGAAGCTAGTTGAGACTACGCGACGAGCATGCACCGTGAATAGTTATCCAAGGCCAATTAGGACATGTAAACATAGAGCCTAGGATTTTATCGATAGGATGCTGCGGATCGCGGCGAACATCTGCATGGCTGAGAAGCAGGTAATAACCCCACTGTCTGATAAAGCTTTAGTAAGTTAAGGAAACCGAAGCAATCCTTGATTGTATTGGACCAATCATCCAGGACCCATTAGGGGATACATAGTGGACACCATCACGCAAATGGAACAACACTGACGTTATGAAAGGCGAGTCATGTCAACGGAAAGAAGCAGGGATGTCATTAAGCGTTTGATCTGGACTGGTGAGCTAGCAGCAATTGCCGACCGTCATCTGTTTTACCGCAGGAGTCCATGGTAGTAGCAAAGGGAAGCTGGTTTGCTGCCTTGTGGGCAGCGCAAAGGAGAGCCAATTTCACCATCAGATTGGCTTATGGTGGCATATTTCGCCATCACCATTGCAACATTAGGGGGGGGCTCTGATTGGCGGCTCGTGCACTATGGTAGGACAAGCTGCATAACATGTTCAATCTAAAGGATTGGCGTCTCTGATTCTTATTCACATTCACATACTGCGTATGAAATGTAATTTGTCGGGTTGCCTTTTGCGAGGCTCACACGTGCGAAAAGCAAACGGTTGCAAGAGGCACTCATTGTAACCACAATAGATTCCATGCCGAGTGGCTCCTTCAATGACCCTCTCTGTCCAGGGAGATGGCGGAGGCCCACTCTCGTGTGCTTCGTATACTAAATTCCCCAACGGAGGTAGCTAGATTGCAACTTAGGGTTGCGCGAATGGGTCGTGCTAGCACGTCATACTTGGCCCGCAGTTGCAACAACAACGGCCGCGTATCAGTTTAGATAGCGAAAGAATGGACCATATTCTACTTGTCGTCAGTCTTGAGTATTTCAGTTTTCTATCTACCCAACGAAAATGAGACAAAAGTTTGTCGCCTTGATCGGTTCGAATCCAGAACTTACTTAGCATTGGACGAACGGCCGATAAAGCTCTGCGACGCCGAGTCAGCGTACAATGGATAGGCTTTCGCTCCGCAAATCCTGTTCTATCACGCAATCAGATCACTTTGTGATTCACCAGTCAACTACTTAGCATTGGATGTACTTGGCTCGTTGCGGCAGTCATCACCAGTAACCCCGCGCGCCGCGTGAAATTCCTTGCAAGATGTACTCTTGAGCAGGGCGTGATATTGAACATACCCCGCAAATATTGCACAATCATCGGACATCAGACGGATAATCGGATCTGGCCTGGGCGATTAAATGTGATGCGATGGGTATATCTAGGAGTTAGCCCCCTGGCGTTAGATCAAAGCTTGTTAGAACAGAAGACAAATCGAAAAAAAGAAACATCAACTTTCACGCAAATCTACAAAGATGGCTCCATCTATAACCGAGACTGTCTCACTCCGCTCGGCACCAAAGACCTCTCTTAGAACCGATGCTGGTCACAACAAGGAGAATGGGGTAGGATACCGTGAAACATATCAGCATGACAATGAGATCAAAGGAACCGCAAAACAGCCACCGGCATCTTTCCCGAACTATCTCCCCGTCTGGGATAACGAAACAGAGAAGTATAGGACCCTGATATTGCACCATGTTTAGTCGCTCGAGCCCAGCATCTCACCCGCTCGATAGATACCCACCACTTCAACCATTTGAGCACTATGAGCATGGAAAGGATGCCGACCCAGCTTTCCCAGATCTCTTCCCTGAGGGCAAGGGCGAGGTGGAGGAGCTTACCCCGACCATTGGTAGCGAAGTTCACGGTATCCAACTGAGTCAGTTGACCGATAAGGGTAAAGACCAGCTGGCTTTGTACGTCGCCCAAAGGAAAGTTGTCGGTATGTTATAGCATATAAAGACGAATGATTCTTGTCACACTTACTGACGGAGTTTTTCAGCTTTCCGAGACCAGGATTTCGCTCAGCTCCCTATCGAGAAAGCCCTTGAGTTTGGTGGTTATTTCGGTAGACACCACATTCATCAGAGCTCTGGGGCACCTAAGGGCTTCCCCGAGATCCACCTCGTTCACCGTGGAGCAGACGATAGGAGTGGAGCTGAATTCCTGGAAACCCACACCAACTCGCTCACTTGGCACTCTGATGTTACCTTCGAGAAACAGCCTCCTGGGACTACCTTTCTGTACCTGTTGGATGGCCCGACAAGCGGTGGAGATACTCTGTTCTGTAACATGGCCCAGGCTTACAGACGGTTGTCACCCGAGTTCCGCAAGCGATTGCATGGTCTGAAGGCTGTTCACTCTGGTGTCGAGCAGGTTAACAACAGTCTGAACAAGGGTGGTATTGCACGACGCGACCCAATTACCACCGAGCACCCGGTTGTGAGGACACATCCCGTCACTGGGGAGAAAGCTCTCTACGTGAACCCGCAATGTGAGTTCTCGCTTGAAACAGTGTAGCCGATACAGAGTTTCTAACAGCAATTAGTTACCCGATACATCGTTGGATACAAGAAAGAAGAGTCCGACTTCCTTCTCAAATTCTTGTATGATCATATTGCCTTGTCCCAAGACATTCAGACTCGAGTAAGGTGGCGGCCGAATACTGTGGTTGTTTGGGATGTAAGTATATGTACATACGACCATTTTTATGTACGGGGTATTAATTGCTTTCTAGAACCGAGTCGTTGCACACAGTGCCATTTTCGACTGGGAGGATGGTCAAAGGCGTCATCTCGCAAGAATCACGCCACAGGCAGAAAGACCGTATGAAACGCCATTCGAAGGGTAAACGCCTGTGACTTTGCTATGTTTCAGGTCACCGCAGTGGAGATACGAATATGATATCGAGATACATGATATTATATATAGAGACGATCTATGTTGACGAATAAGAACCGATTATTGGCACTCTGATAGGCATTGCCTTCACAGCAGAGACAGTTTCTAGTTAAATTGGAAGCAGTAAGTCTCACAGCCCACGAGCCTGAGCGTTTAGAGAACGTAGAACAGCTTGTCAACTTTTCCAAGGATTGCCGGTCTCGGTTTGTAATCCGTTTAAAATTTCCAGGGCTTAGCTTATGATTGATACTAAACGTGCGCCCTTCATTTTTGAAGTTTGTTGCAACGGTTTACTTCAAAGAAGTGCCCAGGGTGATGGTCTAAGACGGCCAAGGAGATGTCTATTTAGACCGGCATGGTACGCTGCCCGAGGTCTCTTGTGGATTTTCATCGGAAGGACTAGGAGGAATTATCAAGATTGCTGGAGGTGCTAAATGATAACGCAATGACGGCTTTTCGGTGAGTTCAATGTTCGCCAACTCCGCACTCATAGTTCCCACATGTTTAGCAGCCTTCCTAGACTTGGTGGCGCTTGAAATGCGGGAGTGACCGGGATGTTCTACTTCCTTATGTTCTGCAGACACATCCTCCAGGTGTTCCCAGGTGATATCGCTCTTGCCACTTTGGCTGGTTGCTGTCGGAAGTTGTAGTTCGCGGCTGTCAGTCGCCATTTGAGGAGCGAGGATTGGCAAAAGGCCAAGGTTTATATGATTTGATCTGTTGCGCAGTTGACGAGTATCGAGAGGCGCCCATGGGCTGTTGGGGGTAAGACGCGTAATGATCTCTCTTCTAAGAAGATACGTTAGAGGTTATGCCAGTTGAGGAATGAATCGATGGATGAATACTAAAGTGACAATGCCAAGGGAGCAACGGAATGCAGAGTATGAAGCAGAAGAAAGCCAATTCACTCTGGAATGGGAATGTGGTCCGGTGACATCCGCCTGCATTCCCAAAGAGGAAGAAGGCACCTGACGATTTTTTGTCTCCAAACGAAACATACCAACTCACTTCACAACCACCTCTTCTCAAGCATTCTTTGTCCGGTCATGTCGATGCATGATGCCAACTTTCCATTCTCTAAACTCCCTTGCTGATTTTGGTAGCATCATGTTCCTACTCTTCAAGGTTTTTACGATAGCAGACAAGACACTGGATGGCAGTCGAAGTTCCTCCAGGGATAAAGATGAGGCCTTGCCACGATCCGGATGAAGCATCCCATCCACATCGACAACATCCTGGAATAGGATTTTCATGGCCCGCTGCGCAGTTATACTGTGGTCCGAACTAGAATTCGAATATCGCATGTCCGGATTGAAGACCCAGATCTATACGCCAAGGAGTCACAAACAGGTATCTAAAATGAAACAAGACTGAAGGACAAAGAATCGACATACCAGCAGCCCATCCCCTTGCCCACAGTGGAGAACAAATCGTCGAGCGCTTTCTCTCTCAATCAACTCCAACAATTGAGCTGCCACAACCACCTCTAAAGAATGGCATTCCCATTCTGGGTCTTCGCACTCGCCTTCCGAAAACCGCTTGCTTACCGATAAGCTTGTTTTAAATAGTCGCCATCCTTTAGCAACTATGTCCTCAACGCCCACTAGGCTATTACAGTTCTCGCAAAGCAACTCCATCTGTACTTCTGTTGGAGAGGCTGTTGTACTCTTTGTTTCAACCTAATAGAATATGTATATCAGCAATTTGATGCTATGCAAGCTGCAGAATTAGGGAAACATTGTGGCTTGATTATAGAGCGCATATGAATATCAGCAATTAATATATTTGTGAGGTACTACAGTTTGCTGTCTGTTTCTTGACCATCCATTGATGATTCAGGGTAGTCATCCAACCTATTCCCAGATTTCTTTCCCACATGTACCTCGTTATAATCACGTCGATCCCATGACTTTGGGTGAGCAGACAGAATCAACGGAGAAATGCAGCGAGGCGAATCTTGATCCCGAGTCATACACGCTAAAGATCGAATGGCAACCACGGCGAAGTGCGAAATCCATCACGAAGAAGATAACTACACCTGGCTGTGATGCCATTCAAACTCCATAACAGATGTCTGACCATATTAGGAACCAAGAAGCAGTAGTTGTAGGGCAGTTGTATCGAAGACCAGAGCATGGTTATGAAATGGCCTCCTTCTTTTTTGCCCATGTCATGCATTGGGGTAGGGTTGGAGTATAAGACCTAGGGATAGAGTGCAAAAGTACAACAAACAACAATCCCAGTTAAAAATCACCCGGAAGAGGTATTCATGCTTACCTGTTTCAAGCCTCTACAGTCGGAGTCCGTGAGCAGAAAAGTCGCGACGTCCACAAGAACAGTCCCTGCAGTTGCGACAACCTGATTCGCAGCACCGTAACCCTTAACTGTAGCATTCTGGTCTTCAGCTGTAGCACCATTAACA
The DNA here is from genome assembly GCF_000184455.2 of Aspergillus oryzae RIB40. Lineage (NCBI taxonomy): Eukaryota > Fungi > Ascomycota > Eurotiomycetes > Eurotiales > Aspergillaceae > Aspergillus > Aspergillus oryzae. The sequence goes on along the minus strand of NC_036435.1, from coordinate 2,460,945 downwards.
TGCTCGTGACCATGATCATGACCCTCATGAGGATCCGGCTTGTGACAGTGCCAGAAATCCATCATCTCAGCCCAATTCCCACTAGGCAAATCCTTCCACATCCACCCCTGCATATCCTTCTCTTCAGCACAGGAGCCACGCGACACATGCGAATCGAGAAGAATATTCTTACAATGGCGACAACAAAGCCTAGTACAGGAGGTCATGTCGATCGCGGTCCACGGCACAAAGCTATCCATATGTTCTTCTCTCGAGAGCAACGAATTATCTTCGTCATCGATCTGCATTCTAAACGAGTATTCCTGCTGACCAAGCCCGCGGTCCCGCGGATCCTTAGCTCGCTGTCCAGCCACGCTCAAGGCCAGCCGAGACGCTTCATTAACACGAGCTGGTAATTTGATCGTGTCTGTGGCATCTTCGTGTGGCGATGGGAGAGATACTGTTATGGCACGACGCGAATCGGATAGACAGATTTCTGGTCGAACATTTTGCGATCGCATCGCCTCCGGAAGTGATACGTAGAGAGTAATGTGGCGGATGTTAGGAAGAAGTTCGGCGTGTAGACAGAGCGCAGCAGGCTCGTTTTCTTGGTGCACTGCGGACATTATATGGAAATATATGCGAATGTATGGTCTGATTGAACTGCTAGCTGCCTTTATTAGTATGGTCTTTGTTTAAATCTATTTATGCACGTAAGCTGTAGCAAACGACTGTGGTTAAGAATATTGAGAGATTATGGTCAAATTGCTCGAAGATTACTCCAAACAAGCTCTAAACACGTATCACGTGTTATTGTCCATGACGTTAATGCCTCAGGCACATATGTAGAATCTATGGAGTACTTGATAATAATGTCAACACCATAGAATGTAGTGATTTGTATGAAGCTTATGATAAATATTATCTAATGGATGGAACAGAAATTTAAATCTGAAACTCAATGTGATATCAACGATGGTTCCAACCCCAACCCAATTCTTTTGCAGATGTTGTTTGTCACAAATTGATCAGAAAAGAAGCAAAAACCGGACGTTTCCAATGTCCAAAAGCATGCTTATCGTACATTACGTCGCCAGTCACTATGCCAATAGAGTCAATTTCAGCGAAGACGACTAAAGCAAAATTGCCATTTCATCAAACAAATCCTCCCCAACCATTGAACTCCTCACCGAACTTGACAGCTGCTTTTAAGTAGTACTGTTCCGGGTCTCCCCATGTTGCAGCAGCTTCCTTACACGCGCGAATTGCCTTGACATAGTGCGCGTCTGTCGAATGTTCACCCTTGACGGCCTTCTGCGCCGTCCATTTCCAGTCTCTTCCCTTCAATTCGTAGTCCTCAATCTGTTCGAGTTTTATTTCCGGTCTTAGTTGCGCAATGTATACGACCAGAGTGAGAAGCCACCACTGCCTGACGAGCGCGTATTGAAACCGTGTTGGGATAAGTGGTAGGAGAATACGGACGGCATGGCTGGTTGTCAACGTGTGGACGAGGAAAAAGTCATACTTGTCCGATGTTTGAGATTGAGTGGCGGCTAAAAGAGCCACGGCGAGCTCCTGGCTTTCGCGAAATTGTTTCACGGGATCCTCAATCTTCCACGCATTCCAATGATTGAGGAGTGCGGCTTCATGGTGACGTAGAATCGTGTCCATGTTGTTGTCACCTGGGGTTCCGAAGAGGCCGTTGAACTGTTTGTCGGCTCGTACCTTGCTCAGAATCTCGAGTAGGGATGTGGAAGAGTAGAGAGACTCTGCCTGTGAATAAGAAGGATCGTCTATATACTTATGCATTTTCCCGTAACACGTAGCTGCAAGAGCTAGGGCTTCCATGGCGACTTCACGGCTGGACATCTCGAATGCATAGGCGAGGTGGATTAAGGGGTGACCAACTAAACCATGTCAGCTTTATTGAACTGTCAATAGTATAGCTGGGATCATCGTACGGTCATCAACAAGGGAATTGAATAACGGCTCCTTCCCAGAGAATAGATAATCTGCGAGGACTTGCTTCCAATCATATCCGTGACGGACAAGTTCGTCCTCAAAAAAGTCCACAAATGCTCTTTGATATCTAAAATGGCATTAGATAGGTCTGTCTGTTAAAAGGGTAGCTCATGTGTAAGCCCAAAGATGCAGTAAGAATACATACTCTCGATAGCCCAAGTAGTCTCTCCAGTCATAGGTACTGATTTCACCTGGGGAATCAACCCAGGGGTCTAAAAGCTTAGACTCGGCCTCGTAGATACGGTTTAGGTCATCGACATCTGCTCCTTGCAGGAAGGAAGAGCTCAGAATCTACGTAGAGTCAAATCTGCTTTTGATTTGAAAGATATAATAGAGTATGGCTTACATGAGGCGCATGGTTATGGAACTTCCGTTCGTTGTACAGTATGGAGTAGTTGGCATGGTTCAGCTTCAGCAAATGTTTTAAAGCCCGAGCCGGTTTCTCTTGTGCTGTATCAATCTCTTGAATCTTGACTGACGGGATATCGATGAAAGTTCGATCGCGCCATGGCAAGAAGCTCTTTAAGGAAGGCAACGAGATAGATAGCATGGCTATAACAGTGGAGTGAGTAGTATGGCTCCTGTGTAGAGCTTCTCAAGTTGGGTTCAACTTTTAACGGTGTCCGGTGCCCTGAGGCCTTTTTAGATTGTTCAAGCGGTATTACAATATATTATACTAAAATGAATCGCGCCGAATGCTGTCGTTCTGGTGATCCCAGCAAAATGTGGGGAAAGAAAGTTGTTGGGACGAATTGGATGAGGCCTTGGTGGCCTGAGGGCCTTAGGTGACTCTGTCTGACGTCACCCGTTCCTGTAAACCAAATTCCAATTGAAGATACATTTGAGTTCTATATTCTGTCGTGTAGGGTCATAATAAGCTAAGTACTAGTATATCGAGGCTTCTTAGTCGTTGTAATCTCATTTCCCATCGCTTTTCCCATGGGTTTCAGTGGTCCCAGTGTGCGTGGGCACTTCCTCAATTACGCCTGCAAGGATATCCACATCAGCCCGTGGACCAGTGAAGTTCTTGCGGCCATCAACAACCCATTGGAATGTCGAGATGACAAGAATGATTCCAAAAGCAGCGACACAGTAGTCTAGTAGCACGTATTCTGTCAGCAGACCCTTCGACAATGAACTCAGATACAATTGGAGACACTCACTCATACTGCTACCGGTCGCAGGAAGCACTGGAGGGAAGAGGAATAGCACAGTCGTGAGACTGATGTAGGCAAGAGAAATCTATAATTGGTGTTAGCTAATGGTCCTGCCCTAATGATTCTGGCCGGGCGTACTATGTTGGCGATCCAGCCTAAAGTATTCGGGAGAACAAATGAGCGTTCAGGGAGCATAGTGCGACCACGTATGCAGTTCACTGCAATCGGAATACCGTATGCGATATCAAGCATCACTACTGATGATGAGATAATTGCGTTGAACGCACTGCTCTGGTTAGTAATCATGTAGTGCTATAGTGCGTTAATGATGGGGAAGCTTACCTCGAAGACCCAAGGAAAATAAGCCCGAAGACCGTGATAACAGCAAACGTCAGGTACAGCGCGTTCAAGGGAACATTGAGCTTTGGATGAACCCTAGAAAAGAAGGGGGAAGCAGGAAGACCGCCATCTCTGCCCATGGCCATCAGTTTTGCTTTACAAGAGGTATTACTCAGAGACCATCATATTTACCTTGCAAAAGCGTAGATCATACGGCTACTGGTGGTCATGATACTCGTGGCTGCGAAAAGAATGCAAACCAGAGGGAACCTAGGGTTTATCAGTTAGTTATGTACCTGGCACTGATAGCCAGAAAAGGGACAACGTACATCAGAAGACAGATTGACCCAGCATTGTTCCCCGTTGCATCCTTGAAGATCTGCAGAAGACATCCTGCAGCAGAGTCGATGACTTTGTAGATGTCACCGGCAACAAAGAGGAGCACAATCAAAAAGATTGAACCCGTCACCGTACCGATACACACGCACCCTATCATAACCTTGGGGCCCACGACAGATGGATTGGGGATTTCTGTAACAGATCAATTAGTAACGCGGCTTTCCGTACGTTGTGTATATATTGCATACCTTCGATCATATGGGCAACCCCATCCTATACATTGATCAGTAACTGTATATAGAACTGAGCAGATGACGATGACTCACAAATCCTGTAAGACCGAGTCCACCTTGGAGAAGCTACGTATGAGTTAGAAATGCAATTCGTCAGTGAATTCAATGTGCACAACGTACTCCAAGTAGCCAAGCAACACCATCCGGCCCTACGGTCAATTAGTCTCGGTCCAAATTCTAAGCAGGGAGAGATAGAATCCACATACATCCTGTTTCATTGATAAATTTTCCAAACACAAACCTGATTTGGTCAGTACGCTTGACAGGGAACCGGGAATATGAATGTGAGCCTTACTCGCCCGAGTTGTAATTGGGTGACGAGCATGCAAGAAGCGTTATCGAGACGATTGCAAATCCGGATAAGGACCAAATGACTTGAGTTTGATTCAGCACTTCTGTCCACTATGGAAAGACATAGGAATACAGGTCGAACTTACAAGCACCCTTAGTGAAGTACGGAAGACCATTGTTCATTACGGCGTTGATGATAAATGCAGCGATATTATAACCAGTATAAATCAAAAATTGATGCCAACGTTGGGCTTCAAAAGTCTAGTGGTAATAATCAGCAAGGTCATCCTAGTGTAGTATGGGGTTCTTACCGGATTCATCAACGAGATTATGCCCAGAATCAACTCACTACCCAACAATCCACCGGTGGCGGTCAATGCAAGCTGGACTAATTAGTCCTGATTGTTCCTAATATTTATCATGACAACTTACCCAGCCAGAAACGTTGGCCCAGCCAGTGATCCATGAAAGTATGGGCATCCATCGTTCCCAAGAAACTTATGACGTTCAGCATACTGTATATAAGGGGTGACTATAATGGCGTTGAACACTTACTAACTATTAGGCCAAAATGTTAGTCACGACTCAAATCGAATTTTTTCAAAAAGATGACTAGCAAAAGCTTACCTGCAACCCAATGGTATTGTCCACCAGCCCTGCATTCACAGTCAGACGAGACAAAAGACGAAATGTATGACCGGGTTGTACTCACGTGGGATAGGCGGACAAGAACTCTGCAAGCGAACTTGCTATACAGAGGTTACATACACCTGCAGTAACTAAGCCTGTAGAGAACTAAGTGAGTAGGGTGCTGTATATAGTATTTTTTAAAAAAAAAATAAAGAGATGGAAGAGAAGCACGACAGCATAAAGGATGGTCATCTTACCCCAAACCACGCTTACACAGCCTCCAGACGGCAGGCTAAGAGATAAGCTCGCCGATAGAGCGGTCCAAGACTGCAGCCGGAATTAAAGTTAATTACTTTCCAAGGTCTCGTGGCTTGGTGTGCCTTTTCCCAACGTCCTCCTGCAGCATCACCCAATGGCGGAGGGGTCTTTGCGTTCAGTCACATACATTTAGAATAGCAAAGGCCAGTCCTAACATAGACCTGAGTTAGGTACGCAAGAGAGTCAGTCTCGATTCGATCAAATAAGATGCGTAGAGACACTGGAACATACAAAAGTGAGAAATTTCGCTTCAATTCGGCCTTATGGCCCATGGCTGCCAACTGGGCATCATCGTCCCCCCGAATGTCTTTCATGGCGGACGTATCGGCCATTGCAAAGATAGTTGATCCCGAACAATGTTGAAATCGAGAAGACAATTGATCAAAGACCTAACCAGAAAAACCAGAATGGGAGGAAATACTATCAAAGGGGATCAACTCAGTTGGACTAGGAATTGGAGGGTACTGATCGCGCGAAGGGGAAGAGATGAAGGTGGAAAAGAGGATAGAACAACACGCCACAGACACAACCCTTCACAATGAGACACACTCATCCCTTTTCCTCCACCGGCGTCTGTCATTCTCGGGGGAGATAACCCAACATTTCCCCAAACTCGGCCATCAAGCGTTCTGGGAAAACCGGGTCCACCGCGGATTGCGGGGGATAGTGGCGACAGGACCGCGGTTACCTAAGGTGCAATGGGTCAATCTCACCGTAGATAGCGACATACTCCGGAGTAGCTCCGATAAGAAAAGCGTGTAGAAGTCCATGGATGGGGCAGATCAGAGGCATATTTTGTCACGCCGCGCCATGATTCGTCGTCATCGCCGAGTGCCAGGCGCCGAAGGCCAGTGAGAACAAGTCAATTGGTGGATCAGCAGTGATTAAGGTATAGGATATGGAACCCAAGCTTCGGTCCAGAGGAACCGCAGCCTTCCGTTGGCTATTCTTGGTCTGGTGCAGCCGATGGGGCAGCGATGGTGCGGGAGCTTGTCTTATTGTAATATCGAAATATAATGGAAAGATAGATAACTATGAACAGGACGAGAGATACGGACGTTATCGAGAGGGCTGAGTCATTTAATTCAGCCGTTGATAAGGCCGTGTGGAGTTCATCAATATGTACGTCTGATAATTGAATACATAAATCCCCGACTGTGCCTCAGGCCCCGATTATCACGGGACAGGCAAAGAATCTTCCCGAGCATCATAGCCAGTCATCATCAAATGTAAAATTATATACACATTTCCAAGGCCTTGATCCATACCTATACACAACTAGTACCAACCCCAATCATATTTCCAACAAGGTCAATGCGCCTGAGCATCAACACCTGTTTACTTCGAACTATCACCATCGGCCTGAACAAGATGGTCGGTCCGAACGATGTAGTCCTCATCGCCATTGGTAGCGCCATCTTCCTCACTAACATCATCGTAGTGGGAAATACTTTTGTCGGCCCTTGAGCCCGAAGTGGGACCATCAAAAGAAGAATCGGAATCGTTACTAGGAGCAGCGACGGTCTTATTCTTCGACTTCGCTCCGGCGCCAGCGGGGCTCTTGCCTTTCCCTTTACTGCTAGTCGAGTGACTACTCACGCTCCGCATGGGTTGCTGTCCATTTTTCCCCTTTCCTTTGCCGCTACCTATAGGGAGGTGGTCACCATTCGTGACAGGCCCACCCATACTACCATTCAGTTGGTCTCCCAGCTCGAGTGCTTCAAGAGCATCTGCGATAGTTCGAGGTGGCTGCGCCCCAGAACTGCTGCCTGAATCTTGTTTCTTATCAACAGACTCGAATGTCTGTCGGATACGTTCGAAATGCTCCAGCTCTTTGGCACTGCATGTCGTTAGTCTTCATTTGTTTCGCAAAACCTATAGCAACACATCAATAAAACATACCTAACACTGGGAACGAGTTCGTTCTGTGCCTGAATGAAGTCCTCCTCCGCAACCGTAACCGTTACATCTTCCGGTGTGGCAAGGTGATCAAAGAAGTAAGCAGTGCTGACCGGTTCCCCTGGCAGCTGTTTGATCTTCTCATCCACCGCTGTTGCCTTCCGGGTGATAGCCTTTAGCATAGCATCGGAACACAGGGCATACAAGTCGGCACCTGTGTACGTAAGAGGCAGCTGATCCGCAACCCTGCGCAGTGATACCTCAGGTGCAAGAGCAAACTTTCTTGTAAGCGCTTCTAGAATTGTGGCTTGTTTCTCGTGTGTGTCAGACACTCCAAGGTAGAGCATCTTGTCGAAACGACCGGGACGTAGGAGTGCCGTGTCCAACAAATCCGGACGGTTTGTAGCGCCAATTACAAAGACACCACCGCTGTTTTCCTCACCACCATTCATACCATCTAGTTCGGCAAGAAGCTGACTGACGATACGGTCCATTACACCACCGCTATCTCCTTGGTTTCCACGCTTCGGGGCGACCGAGTCCAGTTCATCAAAAAACACAACACACGGGCGAGCATCCCGAGCGCGTTGAAACACGCGCCTAACGTTTGCTTCGGATTCACCGATATACATATTAAGTAATTCAGGTCCCTTGACAGAGAAGAAGTTCAAAGAGAACTCTGTGGCAATCGCCTTGGCAAGTAAAGTCTTTCCAGTACCTGGCGGTCCATAGAATAAGATACCACTGCGTTTCTTCATGCCTTTGGCGAAAAGTTCAGGTCGCTCTAAGGGCAGCTGGATGGTTTCAATGAGAGCATCCTTGACGTTTGTCAAACCACCCACATCGTCCCAGCTAACGTTCGGGATTTTTGGCGCGCCGATTGAATCAGCAAAATTCTTCCTCGCGGCATCAACTGCCGCGTCAAAGTCGGCCTTGGTAACACCTCGGGCTGCATCACCCCCGGAAACAAGAACGTCCCTGGTGCTAACTTTTGACTCCGAGTTTTCGCTTGCGGCTTCGGCTAACTTCTCCAGACGTGCAGCTCTCACAGAAGAAGCACGTTCAACAACGTCAACCAGATCTCCTGCAACTAAAGCAGCAGTTTTAAGCGCCACTGAGCCTAGATCTACATCAGGGGAGACCTTGATGCCTCGTTCAGAAACAGCATTGTGGAGGATGCCTTCACGCTCTTTTTCCTCTGGTGCCATCATCTCAAACTCATGAGTAAACAAGCTGCGAATGCCCTCCGGGATTTGTTCGACATCTGTTGTCGTAGCCACTATGACCCTTGCATCAGCCACGATCTCATTCATAGCGGAAATGATCCTGTCCGCCGTTAAGACCTCAATGTGCTTAATCAGAAGGGCTGTGCAGTTGGCTCCACAATGGAATGCGCGGTCCGCTCTAGCCTTCAGATATGCCTCGGTTTTCACGTCGCCACCGTTCGCTCCGCCTTCGGTTAATATATCGTAGGAGTCGATGGTGAAGGTATGGAGACCAATATCTGCGCATGCTCGTGTTGCAAGCGTAGCCTTTCCTATGTGCCTTTGCTGGGATCTCAGTAGAATTACGACGGGTTTCATACCGAGCTGGATGGCGCGAGGGCTTGTAGCTACCGACATCAAGTCTCGGATGCGCTCTTGGAGAGGCGGTACATACGACTGCGGCGATTCAGTTACCAAACCATGAGGGGTTTGAACGTCGCCAGCAGCCTTTGGCACGGCCTTCACCCCAAGCCAGTATTCCCAGCCATTGTTCAGAGTTCCCGGGACTCTGCTCACATCGCTCCCAGCCTGTACCATTCTAGTGGTCGCCGAATCAATGATAGCAACACCTCCCCACTGGTCTTCTCTCGCTTCGTCTGGCTCATCCGACAAGCTAGGAAGCACTTGTCCAACGCGAAACCAGGCGACACCAACCTTTTTCGATCCAGCGCGATCAGAATCTACCACCTGACCTAACCGGGTCGTAAGATCATCATCCGGAGCTGCCCCGTCGCTGGCAGCAGGTCCCGCGAACACAGCTCTACCGAGACCTTCATCAACGCTGATTCCCACGAGGTCTCCGCTTTTAAGAAGGCGCCGTTTGGACTCAAAATATTGTTTGAGCCCGGCAAACAAGGCTGGTTGGAGAGCGCGATCCATGGAAAGTGGGGTAGATACTTTGAGCAACGTCACTTCCTTTGCCAATGGTGGATTTCTGGCCGAGCTTGCCTTCATATGGTTCAGAAGGCCGGGTTTCGTACTCCCATTGCCTCCAAGGAATGTCATCGGTGATATGCGAAGATATTTCGGGTTTTCCAGGTTGTTCAGGAGGAGAGGAGGAACAAAGACTGAGGGTGTCAAACGCAGCGGAGGGCGTTGGGAGATGCTTGAGCGTCTCTCCCCAGACTGGCTGATTGAGTACCGGGGTTTGGCAGATGGCAGGCCGGGCAAACCATAGATTTTGACCGCACGCCAATCACCAGCATCTTCATTCTGTTCATTGAAGCTCCCCAGTTTTATGGAGGCGAATATATTGGATTGCGGCTCTTCTGTGGCCTCGAGCCTCACCCAATCCCCAGAAAAGCAGCCTATCTTCGCAAGTGTATTGATATCTACAAATATGAACGACTCAGAGTCGTCTTCTTCCCGCGGCCTGGGGTGCAAGAGTTCATTGGGTATGCCACGGAGTAAACCCTCCGCCTTAAAGACCTTACCACCGCCAACTCGTCCGAGACGCATAGTTGACGAAGTAAAGTTTGAGGCTACGGATCCTGGAGTATGGATGCCGTCCGTCCGTCGGCCGCCTGCACGTGGAGTTGCAGTCATCGCAGACATGACACCGGATTGAGGCAGTTCAGGGGCAGAAAGAGAAATCATATCATCCAAAGAATCATCCGATGTGTCGCTCATGTTCCCTCCAGAGCCTTCTGTCTCCGACTCATCAGCGGTAGAGGTACTGTCCACCTCTGTGTTGCTCTCTGTAGCCTTTTCTTCAGCAGCCGAGTAAAATTGCTCGTTGGAAGTATCATCAGCCTCATCTTCGGCTACCTGCTTGAGTAAGCCTGAGCCTGACCTCAAACTTCGTTGGGTCCGAGGGCCATGCGGCCGGGCTTGGACCAGGACGATTTTGGTCGTCGGCATTAGCAGACCTTGGGAAACGGGTTCACAGAACGAGATTTGCGCCGGGGGTGGTGGCGCATATGTTATGGGGTGTGGTGGTAAGGGAAGTGGTAGCACATCGCCAGTATGCACCACTTGTTGCGCTCCCAGAGCATCGCGTACCGCTGCGGTAAGCCTTTCTTCAGCCTCGGCCGCAGCCTTCTTCGAATACCTTTTGGTGTCCAGTCCCTTCCCAGCTTTCGCCCAAAGTCCGTTGGGTCCATGTAGGCTGTTAGTGAACCCACCAGCAAACTTATTCTGAATATCATCATGGTTCCGGAGCAGGTTTCGCTCCACTGTGACATAGATCGTATCTAGGCGCAAAGGAACAACATCCAGAACCCTTATCTCGACAGATCGCTGGGATTGGAGTGAATGCCGTGTGGGATCGAGCTTGCTCAGGGCCTGCATGAATGGCTGCAATGAATCTGCAGAGTCGGGGAAGGCAATGGTCGAGTGAGGAAGCGGAGATCCGTGAGGGCGGCTTTTAGGCTGTGGCCGAACGGGAATGATGGTCCAGGCAAGATCCTCGACCGAGCTATAACCCGGAACGTATGGTGAGATAGCGACATGGCGGACTTCGCTACCTTCCTTCCCTTCGTCTACAACCCGGCGCAAGGGGGGAAAGTCAGATAAGTTACCTAGACAGCTCAATCTTACTTACCGGTGGAGGACAATTGAAAGAAGTCGTTCGCCAGATCATCGGACAGGACACCAACATTTCCACGCAGCTGATGGTCCAAGTTAAACCGCGCGGAGATAGGAGCTCTGTTGCGCAGACGCCTCCGACCGACGTTTCGCCTCCGTCGTCTCGTCTGGTCAGGATGCAAGTCACGGCGCTCGAGATCCATGTTGGGGAGCGTCGAGTGTCCAGTCAATTACCGTCGGCCGGCGGGTAGATGTTGTGTTTGAAGCAAGAGAATATTGACTGGGGCAAACAAGTAAGTCAAATCAACCTGTCATAGCCATCAGCCAGTTATCCTCGGCAAGAATCGCATTAACAAACGTCCTAGGAGTGGTATAATTCACCGATAAACTCCAAGCAAGTGATCTTGGAGAAAGTCCGGGGGAACCGGTTGCCGGGCTCTCGGCACCGCCCGCACTTTCTGCCCATTTCCGAAGCCGAGGTTCAATACCACTTGCTTCACGAGATTTGATTACTAGTCTCTATTAGGTAGTACTATCCATACTCCAGGCTGGCACTAGGTATAGGTAAGGTGGCTCGTATCTCGGCTCTCAATGAATTTGAGGATACCTCATATGCGAAAAGGCACTGTAATTAGTACATCGGGTAGCACAGCTCATACTGGACAGTTGTCTTTCTGTGTAGGGCAAAAGGATATTGCTCACCACATCGCGCAAAAGAGATAGGCACTCCGTTTGGTAATATATAAACAACCCACGTGATTCCGTAGTGATTCATAGACCATCAAACTTGAACCTGAAGAGAAATTGCCCAAGAAGAACCAATTCTACTATTACTCAGCTATATGCAGTTAGGTGTTATTCTTCAGAAAGAATACAGGGCATCTATTCATGGGTTCTCCCTTCCACGTGGTATCTCAGCGACATGGCGTCCTAAGGTAAAGGTGTATAAGCTTATCAATGAAAGGGGTTTTAGATAGCTAGAATGATATTTTCGTCAATTGGGCAATGACTATGGGGCTGTCTTCAACGTACACATCGTTCAAACTACTCAATCTGAACAGAGGATGTATTGAAACTCAAGGAATCCCAGAATGATATCCCGAGATCCATTGATTTTGGCCATGAGTCAGAGTCCGACTGGGGCATTCTGATCTGTCGTGACGGATAGGAACCTAGGGCTTTTCTCTACTGTGAGCCCTGGGACACCATAGAAGAGACGTGGGACGGAAAGCTCAATCTACAGTTCCAATCACTACACCCATAGGTTGACTCGACGACGCGCATATCAGTCGCTCCTTATTTAAAATGAAGACACCTCAGAATCTATATGACGAGCGTATCTTCCATGTGAATGAGCCTAGATTCTCCATGATAAACACCCAGTCATCATTTCAAATGCCCACCGACCGTGTATGCGTCATGAAAGCAGGGTTAGATGTGAAGATGACGAGGTGCAAGGCAGTGTTATAGGAATCAGACCCTGGATAGAAGTGAGCGGCACGGCTAATGTATCCTAAGACACACCTGCTCGAACATGATGCTCTTAAACAGAACGGATGCGCCGTGTGAGGACCGGAAGGCTTATCAATCAGAAAGCACCATATGTTCAGCTGAGACCGTACATGGTGGTCCCAGAGTCACTATGGCCTTCCCTCTGGAAGCTTTGTCGCAGAGCTTTTCATCAACACAGACGGATGCGAAAGGGAGGGCCTTAGATGCAGTTTCTTTCTGTGCACGAAGCTTAGGGTTCCTTAAGTGATGTGTCAATCAATAGATACAGATGAACAAAGTCAGAGCCGTACTTCAGAAGCAGTCGTATGTTGTCATAGAGAGCGAATATTATGACGATCCCACTTGGGCTCAGAAGTTCTTCGCTTGAGAATCTTGCAGTGCCTTCCAGGCTGTCGAATTCCGAAGTTCTAGCCAGGGTTTCATTTACCTAGGTAAATGGCAGCTGCGTCATACCTACACCCCGCAATGGCTTGAGAATTGTTGTTGCCAGAGAACTAAGCATTCAGAAAATGGAATCTTGCTACCTAAGGTGGGATTTGCCGAGACCAGTCGTGATCACCGACTTACGCAAGACACGGGGGTATCAAGGCATCCATATTTCTGCCCTCACCCACAAGCATCCAATATCTATGGTACAGATCGTAAACGGTCATCATATTATACCTCAGGCAGCAATTAAAGAGTGTAAAATGCTGGAATACAATCAATCTAACTAGTAGCGGAATAGTCCGTAGATGTGTGAGTGAGTGAGTGAGAGGCTGTAGGTGCATACTCCGTATGTCCCGAGGGATTAATCCGAAAATTAGGTATTTACAAAGAACCTCTTGTCGAACATCCCTCCAGAAAAGGACAGATCATCAACTTATTGGTGGATGAGGGCTCTTATCGCTCTCGGTTTGTTTGGCCTTAGGAGAATATTTACTTTAGCCCGACAAGGTTAAGCGGAGCCTGTCAGAACTTCCCACGAAGTAAATCCCGCAAAAAAGAAGGGGGAAAGGAAAAGAAGAGAATAAATAAATAAAATAAGATAAAATAAAATAAATAAAAGAATAGAATAATTTTTTTTTTTTTTTAAAAAAAAAAAAAGAAAATAAAAAGAGAATCTGGCAACAAGCCAGCAGTCACCGACACTTGGACTCTGCCTGAGTCACATAATTGGCTGTCGTTTGATTTCCAGCGGTCGGAGACATGACCAGGAAGAAACCAGTGCAGCGGCTTATCGTCATGAGGCTCATGAGTACTCCGTATGTACATAGATTGAGGTGAAGGTTGTGACTACGAGGCCAATGCTCACTGGCCCAAGATGAGAAAGCTATCAGTAAGGTTAGGAGGACCTAGAACATAGGTGGATGAGAATGAACCCTAGTAGGAATGTCGTGTACTCCGTACATGAAGGTTCTTTGACCCTACGAGCGACATACCAATTCCAGACAAGGCCCTTGGCAAAAGCGAGCCAATACAATTGCTTACTTCAAGCTCCCGTTGGCAGTGTTCATTACCACCCTTACTAGTAACATCATATGACGAGGATGATGATGATGATGGCAGTGATGCGCCGGTGGAACTCTAAAATATTTTGACTCAAAGCGTTCGCAGTCCTGAGGTTCCCATCCTGTAACACCACATGGAGGATACCCCAAGTGTGTTAAAATATAATCAATAAAAAGAAATATATTGAAAAAAAAAAGAGAGAGAGAGAGAGAGAGAGAGAGAGAGAGAGAGATAGAGAGAAAGACTCCTGACTAAAGTTCATGATTTTTTTTCTCGCAATACGTAGTTCAAGGAGGATCTTCTCGTTGAGATTCGAGTTCCGCGGGGACCAGAAAAGGAAAAGGGTTCAAATTCAGGAGTCTAGCCGTATTGGTGGCTATTTTCGGAACGGCTCTTCCGTGAGGGAGAAAAAACAATCTGGGGGCCAAGTGGGATGGATACTTGAAAACTCAAACAGCCTTCTATTGGCATCCACCGGGAAAAAGTGGGACTTCAAGGACGCGGAGAAAGAGAGATAACGGTCCCGATCCATTTCTTAATTGAAGAATGAGAATGGATAACTGAGACGGGAGAGAAAAATCCAGGCTTAAGTCATTGGAGATTGCGTCCTTACGGGTACTGCTGGTGTAATTGTAATTGGGGAGTAGCCGCTGAACGATGGGCTTACGGCCGAAGATCCCTGGCCAGTGGGGTGGTAAGGCCACGAGTATCCAATGATAGTAATCAGGACCCACACGGACCTTTCCAATTGTGGCTTAGATCCCCTCGTCTATCAGGCAGACATCCAAGACGACTCAGCCTCCATCGTTGTCTTTCATCTTCCAGACATATCATCGAATGTCCATCTCCATCGTCTCCTTCGAAGTTCCATATCTACAAGGCTTCAATCCTCCGACCTCCTGCCTTTTGTTCAAATTTTGACCCTCTCTTAAGGCACTACTATACACAATCAGCTAAGGGCGCTGTCAGACGGTTTCCGCTCTACGGGGCGCCTATCCCCCTTTTGTAATTCTCGAATTTGAATGACCGGTTATCGCTCTATACCCACTACTTCACTTTGGCGTCATAACAATACCAAGAAGAGTAAGAACCCCTCCTCAACCACGACTACCTTTTTATATCTTCTTTTTCTATTGCGCCTTTTCGTACTGTGCTACGGGTGGTAATCTATAGAATGACTACTTATCAATGGACCACTAGACATTTAAATATCGACAACTATTGTTTTGAGCGTCTCTTCGACCATGTCTTCCGCTCAGCCTGTCGACGAATCAGACCGGCGTCATCCTCGACGTCGAGTACTTAATCGTCCTCCGCCCTCGCTCTCGAGTGACTCGTCACCACCCCATCTACTCCCGTCGAATCTGCGCTTGATTAAAGGAGAAACTTTCCACTCTTCCAACCGACCCAGATCCGACCGTGATCCCATCCTAGATTTAAAACTGTTACCACGCCGCTCTCCAACGTGTCCTAAAGCCCTGGAAGCTATAGCTGCCGGCCAGCGGCGTATGGCCCATATTCTTAACCGCTTCGATCTCGACTCTCTTTCAACGCGCGACTCATTGGAATCCCAAGACGAACTCCCTGTTCCTCGAGGCATTTTGAGGACACATGTTAAATCCAGTGCTTCTAAGGAGGATTCTACCAAGCAATCTGAACCTACTCCACAGGAGCCCAAGGAGTCACACAAGAAGATTCGAAGAGTGAATCACCACACATCCGACAGCGGCCTAGGCAGTTCTATTGGCAGCGCCGAAACCATGTCATCTACTAAGGGCAACGGTAAGTACTGGGTGACAAGTCATTCTTTGTCCGTTGCGGGCTAACTCCCTGACAGTGACAGCTGGCCAAGTGTGCCAAGCTAGCGTTGGACACAAACTGTCTGCTACTGCCCGCGTTGAGATACAGGGCCGTATTCTTTTCCCCCTGCTTATGAAGGATAAGTTTCAGCTATTCCATCCTCTTGTCCGATGCGCCCATCAGCAAATCGAAAAACAGCAGCTCAAATGTTTGCGTGATGTTGAAAAGACCCTTCTCTTTTCCACTCCTGTAAGTTGCCCGCCATAGTAACCCGTTGAGCATCGCTTATATCGTTTCTAGGACGTGAAAGCGCCCACTGCAGCCTGGTACTCCTTCTGCCGATTCACGATTCACTGCCTTCACGAGACTTCTGGTTATCTTCGGGGCAGAGATTTGACCTTGCCCAACGATGTGCCATATTCGAACAACTACTTCCTCGACCTTATTACGCAGATCAACCGCTTCGCCAGGATTCGAGACGCAACCCGGTCCCGACAGGAATCTGCAACCAACGGCGAAAAGGCCGCTAAGTCCCTGTATGTTCATGTCCTTGGTTTCTGGAAGATGATGGCTGATTTCAATAATAGTGAACCCCGACTTACTCTTGAGGGTGGAATGTCCGAGACTGGACGGCCTGCTGAGTTGGTCATGCACAAGGATGGCAAGTCCATCTCCCTACAGACGGGAAAGCCATACGACGAGCACGCCATCCCAACCTTCAAGCGCACCCTGAGTGTTGAAACGGTTGACGAGGGAGTTGAACGGTCCATGGCCCGTCGCAAGAAGAATGCTCCCCCGATGGATATCAACCAGAAGTGCCAGTTCTGCGACAAAGTCTTGAAGCGACCATGTGATCTTACGTAAGTGCCACACTCTCCTCTCATCCAAAATGTACATGCCATGTTAATAAAAAGTAAAAGTAAACACGAGAAGACCCACTCGCGTCCTTACAAGTGCCCTGAAAGGGGATGCAAGTATTTCGAACTGGGCTTTCCGACCGAGAAGGAGACGGAGCGTCATTACAATGACAAGCACTGCAAGAACCCCCGGCTATTCAGATGCCATCAGCCTGGCTGCACCTACGCATCTAAGAGGGAGAGCAATTGCAAGCAGCACATGGAGAAGACGCACGGTTGGGTGTATGAACGGACGAAGAACAACGGCAAGAATAAACCTGTCAAGCAAGGGTCCGCTCAGCCTACCCCCCAAAGCAGCGGTATTCCATCTCCTGCTGCCTCCCACCCGACAGGTGATTTCTCTACACCCACGACGGGCCCCACTGTTTCCCCCAGTGAACCTCCTATCGCCTTCCCTGAAACAATACCGTTCTCATTCGCCGACCCTCCCGTTCCGACCCAGACCGAGGACTTTCAATTATTTTCAAACAGCCCCACTTCGCTTGGTGGTTCTCCCTACCATAACATGAGTGATGCCCAGGGGTTTCCACCTGGCGCAAACTTCGACCTGAACCAGCCCCAAGTGCCCGGTATTGGAAGTCCTGCCTCCGGATCGAGCGAGTTTCTCACACCACCCTCTGGAAGCACTCACTCCCCCTACGATCCTATCAATCCATTCCCCGACAGCTCGATGTTCTCATTTGAGCCGTACATGCAGCCTAAGACCGAGGAGAGCTTGTTGTTCGTGAGCGGCGGATTTGGCGATGTGCCTAGTATGTTCGAGCAGAATCCCATGGATTTTCTGACCGACCCGATGTACAACTCAAACTTTATGGGCTATGAGACTGTCCAGCCGCAGCTTGAGGCCAATCCAAATGCGCAGTTTGGACTGGATGGTTGGGATGATTTCATGTGCAAACCCGACCAATCTTCCATGTAATGTGAAGGACCAGGACTATAGTCCCGTTATTGATGCAATGCTGTCTTATGGTATAAAACCTTCATTTTTGTTTTTAAAAATATGTGCAATACGCATGGTGTTTGGATAGGGGCCTCGTGTATTAACGGCTTTACGGCGGACTAACGGTGTTCGAATCAGCAAGAACTTGGTATCATTGGCTTTGGAAGTTTTCATCACTATTCTTCAACAAACACATTCAAATCAGATCAACATCTCATTTCTGTTAGCATTCTTTTGTACCATCGACATCGAAAGTCGCATGTCACTATTTTAAGGACACAATCACTATCTTCAGAGCCTCTCTAATGTTTGGACGATAAATTGCTAGACATCTACACTCTTGCTCTTGGTTAGGAATTGCATACCATCCTCTAAGATCATACTTTATCCTTCCCTTGTAGTCCATAGTCAGTGTAGTCAGTTCTGTGTTTGACCGGGAGACACAGTATCGACGGAGTTGTACACATGAAGGCAAGTAAGAGTGTCGATTTCATATTGTCGCTGTCTCTGCATGTTTAATGACCCCCTCGGTGGAGTGTTGCACAATGCGTGTCTCCTGTGGCCCGTGGACTACCTTCAGTTATTTATCCATGACTTGCTATCTGCTTACCACTTGCTCCCAGACAAATCCGATATCTTCACACTGAAGTTTTTTTTTTTTTTTTTTTGGCCTTGATGACACCCAAGTCTACCGTTAAGATATTGGACGACGCAGTTCGCTTTCAAGATCGAGACACATGACAATGAACACATGCACCGTCACAGTTTAAGGTCATAACCCAAATGGGCAATCTCGGACTGTGGAAGTAAAGACCCATCTGTGAGAGAAATTAATACATGACCAGAACAAATCATTCAATTACACCATACTATATCCATCGTTCTTCGAGTAGCGGAAACAGGCATAGAAAATCAAGCAGTAAAGGGCTGACCACCACCGTCTGACTACTGCAGGTGATCCTGCTCAGGCATTCAGCTCAGAGAGCGCACAAACCTTCAACCTGTTCAAGAAGATCATATTCATATGTCCCTAAGAAACTTGGACCATTCCTATACAACGTCAAATACAGTAAACTTCATGCTTCATAATATTTTATGTTACAAGATTGGAAGTCATCTACCGAAATCTCTCGTAGAATCCCGCCTCCTCCATTCGCTCCTTGACCCTCTGGATTGTTTTCTCGTCGTATAGGTCTTCTGGTTTCTTTCCACCCAGGAGAACTTCCTTCTCGTGTCGGGCGCTCTCCTCCTTGGTCATACACACAAGGTCCTTCAGCTCAAACGGTAGGAATTTCTGTCCTTGCTTCTCCCACTCAGGGTCAGGCACGAAGCCGCGAGCGGGCCGCTCCCATGGAACGAGGATGAGTCGGCCAGGAAGGCCGGTGATAGCACTCTTTCCTCGCCAGATGTCGTCCACAAGGAAAACGACGTCGCCCTTGGTAATTGGAAGACGAAGGCCAATGACATGTTGACCAACTTCAACTCTAGCCAACCGTTCCATGAAACCCTGGGTAGCCGTCTGGACCGAGTCATAAATTTTATCCTTGCCTTTTCTGGCAATGCTGTAGTCTCTCGGGTAACCTGCAATATCACAGATAACATGGTTTGCCACGGTGTATCCAAAAACCGCAGGCATGGTTCCAAGAACCGGTAGAATTCGCGCACGGAAGTCTGGCAGAACGCTGAGCTCGCCAACTTGGCCCTTATTGAATTCTTCCTCTGCAAGTGGCAAGAGACTAGCCTTGCCTGGGCCGGGCTTCTCTGTCGAGAATACGACCGGGATACCAGTGCTTACTCCGAGGATCTTAAGACGTCGACGAGTGCTGCGCGAGAGAGGGTCGTCCGTGCTTGTCGAGATATCGCCCACTGTTACGCACGTAGGATCGGACTTGCATCCTGCACCCATCGAAGAAATTACGGGAATTGAGTGTGAATGACAGTAGTGTAGCAGCTCGACCTTGGAGGTGATGTTATCGATACAGTCCAGCACGTAGTCTGGCTTTCGCCCTTTGTCGCTATCGTCCATCGACCACGGAGCAAGTAAACCATCGGCAACAGATCCGCTGAAGAGTTCGTTTCGGCAGTCGAACTTAGTCCATGGTGTAATTTGTTCCAACCGTTTGCGGATGCAGTGCACCTTCGGCGTCCCGACATCAGCAAGCGTCGCGAGAGCATGTCGGTTTAGAGAGGATAATGTGACTTGGTCGAAATCAATCAATCGTATCTTAGAAGCACCCGACCGGGAAAGGGAGGCTGCAGCATGCGACCCGACACCTCCACATCCCACAACTATTATAAAAGATGAACGAAGCTTCTCTAGACCCTCGTCGGTGAGGAAGACACGATTACGGGCAAGTTGTTCAAGGATAAGCTCTAAGCAAAATCGACAGTTAGCTAACAAGTCGAGATGACGTCCACAAGATATATGTATTTACCGTCGTCGTAGTCCCCCATCTGCGCTCTGCGCGCAAGCGCCGCACTGCGCTCATCTTCCTTGCTCAATTGTTGTACAGGGTCTGCGCCACCGAATTTGGTAAGCTACGGCAGAGTTAGCAATAAAGAGTATACCATATAGTGGGCAAGATAAATACCTTCGCGGCGATATGTTTCTCATCGATATTCGGAATAGATGCTTTCAATTCCTTGACGGCTTCTTTCCTTTTGAGCGCTTGATACCCAAAGATAGCTCCTGCAACAGCAGCCCCCGAGAGCACAGCTGTAGCGGCAAGCTGTGTCTGTTGGGAGCCAGCGTGCCGCTGTATCCAAGAAGACATTTCAATAACCTATCTCTTATACCCTTCTCTTCCGGGTATTATGTGATTTCTAAATTGAGCGCGGATGACAAGCGTCAATGAACAGTTCAAACGACCTAGTAATTCGTCAGGCCACTGCGCATAAGTTTTAAGAATGACTATTTCTGGGGGAGATTCTTTTAGGAATCAAGAAGTACCTACCATTGCGATTCCAAGATAGAAGTGTCTATGCCTCATACGTAATGCCATAGAATTTCTCGGAGTCTCGTCGGCGGTCATCATACGGTCACGTGCGACCGTGCCATTAGTTCTAGACAAAAACAACTCTTCTCCCTTCCCTCCTTCAGCAAGTTGGTTATCTAAGTCTGGCCGGCAAACCAGGTAAGTTATGCACTTTTACTATACGGCCGAGTTCTCCCACTGACTCAGACGTGTACAGATCTTAAGAATGACTACTTTTTCTTAATCCCGATGACGATAACCATTCACTAGAGCTTTTCATGACACCTGTGTATCGCACGATACAAGGCGATGGACTTTATCCTTCGCACTGCCGAATGGAAGAAGACATCATGCTGCAGCGTGGGTGATTGAGACAAGAACAGAGATCTAAGGGATTATAAAAAGCAAGTCTCTCGTACCAGTGTGGCGATGTCGCGTTGCGTTCACATGGTTGAACACAGTATATCTTCTAAAGCTCCTATCCTTTTTTTTTAATGCTTAAGATCTAAAAGCTGGGCTGTGCTTACACAATTTTATCTCCGTCCTTGGAAAACCGTTATTGCTCAACTGCGGGCACTGGAAGGGTACCCCAATTAATTGAACTCCTCGAGATTGCTCTCCTTTTGCTTCGATTAACCCACCCCAGGTATAGCAGATGTATGCCTCTTGACTCCCCTCGCACCGTATGATAACTAAATACTTCAATGCTCCTGATCAAATTACTCCGCTTACAACATGGCCAAAGAGTGAAAACCAAAATGACTCTTCTGACTGACTCATGACATGATTTACTTTGCTAGCTAACAGACAGACACCTTTTGTTTTCCTACCTGTTTTTCTTCTCCCTTTTTATTCCTTCAAGGCGTTCATAGGATTATGATTGCGAGCCCGGTGACGAGGTGAAACCAAAAGCCAAAGTTGTATGGTATCCGGCAATCACGTGTGCAAACACGGTTCACAACAGCCTGGAAACCGATGAGAACCAGAGAGCTAATCTGAGGGCCATCCACCAATCCAATCTATTTGTTTATGTTTTGCTCTATTAGTAAAGAAGTGCTTCCAGGGTCTGGCAGTTGAAGTACATTATTATTCTATGTACATGAATTATCCTCAGTTATCTCGCTGCCGGTTTTAAAAAATGATCTTGGCTTGGCCAATTAACCACTTCGAAGCCTAGTTCATAAGGATATAGAATGTAGAGTATATAGAAGAAACAAACACGCACGGCGTGTAAATAGATCATTCGCTCGCTCGTAAAACAGATGCAAAAATTAGAGCGTCCAAGCCGGATACCTAGCCAACGAGAGCCAATGTTCGTTGACCCTAGCCTTAAAAAAATTCATCCATTTGGATCTGCATACAGTTTCTCAGAAAAAGAATTAGGTATCCTGTAAATAGATAGGTCGACACTTAATTGGAATTTCTAAGCTTCTAAAGGCTAGAGCCAAGCCAATGTCCACAGCGCCGGCAAATTCGGCCACTTCTCCTGCCAGGCTGCAAGAATTTCCGGGACCTTCTCATCGAAACTCCTCCGAGCCTCACCGGTTCCGTTTTCCCAGCCTTCAGAGTTATTCGCTTTGCGTTCCTGGACGGCAGCCTCGTTGAGTCGATTAGCTAGTTCGAGAATGGCCTTCCCTCCGACTAGAGCTTCCTCGTGGTTATCTTTAATATCGACATTGAATACATGGACGGGTCGGTTGAGGAGCGATCCTTTATTCATGAGATCGTCAACAACGGCATCCCAGCACCGCTCCTCACAGGTGATAATGACATCGACCACGCCGCCCTCGGTCCCCAGGGCGCCTTTGTCGCCTTTCGCGACGTGGTCCACGCGGGGCATACCAGGGACCCAGTCTTGGAAGCGCTCCGGCCCCCATTTCAGGTTCCGGTTGCGTTCGAGCATGTTTAAAAGACCGTTGTTACGATAGAGCCTCTCATCCTTGGAGTACAGTTCCTCGTACATTTGGGAATACGAGGTGGTATTGAAATTGTACACATTAGGTTGCGTGATGGATGGGCCTGGCAGACGGACCAGGGATCCCGTCCCAAAGGAAATAACAGGGAAAGGAGACGGTGCAGTAGATAGACGGAGATGGGCTTCCATCGAACGGTTTTGGTTCGAGGCGCACACCGTGCAAAATCTAAGTTTGTAAGAGTCTGACTGTTGCTCCTGGGTAGGGGCGGCTGCAGTCCCGTCTGAAGACTCGGTCTCCGTTGGTGCTGCCATGGCAGACTCAGGAGGGGGAGGGGGAGGAGGCGGAGGATCCGGAGTTGCAGTGCCCGCACTGGCTAATCGTGGATCATAGGCCATGTTGCAAAGAATTATACGCAGGCCAACAGAATAATAAGTGTATGTGTGATGAGGAAGGGGAGGGTTCAGTAAGAATCAAGGAGGCTGGAAGATGTGTTCACTAGTTGGTCCCTGCAACGACTACGCGGTATTAGCAACGTCACACAAAACCAATTCGGTGAGTAACGACAGCAGAAAGCGAATTGCATTGATTCAGAAAGATGAAAAGCGTATAAATAGGTTTGTCCGCATAATGTTCTCGGACAGCTCCAATAATAGAGATCATCATGTAATGTAATTGGAATAAGAAAACGGGCGAAAGCAAAGGAAGGGTGTCCGTACCTTAGAGGATCGTCGCATTATCTGCAATTAAATCTATTAACTAAAGTTCTGCGGCTGCGTTTGTGATGAGCAAGGGCCGCAGCCCTGGAAGGTAAAGAGTGAAGAAGAACTTTGGGGGTATTTTGCATCCGCGTCGAAGCTTTTGTGGTCACGCGTGCTTAGTCAGCAATAGGTTTCCGAGGCTTTCTCAGGTATCCATACCCATGGGTGCCTCAGGACAAGGTGGGGCCGAGAACGTTCTTATGCAGAGATCCAAGACTCCCAAGGGCTTGTTGGTGTCACCTCTTGATATGTAAATATTTTTCTAAGTTGTGTTTTTGACATATGAAAGAAAGTCTATTGGACTAAATAACTATGTAGCCCATATACTACCATGCGTAAATACCAGACAAAGAACGCATGCACGGTCACATAGTTGGAGTGAGGGGCAACGAAGTGAATCTCAGTAGAAATACCACCGGGAATGCGCACCAGTAAATCCCCCACTAAACAACCACAAGAGAGCCCAAACACCGGACCAGCTGCTCCAGGAAAAATTAGGGAAAGAGAAGGAAGCGCAAGAACTCAAGATGAAGGCAGCCTTAGTCGTCGTTGACATGCAAGAGGACTTCTGTCCACCCGTAGGTCGCCTTCAAAATCTACAACGCATTATCTAGGATGTCTGACACTTACGGATTCCCAACAGAACGGAGTTCTTCCGGTCCAGGAAGGGCGTGCAATCGCACCTATTATAAACGAGTTGTTGGCACACCAGGGGTTCGCGGTACGGGTGGCCACACAAGATTACCACCCAGTGGACCATATCTCCTTTGCCAACAGCCACCCCCGTCCCAACAACCGCCCTTTTGAGAGTGTGATAACCGTGAACAACCCAGCACCGGGGAAAGAGCACGAAACCAAGCCACAAAACCTCTGGCCAGCGCACTGTGTTGGGGAAACCAGGGGAGCCGAGATCATCCCCGAGATTCAGACCGATAACATCGACCTGTATGTGAAGAAAGGTATGCACTCTCAGGTGGAAATGTACTCCGCTTTTGCCGATGCTTTCGGGAATGTTGATCCTTCCATTACGGATCAATCGGTGGACGCCGACCTCAAGGACTTCCTGGCTAGCAAGGGCGTCACGGATGTCTTCGTGGTCGGTTTGGCGGGCGACTACTGCGTTAAGCACACAGCTATTGATGCCGCGAGGGTAGGCTTTAAGAGCTACGTGGTTGAGAATGCCATTCGGTGTGTCGTGCCGGGTTCGGGTTGGGACGGAGCCAAGCGGGAGTTGAGGGAGGCGGGAGTATCCATCATTCAATCAAATGGCCCTGAGATTTCTGGTCTGGCGATCTGAGCTCTCAGATTGTATCGTTCAATTGTGACTGACCAGGGTGGACTCTTTCAGGATCATTGTTTTGTGGATGGCGGTGTGCTTGTTCTTGTTGGTCTGGCCATCATAGATAGTCGTTAGGTAGGTAGTATAGCAGTTACCCGAAATGAATGACGATTTCAGTAGCAGTTTAAATAGTTCAGCTTGATCTGGAACTGTAGCTTTCGACATGTCCTATATACTAATGCACCATGTATTCCCGATTGAATTGATCCTGTAGTAGATAAGGACAAACGGTGTACTTTAACGAGGGCCACTTAATGCAACGGCCCCAACGCCACAATTCTTCTAGTGACAATGTTCGATGTGATAGACTAATAGTCACATTGAGATATCCCAGGCCATCTGAGGCGACTTGGACTAGAATCGACCAACATACCTGGATGATACTCGGTATATTCGATACGAAGCTACGGCATGACAGGTCTCCACTGTGACGTATGTCTGCGCATCCCTTCAATGGCGATAACCAACTCCCAACTAGCGAAAAAGGCAATCACCGATTAGAAAAGCCCCCAGCTAGGATGAGATCTTTGATTGCCCATCATGAAACAAGGGCGTGTGGTAGCCGTAAGCCGATAATCCCTTCTTGAATGGTTCCGGGGCGTGGGTCATAGAACGACGATCCTCGAAACCGTCGCTTGCCACGCATTCGGAAGCAATCCCCGACCGTTATTAGGTATGGGGTAACCAAATCACGTCTCCTTTTCTTTGTTTACAGGGTCCTCCCACTGCTCCCACACAAGACCCTGACCATACTCTGTCTTTTGTATCTGCTAGACCTTGTCATACACTGGCTATTTGGATCTTGTGTGTACATACGTCATGGCTACCACGCTTAGACCTTCTGTTTCCGTCGCAACATTCACTTTCCTCGATAGAAAGTTGCAAGCGCCCGATGTGAGCGCTGCTACGACGCTCTCGCACCCGACCACCAACCTGTCGGGCGATTCCTTGCCGTATTGGCTGGTCAACGTCCCTCCTGACAGATGGCCGGCTGAATGCCCTAGCTTTCTCCGTGATATCTGTGAGAAGAATATCCAAATACTGTCGACTCCTGACGAACAATATGAGAGACAAGGGTGGGGACTAGTGAAGGAGATCGTCCGTGAGTGTTCAACGGTGTGTAGGGGATTGTTGGGGACCGCATCTGATGATCTAGGAACCAATCAAATCGATCGCTTCCAACGCCTTCCCAGTGATCTGAGAAAGTACCTCGAATACAAGGAGTGGATTGTCGCCGAGTATGGATCCATCATGCGGTTTGTTGTGAAGGAGCGACTACGCTGGGGAGAAGGCAGTCCTGACGACCTTAAGCCCAGAGGGCGCCCATTTGAGTTTGACGGTGAGTTCGTGTTCAATCCCGCGCGATATAGATCTCTGTGAACCGAGTCGCTGATATTATATGTAGAGGATATTCGAATTTTGCACAACGACTGGCCGTACGGAATCGAGAAAGATATCGTCCATTTAGTAGTGTGGACCAAGTTCGAGCTGGAAGATGATCCGGTGACCGACGATCTGACACCGCGGGCCAGGCAAGAGATTGATAACTATGTGAAGAAGACATTTTGCTCGCGAGTACCATCAGAGAAAGTATGTATCCCGTGCGTGCGGTGGGTGTGATGTCTGCGGCCTTCGTGATTCCGTCCCATGGTCAAGTGACGACTGACCATTATTGCAGGTCATCTGGTTCAAGAACTGGAAGTCTCTCAAGTCAGTGCATGCGGTCGAACATTTTCATGTCATGCTATATAAACCGGATCCAGAATTCCTGAAAGAAATCACTGGAAGGGATGTACCGATGGTTGCAAGGATGTGAGAATTGATTCGTACTAGTAGTACCAGTAGGTACTTGACTGTTTGTTGCTGCTTCAGAGCGAGAGAGATCCCTTTTTCTCTTTTTCTTTTTTCTACTTTGGCGCTGATTGGGATTGGACATGTTTCGGGTTAGGCAAATTATGCTTGTTTTGGTCTTAGTGCCGTCCAGGGTCATGTTTTTTTTCTATTTTTCTCCTTTCTTTTTGTTTCCAAATGACCATCTCCCAGTCACCTTGTATAGAAGTTGATAGGATAGATTTCAATAATCCAAAACCGCGACGAGAAGGATTGTATGGATGTATAGATGAATGGATGTACAGCACCAGTATTGCAAAGCGAAGTACTCCGTACTCCGTAAATAAATGACGAGTACTAAGTACTAGGCTTTGCGAATGGAACGTTAATGGAACACTTTCCGAAGGCTCTGAGATACTCTGAATGGCTACGTAATCCCCACTTGCCAAGATGGACGGCCCCTCCTCTATCGATGGAGCTCTCGAAGGATCGGTGAGAAAAACTTCCTCTGGTTGAGCATGTGTCTAAGGGAGATTCTCTTTGGCTCCGTGATTCCACAGACCTCTGATGGAACCGTACTGTGTGCAGAAGATTCCTTTCAGCTTAGATCTACCCTTATTCAGAAGAGGGGTACATACAACCTGCATACTCTGCGGCATGGCTGTAGGTATCCGGGTGAGTGGTGGGAAACGAGAGATGATCTTCTGTTGAGATTCATGCATTCCCTTTTCGGAGGACATATTTTCTCTCCTGTTCTCAAGTATCCACCGCAGCTTATATAAATCGTAAACCCACCTCAACGTGTACCGACTCTCTCTTTCTCGCTTTTTTTCTTCTCTAATAAAAGTTCCCCGTTATTGTCGAGGATTTCTTAAGGACAGAGATCTGGGTTGTAGTTCCTTGTCTTTCTTTCCTTAGGAACCTGATTGATATCAGGTGATTGACGTGCAGTCCAACAACGTCAGTGTTGTTGTTTTTCTTTTAGAAACAAAAAACAGAAGAAGAGAACGAATACGAACTAAAAAATCTCCCCAACGCGACTACTACTACTACTACTACTACGACGACGACGACTTCTAATCTGCCCCAAGCGACCAAACAAAAAAACTCTTTCGAACTCCATTCTTCTTCAAAATTATTGATTGGATTAAAACTCAGCATTGGTACTGTACTTATTAGTCGGCAGTCATGGCTATACTTCCGCATATCCGCCGTCCGTCGTCGTTGGCGAGTCCTACTACTAGTAAGTTACATACATACACATACTTGACTTTACAGACTTTAAACGTCACCTTTCCGTCTTTTTTTTTTTTATCTGATTTATTTTTTTTGTTATATTTTCCCTCCCACTGTCGAAAACGTCATCCCCCCTCAGTCTTTCCTCCCCCTCCTTCCTGCCTTCCACACCCCATACTTTACATCCATACATACATAACATACGTCCATACATACATTCTTAATTTTTGTAGTCCATTTTCTTCTCCCCTTAACACCACATAGTTGGCATCCCACCATCTTTCTTATACCTCTTCTCTCCTCCCCTCCTCTCCCATCATGTCTGCTGACTGGGGCTCTTTCTTCAATTCCTCAGGTAACCGTTCATCCACGGATGAACCCAATGTTGTGGCCGGGGATGATGACACCGAACCCGACCAGGGTAATGGTACGTAGTAAGGAAAAAAAGAACAGAAAATCTCCCGGCGCATGAGAGAACTCTCTTGCGGTGAAATCTCCTAGGGAGCTTAAGATGCTGACCTCTCAGTCCTGTCGCACATTATCAGCCAGCTCCGCCCGGGAGCTGATCTGAGTCGGGTGGTGTTGCCTACCTTCATTCTAGAACCCCGGTCTATGTTGGAGCGGATCACCAAGTATGTTGCTATAGTTGTCCGTGCTGTGTCGCTCAGAACTAATCTTCCCTTGTCACTAGCTTCATGGCCCATCCGGAGACCCTTCTGCCTATGCCCACCGTCGATGATCCCCTCGAACGCTTCGTCTCTGTGGTCAAGTTCTACTTGAGCGGCTGGCACATCAAGCCTCCGTATGTCTGCTCTTGTGGCTACCCATCACTCGGGTGAACCGGAACCTTCGCTAACACTCTATGACAGAGGTGTGAAGAAACCGCTCAACCCGATTCTGGGAGAAACCTTCACTGGCTACTGGGATTATCCGGATGGAACCCGCGGATATTATATCGCTGAACAAACCTCGCACCACCCACCCAAATCGAGCTATTTCTTCATGGCTCCCGAGCACAGTATCCGGATAGATGGGACGCTGATCCCCCGAAGCAAGTTCTTGGGCAATTCGGCCGGAAGCTTGATGGAGGGAATAGCCGTTTTGCGCTTTTTGAATCGAGGTTCGAACAAGGAAAAGGGCGAGCGATAGTATGTTTCGCTCATGTCTGCCTCCGTTCGTGGCGCCGCTACTGACGTTAAATCTAGCATCTTGACTCAGCCGAATATGTACGCTCGGAATATTCTAATCGGAAAGATGAAATATGAGCTGGGTGACCACAGCTATGTCAGATGCCCGGAGAACAAACTAGTTGCCGATATCGAGTTCAAGACCAAGGGCTACTTCACCGGCGCTTATAACCAAATCGGGGGGACGATCAAGAACAGCGAGACCGGCCAAGTATACTATGAATTGTCGGGCTACTGGAATAAGGAGATGTTCATTACAGATGTCCGGGTATGTTTGCCCCCACTCCCCAAAAATGGCATCTACTAGCTACGGGTATCTAACTGGCGCAGACCCATAAGAAGGAACTTCTGTTCAATGCAAGCACCGCCACCCATACCCCTCCTCAGGTGCGGCCCATCGCACAGCAGGGCGAACGCGAGTCGCAGCGGTTGTGGCAGACTACCGTCAAGGCACTCTTAGAGCGAAACCACGAGGTGGCCACAGATGAAAAGACGAAGATCGAAGATCGCCAACGAGAAGAAGCAGCCAAGCGGGCCAATGACGGAGTGGAATGGCATCCGAAACTCTTCCGTCGGGTTCAGGGAGGCCCTGGTGGCGCCGACGAAGGCGAGGAGGATCTTGACTGGATCATCAACGCACAGATGTAAGTCTCTATAGGTCCGCGTGGTTACTTGAAACTCACGAGAGTCGCAGTGACGCGCACAACCCCGAATTGGCCACCAAGCAGATTTTATCCATTGCCCCGATCTTAGAAGGTCAGACCGAGTCCTCTCAATACCAAATCCCACCTCACAAAGAGGGGCGTGAGGCGGCTCCACCTGACCACAACGGCGCTGCCCCGAGCGCAGCTCAGCCCGCCTCCTCCGGAGGTGAAAAGCTCGAAGAGGTGCAGCGCAAAGACACGCGAACATCGGACGTTGACACCTTCGTGGACGCCAAACCTTGATCGTATTCCCATGGGGATACGTGTGACTCACATCTCGGTGGTTTAGTATCTAACGACCGCATCTCGGACCAAATACAGGTCTCGGAGGGTCAATGAGATGAATTAAAAAAAGAGAAGATCGAGAAGCAAAAAAGAAAGGGTAGCGCAACCCGGAGTTACAAACGTGGTTAGCCTGCGGTGACGGAGCAAATGAAGGGACGTGACTGACTGACTTAGCCGTACATCAGAAGGTACTGTCGGACCCTACGACTCCAGGCCCTTGTCGTTCAAAACCAGGTTTCGACCGATATGCCCTACCGAACCTCTACTGGATACCCGATTGAATATTCTGTCTTTATAATTAGTATATCACATGGCAAAAAATACAGGGTCGGTTGGTCGGCATACATATAGGAGTATAAGAAGGACGGATGGGAGCATATAATCTGTCGAGTTTCTATCGTCATGTGGTGTGGTTATCCTAACATGCAGTTCAAGAGTTGTGCTCTTCCACAATATAATCGAATACGTTTAGTTCTATTCTCTTCTAACCGTACATATTGTATTAGAGCAGATACTAATAGATTGTATATTGTATGCAATATGATATTTAAGATGGTACATTTAACTCCACTGGTATCACGTACAGTAACCACAATACAACCGACACGATCAACGCCAATACCGCCAACACCAAGAGACAAAATGCATAGACTCAACGACAACAGAGACAGAGCGAAGCGCGCAATAAGGAAAGAGAAGAAGGGAATTAAGCAGAAAACAATTCCCCCCTCTGCCCAACACCCCTCTCCAACTCTCGTCGTCGACTATTCTTACTCGCAGACCCACCGCCTTCTCTTTCCTCCCGCGCCTCGTCCTGCTCTGCCATCTGCTCCTCAATCTCCTTCTCCGTATCCTCCCGCAAACCCAGAATGTCCGGCGGAATAAAACTCATCTGCACGCTGGGTGCCCCCTGCATATATCGCAACTGCTCATGAATGGACTGGACAAGACCGGATAGATAGCTGCGCGGGTTCTTATTCTCGAGCTTGCGCATCTCGCTCAATGGCGGGAACAGCGAGTAATCTGGGCCAAAGTGGTTGCGGAAGGCGACAGTTTCGGGGATGTTAGGGTCGATGGTATCTTGGGCGTCGATGAGGATGGAGGTTTCGTGGGCCCAAGCACGGGAGACGTTGCGGGGGGTGTAGCCGCCGCCGCCGACAACGAGGAGGGGGAGGCCGAAGGTTTTGACGTAGGCGACGCAGGCGCCGTGGGCGGCGACGTTGAGGTTGAAGCAGCCGAGGCGGTCGCAACCGAGGGAGTCGGCGCCGCATTGGAGAACGATTGCGCCGGGTTGGTAGGTTGAGATGCAGGAGCCGATGACTTCGCGGAAAAGACGGATGTAGGATTCGTCGTCGATGCCGTCGTGGAGGGGGACGTTGACGGCGTGGTGTGCGCCTGGGTTCAGTGGGTGAGTTGGTCCGGTGCTGTCTAGGGCGCCGGTGCCTGGGAAGAAGTTATCCTTGTCGTATTTGTGGAAGGAGACGGTCAGGACGCGATCCGTGGACCAGAAGGCTTGCTCAACGCCGTCGCCGTGGTGCACGTCGATGTCGATGTACATGACGCGCGGGTGCAGACGGAGGAGCTGTAGGATGCCGAGGACGATGTCGTTCACGTAGCAGAAGCCGCTGGCCTCGGCCTTTTTGGCGTGATGAAGACCGCCAGACCAGTTAATTGCGATTTCGGATTGATTGTTGCAGAGCTTCCGAGCAGCGTCGATGGAGCCGCCAGCGTAGAGCGAGCAGTAGTTGTACAGACCGTCGAAGATGGGGCAGTCATCGCCGAAGTTGAAGCGCGCAATGTTCTCGCCTTGCTCTGGGTTCTCCATATCGCCGGGCATGACCTGGCGGAGGAAATCGAGGTAGTCTGTTTTGTGAAACTCGGCCATTTCTTCGTAGGTCGCTGAGCGAGCGAGATACAGGTCCATCGCATGGTGCATGCCGTAGGCCATGACGAGTTGTTTGGTCAGCGTCAGACGCCAGGGTTTCATCGGGTGCGATTGACCGAAATGGTGCGGTTCGACAGCTGGGTTGGCGTGCCAGGAGACGCGGTAGCCTTTGGGGCGAGCGATCCCATTTTGTTGGCGTTCATGGATGGTCTTTTGGTCGAGAGTGATGGTGGGAGTGGACGAGGGAGGGGCGTATTCTTGGACGATGGCAGAGCGTGCCATGATGTGAATTGGGGGGACGAGGGGAAGTGAAGAGATAGGACGGCAATGATAGGGAAAGAGGAGAAAGGTTAGGTATAGAGAAGAGAAGAAAGCCCCACTAGGAGAGCATTCTCAGAACATTGAAGGCGAGAGGCGAAGAAGAAAGAAGTATCGATACGATAAGCGGAAGAAATTCCCCAGACGTCGGAGTGCCAAGAAAATCCCGTGTTATGCCCGAGCCTTACTTAAGCTGTTCCCGATGTCGGCTTATGCGGCAAGTTGATATCATCGTCTTGTCACCTTTGGGGCGAATGAAATAGAAACTTCTTCACTTGGATAGCTTAATAAAGCTTGTCGGGGATTTTCCTACTGTAAAACGTTCTTAACTGCCGATCCCATTACCGGTGTAACTCCCTTTTAGTGCATATAAAGCTGTGGATCCAGGTCGTCACCTTTAAATCTTTTAGACCGGACGTAGTTCTCAAACTAGGACTGTTACTGCCCAACCTGTACTTAAACTTGGTCTCGATCAACTACATCCTAGGCTTTGTCCCCAACCAAATCCCCACAACACATACGATGCCGATGGTAACAGCAGCTACTGGTCTTCGACGCACCCTTGAAGACCCGAACTCGTTCGTTGTTGCTCCCGGTGTATATGATGGCCTCTCTGCACGCATTGCGCTCTCCGTTGGCTTCGACGCCCTGTACATGGTAAGTTAAATTCGTCGGTCCCGCCACTCCCTCTCTGACTCTCATAGACGGGTGCTGGCACCGCCGCCTCTGTGCACGGACAAGCCGACCTGGGAATCTGCACCCTGAATGACATGCGCGCCAACGCCGAAATGCTCTCGAATCTTTCGCCAACTACACCCGTCATCGCAGATGCTGACACTGGTTACGGTGGTCCGATCATGGTCGCCCGCACGACCGAACAATACTCCCGCTCTGGCGTGGCCGCCTTCCACATCGAGGATCAAGTGCAGACGAAGCGCTGCGGACATCTGGGAGGGAAGATCCTTGTGGACACGGACACCTATGTGACGCGCATTCGTGCGGCGGTACAGGCGCGACAGCGCATCGGTAGTGATATTGTGGTCATTGCCCGGACAGACTCCCTCCAGACACACGGTTACGAGGAGAGTGTAGCACGTCTACGAGCAGCGCGGGACGCTGGCGCAGACGTAGGTTTCCTGGAGGGAATTACATCCAAGGAAATGGCAAGGCAGGTGGTGAAGGAGCTGGCTCCGTGGCCGATGCTGCTCAACATGGTCGAGCATGGGGCGACTCCGTCGATCTCGGCGGCTGAGGCCAAGGAGATGGGATTCCGTATCATCATCTTCCCGTTTGCCGGTCTGGGACCCGCCTGTGCAGCCATGCGCGAAGCAATGGAGAAACTAAAGGCTGATGGTATCCCCGGCTTGTCCAAGGAGCTGACTCCGCAGATGTTGTTCCGGGTCTGCGGGCTAGATGAAAGTATCAAAGTCGATGCGGAGGCTGGAGGAGCGGCATTTGAAGGCGGGGTTGATCTGAAGTAAGAGTTACGCCGTACTGTACGGTAAATGAAGGTCAGCTGTAACAGCATCGACTATTATCCTTTTGAACTAGGAATAACAACGAGCTCGACGGTGTCCCCTTATTGCATGATATCAAATCCAGAGTTTTTGTTCCCGTGATGATACGTTGGTCTCCATTTCTGTCATGTCTCCCAGAGCTCTCTCGTATGGTGTTTCGGGATTAGCATGCACGGTGCGTGTCAGACAAGGCGTGAGAGACTAATATGCTTGGCCTGAGTATATTGCTCCAGCACTAGACGTAGCATATCGCTCCCTCGGTCACGATGCCGCGTCACCAGTGTATGATGTAGTAAGTATACTCAATGCTAGTCTGGTCGAGAAGGTAAAATAAAGTATGGTCTTTGTTTGGCGTTGTGCGACCTTAACAGCGAGCAGTAGCGAGCTGCCCGATGATCGCGAGGGCCTTACTACGTATAAGACAATTGTAAGGGCGCTCCTGGTTCGGGATGAACTGGAGCTGCAGGTGATGCCAAGATCACTATATATCAAGCTGTGTCACGGCCGATAGCTGTCAGGCCCGTACATAGTAGGGATTGACGGGCGCCGGGACTCCGTCATTAACAGTGCACAATATATGCCAAGAAACTAGGGACGAGGTTATAGATAGGTGATGGATGATCATTAAGGCATCCCGGTGTTCTTCTGAAAGCAACCTCCACCAGCGTGTCGGCGGTCGAAGATACTAAGACGGAATGTAGATACTTCATCTCGAGTACTATCCCCGTATGCAAGTCGAACGAATACTCCGAAGGTGGGTAACTCTAAATCCAGGTGGTGAAGCTTGGCGACAATCACATGACCACTGCTTTGCCGACTGCCGACATTAAGTTTCAGGGATCATCCAAGACAGCTTACGAGTCCCTGGTCCATGTGGGTGGAAATTGATGGAGAGAAAAGGGTGAGCCTAAGAATATCCCCAGCTCAAATTTCGAGCAAGGAAAGTTGCTGCACAGATGAGATTAAGCCAGTCGATGCAATCTCCCGTTTCATGGTCAGCCCTTGCTTGGTTCCGTCGTCAACCGTGGAACGCGTACCCACAACAGTGCTGTTGATTTATGTTCCAATTGTGTAGTTGTGTAATTGCCATTTTCCACGGAGGTCCATCTCCCTCATTTCCGATTTTGAATGGCGCTGAGATTTTCAAGGGAGGGTACAGTGTACACGTTCCAGAAGCGTCCTAGGCCTTTCTGCTTTAGCGCACCGTCCGCTCGTATCCTCACAGGCCAGCTCCCTGAGATTAACCGGTGGCAATGGCAGTTGTGGACACAGGCACGGGCGACCATTGTGGATCTGACCCCTTCGTTAGTCCAGAATCCTGCTGTGCCGACCCTCATTGACCCACGACAGTAGCTGGCTGGAAGGGTCTACGGAAGTCTCTGTCAGGTGTTGCCTACACAGATAGAGACTATGGGGTTAAGATTTTGAGGAGGGGAAAGGAATGCAGGCGGGAATCGCGACAAGGGTTCACGACAGTCAAGGAGCAGTGAGGCACTGTATCCCCGGGGAAAAAATGGAAATCTTACAGAATACATACTACCTCATGCTCAAGATGAGGTGCTGGAAGTCTAACAAGTACTGTACTTTCGTGTGGGGTGCGAGTGATATCGTACCAATCAACAGATGGCCATCGTTACCTACTCATGTATGTACAGTACGTACTGTACCTGACATTGCGGTGAAGCGGAAGAGGGGATTCCAGTACTGCCAGAGTCATTGTACCTCGTATAGTATATAATATTATTGAAGTTCACCAACAATTGGCTCCGCTCGAGGGCTCGCAACGTAGCAGGTCAGATGTTGTCAGGCACCCCAATCGCAAGACGAGGAATTGGACAGATGCTTTGTCGGTCATGCAGGAATCATCACAGCAGCAGTCGATGACTTGTCATATCATGACGATCAGGCAACATTCCATCAATCTAATCATGATGATCGGAATGGAGATGTGAAGTGAAGCCTCATCGGACACGTCAAAGCTGTAACGGTTGAGATAGACATGGTGTCTCTTGAGAAAGAATGATTAGAAGACCACGGGATGTAAGCTGAGTAGTGGTACCCAAGTACATACTTACTCGAGTAGTTCTCCGTACTATACCGTATGGAAACCACGGTAAAGGTGTGATCACCCGGCTGCCGTTCCAAGGGACCAGAGCCTCGACCTAAGTGGGTAGTGGGCCCTTCAGGGTCTTTTGCACCAATGGAGACCCTGAAAACAACGCCAACGGGGAACGCTCAGGGACCGATGCCTCGACTCAACCAATGAAGAACCACAACACTTCTCGTGTCCCCTGATCGGCCCCCTTTTCATTTAATGAACCCCATTGATGAACCTCGCGCTGAAAGTATTATTACACTGAACATCCTCCCCCCAGTCACTCCATGATCTCTTTCTCTTCTTCTTCTCTATCACGATTCATTCCCTTACCTTGGGTTCGCAATACACTCCTTTCGTTAGTTTTGTTTTATAGAGCCTGTGGTTGCTCGAGACATTCCTTCAATCACCCACCAAAACACATTCCTTGATATTATTTGCGTTACCTGGTCGTACTGTGACATATACCTATTGTGATACCCACATCTCTCGTACATAACCCTGGTTATCTGTGAACATCCAACGCAGTTTTACCACCATGCAGCTCAAGAACTCGCTGTTCCTGCTCACCGCGTTGACGGCCGGTTCCGCCGTCGCCCGTATGCACGGCCACGAGCGCCGTCATGCTCACCACCACCTGCAGCACGAGGAGAAGCGCGCGGTCGGTGATATAGTCTATGCCAACTTTAACGGCGTCTGGAAGTCCTGGGTCAATGAGTGGTCCGGCGTCAGCGCTACCTCCGCCTCCGGCTCCACTCCCACTACAGTTTCCTCCTCGACTTCTTCTGTTGCCACTGCCTCCGCTGTCCCTACCGCCAGCAGTGGCCCTACCGTGACCACACCTGGATCCTGCAAGGAGTGGCATGCTCACCAGGACGGTGACGTGTACACTCGCGAGGGCTTCGGAGGACAGACCCCAAACAACGGCAAGCCTTACATCGACTACATCGGTAACCTTGGCAGCCCATACGGCAAAAACATCATCGAGGTCGCCGAGAGCAAGGCCTGCGAGTACAAGTATGTCGTCCGCATCCAGGGCAGCGAGAAGGATACCTGGACTATTGCCTTCTGGAACAAGATCGGCCCTGATCTCAAGCTCACTGGCTGGTACGGCAATGCTGTTCTGACCATCAAGATCAACCCCGGTGAGACCAAGTACGTTGCTTTCGACGAGGACACCCAGGCTGCTTGGGGTGCTGCCAAGGGTGACTCGCTTCCTCTGGACCAGTACGGTGGCTACGGCTGCACCTGGGGTGAAATCGACGTCGGCAACCTCAGCAATGATGCCTGGTCCGGCTGGGATGTGTCTGCCATCCAGGCCCAGAATGCCGGTCTCGATGTCCAGGGCATGAAAATCTGCACCCACGACAACCAAAAGTGCTCTTCCATCTCCAACTTAGCCAAGGCGGTTGACAACGCCTACACTGCCCTAGACGCCGGTAAAGACGGCATCGGTGGTGAATGGCCCGCTGGCCCTCTCCGTCTGGTTGTCGACATTGACTACGACTAAGCGTTGTTTCTGTGCCCTGTCGGTTCCTTTTTTTTACCTTTCCATGACTTTTCTTCTTCTGCAAAATTGGTTAGGGGTTGGAGGTGTTTTTCTCTTCATTGTACGCGGTGTGTAACGCTGCTTGAGCGCCGAAACCAGCATGTCCGGTTCCATCAAGCCCTGGCACCCGTGACCGCCATCCGGCCTTGACGATAGTGCATTCATTTCCATGTACATACATATACCACTGTTCACTGTCTATTTATTTAGTTTCATATCACGATAGAACCATGTACAAATTTGTCCATGCTCCGCCCGTAGCATTCCATACCTTTTCCCCTTGGAATGTACATGACACATACCTCCCCTATCTTAAATTACCATTCTTCCCAAACCTATCTCACGCCCTCTATATAATAGCCCTAATTCGACCTTATAATCCAGAGCAACCCCCCAAACCAAATCCCAGACCCCAACAAAGAGACCCTTTCCAAACACAGAAGATAAAAGGGACCCATCTATAAATAACCCTCACGTCAGCAACCCTCCCCTTTTCTATAATTGGCATCATATCTATATTCAGATCAATCGGTATCCTCACCTCTAGAGTTCGCTTAATATAGACTCCATCCAGCACGCCGCGTCTAAGAATACTGAGTCTATAAATGTAGTTTCAGAGTCGGAGGTGACGTATCAGATATAGAGAGTCTAGTTAGGCTAAACGTCGAAGGGCAGGGAGTGTTGTGTAATTTTGTATGGGGTTCTTTGAGTGATTGATTGGTGGGTGGTGTGGTCCTGTGGGTGTAATGTACGTACTCCGTCCATATGTATGTATTGCATTATGTGAGGTATTGGTGCGTAGGTGTATTAGGAGTATGTGCTGATGGATGAGGTTATGGGAATGTGAGTCTAGAATGGGTGTATGTGTGATATTTGACAGGGTCGTTGGCTTTTCAGTTGGGGGATGGTCATATATGGAGCCGTTGTCCTATTGAAGTCTGACATCAAGTACATATCATATCTATGGTACAAGTAGGTCCGGTGTTGACTTGTGTGTTTGAGAGAAGGTGAGAGAGTGATATTAGATAGCATGTGGTTGGAGGTATAATCAATCACAGAATCGGGAGTAACGAAGAACAATCAGGTATTCTATTCATACATATACGGCCAATTAATATATCAAATGGACTGAGCAATCACAGCCCAGCCAGCATATTCTGCACCTGAAGGGAATCGGGCTCTATATCCGGCATAGGTTCGAATTCATCGTCCTCTTCATATTCATCACCTATTTCTGCAGAGAAAAATCCCTCGTACGTCATATACCCGATCAACGCGGCAATGCCACCCACAGCGTATGCGATATTGACCAGGATATCTTTCTTCTGTCCCTTCGCAAGCGCAGACAGTTTCCGGCTATCGGGCTCCGAGAGGCCCGAGTCCGGTGACTCCGCTGCTACTCGCAGCCTATCCTGGGCGCGGATGTCTTTGAGGATCGGCGTGTTGTCGGCAAGGACGTTGAAGAGGGTGTTCCCCAGCGTGGTGAGACGAGCACGTTCCGGTGCACGCCAAGGTAGTGATGAGCCGCTATTCGGGGTAGGGGTATATGCATGCGACACCTCGGCGCCGAGACCGTAGCATTGTTGGCGCATACGCTCGGTATATACGGTCAACCGAGGAGCCTTGCTCTTCATCGCATCGCGGAGCCATGAGAAAGATAGTTCAGGAACAAGAGCCAAAGACAAGTATCCAACGGCCAAGCAGTCTAAGCTAGATGGACCTTCGTTCTCGCCCGTGAGGAGATACACTTTATCACCCAAGATCTCTTCCAGCGGCTCGAAGAGCTCCCCGGTCAAGGCATCCAGTCGGAACTGGTTCTGCTGCGAGGTCTTCCCCAGGAGACTTGTGACGGTATCACGCGGCCGGCGGATGAAGTTTGGAGGGATCTGGCCGGCTGCGACGGCGGCCGAGTGCTCGCGTTGGCGCTGATCTTCAATGGCTTGTAGATCCAGTGACGAGAGCCCGAGATGATCTGTTCGGGCTTTTGCGGCAGCGTGAATTTTTGGAGGGAGAATCCATTGGTTCGGCCACTGGAGGATGGAGCCGTAGGCGGGGGAGGTCTGGTTGTAGTAGTTCTGACTGGTTACGTAGAGGGAGAGGTCGACGAGAGCA
Organism: Aspergillus oryzae RIB40; assembly: GCF_000184455.2. Classification (NCBI taxonomy): domain Eukaryota; kingdom Fungi; phylum Ascomycota; class Eurotiomycetes; order Eurotiales; family Aspergillaceae; genus Aspergillus; species Aspergillus oryzae. The sequence goes on along the minus strand of NC_036435.1, from coordinate 2,421,521 downwards.
TGGGCGCGGGATTCGACGAAGGATGAGAATCTGATTTTTGGTCATACGTACGATTAGATGACCATTCCGCTCACCTAGACAATAGCCGAAGTCAAATATGAGACAAACGTACCCAATGTTGTCGGCCCTTTGCAGACCGCTCAACCCTGCATCTAAATCCCACTCGCCATTCGAGTATTGTCGCAGATAATCCACGATATTTCGGAACCGGCTCACCCATGTCGAGCCATTTCGTAGAGCGGGCAATTCACCTGTGCACCCAATCAGAAAACAAAGAGGCTTAGTTAGTCCATTGCGCTACAAACCCCAGATCCGCGACATGGATACTTACAGGTTGGGGACACGGAAGGATCGCTGCTTGCGACAAGCACCCACGCGTCCTTCGGCACGGCCAGAGAAAAATAGGCTATGGTTGCGAGACATTGCGCCTCGATTGAGGGCAGGGAGAAGGCCGGACCCCAGACATGGAGCTCCAAAACCATTTTAATTTCTTATCTTGTTTTTGTTATCCTTGCGGTTGGAGGTGGAAATGCCCATTCTGGGGTTTGCGGAATTGGACGTGAGGATCACGTGGGGAATGCCGTTGTATATTGATTTGATTGGTGTCCTGAGGCAATCAGGCAACTGTTGCGAATAAGTGCATGTTCCGAATGTACTCATGGACTGCATGTACGACCTTTTCATTTCGCCGTGAAATGATGTCCGTGTTCAAATGGGGAAAATGTACTTCGGAAAGGAAGTTGTAGATTTAATTGGGAAGAGAATGAATGCTACCTCAATTAACACCCTACATGAGTCTACCGGACTTCGATGTTACATTAATCTCGTCAACGGCAATTAATTTAATTTTTTTTTCTTTTTCTTTCCCTCTTTGTTTCCTGCGGTATGCAGGATATATTGCTGATGGTTCTTATCGGAGACACTAAAATCGACGTCTCGATTTAACCGGTGGAATTACCGCATCCGATGATGGCCTGAAGGAGCCTCAGGTGAAGCAACTATCCATTAACTAAAAAGTACTAACGATGCGTGAGGGAATATGATCACGGTATTGGGACAGAGCACGAATGAGAGGTTTTACGGCATTCAGCTGGTCCAGATAAGTAGGTAGATAGGCAAGGCGCGGGTCTTGGGGATTCCATTCCATACACACTGACCCGTGCTGAAATGCGGAGTAACTTGGCCATGACACTTAGTGCAGCGACTTCGGTTCAGCTCAATTCCATACAATCCCGCACATGGGACCATAACAATCAAGGTAAGTGAAACATGGTCCCATCCCAATTGTACATGCAGTTATTAGTACATCAGTCCGTAGTACGGTGTACAAAGCTGAAGGTCATTTGACAGCTCCCCTCGGCGGTTACAGGACCTACACTGAACACTGATTAGGTTTGCTGATCATCAGTCGTCCAGGCACCCAACAAACAAGGCATTGGCTGGGATTGGGCTGAGGGATTTACCCACTTGCGCACCTGGGAAAGCATTTGGATCCGAACATATCATAGGGGACGAAAAGTCAATATCAGTCTGTCCTCACCGTCGTGTACATAGCCAGTTGTACAGGACCTACTATGTACATAACGGCTATCATGCTGATATTACGTACAGCGATAGGTAGCGTTCGGTCTGATGGATGCACGAACGGATGCAGGCTGCAGGCGGCTGTAAGATTAGATTAGGTATCAGCTTTGGCCTTTTTTTTTTCTCTCTGTCATTTTTAACGGGCATCATTCTGGTAATGCTTGTGACCTCATCAACAAAGGAAGGAAAAAGAAAAGAAAAGAAAAAGAAACAGAGATTATGCGCGGCAAACGAGGGGAAAAGGTACAGACGAGAGAAAAAAAAAAAAACAAGGATGGTCGCAAGTTACACCCGTCAGCCGCCTTGCAAGGATTGATCGATAGTCGCGATTGTGAACAGGGAACAACGGCGCTATCGACTCATGATCCCTGCGGGTAATTCGGCCGACTCCATAAGCGGCACAAGTCGGCGTCACATCATGAGTGCAGACCATGCGGTCATCGTGAGACAATTAAGCGCTGGTAGCGAGGGAGAGTGGAGCATTCGGTCTAGGAGAATAAATTGATCTCATTGTTTGATTCAAAACGCTGGCAAGAATGCAATGTGTGTTGGGTATATTAAGTCTATTATACATGCCGTTGCTTCAGATGAAATTAAAAGCCCCCATAAAAAAAAAAGAGAGAGAAGAAAAGAAAAAGGTAATAAACAAGAGATGGTACAGAAAAGAGAAAAGACCCATGATTAAATAAGCTTCGAGGAAAAGTTCCCGCAAATCAAAATGGGGAGTTCCAATAACGCTTTGACATCGCGAATGGTCAGGTAAATCCCATGCTTCGTAGCGACGTTTGGTTGGCTGAAAGGTGAGATGTTGTCAGGCTCTAAGCCTCCAAACGCCCCCCTGGTGTCCCATAGCTTTGCGGGGTTTGTGCCGATAACGAGCCGTTGGAAACCACCGATGTGAGAGATAAGTGACAACGTGGGTGGGGAGATCGCGAACCCCGATAACTTTGATATCATTTGTGTTGTCAGGTGCCTGCCTTGCATGACGCCGTTGGTCAAATCAAATGACCGCATGCATCACTGGTGGCCTGATGTCGCAATGCCAAAGCGCCGTTGCAGAAGGAAAGAAGAAGAAAAAAGCGTGGCGCCGGCGCCTGTCCGTAGAATCGGAGTGTGAAGAAAGATAAACTCCCGCAAGTAACGTCATCGCGCAGCTCCTATCTGAAGCCAGTTGAGATCCCAATGGAGTGAAAAATCCGAAATGGTAGAAGCGAAGAAGATAAGAGAAGATAACGTCGAATAAAGGTTGTATATGAGAATGCGTTCGGGGTAGATCAAAGCCATTTTGCAGTTCCGAAATCGAAAATCGTGATATCCATATGCCAAATGCAACGCCGTTTCGTGAGCGTCACGAGTCGGTTCGTGTTGATGCTTTCGCACGACGGGGTGAATGAACCGCTCGAGTACGCCGGGTCGTCATTTCATCACAAAGCCCAAGGTTTACTTGGGAAGAGGAGGAAGCGGACCCTTGGGAGGAGGACCAGGGCAAGGAGGGAACTGAGAAGTAGAGCCACCGATGGAAGGCATTGTGAATTGAGGTTGATATGGTGTTGGTGGTGAGAGTAGTGGTGGTTGATAGTTTTCTTGTAATAGGCCTGGACGGTGTAGTTGGCAGTTTCAGGAGTAACTTCTTGACTGTGTAGAAGTGCAACCCAATGGTATTTAATGTCTTTGAAATGAGAAAAGGAAGAAACAAGAGAAGACGAGGTCTACCAGAGCTTTATATATAGGCTATGATCTTCGTCTGTCTTTTTTAATTTTTTTTTTTATTTTTTAAATTAACCCCAACAACAACCATAATTCCCGATTGACGAAAAAAAAAATTATTAAAAAAAAATTGTGAGAAATAAACCCCTGCCGGGAACAGGAGCTGAAGCTCCACAACCGGACAAAGGGGAATGAACTACGTCAGAATTATCTGACCGTCTCTGCACTAGTTCCGTCTGGTGTGGGCTGGTGTTATCTAGCATGCCCCAATCGGAAATCCTAGGGAAATTTTCTAGAAGCTCCTCTTGTTCCACTCGTTGCCTCGTCTTCTGGGGACGCAGGGGGAATTGTTGACCCTCCCCCTTATCCCATGTCCCACCGTCGAACAATCAATTCCGGAATTTTATTTTTCTCGAATTTGCCCGTCGATTATAGTTATTTTTCTGTTATACATGCAGAGTGCAGTAGTACTGCGTCCTCTTACTGGGCCCCAAAAAGTTAATAAAATAATAATACTAATATTCAAATAATCAGAGGGAATCTGAAAGACCCACCACAGTTCTTTTATTTTTTTTTCTCATTCGTTATGGTATTATTTTGCCCCCCTTGACTCTTTCGAGTTAAAAGCGAATTGGTTCCTTCCATGGGGTACAGTAGAAAAACCGTATCTTTCATCGTCGACATCATGATTATTCAATATTACGTAAATACAGAGATTACAGCGTAATAACCAAGCGTAGTCTACGCATCATTGACATGCCAGACATTGATCTGACAGAATGACTCAAAAGAAAAATAGATAGTCTAGTCTAGAAGAAGGGTCAAAGCCACTCCTCAACAACTTGTGCCTTGCGCACAGATGATAAGACCTCGTAAACTCCCCTCGTACTTTCATAGGCTCATGGATTCTAGGTTGGAGGCTGACAGGCACGTGTTGGCGTGTCGATCGATCCTTAGGGAAGAAGAACGAAGTTGATCAGACTGGAACTATGCACTCCGTAGTTTAGTCTCAAGGATGATCCGAATTCCCAAGGAGGATACGCCAACATGGTCGGTGCTGGTTGCCTGAAACTCTGATCTGTTTGTGATTCATCACCTCACAGACCCGAAGGATGGAGATCCTAGTTTCAGCCAGACTGCCGGGACCACTACCACCCGCCAGAACCTCAAGCTCCTGATTCTGGCAAGGTTCTTCGACGGAGTAAAAAAAGAAATAAATGATCGCTCAGCCTGGTACGGGCACCGCTAAGGAAGGAGGTCGTCTATTCCTTGCAGCCTTGGCCGAGGGGCTTGTGTCAGGTTGGGTGTGACAGGTCGTTTCATGCTCATACTAGGTGCCATCCGTTGAGATATTATTAGCAAAGAACCAGTATTGCTTGAACCAACTTTCTACTACTCAGTACTTACTACAATCTTGAGGTTGTACTTACATTATCTGTAATGAAGTTGTACCTTACCGGGATGTTTCAGTTTTCCAGGGGCTGAGCCGCCAACCAGAGAAAAAGTTGGCAAGAAACCGAGTCTTGCTGATTGGTCGGTTCGTTACAATCCTTGTCTCTCCTTGCAGATGATCATACAGTCATTTGTATTATCATCCAATGATCTGGGCATTATCTGAATATTATCTTTGACTAACCACTCAAGTCTTAGCATCCCACAAATCCCGCTCTTGGGATTTCGTCGGGCAACGGTCAGCATTTAGTTGTTAATTACTACTTGACTGACTCCGCGCTCCAGGTTTTGGCCGTTGAGGTTTGACGGGTGACCCGTCAACTTCCCAAGGTTTACTACTCCATACTTAACCCGAATCAAAAGAAAAGGGCAAAAGGTATAATAAGAGAAATAAAAAGAAAATTACGGTGGATACTAATCTCAGCCGCTGTGGCTGAACATCCCTTGCTGATATCATCCCATCCACACCTCTGCTGTGGTGGTATCATATTCATTCCCCTGTCCTCTGCATATTGTCTTTTCCTCCTTTTTTTTATTTTTATTTTATTTTTTTTGATCTCACCTCTTTCCCTTTCTTCTGCAATGCAACAACATGCCCTTCAGAACTGGTCCCTGTGAGTGATTTGATTTACATCCCTGCTAGTGGACAGGAACCACTCACAATCAATGGATCCGGATTCAAGCAATAATATTCCGGCTGTAACTATGGAGTGCAGTAGTGCGATGAGCGGCGTACGGCGGCGGATCTTCTGCAGATGAAAAGTGGCCGGGGTGTGGAAAGGGACGGAACGCATGTCACCAACACCGCTGCATCCAACTCATCAAGGATCCGTTCGCCGTCGATCCATCGGTATCTGTCGAACCAATACTTCCACAACCCGGTGGTCTTGATTTCCTCAATTCGCCACTGTTCTCTTTCGGAGTACGGAGTACACATCACCTTCTCCGTGTTTCCGTCTTTCTTAGTGTGCAGATGGTTGGCATTAGTGAGCGATTGACGGGGATGCAGGAACAGATCTCTCCCATTGGATAAGGGATCTTCCGTTGAACCTCTATAGATCTGGAATTAATCCCAGACGTGCGTAACAACAGACTGTACCAGATTGATATCCAAACCAAACTATCACATGATCCCTCGTTTCTTCTTACCCCCTCTTTTTTCCTTTCTTTTCTTTTTTCTTAATTATTTTTCTTTGTGGCTGAAATGCGGGAAAAGACACATGGCCAAAAAAGAAAACTCAAAACGGAAGTGGAGATACAGTGCCGTAAAATGAGATCCCCACTATGAAAAAGCGTTCATTCCGCGCCGTTGGACTGTTAGCCTGAAAAACTCCTTGACTGAATCACTCGCAGACACAGACAACTCCCTCATGCGGAGAGACTAACGCAGGTCTAAGCCCTCGGTTAAGCTGGCGACATGCACGACCGTCTTAGAGAAATGCGATGAAAGACCGATTAGGCAAAAGTAAGATTACTCCAACACGAGAAAAGGCTATCGATGTGCACATGACTTGATCCAAGCCTGTTAATCCTTGTTTTTATATTCAGTTCCCGTGTACGATCAATTTATTGAACTTGTATCACCAACAACCATCAGAATACCTTCAGAAGAACGATATCAGCAGCAACCTCGGCGCAAAGGGAATGCAAAGAAAAAAAATAAAAAATAAAAAATAAGGATCAACCCCGTATGGGTATTTGCCTCCCGGTAGAACAATTGCAGTCTTTCCAGAAGCCTTTGTTCCATGGTTCACCGCTCATTAGTGAGCTCCATCTTGTCCTTGGTGAGGGATTCGCGACCTTAGCGCTAACATCGACTCAATGGAACTAATTAAATTAACTAACTGGTTCGGTAGTCCACTACTTGGCGGTGGTGGAGTTCCTGTCCTCCTCCCAAGAAAGGCAGTCTTGTTTCACTCAACCCGTGGTCCACCACCCATCTCGGGCTCCCAATATAGTAGGTGACTTTTTGCTTCGGGGATGTCTAGTACTCCGTTAGGAATCGCGCCAGGAACGAACCGAATTCCTTCACTGTCATGATGTCATGACGTGATTGTCGTCGGCAACTTGATCAATCGTTGAACTTTGTTCCCTCCTCGCTCTTATGGAGTATACCCCCAGTCCCGCGGACAATCCGGGATATGAATTCCTAGTGCCACGGAAAACAGGAGGAACGCGGAGATAAATCGGGTGGTTGCCTGAATAAGGTTCTGTTCGGTTCGTCCCTTGTCTACGTGCAGGATTCGAACCGCCACCACCAGCACCACCGTCTTCCTATCAATAGGGCAGCCAAATGCAAACAATAATCTGACAAGGCTTTAACACCGCTCGATATGCACGGCCGACCATTAGTCGCGGCCGCTGACCTGCAAACGACGACGTGACTCAGTGACCTAAGCCTCAGGAGGACTCGCCCAGTCTAGCCCCTATCTCGGCGCCGTGGCGGTGCCTCGGTTGGTCCAGAACCGTCGGATGCAGTTTGATTTGATAGTGAACCATGTCACAGATAAAGTAAGCAAAACGGATGGGATTCCATAGCTCAGGGTCTATGGCGCGTCCTATAACCTTTCTGATCGCTCTGGATTGTTCGACAAGGAGCTTGTTTGAGTCTTAAATGAGGCTAGGATCTTTTGAGGTTCCACTATCATAAAGATCCGTGGTATACTCCATATACGATTCATCGGGATTGGTTATATCACGATTCTTATAGCGAGTATACGATGTTTCAGGTTTTCATATTCGCCGGAGACACTAGTATAGACACATATAAGCATATCAGCAAATGTCTTGGGACAATTTAAATTGAAAACCGAGCCCCAAACATAGACCGACGCTCCCGAAATCAACCAGTATATAAAGTACCTCAAGATACTCGGCCGAACCGACCTATACTGCAATCAAATATTAAACCCGACAACATCTCTTGACACACACAAACTAAACCAATTCTCCATGTAAGTCATACATACATACATATGATACCGACTACTACCACTTGCATGACATTTACCTAATACCTGCAGCAACCCGGAAGTCTAAATTGATCTTCAACAATTCTGCAGATATGTACCACCCTGCATAGGATATGTGCATGTGGCGTGACCCAGCAACCGGTCCTTCATTTAGGGCTCTGTCTCATGATGTATAATTGCTGTGCGGTATGTTAATGCACTTATGGAACAATACAAAAAGAAATCGAATAAAACGGAAATCATGCACTAGATGCATATCATATATAAGCTACGTAGGTACACAGCTGGGCCCATATCCAGTCGCATTGAAAACACAGAACCCAGAAGTTCAGCTGCTGCAGGTTATCCCTGTTTTGCTCCATGTCCAAGTATGCATATCAGTTATCTTTGATACTGACATACGTTACACAGCAGAGAGTACGTATATGAGAAAGATTGCGAGGGGAGAGCGCTGCGCATACCATGCAATACATGCATTCGTCTTAGTCACTTTTGCCTGACGCTGGGCTTGGGAGATGAGTTACACGGCACGGCTGTATATTAAAGGTGACTGATACCATGCGATGGATGCATTCGGCCACGTCGTTTTGTTGCGCTGGATGGGAGACTGGTTACTTGTGTTGGGCGTTGCTCAACCAAGTTGTATGTAGAGGTCATACGGTGCCTGGTGACATGGCCATTATGTGTTCCCTTTCTGTGGTCATTCGTGTGAGCTGAGATGATTACTGTGTTACCTCTCTCGTTGTGTTGGAGGTGGCTGGCTGGCATCTTGTCTGGATTATGATTACATTGTTGGTTGCCCGGAGTTGCTCGGCACCGGTGCTGGAGAGATGCGACGTCTTGTAACCAGAACAACTGCTACGACAAAGAGCTATGTTGGTTTGAAGGTCAGTTTTTGAAAGAATGACATGACATCGGTGCCTGGTTTCTTTTGTGGCTATCGCTCACATGATCTGAGGGACGATTCGAGGGTATTCACGTCTTCCCAGTCTATGTTTACCTCTCTCTACCTACTCTTATGCTGTTGGGCTGCTAACTCACGGTTCGCACTTCGAGCTAGACTTTTCAGAAGGAGATCAAAGTCTTTTCTAACATTAAATAAAAAGAGTATGTAACAATACCAATCCTTCCGTTTCAAATTTCCATTTTCGTTGTCTCCTTTATAACTATCCTCAGCCCTTATGTGTAAAGGGACATTGCTACATGCCAAACTCTAGTGACATCAGGGAAAAAGAGACAATGAGAAACGATAAACAATGATGGCGCAGTTTCCTCTTCATCTAATGAGCTGGAACCCAGCTCAAACCCTCCATACTTAATACTCTTCTCAAGAACTAATACCACCCCCCTTAATTTCTTATACTCTGCTCGAGTCTTTCACATCCTAATATCACTCACCATGTACGTTTCAGGGTCACATCAATCTGGTGCATCATAAGAGTGACTTTCAGAGACAGCCTTTTGCTTACCTTTCAGAGTCCAATCTAGCTTGACCTTGGTATTGATTAACAGTGCTGCTCCTATATTTCCCTCTTCATTTTCAGTCACAATTCTTGCTCAATACCCTAAAGCTGCTGGTGTAAACTTCAACTACAAGGATTTTTCATTTTTCTGTGGTCAGCTTGATGATTGCATCTTAACCGGCAAAGAAGTCGACTTGCATTACAACATAAATATATATCGGTAAGTCCTAAATAGGCAATTAAACTCCCATGGAAGGAAAGGATTCGTTCCAAACGAGTACTAATCAAAACAGCTTAGGGTCTACAACTAGAACTTCTACAGACCAGTCTAAGAGCAGCATGTTATTAATTTATCAAGGTCAAATGGGACTTCCTAATAATGAGCATTGCCTAGAAACCAAGTTGCATTATACCATGTTGAATAGACCCTGCAGACTATATGGTGAAATGGTATGAGGATGTGAAATATTCGAGAAATATACATTTAGAGACATTTGCAGACATCGCTGTCTTGAGTGCTGAAGTATCTGCACCTGCAGAACCCAGTAATGAGCATTGTAGGTCAATATGGGGACCGGTGGGCCTTGAAAAGTGTGTGGTGTATAACCCGAGAGTTCTGGCGATGGGTGTGCTTATGATGGTTTGAGAGAACTTGCGAATATACATATCGCTAAGAAGATTCGTAGCTTGTTCAAAAGCACGCAGTGCATACAGGAGATCTCGCTGGAGAGGAGAGGTCACTATCGCATTGTATATAAAGATGAGCGGAAATGGCTAATCCATGAGCTTGCGATTGATAACGAGGAACACTGAGGGTGAGAGTGGACGTTGGATTCTCTAAGCGCTTGGATAAATGGGGCCATTCAAAGATATGTTTACCGCGATGTAGCTGTTCTTGATGCAGACTGGTACTGTCGATTCCATATACGGTGTGGAGTGATTGTGCAGATCCTACTGGTCTGGTGGGTTTTGAAAGGTAGCATTTATATCTAGGGCGAGTCTGAACATTTGAGTATCCTACATGCAATGGTGTTTATAGCGCAGCACATATCCAGCATGCTTAGGATATTGTATATATAAAGCTGAGAAACGAGACAGGGTGCTTTTAAGTCCGAGCGCAAGGAACCTGAACAAAGTTTCAAGGTAAAGAAGAACCCCATAGGGGTTTTAAATAAACAAATCTATTCAGAAATGCACAGAACCTACATATGACTTCTTGGAAAAAATCGGTATCATGAGACCCGCTCATACTAGTGATATTCACTGAAAGGACTATTCTTGTGAACAAGGTATATATATATTGCATATCCCTTATTTACCAAAGAATATATTATGATTTCCAATGCACATGTTTTGCTACCACGGTATTTCCCTTGTGGCTGTATGTTGACCTTGACGACTAATTAATCTAACGGGCATGTTCCAAAGCCTGTTAGTAAGTCTCGAGGACTTTTGTTTGGACTTATCCAAGGCGGCTGCGTAGTTCAAGGGACTGGCCAATCTAAGAGGGAGTCTTTTAAAAGCACCATGTACACGCCATTTCTGCTTCACATTTTCCTTGCCGTTCTTGCGTGCAAAACTACCCCTCTTCGTGGGTGAGTAATAGCGATGAGTGAGCATTGCATGTCCATCTTCCACAAGACCCACAAGATCGACATGTTCTCTGCTGAACTGATGGCGTAGAGAGCAAACAGTCGTTGCTATCAGCCCCAGTTATGGCGTCATACGGGTTGCTCTCAGTTGGTTGCCGTGCTAAGGAGCAATATTTCCCTGGCTTAATTTCGAGGCGAGTTTGCTCCTGAGAGATTCCTAGCCAACATCGTAGTAACTCGTCTTCATCAGATGTCTACAGCCTGTCAAATGAAAATGAACGTGGAGTAGCCCTTGGCTTCCAAATTCAACACATGTTCGTTCCATACTGTGATGATTGGTTTTGGCACTGGATTCGCTATACTTAGCGAATCCTGTGGTTGTTGGAGCTGGGCTGCCGATTTCACTGACGAGGCGAGGGATAGCCAGTGTATGCGGCACAGAGTTTCGAGGCCCATCATGGTTGCAGGTATAATAATACCTCCTGTTCGACTGGCGAAGATGTCTAAATCAACTAACATCTTGCTCTTCATCCACATCCCCCTGGGCTTGTGTGGACATCCACTCCTCCATTAGAGCCTGGCGCGTGGGCTCCGAAGATCCTGTGTTTGCTCTGACTTTGTCCCCTTTGCGTGTAACAAGTAGGCAGAGCGTCCATCCGTAGATGTTGAACCCTTCATAGTTCATCCTGAAGCGCAATTTCTTATCATCTGGTTCCTCATCCTTTCGACGTTTCGAGGCGCGGGAATTAGCTGTGGTGTCAACTGCTTCATCTGCATCTCGATGACGTTTGCCCTTTTTATCGTTCTCCTCCGCAGTGGCTTGAGGGATATCGCGTAGATCGATATTAGATTCGCTATCACTCTCAACTAAGATACCAGCATCGGCAACTCCGCTTGAACTTTCCGCAGGTCGGGGTGGATTTTGTGCTCCTTCTTTTCTGCTCGATGCGTTATCGGGTTCGTCGAACTCCTTGTGTCGCGTGAGGAGTGAGTGGCGTGTTCGGGATTCGCGGAGGAATAACGAAACCTCAAAGTCCTCTACATAAATTGCATGGTTAGTTATTGGCATATTCTCCGGATTCCGCGGTGGTTCCAGCATCGGGATAGACACCTTCAGCTATCACGTCTTTCACTGGTTTCCCTTTCTTCCGAGCAAAGAGCCTCTCGTTCTCCTCGCGTAATTTAGGTAGAACTAGCGGGCGAATAGCACCGAATATTCGGGGGAGGACGGGATCCCGGCTGTCGAGGAGCCATCGCGTGTCTGATGGGTTTTCTAGGTAGATCCGACATTCGAGGATAGTATACTTGCTGATTCTGAGGTATCGACGGATGGGAGCCATACTGTGACTCGCAGTTGAAATTGAGCATATACAAAGAAAAGAGGTGGTAATATATTTGAGTAAAGCTTCAATCAAAGGGTAAAATCATGATGATGGTCAAGGTTTTGGTTGACTGGTATGACATAACGGTTGACCTCCACATGATCGGAAGGTTTCTGCCAAGCGTTGTTTAATCGGTCGTGAATTTGATAAATATCTACTCAAGGGCTACTACTATGTACTAGGTATTGTTCTGAGTAAGTTATTTTATTTGGGTTATACAAAGGTATTTATAATTTTCGGTATACCTAGCCACGCACGTTATGGCTACCTACTAGGCACTCGCGAAGGTGATTCAACGTCTGGATGTTCTGAATCATCAGGAAAGCCATATCCAGGGTTAGGCTCTCCCAAACCCGCGGTCAATATTAGGTAGAACAGGAGTGTGTAGCCTCGTGGGTAGGTATCCTTGGTTGACAGGTCTATATCTGGTTTGAGGCTGAACCGACACGGTAAATCAACTGTGAAATCAGCCAATTCATCATCCAGAAAAGCGTACTCCGTATTCGGCTGTAGAATGACTTGGTAGGTACGCCCTCGGTATGTACTGATAAATTAGTTCGTCCATTATGTAAGCCGGCTGCCTTTTCCAACCCCTCCAGGGCCTTTCTACACCGCTTTCCGATTGAATAACGCTGCCCCCACATTCATTTCTCGTATGCATCACCTTTGGAGTACTCTATATACGCGTAGATGATGGGCCTGAAGTATTGACAGGAGTACAATGCTAACCTTTGAAGGTCTGTACTCGGTAGTTATACCATTTATGTGAAGAGTAATGTGGCAAAGCCTATACTATTGTGCCTAAGAGCTAGACCAAGATACGGCGAACCACAGAACCACCAGCAGTTCATAGATTAATCTATGGGTCACGTGATACAGTCCCACCAAATATTCAATAGTTCACCAATCAGCTGAGAAGAAAAGGAGGGTCAGCATGTCCACAAGGTCCTCAAAAATCGAAAATGTCTTCCTCTGGAACAGATCCGCTTGCCTCCAAGGTCCTCGTCCACTGTGACCGCACGCCGACACAAGTGGGACATCGAAATCTCAGCGCCCTTCCACCATGGACACTTCCTCTGATATTCATCATCCTCCTCCCAGGTGTACAGTACCTTCTAGGACCATCCTCACATCGATTCCCGGGGAATAACGAACGAGTCATCGTTACGTCGAAATCCCTTCATCATACACTGCGAGAGGTGACATACACTCTTTGAGTCGTCGTGCTAGGCATACATAACTTCCCACGCTACACTCCAAGGTCCTCATCTCGACACCTGATCCCTGCCGCTGCCTTGTTTGGTTGGATACAAAAGACACTAAACATACGCCAAAAGTGGAGTGCAAGGACCTTGAGGACATTCAATCACAACGGTCGACACCTCGTTGCACAACAGGATTTGATATAAGGGGAGCGGGGCAGGAAAACCCATAAATTGGTCCGATATACCAAGAATACCAAGCACCGACATCCTGCATTCCAAGAAAACCTCCCCTCCCTTGCGAGTGTCTCCGTTCGTTTCCCACGTGGTTTCTATCTTTGCAAATTCCTTATCACCTCAACTTTGAGTTCTATTGGGCTATCGTGCCTGCCAGAGAGTTTCTTTTGAGCTATTGCTCTTGGCCCGTGCCGTCGTGCATCGGTTTTTGGAAAGCCATTTGTCAATCTCTCCAGTCAACCCAACCCTCTCGGGAAGTGGAAAAATATGGATGTTCTACACACCCTTCTCACCCGGGATGAGGATTCGGGGCCCGCCCCTGCCTGTGATGCAGGCAACGAATATGATGGTCGCATGGGCTTGCGCATCTCCTCTATCTTTGTCATCATGGTCGGTTCCATGTTCGGTGCTGTCTTCCCGGTCCTTGCAGGACAGTTTCGACGTTCGAAATATTTAGAATGGGCTTTCTTCGTTGCCAAGTACTTTGGCTCGGGTGTCATTATTGCCACGGCTTTCATTCATCTGTTAGCTCCTGCTGAGGAAGCCTTAACAAATGAATGCCTAACAGGCCCGATCACGGAGTATTCCTGGGTCGAGGGTATTGTCCTAATGACCATTGTGGTACTGTTCTTTGTCGAGATGATGGTCATGCGGTATGCTCGTTTTGGTCAAAGCCATGCACATGAATTGGCGCATGAACACAACCATGGAGAGCCCAAACATAGTGGCTCTGAGAGTGGTTCTGAGGTCTTGGACAGCAAGCATATTCCCGGCCGGGATCATCTGGGTCACTCCCGCGAACACCATGATGTTGAGATGGCTGTACACGATACGTCCGTCGAGGAGTACATGGCTCAGCTGACTGGCGTTTTCATTCTGGAATTTGGTATCATCTTCCATTCTGTCTTTATCGGCTTGACCCTGGCAGTATCCGGTGCTGAGTTTGTTACACTCTACATCGTCCTTGTCTTCCACCAGACTTTCGAAGGTCTTGGTCTGGGATCCCGACTGGCTACAATCCCCTGGCCTCGTTCAAAACGTTTTACCCCATATATTTTGGGCATTGCTTTCGGTCTGTCGACGCCAATCGCGATCGCGATCGGACTGGGTGTTCGCAAGTCTTACCCTCCTGAGGGCCGCACGACTCTCATCGTTAACGGAGTCTTCGATTCAATTTCCGCCGGTATCCTCATTTACACGGCGCTTGTGGAGCTTATGGCGCATGAGTTCATGTTTAGCAGCTCGATGAAAAAGGCGCCTATCCAGCACGTCCTGGCTGCATTCTTCCTTCTATGTTTGGGCGCTTTGCTGATGGCTCTTCTTGGGAAATGGGCCTGATTTATGATTATTCTGCTATTTTATCATGTTGTTGTGTTGCTGTGTTCAATATACCCCATCCGCAGGTTGTTTGATTTATTGCTGGATTGCATTATTGCTTCATTGCTCATGCTGCGTATCTCAAAAGATTAAAACTTTGCTCATATATGCAATCATCAAATTTCAGTTGCATTCATAAAACCATCAAAAACTACCCATCTTAACAGATTAGTAAATAACCACCATCCCATTGGCTTAGTTAACATACGGGAGTAAGTGCCTTAGCTTACGGGTAACCTAAAACGACAGGCCCCCAAGCCCGGAGTTATGCCAAACCACATCTAATCTCCGCATAAAGAACCCAACCAACCACGTTTCCTCATCCTTCCTAGACCCTCCTTGAACAACCCCCAACCTTGAAACATCAATCTCCAACTCAATTAACTCAACCACGCAAAACGAATTCCCACTCACCAAACACCCCCCCAGTTTCAAAAATGCGTTTCTCAATCTTCTCCACCCTCCTCGTCTCTCTCGCGACCCTCTCCACCGCCGCCGAACTCGGCATCGAAAAGACCCACGAGGTAGAATGCACCCGCAAGACCGTCAAGGGCGACACCGTCCAGATGCACTACAAAGGCACGCTCCAGTCCGATGGCTCCGAGTTCGACTCTAGCTACAAGCGCAACTCGCCGTTGAAGTTCAAGGTGGGCTCGGGTATGGTTATTAAGGGGTGAGTTCTTCTCATTGGGTCTTTTTTCCCTTCTTGCTGTGATGCGAGGAGTACATGTCTGGGAATTAAGCTAAGGCGTCTATCGGTTGAAGATGGGATGAGGGTCTTTTGGATATGTGCATTGGTGAGAAGCGCACTTTGACCATTCCCCCTGAGTATGGGTATGGGTCTCGTGGGGTTGGACCGATCCCTGGTGGTGCGACTCTGATTTTTGAGACGGAGTTGGTGGGTATTGATGGTGTTTCGAAGGATGAGTTGTAAATTTGGTTCTGGGTTTAGATTTCTTTAATTTAATCTCTGATATCGGGTTCTCCTTTTCACCACGGTGTTGCTTGGTACTAGTACTGGGAAGTAGGGATATAATGATTTCGAAATTGATCTGTGTATGTATGTATGTATGTAGATGTCTGTATCTCCGGGTATCATGCGAAACCTCTAGTATAATACAATCGGTCGTCTCCAAGTCTATAACAATCCAAGAGAAACAAAAGCAGAAAAGAAATATAAATCAGTCCATGGCATCGAGAGCATTCTCGGCCGCTCCATCATTCTCAGAAACGAGGATTCCCACAAGACACTCCCCCAGGATGGCATCCCAGTTCACCCACGGATGTACCTCCATGAACAACTTGGCCGAGTCCTTTCCAGCACCACGGAGCAACTCGCCCTTCCCGCCAGGGTGGAATGGGACATACGGCGTGATGTTATAGACTTTGCCCTGGTACGAAGTCCAGGCATCGCGACCCTTCCGTCCATTCTGCACCTTGAGCATCGACGGCGTCACCTTGACCAGAGTTGGGGGCAGATTTGCACCCCGCAAATTGTTCTTGGGGTTTGATGTAAGCGCGGCCCAATCCAGGGGGGAGTAGCCTGGTTCGAGAACCGCCCGCTTCGATGAATTAGAGGGCTGTGCGATGAGTTTGACGGGCGCCAGGCTATTGCTGGTGGGACGACTGGAGGGCGGTACACGTAGCGATGCCGCTGCAGAAGGTGGCGGACGAAGGGAGCTGCCTGGGTTTGGGCGCGGGGGGTATCGTCCCACGGGGGCGGATTGTGGTTGTTGAGTTTGGGACATTGTCGGACGGAGTCGGGGTGGCGGCGGGGGAGGCATTAAGGAGGAACTGCTTGCGGTGGGCTGTGGTGGAGGTGGCATGGCGGCATTATTAACTGCGATAGCAACCGGCTCTGAAGGTTTTGCTGATCCATTCTGGATTGGCTTTTTGTCGGCCTGGTTCTCGGTAGTGGTGGTTGTCTTGTCAGCCTTGTCGCTGTCGAGATGAAGCGTGGGCACTTCGAGGGATGGTGGGCTCGATGCAGATGCCTTGGGTGTTGTCTGGGAGTCTTCTGCATTTCCATCTTTTTCTTCGAGGGGCTTGGAGTCATCCTTCACTGTCGCACCATCTGGGGCGCGATCGGTAGGTGGCTTTTCAAGAGTTGGTTTCGGCGGGAGTTGAGAGATGGGGGGCTCGGACGTCCAGCTGGACGGAGGGTGACGGTAAAGTAGGAAACATGCGGTCGCAATGAGTGTAGCCACTCCTAGCCAGCCCATTCTGGGCGGTCCGAAGGTTGTAGATGGTGAAAATGAGAAGGGTGTTCCAAGATCGGAGAGGACGAAAAATGACGACAGGAACACATTTCCAAACGCCCGGGGAAAATCATGCGGCCCGTGCGTCGGACGATCGGAGTCCAAGTATAATTTAAGCTTAACCACCCAGGCATTGTGGTCAGGAAACTGATAGCATAACCTCGTCGTCTGTAGGTCCAACATTATGCGCAGACTATAAACGGTATAGTTTCTGGGAAAAGTTCTCTGTACCTAGTACTTATGCCTGCACTGTTACTCAGTATAATATAACTATATGATCATATAGCGAAATTATGGAGACGACGAGCATATCATATCCAATGAAGATCAGAGTTCTTTCATTTGCCAGTATCTGAGTAATGACCACTTCTAACTCATGCTAAAGGACTATTTGGGTGTCGATGTGCAAAGTGAACTCTGCGTATTAGTAAAACTTCACAATTCTCCTCTACACTTCCGTTTCTTCCCTGTTCTACATGCTACTGTGCCCAGCAAATATCCTCCGTTGTCATATATTGAGTGATGTGCTAATGTCCCTTATGTCCCTATAAATCACTCGGTACTTGCTGTATGGTATACTAAACCGATATATGGTTTTATTTCGTGATATATATCATAAAGACATACCTCTACTCGGCCAGTTAGGGCATACTCTCCAGGCTGCACGAAGATCAATATCACAACCAAAGCGAATAGACATATCAGATTAACGACTAATCATATTGAACACATCTCCGAAAACCTTCATATCAAAGAGACGGCCAAGAACCCCCCCCCCGCGGAACAACAGCATCCATACTTCATAACATACATCCAATCACATGACCACGCGATAAGAGCGCGTCACATCCCGACCTCCCACGAAGTCTAAACTACCCCATCCCGCCCAAACCATCCACAAAACACATGGATTCGATACTCGATGGGTTGAATTCCGCGCAGAGAGCCGCTGTATCGTCGCCATCCCCGATTCTCCAGGTCCTCGCCCCGCCCGGCTCAGGAAAGACCAAGACCTTAACGGCGCGCGTCGCGTACCTCCTCGCCCACCATGGCTATCGACCGCAAGATGTCATTTGCTGCACGTTCACAATCAAAGCGAGCCGGGAGATGCGGGAGCGTCTGGCAAAGTTGGTCGGGGACCGGGTGCAGTCAAAATTGATTCTGGGAACGTTTCACTCCATCTGTCGACGGTACTTGGTGACTTATGGGTATTTGATTGGGCTGCGGAAAGGGTTTGGAATTGCAGATTCCGGGGATAGTTTGGCTATTATTAGGGTATGTCTCCTAGGAATTGCGATTGCTTAGGGATGTAGTTTGCTTACTAGTCTTTTTGCGGTAGAGAATTGTCAAGCGGTTACAACTCAATATCCAGCCTAATATGGCTCGCGGGCGGATTTCGTATCAAAAAGCTCATGGGGTGACGCCGGAGGATCTGGAAGCGAAACAGATGAAGGGCTCCAAGGTGCTGGAGCATCGGGAGTTTATTCAGGTTTACCAAGCGTACGAATCGCATCTGGCGGATTCGAATTTACTCGATTACGATGATCTACTTCTACGGTGCGCCCAGCTGCTTCGACAACATCCGGAGTGTGTTTCGAACGTCCAGTCAGTCCTAGTCGATGAGTTTCAAGACACAAATCACATCCAGTACCAGTTGATGAACCTTTTCGCATCACAGAATAGACGGATTACAGTTGTCGGGGATCCGGATCAGAGTATATACGGGTTTCGATCGGCTGAGATTAAGAACTTGACGCGTATGCAGCAGCTGTATAGCGATACATCTGTTGTGTTGTTAGAGGATAATTACCGGTCGTCGGGGTCCATCTTGAGCTCAGCTCAAGATGTCATCGAACAAGATTCGTCACGGCCAGCTAAAAGGCTGCAACCAACCCATAGTGTGGGGACGATGCCGGTACTGCGGAAATTGCCAACAGCGGAGGCTGAAGCTCAGTGGATCGTTCTCGAAATTAAAAGATGCATTGCTATGACGGGGAAGCTGCTGAAGTATTCCGATTTTGCGATATTGCTCAGGTCGGCTGCACTTTCGCGACAGATCGAATCGGAAATGGGAAAACAGGGCATGCCGTACAGGATGGTCGGAGGCTTACGTTTCTTCGATAGAGTAGAGATCAAACTACTTCTGGATTACCTGAGAGTTATCAGCCAGCCGGGAAACACCGATGCGCTTCTGCGAATTATCAACGTTCCATCAAGGAAAATCGGTGAAGAATCGATCCGATCGTTAATGAGTGGCGCGGAGAAAGCGAACAAGCCTCTCTGGGATTTCATGAAGGACGTGGCACAAGGTCGCAGGTCGACCGAAAAGACTTTGTCGAAGCCTACCAGCAATGGGCTAGGTAATTTTGTCGGTCTCATCGAGTCGTCGAGAGAGAAACTCCTCGAATGTACCGACTGTTCGGCCCCGAAGAAGCTTCTTGAGTTTGTGATCAAAAAGCTTTCCTTTCGAGAATACCTTACGTCGACGTACGGTACCAACGAGGAGAACAAATGGGCGAACGTGGAGGAGCTTATGGGCCAAGCGGAAGATACGGCTGCAGCCGGGGAGGAAAACGAGCATGACGATAGCCTCCCAGAAATTCAAGGCCTCTCACAGCAGCAAGCTCATCCGGGAGAAGAGGCATTATCGCGATTTCTGGCCAATGTGGCGCTCTCCACCGAGGTTCTTCAGCAAGAGGGAGAGGACGGTGAGCAATCACAGGAGAGAGTGACGATTTCCACTATCCATGCCGCAAAAGGCCTGGAATGGCCGGTTGTCTTCGTGCCAGCTGTGTATAACGGCATTATCCCTCATTCGCGTGCAGAGGATTCGGATGAAGAGAGACGGCTGCTCTACGTGGCCATGACTAGAGCGCAGGCGCTGTTGTACCTGAGTTACCCCCTTGAGCAGTCCCGCAGCGGTGAAACGACGAGTGTATCAACATTTCTTCCGGAAAAAATCATAGAATCACGATTTCGTCTATTAGGACCTAATCTGCATGAACAGATCGTCTATGCAATCGCTGACATCTTACGGCGGCCGAGACCGACTCTCGAGGCTATGCTCGAGGGTCAGGTCTCACTACCTTCCACGCTTGATGACCAATGGACGGTAGACGGTCGAGAGGCTGCGGACGCCGTGTTTAGATGGGACGGCTCTAGAGCAGTCGATGGAGAGGAACCTAGCGCTAAAAGACCACGGTATAGCCGAGAATCTTCGATATCAACCACAACCACGTACGTGTCTGCCTCAACATACACAATGAATGGCTCGAACTTGTCCGTACCAACGACCATGTCGCTTGGATTCTCGACAGCACGGGAGTATATCGCGACGAGCACAGCCGCTAAGCAGGAACAAAAGCCGGGACTCGGGTTCGAGAACAAATCAAAAACAGCAGGAACCGGATCATCTGGACGCAGTGCGGTTGGCCTTTCGCAGCAGAGCATATCCGGGTTCTTCAGTAAGCCTTCGTCTCAGCCCAAACCGAAATCTAGCGAATCAGCACCGGCACATTGCCACAAGACCCCTGGCGATCGAAACAATGTCATTGGGCAGGCGGTAGACGGCAAAAATAAAAACGTGCTCCCAACGAACTTCTCGACGTATAGACCACAGGCGCAGCGCCTGCAAGCAGCCCGTCCGATTCTCGAACCGTCGGACCCCAACCGTTACACGTGGCTGGCGACGTCTTCAAAGCCCACGGAGAAACCGATCTTGCGCAGCGGTGAAGAGGGCAAGGAAATATCCGACAAGGGCGAAGCCGGGAGGGAGTGGGCAGCGAGCGAGGTTAAAAGACCTCAAGGGCCGGTTGGGGGTGCCCGACCAGCGACCACGTATCACACGACTACAATGTCGATGTTACAGAGCGCGGCACCAGTACCGACGAGAAGAACTCTGGGGATTCGACGAAGTATGAATGGGTGGGAAGAACGGATGAAGAGGGCAGGCAATCAGCGGCCGTGATGGTTTGACCCTTGATGCAGATTGGTTGTTATGGACTGGGAACCTTTTATCTGGCAATACCACCGGTTAGGTGTTTGGGCGTTAAGGTCGACATGATTGAGTGCCTCACTACAGCGTTCGGGCTACGACTTTCACATATCGTACTTTTTTTTTCCTATTTGATTTCTACCATGAATGTATTAATGCCTAGGTTACTGCCTAACCTTTCAGTATAGAGACACCTCGATCCAGTGATGGTCAATTGACTCATGACTAAGCCGAACAAATCACTCATTATGTAAGATACCAGGGAAACCATACGGAGCAGTTACAGCAAGTATCCCGACCAACAACCGTAGTATCAACTTACGTACAGGGAGATGAGTACACTTGGCACCACTCCAGGAATGCCCGTCCAAGGCGTCGTGTCATGGGGATCGAGCAGAACCCCCCTCAACACGGAGACCCAGACTGACTCTCCGATGATCATTACCAAACCTCTCCCTCTCCCCCAAAAGAGAGAAACCCCGAGCAACGCGAGAGAGCGAGGCAATAATGCAACAATTCTAGCGGTGAAAGTCATAATAATGGTTCAATACGAGCCCCAATAAAGGACGATAACAGTAATAACGAACCGATCAGCTGATTAGGGATCCTTTCCCCATCCTTTTTCCTTCATCCCGAAGGACCCCATTTAGACTAGAACTAGACTAGACTAGGTCCCTTATCTTCTCTTCCATTTCCGGTGGTGCTCTACGTACTAGTCTGAGGTCGACTAGCTTATAGTAGTTTACGGAGACTGTCATCCGTACACCGCATGATAGGTATGCCAGTTAGTTTCATTTTTGCGCAATTATTTGGGGACTAGCTGGTCAGGTAGGTATCGTACATCTACCTCTCTGTAAGTACCCCAGGGTACTACTACTTTTAGTAGTAGGGTACGTAGGTAGTGAGTGTCTGCGTCTTGTTTCTGGCTTGAGAGAAAAAGGTAGGCTAACCTGAGTTGGGGTTAGTCTAGTTGACATGGTATGGGAGTCTAAACCGTTTTAGGATGAGAGTAACAATAGGTACCTATCTACTCCTTCCGTACAGCTGGCACTTAATTCCTAGGTGGCCGTATGAGAGAGGCCTGGGGGAACGAATTGGGTTTAGCGCACGTCTCAATTAGACGGAGAGGTCTTTTCTCCAGTTCGTTCTGGACGGAAATTAACTACCCCGTGTTTTGTTGGCTGGTGATGAAGTGGCAGATGGCGTCTGCAATGGTTGCTTAGTAGCTTGTGAGTGAACGAGACAAGGCATGTACGTATGCTTGTGTGTAAGTATGTATGTATGTATGTACTACGTATGGAGTGCTAGGTACCGGCGCCCGACCTGATGCCGTCGGAGCTACCTGAAGCTCGCTGGAAGGGGGGAACAGACGAAGTGGATGGATTCCACTTGAGCTCAGTTAGTTACCTACTTAGTACGGGATGGAAGGTGTTTAATTCCGCGCAGTCCCATGGGTAGCACCTATAGTTTGTTTAGTTTGTACCCATAGGTACCAGGAACGCTAAACCCGGTTGGGATCTACCATAGTTAGAGTTACAGCTCCAGTACTGGAGGTACGGAGTACATTCGAAATGAGATAGCGAGGGATAGCCTTCAGTAGGGGGATGGGGGTGCTCCAGAATGGTGCGTAAAGTGATGCTTCAAAGTCACTTCTCCAGTTACTTATCCAAGTAATGATGTTATGTGGATAATAATAGAGGTGGTCGTGAGGAATGTCCATATAAATAGCAATCAGGTGATTGACCTGTTATTCGGTGGCGTATGAGACTGTACACAACCCTGTAAAATAACCACCCGGAGGTCTGTGGGCCAATAGGAAACGGGATGCTCGGTTCCAGGACGTAAAATACAAACAACGCATCATTCATTCTGGACACATGGACCTGCGTTGGTGAAACTGAGGCAGATATGACGACGGATCCTCCCTCCTTCTAGGCACCTCATTGGGATTTTCCAAGCGAATTTACGATTATTGTTCTGGACCAGTTGGTTCCCCGTCTCACCCTGCCACCGCCACATCAGGGCGAGGATTAGGAGTTGTATTGAATCAGCCTCATCAAGTGCTGACAAGCCTGACCCCGAAGTGTGGCTGGAGCCATTGTGCCCTCTTTTTTTTGGCCTGGGTCCTGGTCAGGCAGAGAAGATTGGAGTAAGAGGCAGCGAACTGGCAAGCCGAGCCAAACAGAGGGCTGTCCCCGATTGATGGATTGATTGATTGAAGATAATCATTGACCATCATCCCTACGAACATCCCGTCGACGATGCGTCGGTAGTGGCCAATCAGGGGCGGGTGTCATCGCCATCCGGTTCGTCGCCTCGTCTTTTCGAACTAAATTTAATTGATTTAATTGATTTTATTTTATTTTTCTGCCCCTGGCAGTAAAGGCAAAAAGAGAGGCGGTGGAGTCAGAAAGTCAATGAATGAACATTTTGGACCCTTTTCTGATCCCAGATTCCAGAACCTTGGTCTTCTTCGCGTCGAAGGTTATTATGAGGGAGCATTATCATCCTTTTATTTTTATTTTTATTTTTCCTCTTCTTTCTATTGGGGGAGAGAGATGACGTCCCTCGTTGGAAGTGGTCCCATCATCCAATATCCTATCCACATCATCGCCTGTTCTTGGTATAGTCGCTCGAATCACTGCAAGATGACCGATCTCTCGCGACCCCCAATGACTAGTTTAGTTTCATTTTCTGGATCTGTTCTGTGCCTTTTTCCTCTCTGCCTTTTTTTGTTTTTTTAATTTTATTTTACTCTGATTTATTTATTTTTAATTTTGGGTCTAGTTTTCGAAGCTAAAATTCCCAAGATGATCGATTCTATTCCCTTTTGGATAGATTCTCCCATACTTCCCCATACTTGTAGGAAACCTACAAAAGGCCACCCTCGTCCGCTCCCCATAACCCACTTCAGACCATTAAACAATCAATCAAGCTTCAAAGACTCTTCTGTGACAAACAGTCCATCATCTCTCACACCTCCTTCATCCTCCTGACCTCATTGTTCTGCCTACGATTGCCTGGGCTTCTAGACTTTGCCTTGCTCCGCCACTGGCCTTACCTTATATACCTCCTCTATCGCCCTCTACTCTCTGCCTTGAGTAACCCATATCGTATATCATATCAATCCTCTTATCAACTCTACTCTCTTCGCTCCAAACCATCCTCTCTACTTTCCAAACAACAATCACACATCCACCAACACCACCACCATGCCTCACAAAGTCAACCAGTCCAACTCTACTCTGGCCAGCACTGGCAGTAGCGGTGACCGGGTGGTTGTCACAGACCTGCGAGGTATGTAGTACAGCTTTTGACATCTTACTATAGATGTTCCCCGTTCTGCACCCCGGGTATATCTCCATCTTGCACTAGGACTGTCACTAACGGAACCGTTCTGGTGTTATAGGGTCCAACACAGGTCCACGCCGAACGCAACCTCCCGTCGTCGTTCATAACCAGGGGGGACAAATATATGACGAAACAAGACCATCCGATTGGGACAAGCAGCGGTGGAAGTAAACACGAACGGTGCCAGCGTTTGGGGCTCCGGTCACCTGCTGCTGGCCAGCGGATGTGAGACGGGTTCTTAGTCAGCTGATTATCCGCGCGGCTTTCCCAAAGTGAGGCGAGCGATCGACAGCTCAACTTTCTCGTTTCTCTCATCTTCCGCGTCTCTCGTTCGAGACCGGCAATCGGCGGATACGCTCTCTCTCTCGACATTCTGGACCGCTCAAGTCACCGCAACCATGGCCCCCTGATGCGAGTTGCCTCTGTGGCTGACCGTTCGTTCATTGAGGTTCCCCTGTCGGGATCCCCGGATTCATACATCCATGCCCTTGTATACATATTACTGATGCCACTGTACTTTTACGAGCTTGGTCGTTTGTTTGCTTTTGTCTTGTTCTTTATTGCCCTTTCCTTGTGTTCCTTTTCCCTCTTACCCGCCCTACCCTATCATTCAAAGCACATGATACATTCCCCCGGAATTGGCATGAACTATGATGTTGGCGCCCTTTCCATGTCTCCGATTGAAGCTTCGAGGTACCAGCGCCCTTGCATCTCACCATGCAATCACCTAACGAGAGAAGTTCGTTAAACTTCTTCAGCAGGCGGTGTACCTCCTGGTGGTTGGGCCCCCGACACCATGAGCCAATTCTGATCCCCCTTCCTTCTTACCTTTCGTTATAACGCGTGTATATTACCCTTTCCTTTCCTTTTTGGCTACTATTGATTCAGGTCCGGCGTTCCGCATAGCGTGGGGAGATTTGGAAATAATCTCAGGTGGTTGGCTATTATTATTATTATTCTCACTTTTCTGTTGGGTACACATCATCGGGTCATGTCATGTCACTCACTCCTGGATTCTTTCTTGATGCTGGGCATTGGTTTGAATTCCAATTCAACTCGCTCACTGGATTATCATCTTACGCCCGACATGACTTGATGGCTTTTTATTCTTTTGGATTGAAGGACTATTACTATCCTTTATTATATCTCTGTGCAATTACTGATATATTTATTGACACATCTATGCTTGTATAGTATTTTCGGATATATAATCTATTGTCATTATCTGAACATCTTTTTTTTTTTTTAATCTTGGTTACTGTTCATTATGAATTCATCTATTTTTGACCCTTGAAAAATTGGGTAATTAAAGTGACTGCCAACTGCCGCGAACATTCCTTGGGGAGACCTGGCAAGAAGGTGCGCAATGTGCCCTGGGAACTTTCAGGTCATAGTATCGGGAGTATATTTCAGACCAGGAGGGAGGAGTTGAACGAGGACCGGCAACACGGCAGGACAACAAAGGGACATACGTACATGCTTTGGGACCCAGTAAAGGGGGGAGGGTCTTTAATCAAACTCCGGAATACTTACCCGGGTGGGATGAGCAAGAGTTGATCTTAGTCTATGTAATTTATGGCCCCCCTTCCATAATGCGATGGACATGGCTCAAGGTCTCGTGATGATTATTATCTCTTACTTCATAGATCCGTGACTCAACGTGGAGAAATGACCCGACACAGGGAAAGTGGTTCATAAGGTATCATGTATTGAATTCTACGACGATCTTCTCATCGTAGTAATATACTATGCTCATCTCATCTCAGCTCATCCACCAAAATAAACAAGATACTCCCGGGTGGTTTGCTGGGAGTCAAAAAAAAAGTGTAGGGTTCCAAGTAGAAACAAAGAAGAGGAAATCTAGAGAAAGCAGAGAGGTAAATGTGTCCAAACTGACACGGAAACGCTCAAGTTCATCCACCTGTCCAAATACTTTCTCGCTGTCCAAATCACTAGGGTAACAAAAGCTGTGTCAAACACTTTTTACCTCGCAGCTTTTGCGTGGAAGATTTTTTTTTCTCTGGCGCTTTTGCTTTTGCTTTTTTTTTGTCTTTTTTTGGTTTCGGTCTTTTTTCTGCTTTTTTTTGGAGGGGACCTCTCTCCATCAGCCAAGATTCCGAATGGTGCAGACAATGTAGTTTCCTGCCTGCGAAAGAAAAAAAGAGTATATTTCATGGGAGGTGAGAGGTTATGCCACATTAGTGTATGTATTTGAGTAGGATGGGGAAGTTCGGTCAAAAGGGGTCAAATATAGAGTCTTCAGGTCAGCAAGCATAAACTGCCCACCTGGGTGCCGCTGAATGGGATTGAACTCCAACAAGGCTGAGAAAAGGAAGATCGCACAAATGAAATGGGAAATGATTTAATAAAAAAAATGTAAACAGGCAAATGCAATTTAAGACTCGAACGGCTCGCGCTTGCAATGCTAGATATAAGAATGAGATGCAACTTGGAACTCCCAAGGGATTAAAACACAAGGAAATGGGTATGCCCTTTAGAAAACGAAAATGCAAATAGAGAACAAAGTTTAGACCACATAGGTAATCGGCCGAGCCTTGAGAATATCGATGATAGACATAAACCAGATCGAGCACTTAGGCATATGAAGCTCAATGCACCGATGTTGGTATCCACTAATGTATTGATACAATGTTGACGGAAAGCACCGTCAACTGATTTGTTGTATTCAGTAGCTAGTGGTGAATGACATCTGTGGTTGAAGGAATTGCTGCCCCTGGGTGAATGTGGACTCTTGATATACATGAGAGTCCACATATTGCATGCTCGGTGGTGGCGTAGGGGAGGGAGAGCAAGCACTCGTCCCTGCGACCGCTTTTACGAAGGTAGTGTTGCCCCCATTTACAAAAGCATCGTTTTCGGGTGTAATTGGCGGCGTGATATAACCGTGGGGCATGTTCGACGGATGGGGAGCCTTCTGCGGAGTAGCCAGTCCAATCTCGCCTTCGTACGGTTTGGACTCGGCGTTGACATCTGAGGGTGGGCTTGGTGGGGTGTAATTAGCGACCGAAGCTTGACGAGCCAAGAATTGCTCTAGAATCTTCGAGACCCTAGAGAAATGAGCCGACGAATACTTCCGGAACAAAATCTGGGAAGGCTGATGAAGCTGCTGAGACAAGCCCACTAATGTCATCGAATCGTATTGTGAAGCCCACTCGGTGTGGCGAGGCTGTGGTCTGTTGAGGATACACCGCGCAAGAGCTAATGAAGCTCTAGCAAGATCAGAGGATGGCTTGGACACAAACTCTCTGTGAAACAGAGAAATTTCCGAGATGTACAATGCCATGTGTTCGACCTCGGGGTCGTATGATGTGTCTATGACAGCCATCTGAAGGAAGCTGTCCACAGTTGGGTGTCCAATCGTCCAACCCAAAGTCTGCAAAACATGCCACTCCATCTGCGTGAACATGTCGTCATCATACAGGGAGCAGCACATCGATTTGAGTTCCTTGATGGTGGGTACACGATCCTTCTTGTCACCATATTTTGCTGCAATAAGCAGGGCCGCACACCCAACCAGTTGATAATGCCTCTTGTAGACCACACGCTTTGAGCAGTATCTATCGAGGAGATTGATTGTCAAAAAAAGGGTCGAGGGCAACAGCTGGAAGGCCGTGTGGGCTTCGATTAAGAAGTCGAGCAAGTAAGGGCGCATAAACCACTGAATCTCCGTTTGGATATCGATAGATTCAACATCAGGGAGGGTAGATGCCTGAGACGAAGATAAGATTAGCCAAGAGCGACTCAGGTCAATTAGAGTATATGGTAACCAACATCCATGTCCAACATGTGAGACAGAATATCATCACGGAACTCATCGCTGGCAACTTTAGACAGTTCATCCGCAATGGCATACTGGCGCTCGCGAGCAATCAATTTCGCGTGCTCCTTCGGGTCCATACGGGGCGCAGGGAAGTCCTCATACGATTCCACAAAGAAAGTTTCGCAAGGCTGATAGCTGGACGTAGGACGCTTATGATAAGCCATGATGTCGAATTATGTTGATCTCGACGGTGATATTATTAAAAGAGTGGACCTGATCAGAACCAAGTCTATCAGGAAACGACGGAAATAAGAGAACGACAGTCGCCAGATTGTTTCAAATTAATGAGCGGAATTAGTTGGGAATATTAAGGACCAATGCAAAGACGATAAGCCTGAATACTGGAAAGGAGAAAGGGAGTCGGACAACCAGTTGAAGTCTTTCGCGGCCGGAGCTAAAGGAGGGACTGTTAGTAAAAGTATTATTAGATATTAAAAATTAAAAGCCTCGAGAGAATGACAGGCTGCAAAAAACCAAAGGAGAAAGAGAAGAAAAAGAAAGGTAGAGAACGGAGAGGTCGACGAAGCAAATATGCAAGGTTGATGAAGGAAGGTAAAAGTCAAAAGAAGATTGGGAGGTGATAAGGGGGGATACCCGGGGATAAAGAGTACTAACCCAGATTAAAGCCTTCGGGCAGAGGGCACGGTGCAACCCTTACCGTGACGGCGAGTCTGGCATCTAGGCTGGGACAAGACGAGATGATCTGTCACCTGTGGACTGTGGAGGATACCAGTCCAGAAGGCGAAGGACGACTGAACGTCTTCACCCTAGGAACCGGTGCTTGATTGCAAGCTTATTGAGGTACTCCGGAATGTGGAAGGGGAGTACAGGCACGAGCCCTATGTAGGGATAGGGCGATCGTCAGGGGAAGTCAGAATGCAACAAGAATGTTACGACGTACAGTTTGCCCTCCGGTGTATGAATGGTTTCTTGTACACGGCCGAGATAATGCAAACGGAGCGTTCAATGACCAGTTCCACAGTAAAGGGAGTGAGGTCAAGTTGAAGCTAAAGGTATCGGGGGAAGATCAAAATCGGTCTCCTGGAGCAGGAAGAAGTCATGTCAGCCACTCAGTCCTTCCAGATGTTCTGTCTTCCCGGTTTCCTCATTTGAATTGTGCACAAGACTTCAATTGCGTGGTATTATTGTGGCTTGGGCATGTCATAGGTCGAAGTGGTGGCCGAAGTATGCACGACGTTGACAGTTTCCATGCTCTCCAAAGCACCAGACTACCCCTTGAACGACCTCGGCGTTGAAGAATGTGAGCCCCTCCTGCAGATGATATGAACGGCTGATGAGATAAACTTCATCCAGAACGTAGGACCCGCGTCTTGAAAGCACCCTAATCTTCCAACCTCACGAGAACCCGTCATTCCAACCAATTCTTATTATCCGTGGCTCTCTCAACCGGTCGCCGACTGCCCCGATCTATCCAATGTCTAATCGTGAAGAATTGTTGAAATCCATATGCAGGAGGCCAATTGCTCTCGAAGCTTCGGAGGTGCTGAACATTGCAACCGACTCAGGTTTCTTATGCAATTGTCGGTTTTGGACCATTGGCATTCACCAACATATTGGGCGTGTTCACACAGTGAATTTTTACCGGATTGATATCGATAAATGACCAGCGACACATGCAGATATCATTCTAGTCTTGTCCCAAAGACACACACACACAATTGACGCACGAATGGGGGACGGTGCTTAACCAAGGAAAGGGGAAAGGAAAAATTCTCTCACCTCCCAAGAAATCACCACAAATACAAATCATATACACAAAAAACGCTTATGACAGAAAAGGAGACGAAGAAGAAAGATGGAAAAAAAAGCCCTTCTTGGTCGTTCTTCTAACCGGCAGAAGCTAATCAGGGGAACTCAACGTCGACGTCACGGATCGGACACCGGCGGTCAGGGGAATCGCCGTTTGAGCTAACAAACGTCGAAATAGGAGGATGTCGAAGCAAAGAAGCTGACGGACACGGCTCGACTGGGAGAGCTAGTACAACGGGCTGAAGATGAGGTCGACAGATATAGACAATTCCGTCAACTGTATCCTTGCCGGCAGACCAGTCTCAGATCTCTCCAAGAATTGGCGGGAGGCTAGAAAAGGAGGAGGGGGGGGAAGGAGGAAAGGGAGAGGAGGCGAAGATAGAAGGAAAGGAGGAGAGAAAAAATGAGGAGGAGTGATCTCTCTCCAGGCGGGTGTAGTAGAGGAAAAGAAAAGAAGAGAGAATCAGAAATGGGGACAAGAGTCGGAGATAGAAGTCTCGAGAGTCGCTGCAGGTTACCTCTTCCCACACCGTATGGTAAAGCGTGACGCTTTTCCCGTATTGAGGATCGTGTTTAGTATTCCCGTATTAATTAGTAGTAATAGTAATTTGAAAGGTACCGGGTAAGCGTATTGTTCGGTCCTTGTTTCAGCGCCGTCTCAATTATACCTAACCTCGCCGACCAGCGTTGGCTGAGAGTTCTACGAACGGACCCTACCTTGCACCTCCTAGAACTGTAGGTGAAAAAGAATGTCAAATCCAGTGGTTTGTGAAACCATTGAATGATTTGACAAAACGACGCCTTGCCTTGTCTCATGCCTACATTTCCAACCACCAATCACCCATCAAAGGGTATGGAGGCCAGAGGGGACTAGATTGAATTACTGAATGATACAGGATGCTGGTTGGAATTCAAGAATAGGAGTTCCATCAATGCTCAGCACCGCAACAATAGTCGTAATGAGATAGGTAGCCATACTACTAGTTAGTCCTAATTTGCAGAACCTCGCATAAACCATTATAATAGTACGGAGCACTTGGGGAGGGAAGCCTGCCTAGCGCAGCCTAAGCCCATACAGGATCGAGGGAAGCCCTTACTGAAGGGCGAAAGTTACTACCGCTGATACGGCCAGGTACGTAATTCCGGCCGTTTAGTAAGGTACCTGGTACCTAGTATTGAGTGACCGGCCGTATACGATTAGAGGTTACTTACTACCTTCTGCTAATTATCTCCGGCTTTCTGTGTCATTCTTCCTTCCGGGGAGCCAGACTTTTCGTATCAAGGTATAACAATCATCGACTTTCAGGACCCATTGAGCCCTAGTTTCCAGCCTGGGAAATACATATCCTACGTTGCAATGCTTGCTGACAGTCGTATTCCCTTTAATATCTTCTAATATACATTCAATAACTAGTCTTTGTTCATCTATACAAGACATATATGTTAGTTTATAATTGGATTTTATTACTCTCCAAATTCTTTTTCTTTTTCTTTTAGTTTCGCTCTTGAAGGCTGCATCTAAACTCTCTAACCTGCACAGCGTCCAGCACCAGCGCTCCTTCGGTGGGCTCCTCGGTGGGGTGATCTCCGTCGTCACCGACCAGTCCTCACCAGCCATTGACTCCCTGATTCCAGCCAGGAACACCTCAGGTCCTTGGCTCAGCGACCACTTTTTCTTTTTAACCCTTTCCATTTTTTATTAGACCTGCATCCTTGGGCCCTAATGTGTAAGTTGCGTCACTGTAAACTACACTACTGTAGGTAAGCCAGCATTTCATGGGGCTTCCATTGCACATTGCGGTCTGCAGCAGAAAATAACAAATGGTTATTTCACTCCTTTTTCCTCCGCTAGGAATTGATATCACTATGAAAATCCATCACTTGGGTATGGAGTATGTACATATGTACATAGGTACAGTACACCGAATGGATAGATCCATGTCATTTATTGCCGGCTATTGAGCGTATGATGAAGTCACTTTTCTCATTTGATATTTTTGATTTCTCTGGTGCTGGATAACCCTAGACTAGCCTCCTCCTAGTATACTTAAGAGTCGTAATGCTATTTGACGACTACCCACAAATTGCGGAGTAACCGACTTTAGTTTTCAGCTGCTGACGGTCTGTAAATAACCATCAATGAGTGGTTCGCATTTTACGGCGCACTTCGGGAGAGGTATGATACTACGTACACATACATACATACATACATACATACATGGAAGCGGTCGCGTCTCGCCGTCATAGACTGCTGACTGGCTCAGCGCCAAAACAACCCTGGCTTCTTGTCCGCTCCATCGCGTGTCTCCTGCAGCCATTCAAGACCAGTCAATGCCATCTTCTACGCCCCTCACCCGAGCTTATGTATGTACATCCCTCGACCAGTCGACTTGAGTTTTTTGACACACCCGGAGTCTCAGCCATGATTTACCGTGGAGAGAGAATCATATGTCAGACTTTTTCCACCGAACTATGTCTGAACACGACACGCCGAAGCGACGCGATGTTCGTTTGATCTCGACCTTTGAACCTAATTTAACGACCTGAATCCGCTACACGGCATCCCCTTTACTGATTGGTAGGGCTTTTCTTCATCTGTTGTTCGCGTTATTGACGTGCAGTTCTTCAACACATGTCCATATCGTCATTGACGTTCCGTCGTAAACGGAAACCCAATAGAAAGGAGGGGCTGCCCTTACTATCGTGACATGTGGTCGATCTCATCAAAAACTTTTGTTTTGCGTTCATCGCATTTGTACAAACTTACAAGGGGCTGGTACATTTCTACGGGACACATAGCTTAGCCATCGATTGTCCAGGGAGACATGCTTTCACGACACTATCGTTATCGGATCCTCACGATCGCAGACAGCACGGCTACTAGTCCACGTAAATTTAACGGAAGCTATATGCGTCGTGCCGTTGGTGCCACGCAGTCTATCTACTACCATGCAACTTATCCGGAAATGCCCAGGTCTGGTCAAAGTTATAATTCTGAACGCCTATTATCCAGTCAATGGCAAAGATTTCTCCAATTAACGGCGTCGTGTTACCCCTTCTTTCATCGCTAGCTCCGAAAAGGCTGGTTAGATTCGACTATGGATGCAACTTTATACACAGACACTGTGAGACGGTGCAAACAAAGCAAGGGGCGCAATTGACTGGCTGGGGTCACTCCATTATCAAAGGCCCGTCTTAGCCAATTCTAACTGTAGCTATCCATGTTACCTATCTTCGATATAGAGTAGCCTTCTTATGACTCTGGCCCGTACTCATCGGGAAGCTTTGATATTCTGGACCGGATATGATCCCCGGCCTGGGTTCGTAAACATCGCCATAGTTTGGGCAAAGACTGCAATATGCACTCTTGCATCTACTTATACATCCACGCCTCCCTTCGTAAATGGGCAGTGGCTGAGGTGGCTGAAAGCAGTTTAAGTTCATTTCCCTATGTAGCTGGGAGTTTCATTATGCAATAGGGTGGCTATCTTATCCCTACACTGGTGCTCATTGTTCAGCCCGGAACGGCCATGTCCTTACTTAGTTTTCCTGGCGATCATTTCCACTCTCTACTGGCGTTGTATCGGCTCGATCCTCGGAAAGCATGTGCATCTCTTCCAACAAAGTCGAGAAATCAAACCGTGGTACGATCTAAAGAAGACTATTGAAAACGGGACAGCCGCCTTTCGTGGATGGGATGAGATGCACGATTGCGTGTGCTGCCGATAATCGCCCTACTTCATTCTTCCGAGCGTGCGCTATCCAAATCCGTCGTCCCCAACAACAGACAGTATAGCCCCTTATCGCAATATTATCCCGTCGTAGTTAAAACCAATTACCTAAGCCAGGGATATCGCTTTAACTCACTAATGCTGAATGACTTACCGACTGCGTCAAATAGGTACAATGAATCATATATTACAGGGGTAAAAGGGGCACTTGCTAGCAGGGATGATTATCCCAAGCCCCCAAAAATATTTGAGGCGATGGCAGGCTGGAAATTCGTATCCATGATCCTCATGTATGTAGCAACTAGAGTAGTTATGTAATAATGTCAGCGCAACTTAAGATCGAAATTGTCCCCTAGTAGAAATATCAGGCCATTGTGACACAGGCAGAGCTTTAAAAGGGGGAGGGGCGCAGCTCGTCCACCAGGTTACGACCTTCCATTAGTAGAAGTTAGTCGGGTGGTAGTACTTTGTAGCTTCCTATATGGAGTAATCTTTTGGCCAGAAGTATTATGATGGACAACCTCCAAAATATGGGGTAATTGCTAGGGACGTAGTGGTGTCCTTGCCTAAAGTAGCAAAAAGTGGCATTGCCGCCCCAAGTATCATTTCGTCGAGTAATCCATATGTTCGATTTCATCTCCATTAGGAAACAGCTAAGGGTGGCGATTCCGCAACAGATAGGTCAAAGGGATTCCGTTGGGAACAGATACATATTATACTGCCGACATTAAATGGGATTCATATCTGCATATCTCAATTTTAAGGTGATTTGGCTACTTGCGCGGATGCTCAAGGTGCCTCTTCCGAGATAATTATAGACCTCCCCTTGCTGTGTACCTGCAGAGCTTATATTCATTACTTTCTCTCACCATTCACTCACTTGAGTCAATTCTACTTGCAGTTGACCTTGCACGGTCCCATTCTCAAATCGCTCAGGATGGACCCAACAGCCTTGCATACTTGCTGTTACCCGAGATGGTAATACCATTATGGATTTATGATGTTTATGATGTTTGTGCAACAACGGATCCAACTTACTTTGTGTGCAGAAATCCCTTGTCCTCTCAGGCGTATATCGCTGCTCGCGTTGGAGTTAATTCAAGGATTGTAGACCTTCATTTTATGTAATACATGTGCTCTGGGCTGTCTGTATCTGTACGTGTTAAACGATAATACACCAGACTTCTCGATGTATCATCGAACCCTTCCATTCAACATGACCCAAAAGACTAGGCTGAAAACGCAGTGGAGGTGTGACAATAGTAGCCCGGTCTGTAATATAGCGTTTGCAAAATATCTCTCTTCATTTTTTGCTCTATTTTATCTAAATTCCTAGTTCACTGCGCCATAAAAACACACCGCAATCGGGACGCTGAAATTTTGTGGCAACCCACTGCGGATCTCGGAAAATACAGTAGCAGAGGATACTACTTCCGCCCACTCACCTTGCCACTTTGAAGCCAAACATGATAGACCGCCAGGCATCAGGAGGGACATACATAGAGATCATCCCTGCCTGCGTTTCGGTTGCCTAGAGATAGAAGGGGGACAAAAACAGTTAATTTCTACCAAATGGCAGTGGTTCAAGGTTAATTAGGCAGCATTTTCATCCTCGAAAAGCCAATCTGCAGCCCCGCAATTCCGACAAATCGGTCCACCTACAAGAACGAATGGTTCACAATTACTTCAACGTTGGCCACTTTTGTACATACAATACGCACAAAACGGCGGTAGCCGGAAGTAGCGGCTGCGAGACTCGTACTAAGCGAATCTGGATATGTCGGTATGGGACGGGAATATGGGATGATGTGGGCCTGGTAGGGCGAAAACTGGGAAGAAAAAACCTGTCAGCGAGCGGTGTTCTGGAAAACCTGAAGAACTTCATAGAATTGGTATATGTATCAGATTCCCGTCGCATATTGGTCTAATTCTGTCCACGGCTGATCTATAGTCGGTGATCTGATCCATATCCTGGTATTGGATGAGTCGAAAGATGTTCAATACTCTGCAAATAATTATCTTATACGCACATGGCTGCACATCCTTTGATGTATCTACACCCTGGCTATGTGTATCGAGTATATGTAGATCTGACAAACGCAAAAAGGTTCAGAGATTTTTCGTTTCTTTTTTCTCTCCATTTCTTTTCTTCCTTTTTTCTCCCCCCGCTTTTATTATTTCTAGTCATGGTTCTACAGAGCATAGATACCACTATTATTTGCAAAATCACAGTGGTACTACGTGGATCCACTATGTCTTCTGACAGTTCTTAAGTCAGCATTCTTTTTATGGTGGTGGACGAAACACACTTGTGCCACCACCAAGAATCATGCGGCAAGCCCTCGGTCGAAACAAAGCGAATCCATGCAATTGCCACTCTATTCGTATAAGCCGCATGTCTGTAGCTGATCAAGTGATCGAACTATTACTTTAACCTTCAATCTCTGTCATAACGCATGCAACCATGTATCAATATTGCTCCCGTTCCGAAGGACACTTGACTATACGGTAGTGTGCCCTATAATAACCGACGCACTTGAGCAATTGAGGCATTTACATGCAGTATATCGCATGGTAATCGTTTCTACCAAAGTGGGAAGACCATGCAGGATGTGAGCCTTTAATATACTCGACCAGCGAATGACGGGCCTGCTGATTGATAACGACTACTAAGGAGAAACGCGAAAAGTCAGAACCTGCAAGACAATATGACCGTTTCTGGTAAGGCTGTTTTCTCACAGTTGGAGCAGCGGAGAGCCTCAACCATGGTTCATACCTTTTCGTTTTTCTTTTTAGCTGCGTTCTGACGGCATATGGAGGCGTTTTATGTCAAGTTAACTATTTATTCCTCTTGTATGGCGTACCCAGGTACGCTGTACTGTATGCCGGTTTGGAAAGCCGAGAACGATACAGAGTAAGGGTTTGTACATAAATACATACAAGGCAGGGACGCTAGAGGAGAAAATGGCTTAGCGTGAAATCTACAGTGGGTCCGATTGTAGTGTAAATAAACGACTCCACATTTAACCCCAAAAGCTCGAAAGGGGAAAAAAAGAAAATGGAAAAATGGAAGAGTAAATAGAGGATTATTCAGCTACGTCTCGATGTTTCGTCCAATGATAGGTTGCTAAAAAAGAGGTTTACCCTCGGCCATTGTTTTAAGAGTGCTACTTACAGCAGAACTATAGATAGTTCAGTAAGTCAGTTGCTTCAGATTTGGCACAAAATCGCAGAAAACAAAGAGTCGCGTGCGAGGCACAAATACGGCGCGTTCTGTTCTTTTTTCTCTCTCTCAACAGTTCCATGGCGTCATTGATTGACTCGCGTCCCACGTTTCGGGTGCCCCGGCTTGGAATTATGAGCCACGATCATCGATGAGAAATTAGGTTCCAAGTCATTTCTATTCTAGGTAATGTCTTCATTTCAATGGTTGACTCCAAACGTCTCCTTTTCTTTACATCCGACACTTTCCTCAATTGACGTCGGACTCTTGCCCTTCATCAAACCATTTGGCGGAGTCTAACAGACACACGGACACTATTGATATCGTCGGACAAGCCACGTTTCCATACCTACCGTCTGTCCAAGTCCCTGACCAGTGTCGCGGGTCCAATCTCCCCCGAAGTTAAGGGGGTCAGAATGACATAAAGCGTAATCTCGCCGCGATGCTTGGCGTGGACTCCAGAGGCCCTTTATGAGCGCTGATTCGATAATCGCCTGAGCAAAACCAGCGCGCTTATTGCCAAACCGGCGTGTGCTTTTCCCTCCTTGATGCTCCCCAGTAATCCTGGTCTAGAAGCTTACTTCCCGCGTCCGTTCGTGCCTTACAACTGGGATGGGACCCGGGATTAATTGGTCTGGCGATAGTTCATCAAGCTAATGGCTGGTTTTTCCACTTTTCTTGTCCAAATGTTGGATTCCTTGCAAGTTCCCGGGGAATAATATATGTACTTCGCCTGCAATTGGATATATGCCACGCAGCATATAAGAACTGCTAATTTCGGCTGACACGCCTGGACCAATACATCAGCCACCTCCTGAATCGAATCATACATCATAACCATTATTACTAAAGATAATTCTGATGGCTGCATACAGTACTCACATGCGTTGTTCTAATTGATTAACGGAATCCAGGGTCCGACCGTCTTACGCTCCTACTCCCTACCATGAGATTCGACCTTTGACCATATTCGGAATCCCTATCAGTTGAAGCTATCCTCACAAGGCATCCATACGGCCACTGCCTTCTGTTGTCGAATACTCAGTGCCCATTCCCATAAATTGAGGCATTCGACATCAGTCTCTTGCCACTTGCCATTGGTGCCATGCTGCATCATCTACGCGTGGCTGAACTTTAAAAGCGTATACGAGCAGAACTCTACAAAATAGTCGCACTACTTGAGACTGTCCGGTACTAATAATACTAAGGACCAGCGACGGCCAGTTTCCGAAATGTGTTGCAAATAAACCTATACCACCACGCAGTATGCGATGACCCAGTCAAATGTAAACACAGCGCACCCACTACTGCACAGTCAACCGTGGTCGCGCTTTTGATACTTTTTAGTAGAACTCGCGCATAGCTACTGCGCAATGAATGCACGGCGCTGAAACCTGGGCATCAACCATGAGGCAATGGTCGCGTAGTAGACCACCAGGGAAAAAATAGGTAAAGGAAGAAAGAGCACCATCACAACTTATCAAGAACATATCTGCAGTTCAGTATGCCCTCATATTTCCATTCGAGGTGTCGCATAGAGTTTCATTGAGCCATGGATCCCATCATCTTAAGTTGAAAACAAAATAGCCAGGTTTAAAATCGGAACTGGTTTTATTGAACCATTTTGAGCATCCATGGCGAATCAACTGACGATCTGAATCATGAATGCTTATCTCCCGGGGATTGTCTTCGACCGGTTTGAAAGTGGCGTCGTCTGAATGTGTGCGGCTCAGGTTGATTCCCGTTCACGGCATAGATCGTGCCTATCAAACAACACCCCCGCAGGCGCAGAGCCCGAGATCGAATTAAACTGCATATCGCCCATCTTGGGGCCCCCCAATTCAGCTGAGCCTGGTGAATCAAATCCATCGGAGAAATTCAGAGAAATTCTTCCCCACTCGCTACCAATCTCTTGTTTCCAAGCACTCGTTCTTGATGCCTACAGGATAGGGTTGCCTAACCCTACAGATGTACCCCCTCTTTTTGACCGAAAACAATTGAAGTCCACCTCTTTGGAGTCTCCACTGACTCAAACCCCATGGAATTGACCCTTTTTATGGTGTGGCACCCTGGCAAACCTGGGATCATTGCGCCCTATCACATCATTCGAATAACGGAGATTGAATCACTAGCCGTCTGCTGGTGACATGCAGTGCTAGAACTATAACCCGGGCTTCTCTGACGTGGCAATCCCTCTATATTAAATGGACCTATATGGGCCTATCAAATACATCGGTCATGTGGCTGTCTATCGCCGATAACTCTAGGATGGAATGCGACAAGATTCACTTTTGCTGATACGCTCTCTTGAAACCTGCTTGCACCACGGTAATTTGGAATTCGAGAGCACATACTGCTTTGCATGCGTATGTTGCTTATATACAGTACTTTGCGCTACGCGTCTTGTATGCTTTAAAAGATAGAGGACATGCATCCCTTCCACTATCTGCGTGCTTCATGAACCTAGTCATATGGTGCTTTGACCTACCACGAAAGTGTACCACAAGCACTGGAGTAACAGTGATAGGCTCTGCAGTGTCTATTTTCCCTGTAAACACTGCTTGGAGTTATATTTTGAAACTATAGCAGGGAGTTGGCTATGCTACATATTAGGAGTTCGCCAAGGGGAGTGACCTTGGTATTTGGTGTCCCACCAAGCTGGGCACAAGTTGTCTCGGTGCTTCCTTCAATTAAAACAAAGAACATTTTGCATAGTAGTTCCCGAGTACTGAGTCACTGGGAGGGTGTGATGTTTAGTTGTAGCACTGCGCTGGAGTGTAGACTGAGCTCTAACAGCCAGATCATTTTGATTTCTTCTTCTTTTCTTTTTTCGTTTAAATGACATGCACTCGCCCCTCATCTGGTGTAGATTCCCTTGTCACGGCCAAATATATTGCAAAGTGATGAAAGAGATGCCAAAAACTAGTATATTAGTATTTACAGTATATACTATGTGAATTATATTATGGTATATAGATTCGCTCTCCTGGTCGCAAAGACGCTGGGATGATGCTTTTCCCCCCGAATAGCTGTAGCTTCAGTTTCTAGAGAAGAATACTGAGAAAATAAGTAAAGAAAGTGTCCTTGTGCCTTGCCTAAGTCTTGTTTGATGCTCTACAAGCAACAACCAGAGAATCACGTGATTCAGCACGTTTGGTGGAACCTCCGCGGCGCTAAAAATTGTATCCAAAAAAAAAAAGGACAGAAAGAGAGAGAAAGGGCAACATCGAGGCCACAACCACAACAGTGACACCTTCGACCTTCGAAACATCTTTGACCTTGTATTTACTAACAACGGAATGATTATATAGCGGTCGGCTCTACAGGTTGAGAGCCGGGTAGGTCTTTTTCTGCTCCCAAACGAGGATCTACTTAATTTTTTCATTCTATTCAAGCAAGAAGCTTTGTCGACTTCTAATCTCGATTTTACCGCGCTACGCCGTTAATCATAATGGATATTCACCGCTGTCGCTTCGTTCCTTATAACCCTCAAGCTATCAATGCGCTCGCATTCTCCCATCCTCCATCTGCAGAACTTGCGGGACGTGGTGTTCCTACTCTCCGACTCGCGGTTGGTCGCGCGAATGGCGATATTGAAATATGGAATCCATTGCGCGGCGCATGGTTTCAGGAGACAGTTCTCCGTGGAGGGAAGGATAGAAGTATAGAAGGACTCACCTGGACCCTCGATCCGCCTGAATCTGGTCCCGATGGTTCAAAGATACCCGGACGGCTGCGCTTGTTCAGTATCGGATACTCGACTGCGGTGACTGAATGGGATATTGAACAGGGCTGTCCTTTGCGTCACTCAAGCGGAAATTATGGCGAGATCTGGTGCATAGCGGCCCAGCCAAGATGGCGGCCTACGAAACGAGGAAAGGATGGCAAGTGGCTGCCTCCAGCGGAAGGAGAGTACACCGGACAGCATCTCGCCGCGGGATGCGCGGATGGATCTATCGTGATATTGTCTACGGCAGACAATGATGTTAGGTTCCTTCGTCTTATGCGACCTTCTACAAAGAGAGCTAGGGTGCTTAGCGTCACCTTCCAAGATCGTCACACTATTGTGGCCGGCTATGCGGACAGCTCAATCCGTCTGTTTGATATTCGGAATGGTCAACTCCTACGAACAATCTCTTTGGGCAAGGGACCGACAGGTGGTACGAAGGAATTGCTCGTTTGGTCTGTGAAGTGCCTTCCCGATGGCACTATTGTTTCTGGCGACTCTGCTGGTGAAGTTCGTTTCTGGGACGGCAAGAATTACTCGCTTATCCAACGACTCAATTGCCACTTGGCTGACACTTTGGACATCGCTGTGAGTGCCAATGGGGACACAGTTGTTAGTGGAGGTGCGGACCAAAGAACAGTTGTCTATAGAAAGAAGGCTGGAGAGAAGGGCGATAAGAAAGGCCGGTGGGTTGAGGTGATGCACCGGCGGTACCATACCCACGATGTTAAGACATTTGCTGTCTATGAGACGAAGGACATTAGTGTTATTGTTTCTGGAGGTAGGAGTTGATCTTATCTATCAAGCGTTGGCAAGGTTGGCTGATAACAATTAGGACCTGACGCCTCCCCGATTGTCTTACCTTTGCGTGAGTTCGGAAAAGAGCACCACAGAAAGCTATCGAGTCTGCCTCAAATACCACAGCTTGCGTCTTCGCCTTCATCTCGACTGGTTATGAGCTTCTGGGATAGAGAGATTAGCATCTGGCGCCTGTTCCGCGGCCCTATGTCTTTGCAAGAAAATCTCGATGGGCAAAGGCACAGATTGGTTGGGAAGGTCCTGATCCAGGTATGTGAAGGTCGCCCGGTATTGACGCTCATGAAATTCATTTCTGATGGACTGTTCGCACGATAGGGCGAAGAGAATATCACCTCAGCTATGCTATCTTCCGACGGAAAGATTCTAGTCGTTGCTACGATATCCAGCGTCAAGGTGTTTTCTGTTCGGCGGCGCAAAAGCGACGAGAAAGGAACCCTCCGCATACAAAAGCTTGATATCCCATCTACACTTGCTAATGACGGAGCTCGAGTTGTTACCGTTTCCCCCGATAGTCGGTGGATCTGTGTCGTTCGTCCCAATAGTGCTACCTACTTAGCCAGGATCAAGCCTGCTTCGTCGCCTCAGGAGAAATCCCAGGTCCTTACCCAACTCGTCAAACTTAACAGAGCTACCCGCCACGCTCGCTATGAGAAGGCCTCCCATGGTACCCTTGGTGACTACGAAAAGACCATCCGATGCGCCGTGTTCTCCGAAAACAGCAAGATTTTTGCAGTCGGAGATCTCTCTGGGTGTGTGGATGCCTGGTCGCTGGAGAAAGCTGAGTCAAAGACCTTGGCGAAGGCAAATGCTGCCGAAGACTCCGACGAAGATTCTGACGATGAGGATGAACAGCCAGTGGTGGAGGGTGAGCGTTGGACTCTCACAGCCGCTGAATCGCCAATCCCTCGTCTCAGGTCTGGCGTACTACTGTTGTCCTTCCGCCCTCTGAATCCGGCCGGGAAGAAGTTATTGGCCGACGGTGCTGATCAGGACTCTAAGGTTGAAAGCCGGTTGATGGCTCTTACAAGTGAGCACCAACTGGTGGAAGTTGATGCTCTTGATGGGAAGTTGTCGGATTGGTCAAGGAGAAACCCCAAGGCTTTCTTACCCGCAGAGTTTAGGGGTGTAAAAGATCGTGCGATGGGCTGTGTTTGGGACTTGAACGAGGCCCGTGAACGCCTCTGGCTCTATGGTACCTCTTGGCTGTGGATGTTTGACTTGAATCAGGACTTTCCGTCTCCGGAGGAGCTGAGTGCTTCTGCAGATACTCATGATGATGGACAGGAATCAATGCAGGCTGCTAAGAAGTCTTCATCCCAAAAGCGCAAGCGTGGGCTTTTGGACGATGAGGAGAATGACAGAAAGAGGTCGAATACCGGTGCCGGTGACAGAATACCATTAGCGCAGTCCGATGTTTTCTTTGGTTCCAAGATTCGCAAAATCATAGGAAGTGACGAGTCGAAGGCCGAATTGATCTCTCTTGAGAAGGAGCGTCCTCGTGGGGCAGATGAAGATGATGAAGCATACGATCACGATGAAGCTTATACAGCTCGCCATGATTCTAACCTGGCT
The DNA here is from genome assembly GCF_000184455.2 of Aspergillus oryzae RIB40. Taxonomy (NCBI): domain Eukaryota; kingdom Fungi; phylum Ascomycota; class Eurotiomycetes; order Eurotiales; family Aspergillaceae; genus Aspergillus; species Aspergillus oryzae. Next base: position 2,378,267 of record NC_036435.1, on the reverse strand, counting down.
CGCCTAAGAAGAGGAAATCTCGAAGGCAACGACGTCAGCACCCCCAGGAAGCAGCCTCCCAAGACAGCTGTCAATGGCGACACACCCTCTCAGAAACAACTGATGCAGGCCGCGGATAACTCACATTCGGCACGTCGTTGGTGGCACACATACAAGTACCGTGATATTCTCGGAATTGTACCTTTGAATTGTCAGGCAACGGATGAAGAATCGCAGGAGCATGAAGATGGTGGTAACTTAGAGGTTGCAGTTGTGGAGCGGCCCATGTGGGACGTTGAGCTTCCGGGTCGCTATGTTAGGGACTATGAGTGATGAAGTCACCCTTAGGTACAGTGCATTAGACCCGACTGAAGATGTAACATTGGAGTATTATGTGCGGGTCGGCATGGCAAGCGATTCATCATTAACGTTCTTCTTTTCTCGCCTTTGAATACTATTCTCTGGGATCCCTTCCCAGTTGATAGGACCCCGATGTCTGGCGCTTTTGACAGGAATATCCATTTCTACTTATTCGGCTAGCAGGATGTGCTTTTTTAAAGACTCATACATACAAAAGTTATTCATACAACGGCGATGCCTGATCTATAACTTTATCAGCGTGTAGGCAACAGGATGTTGGCGGTCGCCTCAGGCGCCGCGCGGCTGGCAGGTGACTTGGCATCAGTCAACCATCTTGTAACTCTCTCCTCTTTGTCCATCTTGGATCTTCTTCTGCTTCTTCATTAGCGTCGTATTCGGCCACGTCATACTCTTGAGGATTGGCAGGAATAGGATCCGGTTGCATTGTTAAATGTTGATGCCTCGTATTGTTCCACCATAAATACATCGCTTATGCCCTTGCCGAAGTTCTCACCCCTTGCAGTCACTCGATTTAAAGTGGTACACTGTACCTCCAACTCTCAAAGCCCTTGAGCTGTGGAATTATAGTCCTTGAGGAATTAGCTTGACCCCTAAATTCTCTTCACAGACGTTGGAAGTTCTCAGACTGAAAACTATGATAAACAGCAGCCCGCACTGTATCATCTGTGGTGCGAAGATTCCATATCGTCACCTCACAGTCTCTTGGAAAAGAAACTTTCGTGCAAGTCTGTGCTGAGCCGTTTCTCTCCTCATTACAGTGGCTTTATCGGTTAGTATCTGTGAACTGACATTTATATAGTTAGATGTGATGGTAATTCCCAGTTAGATGGGAAGCCTTTCGTTACAGGAGTGGGCAGCTATGTCCCTCCAGAGATCCTTCACAACTGTGCTGCACCTTCTTCTGCAGAGCAGCGATGGGATGATAGTGACTTTATTTTATCAGAGGAGGACTCATTTCCTCCGCTGATAGGTGACCGACTCCATCCGCAACCTGGGTTTCTTCTCCATGAGTCGTGCTGGGAACTACTACGAGGCATGCTTCATCCCCATGCCGTTCCTATTCAACGGTTGTATGATATTTGCCTCTCTTGTCCAGCGGACATAGAAGGATGGTTGGATTGGGGCAATAACTACGGTGGGCTTATGGATCGACAACCCATTGAGGGCTATCCGTGGGAAGACGTATATATTGCAGGCTATATAAGACGATTCCTATGGGACAAGAGTTCTCCCTTGACGTTAGCCACATCAGATCCATTAGACGTATTGGAGGTGCGGCAAGCGCTTGCTGGTTCTCAGGATAGGCGAGAGAATACAACAATGACCAGTTCGATATCCTCGGTTTGGATAACCACCGCTGATTGCTTTCAAAAGCTTCCTCAAGAGATACTGGAACAAATCCAGATGCTTCTACCAGCTCGTGGCGTTGCCAATGTACGTTTGGCATCAAGGTCGTTCGCCGGTTTGCCGCTCACGCAGTCATTCTGGGCTTCAAGGTTTGCTTGCCATCAAGAGCGTGGATATTGCTTCGAGGCTAGGCGTCTACTATATAGTGGAGCTCACGCACTGCGCAGTAGGAATTGGAAGACTGTTTACGAGGAAACAGCAGTGACATCAGAGTCATCTAATGAGTTGAAGAATCGAAAGCGGATCTGGAGCTACTTGAAGAACATAGCAGATCTAGTTCTTGACCAACCGTTGAGCAGTGAAGGGATGGCCAAGGAGCTTGAACTATGGCCAAAGGAGCCTGTGACGGCGTGGAGGCCAGTTGGAGGAGACTTTTCTGTACGGTCTAACGGAAACTCCCCTTACCAAATGAAATGTAGGGTGATATATGAACAAACCATCTCAATCACGTCTTCAATAAGATCAATCGGGGTTTCCTTTCGAGAACTCAGTGATAAGAAATATGTCTCGGGTCTTCGATTCATACTTACAAACAAAGAACAGCTTAGATTAGGCTACATCCTTCCATCCAAGGAGAAACACATTGAGTTGGATAGCGAATGCTTCAGCTTGAGTGGGTTTATCGCCGCCGTCGGCCCTCGAGGTATCATGGCACTCCGTGTTGTAACCGGACAAGGAGAGATATCCAACTGGGTGGGCTCGTCAGAAGGCTTGCCGCAGACAGCTCGGCTGTGTACGAAGACAGCAATCCACTCTTTGAAAGGTTCATTCGATGTGAGCTCACTCTTGATTTCTTAAAACTGATAAACACCACTGACAGACATGATCAAGGGTTTCAAAATGGTATCTTTAGCTGTTCCCACCGACCTTCAGCCTCTCTTCCCAGACGATACCAGTGGCGAACACCTTCCTCTACGAACTACGGGGCTTTGGTATCCCGAGATCCCTCCCTCATCCTACCATCTCCACGATGATGTATTCGCCGGACGAAACATATCTCTCCATGACTACCGCCCACTTGTGCATGTCATGTTTGGCGGAAGACGGGGCAGTCTCCTTAAATACCTAACCCGCATCTCAGTTACAGTGTCCAATGCAGCAATCGTTGGGATAGACTTCTTCTACACAGATGATTCTCCCGTAAAGCACCTCCAGGCTTGTCCCTCAACAGCTAGCGGGGATGACTCTGTCAAAATCCCCTTCATCATCGATGGACCAGGAGGTGAGCGGTTAACAAGTCTCCAATCGGACGGTGATTTCCTCCGAGCGTCTGCTGGCTACGGGTCGTACAGAATAAAAATAACATCATTAAAGGTAAACCAACCCATCATTTAGACTAACAGCACGTGCACTTCACAATCAATTTTTCAACGACAACTGGGACATTATATACAACCAACACATGAGGATCCTCCCCAACAGCAGTCAACCTGGGTAACCAAGCAGATACAGAAAAATGACTAACAATGCACTTTAGATCACGACAAATACAAAACCGAAGCCCTTCATCTTCCAACCAAGCGCTATTCCAGCCCTGAAACTTCCCGCCGGGGGCTTTCCCCCTCGAAAGTCCAAGAAACCAGAGATAATACCCGGTACTACCCTGACGGGTATGTATTTCATGTATGTAAGTATCACCTTTTTCCTTTACTGGGGTTTGGTCTGTGTTCCACTACGTGCATGTATAATTCTGAATATGCATTACGTCTACAATTCTTATTATTGACATGGGCTGGGTCTAGGATTCTCAGTTTGCCATGAGCAGTATTGGGCCCATTTCCGAGGACTTGACGGAAGGGAACCTTTTGCGGGACAGTAGTATAGAAGAAGAGATACAGGCGCGAATTTTGCAAAGCAAACCCCAGACAGGCCCGTGCTGATTAACAAGCATTAGTAGTTCATATTTCATAGCGTACGATATGTTTCACACAAAAGGTCACTGTTTTTGGAATTCTGCCACAGTTGAACTCAGTAGCTTTGTTTGTAAGGACATGTGCAAGGATAGTTACATGTGTATAGAAGCCTTTGGATAACGATAGTCCTTTGGAGAAAATCTAAATGAGCTATAGGGACCATCCCATGTCCGAAGCAATATGAATAGAAGCAATGATAATGGGAACCGCCATCATATGAATCTGCAACAAAACGAGAGAAGATAAGAGGAAACCAAAAAGATATCATGACACGTAAAACTATGTCTCGTCGACATAGAATTATCGAAAAGAAAAGTTGGTCAAAATACACAAAACCCCTATCGCCTTTAGCTCTCAAGTGAGTTTTCACAGGTGACAGAAAATTAGCTTCCCCGCACACCTTGTCTATTCATTATATGCGTTAAGAGATAGCTAGGACCGTATACGTAGCGAAGTCAGAGCATAGCTCGCTAAATCGGTGTAGGACTTGCGATGAAGTCAATTTGGATGAGTATCCCACGGGGCGGGCAAATCGCATCAAAGGCCCTAGTAATGATGGAGGTCGGGTCCTGATCCGCCAAGCTTACCAATGGCAAACAAAACGGCGTTTGGTTGGGAGCCGGCATTGCTGCGTTGCAAATAAGGAGTCCCAGAAAGCTAGCACCCGAGGGATGCACACATTGACGGGAGTCCGGCGCAGGACCTATTTTCATGATGTGTTTGCCCAATCAATTCAGACGGACTACGCTGTGACTGAAACAGCGAGCTTGACGTCAATTGAGCCCAAGCCCAGATCGCTTCGGTGGTGACATATGGTGGATGCCGACTTCTTGGCAAGGAATCACCAGGTCGTCTAATAACTTTGGGCTGATACAATTGCAGGCTGCGGCAATTAGCAACGGAACCAAAAACACATCCAAAGAGGGGCTTTTAAAACACAAATCTCTCGGCGTTGTTGCACAGCACAGAAGTGGTTTCTCTTGGCGAAAAGGGAATCAAGCAAGGGAGAACTTACAGGACTGTTGAGCATGCTATTCCGCTTATTCCGGCCCTTCTTGATGTGATTCTTCAGCGCGGTAGAATCCAACGGTTTCAACAACTCGAAACTGCAGAGGAGTTCGTCCGAGACTGACATAATTGCTCCCCAGTTATCAAACTCTCCACAGTACTGCAAAGATCGTTAGCAAATGCCAGAGGTTCACTTCAAGCCTTTACAGTGCAATAGGGGCGTCTAGGGGGTTACTCACGTTGGGGGCAGAGAATACTGTGACTAAAATGCGATCCTGGTAGAACTCATAACCGTCCTCGACTACCATGTGGGCTCGGCAAACCAAGTCGAAGTCATGCCGTTGCAAGAAATTCATGATCACTTTCTTACCGAAACAGTAACTTACGCCACGCTCATTAGGCTCCCAGTCCTCCTCCATGTCCGCCGGATCACTCCAGAGAAGGTCGTTAAGCAACCCGTAGTCTGGAACGTCAGTTGGACGTGCGATCCCCCTGATATCGTCCATATGGGAGAGGCTGGGTGAAAGTCCACCATGGACACAGAAAATCTTGCCAGCTACAATAGAAGCGATGGGCAAGCAGTTGAAGGTATCGATGAAGGTCTTCCAAATCTTGATGTTGCAACGCCGTTTACATTCATCATAGAACCCGTATACACGGGTAACGTTGGCACATTCATGATTGCCTCGCAGAAGGAAGAAGTTCTCGGGATACTTGAGCTTATAGCACAACAGAAGGAGAATTGTCTCCAAGCTTTGCTTGCCCCGATCCACGTAGTCACCCAGAAAGAGGTAATTCGAAGAAGGGGGAAATCCACACATTTCGAACAATCTGATCAGGTCGGTATATTGACCGTGAACGTCGCCCACAATCTTGACAGGAGCCGACAGCTCTAAAAGTGCAGGCTGACTGAGGAATAGCTCCCGAGCCGCAGTACAGATGGCGGTGATTTCTGCATTCTTAAGACAGACAGTCTTGGTGACCTTAGTCGAATAACCAGCATCCAGCAGACGTGTGATCATGTCATCTAGGTCGATAGACTTAAGAGCGCCCATTCCCATTCCTGGAGATGAGGATGTATCATTCAGAGGTGTGTTCATGATAAAATCCAGGATTGGATTCAGCTGATCTTGCCGCTTGATAAGAATGGATTCGCCAACTTTCTGTGAAGATCCCGTCGGTGCAGCACCAGTGGGAGGCGCATCCGACACGTGGTCGACCTCGCCACTCTGCTGCATCGCATCTACATCCTTATGTCCTCGTTTCAGGCTGCTCGACAAAGTGGGAGAGGGAGGTGGATCAGGGGCATCGAGTTGAGAAGCAGAGTCATTGGCCCCAGGAGACTGGGCACTCAAGTTGGTGGAGCTTCTCCTACTACCCGTCGACTTGATCGACCCGGCATCGGACCTATCCGTTTGGCTCCCCGTGGACAGAGCTGAAGTGGATGCGCGAGGACTATCAGTGTTACGGATCTTAGACCGAATAGAGCCCCGAAGAGACCGGAGAGACTCCTTCGTGTCGGAGCGAGAGAAAGATGGGTAGGACTGCAAAGAGTCGCCAGGGCCAGAATTGCCCTTGGAATGCGACTGACCCATTACTGCAGGGCTAGATGTCTGCCAAGCTCAGAGGTGGACAATTGACGAACGGTATACGTCAAAAGTCAAAGGAACTTAAGGCTCTGCTTGGCGTTGGAATGCTGGTAGCCGTCTTGGCTGCTGTATAGTTCCAACGGCTTGCGAAAATTATATAAAGGGAAGACGAGAACTGCCGTTTGGGAACCAGGAGAGGGAGCGTTGCTCGTCAGGAAGAATAGGAGGGACTACCGGGGCACCAGGATTAGGTTCAATGTAGGTTACTGCTGGAAGGGTATAGCCGCGGTAGTCGATTCCAGCGGTGAGGGCGAAGGTAGGACAAGCGAAATCAAACAGGTCCAGTTAAGGATTTGGCGAGGTTATGGATGGGGAACCGACAGAGGGGAGAGCGACGATATCAGTACAACAAGCCACCGGCGAACTAGTTGGTCGGAAGGGAAAGTTCCGATTCGCCCGAAGTAAGCTTCTGCGATACGACGGTTAGCGATGTCGATATCATGCACCACATGGGACCAACAGTGGGTGTGGTGAGCACAGGTGAAGCTGAAGCTCGGGAGTGGTATGTGGAGGCGGGTGGAAGGAAGTCTGAATGGGAGAATATTTGGGTTATGTTGGTGGAGGGGAGGGGGAAGAATGATAGGGTGTGAGAGGGAAAAGAATGCGTCATTATGGGGGTGGGCAATAGAATGGAGAATGATTGATGGATTGATTGCACCCATGACAAAACTGTTCTTAACTTACCCAAGTGTGACTATCGTTAAGTGACAGCAATGATCTGCAAGAGAGGGAGGGGGAAGGAAATCAAAGACAAGAGTAGAAAACCGATCAACCGGGGGGTTGTTGTAGCGAAGCAGGTGTGAGGTTGCAGAACGCAGGTTAACTTTTTGATCGGGTTCTCGCCTCAAACCCCAGGCTGTCGTTTTTGGTCTCGATCCTGCAGCAACGGGTGTGGCATGTCCGGATCATCTGCCGGGCCGAGGGAGCTCAGCTATTTGCCTTCGTGGCCTGAAGATGGGATTGGTGCCTAGCAGTGGATATCGGTGGAGCTACTAAAATAACTCACCGTCGTCATTAAGAATTGATATTCCGTTGGAATTGTTCCCACCTTTTTATACATGGCAATAAGTTAGAAATAAAAAGAAAAGAAAAGAAAAGAAAACACAAAGGGAAAAATAAATCAAAAATCAAATCAAATACAGGTTTAAAAAAATGAGAGAGAGAGAGAGAGAGAGAGAGAGAGAGAGCGCTAAAGAAAAAGAAAATAGACATTGCTAGTCATTTTCATTCAACTCTCAATCACTAATTTAGTATTGCCTGCCCCCTCAGCCTATGAATGAGCCTCGGCCAACGCTCGTGACTCTTGAAAGTGGGAAGGGAATTTGACACATCTTAGCACAGACACTCCGTTCGCATGCCCTTTCCCCCTCCTCATGCCTCTTGGCTCCGGCCCCGGCTCCGCTTTCAAGCATTATAGGGCCTTTAACTTGACCGCATCCATGGAAATTTTGTTTCTGTCTGCAGGCTAGAACGAATCAGTGAATTACAGAATCATGGTGATGGCCAGCCTCGTGCATATTCCGCAGTTACCCGACCTTCTCGCATTTGTTAGACTTGAGAATCAATTTGACCGATCGGAAAGATAAAAGCTGCAAGTTTCTAGATATACCGGCTGTTCCATCACGATAATGCACCCTCTATCGACAGGGGCTTCTTTTGTTTGGATCGCAGCCCTAGTGTATCTACCAAGGAGCTCTGCGAGATAGCCTTTGAGCAATCAACGAAAGAAAACAACCAAAGTCTCTACAGTAGGCTCTGGGCCCCACCGACTGCAGGAACACCGCCACTTCATTACCAAAACACCGCTCACCACAAACACCACAGTGACCACCGCTGCCAAGCCCACAGACTGCGCCAAGCACCAAGAACATCTCTCCTTTTTCTCCTAGCCACGTTGTGGAGGTGTTAGGTCACATATCTTAGGTTCAGCCTTTGGCAATATGAAGGCGCGGTAAAGGGAAAAAATATCCCAGCCAAGGTTGTCTTAGTAGGATTTGCAGGCCGATGTTGCCAGGCTTGCATTAGTAGTGTAGTTGACCGCTTGTTTTCCAGATCCTTTCCTTCATTATTATTCGGTATTGATGTGCCATGCCGGCCGAATCGGAACTGAGGAGAGGCTTGAGCTTAGGGTCTAGCCCATTATGCAGATGGAATCAACGGCCTGTAGTGGAGAGCTGCCTTCTATGATTTTTTGAGCGTTTCCCGCACGCGACTCTGCTGAGGGGTCTCCTCCAACTCGATCTTCGTGATATGCTGACCAGGGACGACCACAAGACCAATAAATCGACTTGTCATATTCACTTTGACACTCTGTGATGCTGCGCCTATCGCGGGGTCTTGGTTTTCTGCGTCAGTGGCAGCATCTCGAACTGTCGATGGACTAGGGAAGCGATATTCGTAGGTGCTCGCGAGGATAATATTTCGCGCCTAGATACGTTCCGCAGTCAGCAACCATCCTGGTCTTCGTATTCCTTGCTTTCTTTTTCTGGTTTTCCTTTTTGTCCGATCGATAATCAGATAATGGTTTGCACGGGGTCACTTACCGAATCTGTACACTTGAAAGCGCCCACGAAAATGCGCGTGTCTGTCGCGTGGACTCGTAGTGTTTGGCCAATTAAGGATTCCAAATACTGGACGGCTTGATTCTCATCCATGGTGCCCCTTTCGATTTAACCAACCTGTAAGAAAGTAAGATCGGCCACTCAGAGGAACCGCCACCCGTTGTGGGCTGTTCTTCGCAGTGTCGTTGAAGACAACTAAAGAGGTAACGGGCGGGGCACCGGTGCTAGGCAAAAAGGATGATGATCTTTATCAACGCTAATAATCCAGTTGGTTGTACGAGTTCTGGAGCCAAGTGGCCTGTCGGGACGATAGTACAGTAGTGGTACAGTACAGTGTTGGAGAGCCGCGCGCGTGAGAATCCTAGCAAAGGTTCCCCCGCAATTACGTTCACGCATGTGACATACTATGAAACATTGAATACGGAACACCAACAGAGCAAGTGACCTTCAACACATAATACAAACAAATCCCAATCTGATTACCCCGCACTTCCTCTCTATTTCACTCGAGTTCGTGTTTTTCCTGGTTATTCTCGCTCATCCCCATAATGGAAGTATACACTAAATCAAGGTACGCTGTGAAATCACATAGCATTTCCTGGACACCAGAAAAGTGCGATATGGGAGTTATTCATCATTGATGACTAGGATGTATGTGCTTTTCATGGGTTTGCTTCGAGTAAAGGAGATGAACTATGCCAGTGTGATATAAGTAGCCGAGGAAATGCATTTTTATTTATATTAGACCCGCCCCAAGCAACCAATTAACCACGTCAATTCGACGCAGGACATGCAAATAGACATATTGTATTAACCTTGCAGGATGGCTTGGAACATCGACATCAATCGCGAATATATATGGAGATAACTCCAACTATGACCAGCAATCGTTGGATTTTTTCGGGCAACGCATATCGTGGGAAAGTATCAATCGTCAGTGGGTATAAAGTAATATAAAGAAATCTCGCGCGGAGCATTGGCAATTAAATGTCTTATCACGGCCAGCCCAATCCTCCATTCCATTTGTTAAAGTTTTGGACAGACTCGTGGCCTCCGGAGTCCATCCGCACCTCCATATCAGCCGTAGTATCTTGTGAGGATGGGCTAGTCGCATTACTGCCGGTCGAGGTGACGTTTGAAAGAGCGTCAAGGTCGTGGCGTTTCAAGAACCCAGTATTGGTTCGGGGAATATTGTCCGTTTGTTGCTTCATATGGTTGGGCCCGGGTTGAGAAGATAACGGACGGGAGGGCTGGAAGAATTTATGCAGCGTTTGTTGTCGTGGATCGACAATCTCTGATGGAAGAGCGTCCGACTCCATGTCCTCGTCTATCGTTTCGTCTGCATGAGGAATTGGTCCTTGCTGCTGCTGGGCAGTGAAGAGCCAGCGGAGCGTATTTTCTACCATCGTTAGCTAAGTCTCGACACGGGCCTTACTTCAGGTGCAAGGTACACACCATATACAACTTTATCATCCGGGCGGTCATTCCTATAGCGCTTCCGTGTCCGACTATTGAGATGTTTGGGGGAGTCGTCCATCATCAATGATCGTCCTGCGACGACTGGCGCCGCATCGGGAGAATAGATTCCTGAGAATGAAGCCTTGCGCTTGAGCGACATATCCGGTTGACGGCCGTCTCGGGTTTGCAGGGATGTGGATGGGGTTGGAAATTGAAAGTTGATACTGGAAGCCGTTGATTAAGGTGGAATTATTTGACGGACAACCCCAACTTATGTCAATTTAAGGCTCGTATCTTTGATTGCATTAATGACAATAACAAGGTAATGTCCTTGCAGGAGCACGCGAGGGGGAGAAAGATCTGACTGCACGATCGAAAGATTGATTCCAGTTGAAGGCTAATAACAGGGCTGGGTTCAGCCCTTTAATGTGGTTGGTTGAAAGCGCGTCGCGTACGTTCCTGGCGTAGCGTTACAGTCCACAAAATATGCGCTTTTCCATATTCGGCTTAATTGGTATCACTGGGCGGAAATGGATTGTTCTTTCCCATACACGAACAGGCGCCATTACTATTACAGTGAGGTGACTTGTTAATATGGGAATAATGAAAGTAAGAACTAAGGTCTCCTCTACCTTAACATTGCCTTTCAACCAGGCAATCACTTTACTGTTAGGTAGGAAAATCAGACGGAAGAGACAATACAACCTACTAACACTTTGCTGTAGAGAACTTAATCCAGGTTGATAGTTATTATCTCTCCATAGTGGATCTTTATTAGGCATTTCACCATGGATCTATGTTTGATACTTCAACCAAGGCTCACTGCTAAGTGGAAGGATCGGCATGCCGCCTTCAATATCGGCATACCGCGGCGTTATGGTGAACCTTAGGCACTCCACTTAATGACGAGTGAGGTCCCGCTTCCCCGCTTCTATCCTAGTATCAAGCAACAAAGGTCACCTAATACTACGCAGACAACTTCATTACTGCAGCCTTATATCGTACTGCTCGCCCTATTCTGCTCTTTTTGGCACAAAACTTTACAGTATGCAGTCACGGGAAGCTTCTCATGCTGGTTCCTGGTATTCTGATAACCAACGCACTCTAACCCATCAACTCGATGGATGGCTCGCCCAAGTTCCAAATAGCATCGAGGGCATAGGCTCCCTGCCAGTGCCTGGTGCACGAATAATAATTGCTCCGTATGTACCAGAGAATATCTCTGCACCATGCACTGTCAATTCGTATGCTGATCCCTTAGACATGCGGGCTATTCATACTCTGGGCCCTGTGCCGCATACGCATACAAGGCTCTGGATCTTTCGAAAGCGTACGTGCCACATCCCTACCCCAACTTGGATTGGCCCTAAGCTCTACTGGAAATAGCAAGCGAATTTTCATTCTTGGACCATCTCACCATCATTACCTCTCGACCCTTGCTCTTCCTGAACTTACTTCGTACTATACCCCGCTTTCCGACGAGCCTCTTCCACTTGACACGGAGCTTATCACGAAGCTACTCTCAACTAAAGCAGTCAAATCTAACGGATCCACCATCAGCTTTACAACTATGTCACGATCTATTGATGAGGATGAACACAGCATAGAACTCCATTTACCATACATCCATCGTCTTTTGCAACTCCATTTTCCAAATAAACCCACCTCCCAATATCCACCGCTTGTGCCGATCATGGTTGGAAGTACTTCAGCATCTACTGAGAGTGCGTTTGGAGCCCTTCTGGCTCCGTATCTGCAGGACCCTACCAACGCGTTTGTCATAAGTTCGGATTTCTGCCACTGGGGTCTGCGTTTCCGTTACACGTACTACGTTCCTCAAGCACCAAAGCCGGGGCCAAAGCTCCCGCTTTCCGCTAACTCTTTACCTCAGCCAGGAGATGATCTCAGTAGTGTAGAGGAGAAAATGGAGTCGGTATCTACCGGCCAAGCTTTGCAGCGGCGAGATCGCATCTCCAGTCGAGAACCAGCAATCCATGAGAGTATCTCGGCCTTTGATATCGCGACTATGGCAGCTATAAGTACTGGGGCGACTGCTAATTTCTTGGAAACAATCCAAACGACTGGAAATACGGTTTGTGGCCGTCATCCAATTGGCGTTATCATGGCTGCTATTGAGGAAATCACGAGCCAGGAGGAAGGAAAGAAGGGTAAATTCCATTTCGTGAGATATGAAAGAAGCTCGGATGCAGTTGATGTCGACGATAGCTCCGTGAGTTACGTCTCTGCATTTGCTGTACTATAACCTGCTTGGCTCTCTGGGTTCTTCCCGTTTGCCCCCCCTGTTGGGGGTTCATTACCATCTCGTATAGTTTAGCATCTCTGTTGTACTGCTTTTGAAGAACGCAACTCTACTTTGTTACCCTGTGACTAGGCGACCAAGGTTGCTGGTAGCAATTAATTACGATTTAGTTGACATGTAACTCTCTTTTCACCCTCAGATCTTACCATTGATACTGTGGATTGTTTGGGATCTTTCGTCCAGCGTCCCCATACTCTCCCTGTCATATAGGCATCATTGGTCCAATTGCACTGCTTCCTGCCATTGCTTTCTCTGGATGGTCTGTGTGACAGGAATGCTACCCAAGGGAAGGCAGAGTCATTCCGTCGCTAAGAATTGATGGGGAGAAGAGAATGTTCTCCCCGACGACTGACCAACGGCTACCCACTTTAACTTACCTAACACCAAGCCATACTATTGATACTTGGATCTGTTGTTGAACATGGCGAATGAAGCCACATTGACTGGTTGGCGCTGGAGAAAAGTTAATAAACCTAAAACCAGGAGAATTTAAGGATCACATGGCCTGACGATCCGCGTATAAACATCGAATGTTACATTGCACTGTGCGAGATGTCGTCCAACATTGCACCCCTACGTGGGATGACCAGTCGAATTCAGTACCAGCCCCAGGACTTGACGAAAAGCCGCAACGGTGATATACCGGGGGTCTTCCTAAAGATGACGTTATTACCATGGTCCTCCTCTGTCTGGTGATGGCATCGCGTGGCTGGCTTGTTAAGAAATTTTTACCCCGCAATCTCGATCTGCGATATTGAAACCTGATATCAAGGATCAATTAGAATATGCAGCCAATACATCGCGAGTGATGCTCTTATGCCCAATGTACACTATTTGGTGTCTGTGCGTTGGTTAATTTCTTCTCCCTGTCATGTGTCCATCCCGGCTGCTCATTCAACTCATTCTATGGTGGACCACATAGTGGAAAGAAACGCCTCAACTTTATCCTGGACCAGTCAATTGAAGGGGGCAATATATAACTTGACTAGAATGTTACATCCGAGATGATCGACGTTAGGGCTTACGGATTGTTCTACATACATATCCTTCTAGGGCCGTGCACCCTCGGATATACCCGTAGCATCTATAACGTTATTGTACGTGAAGCTCAGTTCTGCATGAATTGAGAGGCAAAAAGGCTTCCTTCTATTCGTTTGACTTGAAGTTACGTTTGACTGTAACCGTCAACCTGCCTACAACGACTCTGCCAATAGCGAAGTGGCCCGGTGTTCCAATGGATTACTATCAGCACCCAGAGTCAGTCCGAGGATAAGTCCGGTGGTGAACACTGACGAGCTTAGGTCTTACATTGCTACTATCCCACCGCGAACTCTGTGCCATGTGATGGATACTCAGTTGTTTGTGTTCCAATCTGAACCGCCTGATCGTGAAGCCCCCTTGTTGGCTTCAAGCCAGGGGGCAGGTTGTTATCAAGATAAAGAGGAGGCCACCTTGCAATGGAATGCTTTATTTCCTGAGCGAACAGAGCAAGACAGAATCGCATTCTTCAGAACAATGTCCAAAGAGTGACTATATCTCCTGATAATCAAATTATCTACGTCTTCATCTTTTCTCTTGCGATCCTTTACTGTCCGTTCTACGACCCACTGTCCAGTTGCCCTACCTTAGTATAGCCCATCATAATCAGTCCATTTTCGTTCAATTATTCCCTTTACCACACTTGCCTCTTCCCCCTTATCCTCTGAAGAAGAACAATTCATATATCAGAGGCCATGCTTTTGGGAATACTCACCTTGGTCCTCGCAGGCTTCTTGGCACTGGCCGCTGCCACACCAGTAGCACAGCATATGACTGATAATCTCGCGACTGACAAACTCGTGTTTTGCCATTTCATGGTTAGTAAGAAAAAAATCCACTGGCGGAGCCCCAGACCCCGAGTCTAACCATCACAGATTGGAATCACTAGTAATCGCCAAAGCGCTGCTGACTATGATGACGACATGAAGCGTGCGAAAGCCCTGGGCATTGATGCATTCGCGCTGAATATCGGTGTAGATCCGTATACAGATGCTCAGCTTAATTTGGCCTATGAGTCTGCCGCCAAGAATGACATGAAGGTCTTCTTGTCGTTCGATTTTAACTGGTACAACACCGGGCAGGCCAGCGCTGTGGGCGCAAAGATCAAGCAGTATGCAAGTCTACCAGCTCAACTTATGGTGGATAACAAAGTTTTCGCATCATCCTTTGCTGGTGACGGCCTCGATATCCCTGCCATGCAGTCCGCTGCTGGAACGGATGTGTTCTTCGCTCCGAATTTCCACCCTGGTGTGGGTGACTTCAATGCAATCCAAGGCGCACTGAACTGGATGGCTTGGGACAATAACGGAGAGAATAAGGCCCCGTCACCTGGCCATAACGTTACTGTCGCTGATGGCGACAAGTCATATGTCGATGCTTTGAAAGGGAAGCCATATATTGCGCGTAGGTTCCAATGATGGCATCTTCGCTACTCATGGAACGTCATGGCTGATAATTAACAGCTGCTTCTGGTTGGTTTTTCACCCACTTCGGAGGTGAAGTGTCCTACAGTAAGAACTGGGTTTTCCCTTCTGATCTTCTCTGGTATGATCGGTGGCAACAGATCCTGAGCCTCGAACCTCGTTTTGTGGAAATTGTCACCTGGAATGACTATGGCGAGTCACATTATATTGGGCCGTTGGCTTCGCCCCATACAGATGACGGGGCGTCCAAATGGGTCATGGATATGTGAGTGGTCTCAGCATCTAAAGTATGAGCACAGACTAACGGTATATTATAGGCCCCACACGGGCTGGCTCGAGATGTCCAAGCCTTTTATAGCTGCATATAAAGCGGGGGACAAATCGGTCGATAAGTATATTACTGACGAAAAATTGATCTATTGGTACCGACCTACCCCCAGAGATGTCAACTGCGACTCCACCGACACCACTATGGAAGGGAACCCCAATAACTCCAGCGGTAATTTCTTCCGGGGAAAACCGAACGGATGGGAAACCATGCAAGATGCGGTGTTCGTCGTTGCATTGCTCAAATCACCTGCTATAGTTGCAATTTCCTCCGGAGAAAACAGCAAGACATTCGAGGCTCAGACCGGTGCCAGCGCCTTCACCGTGCCGATGGGGGTCGGTCAGCAGAAGTTCGCAATTACACGTGATGGTAAGAACATTATGGAAGACACAAGCCTGAAGGACATCGTTGATACTTGCATTTGTGGTATCTACAATTTCAACCCTTATGTCGGGACCGTCCCGGCTGAAAGTACCATCGACAAGCTCGAACAAGCTGGCCTTGCAATGCTCAGCCAAGGCTTGAAGGTACCATGTCCCACAAACACCCTGGGAGCTAGTGGTCCTCGTGTTACTCCTTGAAGGGCGCTTTTCTCTCTCTGGAGATTCATGTTCCACAGTTATGCCTTGTTACTGAAGAATGTCCACTCTTTCACTTGTTTGATCTTTTTGAGGAGTTTCTCACAATCGCTCAGGCATCGGTGATATACATGAGTGTACATAGCAAGAGCATCGCTCATGCCAGTCATTCTTTACTTGAAGGGTAGCTTATAGGAACGAACGCTGGTTAGACATTGGAGTGAGACTGCCACCGCATGTTTTCGGCTTTTATGGCCGACCAAAGTGAAACATAGCTCAGTTATACCTCAATTCAAGCCAGGTTCTGCCCATTCACTTGTATAGAAGAGAAACTCAGCAAGATACGGTGAAAGACGCACTTCGATCAAAAAAGAACCATTCATTGCTATTGATGTGCTGTCATAAAGAGGCAAAGCATACCACGCTACGATGATAAAGATAATCGGTCTATTAAAACTCGTGACGGTAAGAAGAAAGGACTGAACTATCAGGCCACCAGCATCGATGCGGCAAGATGATTGGCCTGAAGGTGTCTTAGTACTTGACTCTTAAAACCATCTACTATCTAATCTGGTAAATCTGCCCGCTCACGATAAGCATATCTTCACCGACTCTTCTACTATTATTTATATAACTCATTTCCGCTATGAATTCAATTTCTACCATGATTTCTGAATGCTTGGGTGACCAGTATAGTATTAATATCGTGTCCGACCCCGGACCTGACCTTGTTTCTTTAAATCGCGCGCTTACTGTCGGTGCTAATTTCCCCCTCACTCGTTAGTCACATACACTCCGACAGTTCCATCTCGCGTGATTGATTTCCTCATTTTCACTATCTGATCCGCACCGGTCACCTGGCTGTTCGTTGTGCTAGCGTTCTACCATCGGCTACTACTTCATTGACTTTCTGGCGGTTATGTCGTTCGTGAAGACCATGATCTATTAAAATGTCGTCGGACAAGTGAGCGGTCGTCAGCATTGGGGGATATCCGTCTCATATCTACTCTTCCATTATTCTTCGGTGTCCAATTACTCTTTAGTACATCTCTACAAATATCCAGCGGGATGGCGAGGATCAAACAAGGAGTGTTTTCCTGGGAGGACGTGCTGGCTCAGCGGTATCATAGTAGGTGGTTTCTCATCTCTCCACACATCCCCTTAAATCTCAACTATCGAGCTTGCTTGTACATGCATACCCCTCAAAGCCTTGTGTATTCTTTCTGCCCTATAACGGTTCAGATTTCACTATAAGTAGAAGGCGGGTGCAATAGAACCACTGCTATATTTACGTGCTAACCTACGAAGACAACAAACCGAGCACATTGCCCAGATCCAGAAGAGCCAGCGCGATTTCGGGTCGAGCCCAAACTGAGAACCGGTCAGGTCCCGTGCGAGAAGGGAGTGTACAGGTACAGAGTGACCTGTTGGCGAAATTGTCTCCCGAGCTCCGCCTCATGATCTGGGAGATGGTCCTGGGTGGAATGCGCATACATATTGTACAGCGGTCCGATCGCCGAATGAGCCACGTGGTATGCCCTCTTACGAATACCTGCGACATCTGTCTTGGGGCTTCGCCGCAGCCGGTAAAGGGGAGGGCGCGAACGATCGGTAATCTATTGGCGCTTCCGACGACCTGCAGGCAGATGTAAGTTAGCTCTTGTCTACCATATTAGCTTGAAGGATATGTTAGTGCATGAGAATATACCTAACGACTGGTCTCCAGTTATTGCGAATCTATCTATATGCTGTACACCATGAATACCTTTGAATTCAGTAATACTTGGTCACTCACATACCTCCGTCCGACTATACCCCCGAGCTTTTGGGACGCAATCCGCCAAGTTGAACTTTGCTGGGCCTTCCCAGGCCATTGGTTACCTAGTAAGGACCCCGTCAAGACTGTCTACTTCTCCGCTGGCCGGCAGCAGTGGATTGAGACCTGTAAGGCATTGACGCGGATGGAGAGTCTTCAGTCTTTCACTCTCCAACTGAGCGGCAGCTGGTTCTGCGAACCGGTGGAGAAGATCCCGGTTTTCCTGGAACCATTGCGGGAGCTGAACCTAAAGCAAGGGTGGAAGTTGCAGTTACCCAAGCAGCCGTATTATGTCAAGGAGATCCGAAATATAGATGGGGATCTGCGCAAGAGAGGTATTGATTGTTTGGTACGGGCGGCGTAAGCCAGAGCTGTCGTACATGCTACCATTTATTCATATATGAGTTTGTGAATTCATCAAGACTGGTCCCGGACCGGTCTTTTGAGGTCAATCTACTATGCTGGTATATATACACTGCAGGTCAGCTGTACACATTGGTAGTATGATATACATACCAACGCAAACAGAGGAGCCTCCAAAACTATTCGGCATCGGACTATCCAAAACAGCCAATGACTAGACTTATACAGTGATACACAACACTCGTACATCCGACAAGGAGAAATTAAGACTCCAGAACGCTCCCCATCTAATATCAGCATAGTGGGGCAAAAAGGGGCCTTTATACCAACCGACACGACACATCTCTGATAAGCCGACGATGACTCCATCCCGGCGTGCAAGCACGTGCGCCCCGTTATTGGCCCGAAAGTCCAAATAGCCTAAATGGTCGGGAATGAGACGGGATTCTTACCGATATTAATTCATGCAGCCGAGTCAAGGCAGATGGGTTTCTCTATGGCCAGGTTTTAGGGGGATGTTATCAGATGGAATGCAAGTAATCGAGGGCATCCGAGCACCGCCCAGAGCTGATCGACCGGTGCTTCCCGGATTAGGAATGTTCTTGTCTCAATACAAGTTTTACGAACTATGACTTATATTATAATAATAGATGGTGATATAGTCGCTTTCACAAACGTTCACTAAGTCGTTCATGTTCATAATAGTTCATAACTAGGAGTTCCGTCCGAACTGGTCAGTGGTCACTCCGGTAAGTTCTTACGTTACGAATCAATTCATTTTCAAGGGGAATCCAAACGCCATCCCAACCCAAATCAAACCCCAATCCAGGGAAAACCAACCACCCAGCCCAATCCAGTCCAGCCCAGACCATTCCCACCAAGTCAGGAACCAGATATCCCCTGGTTTACAGCGCCAGTAAGAAGAAAGTCTTTAAAGTAAAAGTAAAATAAAGTAAAAATCAAATAAAAGTAGAAAAAGCACTCAATCAGGTCGTGTATGCACAATATAGTAATATTAAAATAAAATACATGTAAAGAAACATAGAAAAATAAAAAAAAATAAAAAGAAGAAGACCCCATTCGGACCTGAAACCCAATCAATCTGGTCGGTCTCAGGTGACCACATCCCAAAACGAACTGGCGCTTGCAGATCGCATTACTATATATAGCTCTATATATACTTAGTATATACTATAGGCCACCGGCGCCTAGTCCAGGGACCGACGTGGCCGACCGGACCCGCTCTCAATCGCGGGGGATTAGGGACGTTCGATTTGACGGATCACGGCTTGGGATTTTGCAT
Organism: Aspergillus oryzae RIB40; assembly: GCF_000184455.2. Lineage (NCBI taxonomy): Eukaryota > Fungi > Ascomycota > Eurotiomycetes > Eurotiales > Aspergillaceae > Aspergillus > Aspergillus oryzae. Next base: position 2,358,741 of record NC_036435.1, on the reverse strand, counting down.
ATCGTAATTAAACTTGTAATGGGGCCCAGGGTCTGAGTGGGTTTTCCGTCTGGCCTGTTTGGTGTCCTGCTGTCTCGGATTTGCGCTTTCCTTGGGTTGGACTGCTTCTGGACCCTGTTTTATTTCTTTTCTATTGTCTTTTAATTTAAGATAATTTATTTTTCTTTTTCGTTTTTCCTTTTTTTTTTTTTTCGTTTAACACTTGACAGTTTGATGAGGGATCCGTTCTGAATTTTGGAGGTTTCATGGTTGGTGGAGATGTCTTTTTTTCTTTCTTTCTTTCCCTCGTTTAATGCTAATTTACCTAATGTTTTGGTGGAATGTTGGCATGATCACCTGTTGGTGTCTGACCCTTGTCTTACCACTAACTACTAGAGTAAAAGACGCACTGGACTCAACCTTCGGTAGTTCTCGATTCCCGTCTAGGAATGGATGTGTTGTTTCTCGTTGGTCAATGAACTGGTTTATTTGACAAGAGGATCTGAGATCGCCAGGAGTCAGAACAAAAAGGGAAATTGAAAAGATGCCATTTCGTCGAAGCCGACGTGCGACCGTGTTCTCATCCAACATGGCATTGACTCGTCGACTCCAGTCTTGGCACACCGGCCAAAATAAAGACAACAAAAAGGGAATTAGAAGAGAAATTAAAATTATCAGAAGACGCCTTTCAACCCCCTGCCAAGTGCCCAATAACACGAAAAATAAACAATTAATGCCTTGTTTCCTGAGATGCCCGTCATGATGAAGTCAAGAAATGAGAAAAAAAGTAAAAAGAGAAAGTCGAGATTCGACAAAGAATGTGTGGATATAAACCAAAGAAAAATTTAGATGTGGGTATTGTGTAGGTCAATGACCACAAAAGAGATGTATTGTACTGTAACCAAGGATTGTCTGGGTGTAAGTCACGAATCATACAGTCCGTGAGATAAAAGAGTTTGGTTTCAATGTAATGCTGGACAACGGTCCTAGCAAGGTGTAGATGAGACAGACCTTTCGCCCTGAATAAGGGAGGAAGGAAGTCCGACCGGTAGACGATTCATTTTGGAATGCATAGGATCAATGCACTGTAACCAGCACGGGTTGATCTACCCTATGATGAGCTGTGCACGTGTAATGTCGAATATAAATCCTATAACAGGCTAGCTGAATCCATCGTGTATCGTGCGTTTATCGAAAGTCAAGTATCGAAGCACATTGACCACGTTGTATCGTCTTATCGGTCGAAGATCTCGTGTTGGTTGTCAGTCGGCCGTCGATGGATTGAGCCTGGGCGACGGTTCGCAAAACGATGAGTTGATTGTAGACCCTCTGAAATAGATTCAGTGCTACCGTCCGCCCTGGGAGTGATCAGGACCAGAATGGCCAGAGTTTCTTTGACTAGCGGCAAGCCACTCTGCTGCTGCCTCCTGCCGCGAGACAGGGGTCTTTTGCTCGTCCAGTCGGCCGGTTGTTTGGTTCTGAGGAAGAAGGTTGTTCAACTCTGCAGCAAGGGCAGAAGCTGTGTAATGGCGAAGTTCTTTTTCTTCGCGTTCATCCTCCTTCATCAGACGCTTTTGGTCAGTCTTGGATAGATTCTCCCGACGCTTTCTTCGGATTTCTAGAATCACCCAATGCACGACCTCTTCAGGAGCGCGGTTCCGTGCTGCCCCATGCTTCGCCGAGCTTCGTACATATCGGCGGGTGACGTCGGTGGCGCCATCAATCGAGAATGCAATGCAATAGGACATCTTTCGGCCCCAGCCTGAAAACTGTTAGTTTGAAAGCTGAGCAACTCGGTTGTGGAACACGAACCTTCAGCGTAGAGACGGGGTTGATCCCATGCCCCCTCACACGCATCTACATGCACCCAGCGTCTCTGATGTTCAGAATATATTTCGGTCCAGACGTAGTCCTCCGAATTCCATACCCATCGTACACGGCCACCGAGGGCTCTGCAGAACATGCTGAAGCAATTGGCCCATTCGCCTACACGACCCCGACGGCTCTGGAGTAGTTGCCAAACATCGGAGTAGCGAGGGAACCTCTCGTAGGCGCCGCAAGACATTTCAGAGCATCGGTAAAGTTCTACTCGTGTCGCACCGCGAGCGGTCTCATCGGGTAAAGGTGGTGTATTGCCCTGTGCAATTGTAGGCCGAAAGCACCGTGAGCAAGGGGGGTTGTTGACAAATTGGAAGAACGATCCTTTGAACCATCTGTAGAAATCGCGGTTAGTATTCATAGTCATAATTGATGATATACCCAACAGATAGGCATGCTATTAACGCACCTCAAGAGAGACCGGATAACACAATCTTGGTATCCCCATTCGGGTCTGCCACCAACGCTAGCCGCCTGTGCCTGCAGGATCTGACTCTCTTCCTCTGCCTCTGAATACAACCGGTCGAGTGGGATAAGGGAGAGGGCTTCATCGAGAAGACCCGGGTTCTCATACTTTGTCGGCGTTACAGACAGGACGTGGAGGAGATTTCGGAATTTTAACGATGCTTGATCCTGCGGCGGCGATGGGACAATTGGTAGCCCTTGTAGCATTGAAGATTGATTGGATGGGTATTGTTGCGGTTGTTGTGGGTATTGGGGTGGCTGAAAAGGAGCTGCCGTTGGAGGTGGTGGTGGTGCTCGCGAGGGATGAGGTGGTGCGTAAGGCCCGGGCGAAGACACCTGAGACGGAGACGGCGATGGAGAATGAGTACGAGCCCTCGAGTGCTCCTGGAGACGATGGAATCTCTTATTCCGCATCAGTTGCTCGAAAGCATTGGTGAGCTCGGAGACATCAAAGTTGTTCGAGCCTTGCGCCCGTTGAGAGTGGTGTATGCTGTCGGCCATGGTGGTGTGTGGTAGGGGGGTGAAGGGCACCAACGGCTATCGGTCGGACTCGACACTCCAGGTTGAACAAAATCCTCAATGACTCCCTTCGGTGATGAATGTTGATAGTCCTTTTCTCTCTGGTCGAGAATAGAAAGAGAAAAGGAAGGATGGATGGGGGAGAAGAAGGGTGAGCGTGGATGTTGTTGGGTCGAGTCAGTCGTGTAAGAAGAATGATGGTCAGTGAGGTCAGTCCGTAGGGTATAATGGTCGCACAGCCCAACTAAGCGGTCGCCACGCTTGGCGCTGGTCAACGTAGTCGTGTCCGCGACTTACGACAACCACAAAGGGTGAAAATGGAATTAACGAGAGAAAGTGATTGTTCACCAGTCGTTCGTGCCAATACAATTAGAAGGGAAAACAAAAAGAGAGCTTCAGGTAAGTGAAGCCGAGGGGAAAAGAATTAATTAGGGCCGGAAAAGAAAAGAAAAAAAAAAAAAGAAAAAGAAAATCAATTCAAAAAAACGATATACCCAGAGGAGAGAGGAGAGAAGATCCCAAAAGGGAGACAGAGAGAGAGGGAGGGAGAAAGAATGAGAGGGTCAGACCAAGTGGAGAGGGAGAAAGAGGGAAGAGAGAGAAGAAGCGCAACTAAACTACTACTAATTGATGAATTTTCAGGTCATTGGTCTTTTTTCCACGCCAGCAGCGAGGGCGAAGCGTCGTCAGCCTTGGAGTCATCGCCCCAATCAGGGTGCAGCATTTGCACCGCAAGCCGCGTGTGTGCCGCCCCGAAACAGTTAACTGAACCATGGCCAAGACCCTTTCGCTGCCCGCTAGACTAAACTGTTTCCATCCGTAGAACCGCTCTGTGTCCCAAAGGATTTGGCAATACTCATTTACCACCTCTTGTATCTTCCTACTTTTCTTGGCACGGCAATCAATTTGGTTGTCATCTCCAACCCTCCAACGGCTTATCCCGACACATTTGACAGGATTTCACGAGGATAGACATCGAGCTCCACTAACCTGACGAACAGGAAGGTTTTGAGACGCCTTTTCATTCGCATCTACTAGACAATATCGCTATCGCTCTCCACCAGCTGAGGAGTATGCTGATGAATCTCTTAAAAGCTTGGCCTTGTCCGCGTGGAATTTTATCCTTCTGGATGGTCTCATCCCCTGCGACTCGACATACATGACTACGCAATCCACCTGGTCTTTGATAAACCCCAACCTGTTATCATCCGCTGCCTGTGATACGTATAGTACATGCAGTCCAACTCCAATCCATAGAGGGGTTCATAGAAGACTCATTTTCTCCCATCTGGTGGTACAACTCAAATGACCCCGTCTCGACGTCAGCTCGGTCTTACGCGGCTCTCTGATCAACAGACTAAAAATGTCACCATCGTATTCTTAGGATGCGCAACCGTGCACGTTAGACAGCACGCGGTGCCATTTAGAGAACGCTCGAGGAACCCTCTCGGCACACTCGGCGTTAAACTTGGGGAACCCGACAATTATCGTCCTCTCTCAGGGCAAGAAAGAGGGCAAAATAGACCCTCTTCTCGATCAATCAGGAAATTCAAAAGGGCGGTTTGAACCGTAGCCTTACGAATGTCATGACCCATCACCAGAAGAAATCTCAACCACAGTCTCTACCTTGAGTACCCGCTTCCCTCCTTTGCTGACGAATCATCGACAGTGGATATAATAATGATATGATCTTAAATAATCCCAATATTGAGCGAGCCAAAAAAGTCTTAATAATTGAACGGCCATTGGGAACACCATTGGAAAAGTTTTCCCATGAGCATACGCCATCATCTACATAGTTTAGAGACAATCAATCAGATCCGTGCCACGCCAGCCGGCTAGCCAGTTAAGTCAGTATAAACTGGTTAGGCGATGATCGTGATGATCTCTGATGAGAGTCAAACTTCAATCAAGGGGGTACGATCCCTAAATGCTGAGCTTAATCGAAATTCCTCGAGATTACGGAGTACTTTTCTTTCAAGTTCCTCATGCTTTGAGTTACAATATTGGCCGCTAATTATATAACACACGGTGTGAGTATTCTATGTACAGACAATACATACACCTAGACTCTGTATGTACATATAAAAGGACCTGCTGTGTCCCTAAGCCAAGTGCATACGCGGCTTTCTGCACTCTGATGAATGCATCTCCACTTGATTGACAGTTGTTAATGTATGTTGTGTCTTCGAGAAGTCCCTCCCTGAGACTTGCCACCTATATAACACGGTCTTTTCTCAACAAGGAGATTACAACAATCATGTATGTATGCATGTAGGAGTGTACATACCTGGTGACAAGTTCGACGGGGTTCTAGGGCATGACTGAACTCATTTCCAAGTTCCAACTCGATTCGGAAAATAAGGACCAAACGACTCGGTGTTACAGGATTACGGCAGCCTTCCAAGATAGTGGCGGAGACGCGCAAGCGTCCGCCTTGGCAGAGGACAAGATCTGGCTAGAGCAGCCCAGGGACCCATCATACTAAACCCCTTTCTGACGGATGACCAGACGTGACAAGAAAGCCTAGTCCCAGACCCTGACTGTCCAGGGGGCTTGGCATGGATACCTCATCCGCTCTTGGAAGCTTTCTTCGACGATTCTCCCTCTGCTTTTCCCTTTTTGACTTTTTGACTTTTCCTTCCCCCGGGTTCAGGGTCCAATCCCTTGTCAGTCTGGTCTTTCAGCTATTATTACCTCTCTGTTCCTCTCCCCCTAATGTCTTGATCTACAGTTCGTGCCCCGTGTTTAGCGCCGCAATATCCATGCTCAATGTTGAACGAAAAAATACGGAGTAGCATAATTGAGAGTGTTTGTCCGACGAGGACGGTGGAACCTGGCCCGTGGCCGCCCAAGCCACAGAAGCATGCCATCTCCCGGGTAAGTGAGGCTTGACCAAACCGACCTCGAACTCCTGGAAGATCCGCATTCCATAGCGGTCTGGAAAACGTGATTATCGACTTTCCATGCCGACTCAAGTAAATTCATGGTTCATCGGCTTGCCAGTGGGAACCCGTGTGAAGCATAATTCCCGCTGAATGAAGTTAATTGCATTCTGCGCCGAGCAGATTCGACAACGTCTCACAGGGGTACTCGTATGTGGTGGCCATTGTCCATCACTAAACTCACAGTGATCGATTATCAGTATCATTGGCCTGGTTCTCGCGACACAGTGGTGGGAAGTTGCTTGTTGAGACGGGATATGTTACGCCCACGTCATTCCTGGCCACAAGCCGCGTACCCATACCCTTGGTACTACGGACAGTAACTTCCTATAATGCGGAGCACTTCTCTACAGGGGAAGTAGATGGCACATCTTTCGCCCCGGATGATGTTCATATTATCTCACGAATACATCAGTCCACGTTTTCTGACCTCGCCAACGGTCTCTGACTGATAGACTTCGTGATATAACCCTATCTTATCATGCGCTCTTGTAACTCAATCAATGACTCTGGAAACAGTCACGGCATCGAGATGTATGTCTCTGAATAATTAAAGTTGGAAAATTAGAAGGTGAGCAAAGTTGACCGACCGTATCGAAGTGGTCAGACCCCCCGGCATGGAAATCGTGTGATGTGAACCCCGCAATCTAGATAGGACTACTACCACTATCCATTAGCGGGCCGTGAAGCTTCCATTTAAGGTAGACTTTCACCGACTGTAAATCCAGCGGAATAATAATCATGATGTAATGATAGACAGAACTACCAAAAACTCGAAAGAGAATGTCGATCGCTGAGGATTTGTCGGATAGTCCAGAGTAACCAAGGTAAATACAGTACTCCCTATCTCGGTCTTATTGACTCCGTCGTCTTACTGAAGCATCCCGAGATACCAAACAACGCATGGCGCGTAATGCATATCGACTGTCGATGCTACGATGTTACCATAGCATTTTGTGGCGCAGCATTAATCAGCTCGGACCCCTGCAAACCCGAGGTGACTAATGTTCGGCTTTTGCCAGAAAGCTGACTAACTCCTCCAGCCAATAGGATCCTCGGCTCCAGATATCTACTGCACAGTACTCCGTACAGGGACATCTCCAGAACATGTTGACTGAGGGGTAAGAGATACAATATAGGCCATACCATGTAGAGAAACGGATATATAAAACTGGGCACAATCCATGATGTTGGACCAAGATACTATTGACTAGAAGCAAACACCATAGCTCTGAAATCTGATAGCATTCCGTACGAGTGCTACATATCAACACTCAACCATCATCAGTCCACAAGAACTACATCCAACATGTCCAAGCTTATCACTGTCTTCGGTGCCACGGGCAACCAAGGCGGCTCCGTGATCAACCACATTCTGGCGGATCCCCAGCTCCACAAAGAGTTCAAGATCCGAGGCATCACCCGCGATACCACCAAGCCCGCCGCCCAGGAGCTGCAAAAGCGTGGAGTGGAAGTTGTTACGGTCAGTCTACAAACATTCCATGAGCTCAGTCGAGCTTGCAAAGTTCATAACTAAACTCACACAGGCCGATCTGAACTCTGTCGAATCTCTTCGCACAGCTCTCAAAGGATCCCACACCGTCTTCCTAGTAACCAACTACTGGGAATACGTCAACAAGGACACCGAGGTCACCCAGGGCAAGAACGTCGCCGATGTAGCCAAAGAGCTCGGCGTCCAGCACCTGATCTTCTCTTCTCTTGTTCACGTTACCGACTCCACTAATGGCCGTCTCAGCCATGTACCCCATTTCGATGGCAAGGCTGAAATCGAAAGATACATCCGTGCTTCAGGTGTCCCCTGTACTTTCGTTCTTGCGGGCTACTTCATGCTCAATTACCTGCAGATGCTGAAAAAGAGCGATGATGGCACCTATCAGCTTTTCTATCCTGTTGATGGTGCTAAGGCTAAGTTTCCTTTATTCGATGCTGCGAATGATACCGGTAAGTTTAATTTTGCTGTTCCTAGGAAGCTATAGAAGGGTTTGGGTATATCTAACGATAAATAGGGCTTTTCGTCAAAGCTGTCATCAAACATGCTTCTAAGCTGAACGGGAAGCAGGTTCTCGAAGCCGCCGGCTACTATACTGCTGAAGAGATTGTGAAAATCTTCACTGAGGTAACTGGAAAGAAGGCCGTCTTTGTGCCAGTGTCCGCCGATCAGTATAAAGCGGTTCTCCCGCCGTCTGTGGCTCAGGAGTTCCTCGAGAATCATCTGCTGATTGAGTCGCCGGGGTATTTTCTCGGGCAAAGCTTGGACAAAAGCTTGAAGTTGCTTGACGCTAAACCAACGTCTTTCGCTGATTTTGTTAAGAAGAATGTAGATGCTTGGCAGTAGATATTCCGCTGATATTAATTTTCGGCACCGTTAAGTGGATCATGTATATAGCTCCTGTAGCTAGGTTCCAGGAAATGCACATTTCTCTGTCTTTTCCTACTCGTCCCTGAGTGGTTGCACTTGGTTGAGATCTCGAAGACTTCGTAAATATAAAAGCTTAACGAGATGCCAAAATCTTGATTCGTGTATTGATTTGTACTATGACAACCGCTAACACCCGGTCGCTGTCATTATGGCTATCTAAGCTGAATTAAACATATGACTGTTGCTAAGCCTCATCAGAAAGTCATCAGATCTATGTATTAGAATCGAATGCTATGCCATCACGAAAAGAAACATAACTGCCACGCTTGACTGTACCCAGAAAGACTGAAGAGAACGAAGGAAAGATAGATTCTAGTCTATCAAGATGAGCATTGAGACATCTCGGCCACAAACGACTGACCCCAGAAAGCACTACACGATGTTAGTATCACTAAAGAAAAACGATCCCAGTCGGGTATAGGCATACCTTGTGTATTTCGAGATATACTTGTAGAGCTTTGCAAATTGAACGGCGCGCTGTTCTTCACTAATTGAAACCGCCTCATGATACGCCTCTGCTAGCTCCTCAGTGTTCCATGGATTGACAACAATGCTTCCATTGAGACTCTGAGCAGCACCGGCGAATTCAGACAAGATCAGAACGCCTTTGCGTTTCTGTTGAGTTGCGATGTACTCGAAGGATACCAGATTCATTCCGTCGCGAGTCGAAGAAACAATGCAGGCATCTGATGCCGCATATAGAGCAATAAGTTCGTCGAAGCTCACCGACTTGTGCATGAAGTGGATGGGCATGTAGTCCACCGTTCCTATTGTACTAGTTAATGTGAAAACATCATAAAAGTGTCACAATGACCTGGCTTACCGAATTTGCCGTTGATTCGGCCCACTAGCTCATTTACTACCGCTCTTAAATTCTGGTATTCTTCGACATCCTGACGACTTGGGACAGCCACCTGAACCAGGACGACCTTACCAACCCATTCTGGGTGGTTTTGGAGAAAGACTTCCAGGGCGTGTAACTTCTGAGGGATACCCTTGATATAATCCAGGCGGTCAACGCTGACCATCAACTTTGTTCCCTGGAATTTATTCTCCAGGCTCGTGATGCGGTTTTGCACCTTCGGGCTCTTCAAGCCTTCAGTGAACTTGTCGGGGTCGATTCCAATGGGGAATGCCCCAACATTGATAGACCTGCCTTCGTATTTCACGCTGCTAGGGGTTGTCACCAATCCACTGGAGTAATTTGTCAGTTGGCGCATCATCAGGTAGCGGACGTTATTGTTATACATACAGTATGTGAGCACAGCTGCTTAAGAAGTGACGTGCATAGTCATAGGTATGGAAGCCGATTAGGTGGCAATGCAGCAAACCTCGCAGAAGTTCGGCTCTAACGGGCAGGATTCTGTAGATTTCACTGCTGGGGAATGGTGTGTGGAGGAAAAATCCAATCCGAATATTCTTCTTTCCCAGGAGATTAAGTTGCTCCTGGAGCAATTCCGGAAGAAGCATGAGATGATAATCGTGCACCCAGACCAAGTCACCCTCTTGGGCTTCCTTAGCGATGGTCTTGGCGAATAGAAGATTTGCCTCACGGTAGGCATCCCAGGCACCCTCATCAAACACAATCTCACCAGGATGATAGTGCAATAGAGGCCAAAGGATCGAGTCTAGTGAGTCACATTAGCACGGTCCTGCTGTTAGGGCACCAGCCAGGGAGGAGGTGGCTGCAAGTCTGACACTGGCGCCGGGATTTGAGGAACAGCACTTACTGGAGAAGCCATTGTAGTGACGATCCGCTAGTTTGTCATCCATGAACACCGGAGTTGCGCCGAATTCGTCTTTGAGTCTCTGTTTCACAGAAGGGACTTCATCCTCCGGCACTTCCAAACCTGGCCAACCGTACCATTGGAAGGTTGTTGTCTTGGACAGACCGCTCAATCCGGTCACTAATCCACCGGAAGACATTGAAAATTCATACTTGCCATTCCCAGATCGTCTAATGGTGATGGGAAGGCGATTGGAAACGATCAGCAAGCGAGAGTCGCCCAGCGATGAGTCGGTGGGAGCCATGAGGGATAGACAAAACTGGAGAGGGGTATCCGAAGTGGACACAGAAGATTTTGAGAGAAGAATTAATTAGAGTTTTGTAGATAGGGTTACGAAGATAGTATTATATCATGAGATGAGGTATATGGGAGCGTGGATACCACCGGGGTGGGGAACAAGTGATGACCTGATCGATCGATATCAACACTCGGATAAGGAATGACTCGTGATGCCAGGTTTGGTTTGAATTGTCCTGTTTGAGTCTTTTGTCTTCTGCCACCCAAAACAGGCTTAAGGTCCTTTCTTTACGGGATGCCGTGATCCAGCAAAGTATCCACTTCCTTCTCTTCTTCCTTCATCTCCGAATTCCTGTTATCTCTTTCCTGGTGGCCCTTTTCCTGCCCAATTCTCCCCCAATTCAATTCTCAGGTGGGAAACCAACTCCTTACGACCGAATGACTTCTCTTGTCAGGTTCCATGTGCTTCGCTCTTGCAGGACATTTTCCCTGATTGATAGAAAGCGCGTGTGGGTCTAGACTTGTCGAACTGTCGAGAATCATCGCCTAACGCTATCTTAGCGCTGTGGGTAAAACCGAACCGCGGATCAACCCGGGAATCAAGACGTCATGGCTACGATTGGATATTGAACAACAGTCCAGGACAGCTTGAACGAACTATTCCCACGTTTTCAGGCAGGTTCTGTTTTTTTCTGATGCGGTTGGTCACGTTGTGAAACCAATAGCCTCAGTTCCACGATTCCATCTCATGAGCCCCGCGCCCGAGTCACGCCCAAGGCAGAGAGATACCCCTCCTTTGAGGCATCCATCACCTGCTTTTCGCACTCTTGGTTTTGTCCCCTCGAAAAGCCCAGAATGTTCTTTTTTCTCTTTCACCTGCTCTTTCACGACCTCACGATTTTCATGGCCCAATCGCAACGGTCGTCATTCCTTGGGTCGTCCATTATGCTTCTCGGTTGTCTAACTTCCCGCCGGAATTTTCAGGATCGCTGTTCCATTGGTTTGCAAAACATATAGAATGTAGACTTGGTCCTTCAACCTTCAACATCGCTTGGCCCGGAAAACACAGATGTTCTCATCTTACTGCAGACTATTCGACTGCGCATACCAACCTTAATTTATTATATTCTTCTTGAACAGTGGATACATCCACAATTAGATTCTTCCTTCAAACACTGGTAGAGAGGTCCTCAACTCTCGAACGTCTAACTAATGACGGTCTTTCTTGTCTCGCTGTAAGTCCTCTTACACGCTCTGTCTTTCTCAAACCTCTAGTGAAAATAGTATCTGATCGGTTTCAATAGGTTCCTCCCCTATACGATTGACTTCCGCGCCACGGAATATAGGCATCGCCGGAAGTCATCTACGAGCTACTCTCATTCAGATGACCGGATCGTAGGACGGCTAGCTGAAGCGCGACGGAGACGTCACTCGAGGGGTTACAGTTTATCGCTTACCCCTGGCGCTACGACGGAAGATGAGAAGATCTTCAAACCTTATATCTCGCGTGCTGCTGGCGAGATTGCTTCCACTGATGAACCCCACGGCCCAGGTCCCAGTGAACCTCGTGTTGTTTCCTGGGGTCAGAGCCGCAAATTCAACCAGCCTCGTTCCAAGGCTACTGGCCCTCCTGAGCCATCGATCCTGAGCCGTCCAAACCCAGGGGACGGGTATGACCAGCCATTATACGTTGATGGAGTCCTAGAGACACCAGATTCGGAAGAGGACCCTGGAAGTCCGCGCGCATTACTTTGTGACCATGATTGGGTTGTAAAATCAGCCGAACAGGGCAATGGTGGTATGCGAAATGCCGTCAATGCCGCTGAAAGAGCAGGCATACTGTCAGACAAGATGTGGGTAGGCACTCTGGGTATGCCAACCGACTCACTTAAAGATGAAACACGTGCTAGAATCGGCGAGACGCTCGAGGATAACTACAACTCCCTCACCGTCTTTGTCGGCGATGAGGAGTTTGAAGGGCACTACTCGCACTTTTGTCGCGCAGTCCTTTGGCCAGCTTTCCATTATCAGATGCAGGAAAGCCCTCGGCACACCCAGTACGACGACTACTCCTGGAAGCAATACGTGAAAGTAAACGAGGCATTTGCGAACACCATCGCGTCGTGCTGGCGACCTGGCGATAGTATCTGGATTCATGATTATCATCTTCTACTCCTGCCCGCGTTGCTCCGGGAGAAGCTGCCAGGCGCAGAAATCGGCTTCTCCATGCATGCTGCATTCCCCTCTTCCGAGATTTTCAGGTGTCTTAATGCACGAGGTGCTCTACTTAACGGTCTTCTGGGTGCTGATCTCGTTTCTTTCCAAACAGAGGAGTACTGCTACCACTTTCTTCAGTCATGTAGTCGGCTCCTAAGTTTGGAGGTGTCCGTCGATGGAGTCCAACTTCCACAACGCTTCGTCCACGTGAAACGTCTGCCTATCGGGATCGATTTTCAAGCACTCGATGAGCTGCGCCAGACAGCCGAGGTGAAGGACTGGATTGAAAACATAATCTCCAGGTATAGCGGGAAACGTTTGATCGTCGCTCGAGATAGGCTTGATGCACCCGGTGGTATCAAGCAGAAGCTATTAGCTTATGAGCTATTCTTGAAAAAATACCCAAAGTGGAGAGAGAATGTATGTTTGGGCTGAGCCTTTCCTCTTACCCTAAGCTTTGTATGCTAACTGACCCAGGTTGTCCTCGTTCAAGTTGCTTCGGCGTCCGAGCTACCTGAATTGGAGGCGCAAGTCTCAAAGATTGCCATGAGGATTAATTCTACTTATTCGACATTAACACATCAACCTCTCGTACTCTTAAGACAAGATATCAGTTACTCGCAGTTCTTAGCTTTGATGAGCGTGGCTGACATCTTCATGGTGACAAGCCTGAGGGAGGGCATGAATCTCACAAGTCACGATTACCTTCATTGTCAAGATGGAAAAGTTACGTCCCAGCGTCATGGCTCTCTCATACTTAGTGAATTTACTGGAAGCGCTTCTATATTCAGCGGCCACGAACTACTTGTCAACCCATGGGACTACAAAGAAGTTGCAGATACAATCCACAAGGCACTGGAGATGTCACCAGATCAGAAACAGCGTAACTGGGAATATTTGCTTGAGAAAAAGGCATCCTGTACTGCTATCGCGTGGTACAAGTCGTTTCAGACAGCTCTCCACAAGGCCCACAGCACCCAGCTATCTCGTGAGCTCAGTCAAGTCTCGTCTCTTTCAGTACACAACTTACAAAAATCATACGAAAAAACCAATTCACGGCTTTTCTTCCTCGAGGATGATGCACTTTTTCAATCCGGTGACTCAAAGCCTTCCCTTGAATTGGGCTCTCTCCTGGACCACTTGCTCCTTGACACGAAAAACAAAGTATACGTGACTAGTAACAAAAGCCCTGAACAGCTTGAATCTAGTCTTAAAGAAGTATCCAGCCGAGTGGGACTGATCGCCGAGAACGGCTGCTTCGTACGTGACATTGGACAAACTCAGTGGCGGGCGTTGGTGGACATGGCGAAGGCCAAAGACTGGAGGAATGGAATCCGCAAAGTCATCCAGTACTACCAAGAAAGGACCGAGGGAAGCCAGTTGGAAGAGCGCCGCTGCATACTAAGCTTTCTATATAACCACGCTCATGATCCTGAAATTGCTGCCCGCCAGGCCTCCGATCTTGCTGATCAGATCAACGGCACACGGGGCAGCGAAGCCATCCGGATTGTTCTTACAGATGGTGCAGTGAGCGTCGAACCCTTGGACATTACAAAGGCCAAGGCTGCTGAATCTGTGGTGGGCCAGTTAGGTCAAACCCCTGACTTCTTGTTTGTAGCGGGTGGCTCCCGCGGCGATGAAGCTCTGTTCCGCTGGGCAAACCGCTTACAATCTGCTGGCACAATCTCCAGTGTTACCACCCTTACCGTCGGCGTCCATGCTACCGAGGCTAAAGCCGTACTCCCCAGTGATATGAGCGTGGCAACCGTTGTAAATGCCCTGTGTTCTCCAGCAACGAACGGTTGCCATGATTGTCAAAGCCAGAATGGACACAATGGGCTGAATGGAACCATAGCCAACGGGGTCGGCGCAGCCCACTGAAAGATCCATGCTTCGTGGAAAGCATTCTCAAGTCCAAACTCAACCAAAAATATCCTCTGACCTTTTCTTTCGGTTTCGCCTGGAACATGTGTAGTTTCAAGCCTTCTCATTGCCTTTCATTATTTGTCTAAATCTTTGTTTCCTAATATAAACGAAGTCGGAAGGGATATAATGGTAATGTATCTAGAGGAGTAGACAGAAGAATGCTCTTTTTTTTTAATCTTACAAGATTAAGCTGTACATCAACGTAAAGATGATATAACATGGAATGTCGGATATCAGAACAAAGCAGCCGTCATAAACAATATTCTGCTCCCAAGGAATATCACCTAACATACACAAGTAATCATTGAGATGTCTGCGCAGATCACAATCATAAAAGCATATCATTCACCACCAACCAACGCGATATTATTCTTGCACACGAAAAGGCAATCGGAGCAGGAAGCGCAAGCCCAAAGAAACAAGGCAGCCGTAGAATAATAACACCAATAAATTCAACTTCGCGCCCAAATACTGCAAGCTCATTCGACGGGAAGAGGGCTGAAAGACCGCAAAGAGGTATCCCGAAGAGGGCTGACTGGATAACACTAATAGAAGGAATAAGAGAAGAAACAAAGGTGAAGCGCCAACAGTGAGCAGATGCATAACAATTAAACTCTACCAAGATCCCAGAGCACGGTAGGTAAATCCCACAGGACGTAAACATTATGCGGAGTCTTGTGGAGCGGCGGAAAAAAGGACACATTACTCATAACAAAGATATCATAGGCACTCGAGTCATCCGCAGTCGACTCAGTAGACAAGAGAACAGAGTTTTATACATCCGTCTGGGAAGTTTTTTATGAAGCTTGGTTGAACAAGGAACATTAGCCGCCAACGTCGGTATTCTGGGGGCCATCTTTTGACGAAGGGCCGTTGCCGGTAGAAACGAGAGTCGGTGCTACTCGTCTTTTCTTCGGCTGTTGTACTTGTGGGACAGAATTCTGATCCTTAATTTCCTCTTTTTCAGACTCGCTGGCTCGCTTGCCTAGAACACTATTGCTAATAGTGCTTGTCCCGCTTTGGGAGACGGCTGACATCGGTGTCTGCGGCGGCGTAGTAAGTGGCAGAGTTGGTGGTTGTGATGAATGCGTTGCTGTGACTAACGGCACCGATCCGAGTGTCGGTGTCGGGTTATTGACAACAGATCCCGTGGCTTGCTGCACAGCAGTAGATTGCGTAGCAATCGAGGATACAGAATTAGACCGCGCAGGGCTTGCTGGAGGCATTGGGGGTATTGGAGTTGCGTTGCCTGGAGCCATTCCCGGGCTTGGTTTCGCCGGGTTTGGTACATGACCTGTGGGCTGTACGCCAGAAGTTGAAGTCTGGTGAGCGGTTGACACTGGAGCAGTATAGGGTTGACCCAACTCTCCCGGTGCAAACGTAAGGGTAGAACAGAAGCCATCCGATGAGCTCATTATCAGAGTCAACCCATCATTCGACCTAATTGATTGTTAAATTATGACCTGGTCTGGGTATGGGGATAGACTTACCATGTTAAGTCAGTAAAGGTTGCGAAGTGTAAATTGCTGACTACGCATATCGGAGCCTGTTGCTGAGTATCATACACCAAGACGGAGTCCTGAGTAGCCACAGCATATACGATTCGATATGGTAAGGCGAAAACAGGCATGGGTCCTGGAGTGGTGGAAGGGCTCTCATCCTTTGATGTCTGGTTGATCTTTGCCGGGTCACCCGCATTATGTGCCGATGTTGGAGGCTCCATAGATGGACGGTCAGTTGTCGAATTTACTACCGGATCAGGAAGAGAAGCAAATGTCTCCTCTCCAGAAGAAGTGTCTAAAGTAATATGACGAGCCGGTTGGGAGGCCTGTCGCAATGTATAGAAAATGGGAGAGCATTTCACGGCAACAGAAGGCTTCTTGTGGCCTGGGAGGTGGGATATTGGGGGTTTGTTAAAACCTGCCCGAGTATAAACGTAGACGGTATTGATGATCTCGTCTGTAGTTTTGGTGGGATCTGTCGCAGACATATGTGAAGTCTTGTACTGACCCGCCGGTGTAAACAGCAAGCTGCCATCGGGTGCGAAAGTCAATCGCCGAAAAAAGGACGTGAAAGTTTCGTTGGCATAGATATTAGCATTCTTGACGCCCAGTCCACCTAGGAGCCCCGGTGACGGTACTTCTAGAGGCTTCACCGCTGGCAACGGTAGAGATGGCGCCGGGGACGCAGAGCGGCGGATTGATGGGGAGGAACCAAATGACGACCTGCGACTATGGGATACGGGTGGAGGGTCCATTGGTAGATTAGCCATTGGCGTGCCCGGAGTCGACGGCGCCGGAGAAGTGATTGCAGCCGCATTGGCAGTAGCCGGCTGCGACCGGACAGAGGTATCCTGGGGGGCGGGACTGCTGGCTGAGATACGCTTGGCTGGCAAGTCCATCTTCAAAAACTTGCCATGAGAGGTAAGTGTGAACTGGCCATCTTTTGTCTTCAAGCTATAGATGTGTACAGATCTATCGGATGATTGCGTAGCCACGAATTCGTTGAGAGGATCCCAAGCTACTCCTTGAACATAGTGTGAATGCTCCGCGATCTGGCGCACCATTTGTCCTGGGAATTTCAAGGATCAGCAATCCACTTAACGGTAAGGAGGAGCATGAAGACTAAGTAGAGATTGAGATGCAACGTACCTGTTTGAGCATTATATATCCGTGCAATATTGTCCATGCTCCCTGTAATGATGAAGACGCCGTCTGGGGACCACGCAAGGTCATAAATTTCAGCTCCGGATGAACGACACATATGCTTCACCCTCCATGTCTCTTTATCATCCGACCGATCCTCTCCCAGTGGAGGCTGGGTCTGCAGCTCCGACGGTACCCAGAGGAGCACATTACCGTCGTCTCCAGCAGATGCCAGCATCTCGCCTAGATACGAGGTTAGCTACCACGGGAGAACATTCCCCGCGTGAGATATTGCAACCCGCACCTTTTGGACTGAAACGAACGACATTGACGGCTTGTGTATGTTTCACCAGTGTACTCAGGTAGGACACCTTTCGTTCTTCGCCTGTCGATTCCACTCTCCATAGCTATGGTGGTTCCTGTCAGAAATGGTGGGAATGATCACAAGAAGGGGGGTTCACGAGGGGAAGATAAGGTGATGAGGGGACCGTACGCGGACATTGTTGTCACTATAGAGGGAATATATTAGTACCAAAGTCTTCAAATCAAGTAGCAACACATAGAATCATACTTTCCGGCCGTCGCCAGGCGACCTCTACCATTAGGGTCGAAATGAACCGAGTAGATTGGGGCATTATCGTTATGCCATGATATCAGCAATGGGGTAGCCTTCATAGTGTGCACGGGAGCGCCAATGGGCTCCCCAAAGATCGGTGGACGGTGACCAGAGAGTATACGGTTAAGGACAAGGCTTCACAGGGAAGAAAGACGTTTGTATTAAAAGAGAGGTGAGGGGAAGGAGGAGTTCGTTGCAGGTCAATCAGTTGGGTAAAGCAGAGTAGGAAGACCTGCGCGGAGGTTAATCAGGAGCCGTGGAACAAAGTGACCAAGAGGGCAACGGAGGACTTTGGCCGACAAACCGCCACAAATGGGGAAAGTCGGGGGGTGGGTGGTGTAAAGTTGGAAGTTATTTTTCAAATGGTAGAATTACCTAAGAGGTTTAATCCGGGTATGTACCAAGGGAAAAAGAAGGGAAAGCAAGTGGTGATGTCGACTTGAATTGCAGTTCGTCATTTCCCGTGTCGGACTTTCTTTCTAGTGTCTCGAACGCGTCCGACAAATGAGCGACTGCGTGACCGTCAGCTCTCTCACCTTTCAATTTAATCCTTTGATACTTGTCTGGTATAAATCCTCCCCTCACTGCGAAACCAGATGCACCTGGTAAATACCCCCTTTGTTATAGATTCTATTTGCTTTTATTTCATTTTTGTCTTTTTTTTTTTTTGAGTTTGACATTCTATCATTCCTGTCATATACATCCAGAGTCATCAGGTTCATTTTATATTGGCATATCTCGCTATCCTTATCGATTCAATGCTCCTCAAAGATGCGCCCTCATGTTCAGATCCGACTAGGTATTGGGTAATAACAAGAGTAGTAATAATAATAATAATAATAATAATAATAATAATAATAATAATAATAACATAAAAAGAATGAAACCTTTCCCAGGCACCATGAAACCGCCAATGCCGATTTGTAATCCTATGTAACCCATTTACCTACTGTTTCTCCAAACCAACTTACGGCTTTCTCTCGCCGTTTCTGACGCGCATCGTCATGAGTCTTTATGAAAGGAGACGCCTCTTGCGCGTACATCTTCTGCTGCTCCAGTTGTGCATAATGGGCTCGGATTTCCAGTTCGCGTTCATGTGGTGTGAGTTGTTCCAATGGCTTGGATGGCTTGAACCCCGGTGGAATGGCCTCGCCTCCGGGAATTTCCAGGGAGCCTGAGGTATTTTCGGCTTTCTGCTGTTGGGGTTTTCCCTGGGGATTGAAGAGGGATGTGAGAGGCGGAGGTTCCTGGCCAGCCGCTCGGGCCTCCTCAACTTTCTTCTCATAATCCAGCATCTCATGGTAGAGTTTATCGGCGTGCATCTGGATCTTTTCCTCTCTCTCGTCATCCCATTCAAACGAAGATGAGTAGCCCAATGCCTGGAGGAATTTCTAATCACACATTAGTAATTGTCCAGCGGCAGCCGCGGCGCAGGCAGAAAGGCCTAGGGGATAAGTTCCGCGAGATCTTCACTTACAGCCTGAGTAGTAAAGCACCGAGAGAATTTCCCATTTTCCTCGGAGCACAGAGTCATACGAGACATTAGTCGTTTCTGCAGGTTACCGTTCTGGAAACACAGTGTCAAATCCTCATGTTCCAGTGCACAATTCTCCATCGCTGCGCGGTGTACGGTATCATTGCGTGACTTGTACTTTTCAATCACCCTGGAAGCGCCCTTCACGTCAGTATTTTCCTCAGTTGGCGGTTTGTAAGTCTTCCAGAGATGGGCGTAACGGCCATCGGGGAAAAGTGAGGCAGCGGGAACAGCAGGTTTCGACGACTCGGTGGTTTCGGCTGGTTGCGCTGATTGGGACTGCGGATCTACTAATTTAGAAGGATCCTGCGCGGAGGGCACTGAGGTCGCAGGGACGTATTTCTTTGGGGCTTCATGTTCGAGATATTCTCGGAGACCCGGGTCAAGCTTCTTGACGGGGTCGTCTTGATTCGAGTTGCCCCAGAACCAACCCATGACTGCGACAATGATTCGAAAACCTGAATTAGGAATGATACTGTTTGATCAGCTTAGAACGGGTGGTGTTAATTGTGATTTCTCGGCTTTCAGAACCAAATTCCGAAAAGTATATGCGGAGAAGATTGAACTTCCTTTGGTGATCGACTCGGGCGGAGCGACTAAGCCGCCAAACCGTTTTGGGCTGAACGGAATATCAGAAATCCAGAAATCAAATCCACCCCGACTTATTATTCACTCTCACCGTATTATGTTCTTGCAGATCAAGAGATGCATGTCCTTGGCATGGCTGCTCAGCTCCGTCAGTTTCAGTTCTATTCTTCACTGGCTCGATTAGTCCTTGGAGAGTCTATATGACTAGTAGTCTTGAAGTATGAAACGGCTCTATGTGTCAAACGATATATATTGTTCCTATTTCCTTACCATCATTGCTCTACTATACCTTTTTTCTTGTTTTAGTCTTCTGGATCTCCATCTACCAAATACACCTACCGATATGCTCTATAGAAATCACCACATTGTTTCAATTATATACAAAAAGATATTCAACGCAACGAGCAAAGAATACTTCCCGCCAAGCATTGAGACCACGCTTTTCCCGAACCAGAAAGACCAGGCTATTTTGGGAAAGTCAGCATCCCCGAAAGTATGATCGAATACACGCTCCATCATTGATTTCGGCGCAACACCTCCTTGGACCTTTACACCTAAATCTCGCGTAGATTTGCGCGTTGAGCTCGCCGAGGCGCCGCTTCTCGATTATGGCCTCCAGTATGCACTCCCAATGAAGCCGTTGAATCTATCTTCAAACTAATGAATCCCGCAGATCGAGAGGAGCGGCTGCAAATGCGGCAGCGCGGCGCTGGGTACGCGCTGGTCTTACCCCGCGACCGATTGAAGAAGACAACAGAGAGCTGACAATGCAAATCATGGATTAGGACACGCAAGATCAAGGAAGTGAATTTTGGCTTCTCTTTTGGTTTCGCTCCCCCGCCCGAAGAGCCGCCACAAGCCGCGTCGCAACCCGCCGATGTTGACATTTCCATCGAACCCCCCGCCGCACCACAGCCACCTTCACCTTCGGAGAATACGCAACATCCTTTGTTATCGCCAGAAAGGCAGCTTCCACCATCACAAGACAGTGGACAGCTCCGAACTCCAGGCGGGGCGCGTAACTCGCTCCCCGAGCGACCCTCAACATTCGACATACCGGAAGATGATGCGTTGGACCTCGGGCGAAGTGGCAAGCGAAGGAAGATTGGTACGTGCATGGAATAATGCTATGGTCATGCTTACTATCTAACGTCACCATAGAGCCCCCTGGCCAGAGCTCAAGAGTATCCGTCGAGCCAGAAGTCACGCAACAGGAAAAACGAGATTCGCCGGTTCTCCAAAATGGCGTTCAGACAAGCGCGCCTGTGCCTAGCAAGCCTACGGAACCACGCGACGAACACTTAACCATGCAAACTACTACAGATATTACCCAGGCATCCAAAGAAGCGCCTGATTCAACCACCGCGATAGTGTGGGACAACCCGGCAGCTGAGGCGCCCACTCTAGAGGATGAACGTTCAGATCGGAACGATGTGCATCAAGAGCCCACGGAGCCCCAGAGAGAGTCGTCGAGGGCTGATGGAACGCCAGCGCTTGAAGACAGCACGAACGGCAAGCGGAAACAACGAGGGTCTAGTGCTGATCAGCGACGGTCCCAGAGTATTGAGCGGCCGGAGACCGAGACTGAGAGTACGCAGCAGCCAGGACCACGGGAACCATCGTTGGACACGAATCGTGATAAATCCATGGAAACGGACTCCCCTAAATCACAGTCTGGGAGACGGTCCAGAGGCCGGCCGCGAACATCAGCACAATCATCCCCAGCAATGGATGAGGGAAGCACGCAGCACGAGGCTGCCTCGACTGAAAGCATGCCGGGCGAGAGCATACCGACTCAGCAACAGACAACGAAAAGGCCCCGGGGTAGAAAAGCAAAAGAGCTGACGGAAGATTCTCTTGCCAGTGAAACACAAAATGGCCAGCCTCTGGATGAGGGTAATGTGCCGGAGGAAGAAGATTCGGCTGCATCTGGAGGGAGTCGCCAGTTGCGTCAAAAGTCAAAGGCGACGAATCACATACAAAAGCAAGTTGGACGCCCCGGCAAGAGAGCTCTTGACCCGCCAGAGAGTGTGGAGGCACCAGGACCAGCCGGTGAGAAGAGAAAACAGAGAAAACAGGCGGAGCCTGAGCCTGAGCCTGAGCCTGAACCAGATGTTGAATCAGAAGGTCCAAAGGAGCCCAAACCAATTGGCGAAAAGAGGAAACGAGGAAGGAGGTCAGAGGAGGAACCGGAGCTGCAGCCCCAGAGTGAGCCCCATAACGAGCCCGAGGTTCCAAAAGAACCCAAACCAGCTACCGAAAGGAGGAAACGGAGAAAGAGGTCAGATCAGGAGCAGGAGCCAGAACCGGAGGTGGAGCCCGAGCCTGAAGTTTCAAGAGATCCTGAACCAGCTACCGAGAGGAGGAAACGAGGAAGAAGGGCCAGAGGGGAGCGAGAGCCGGAACCAGAACCTGAGGGCCAACCCGAAGTCCCCAAAGAGCCAGAACCAGTTACCGAGAAGAGAAAACGGAGAAGAAGGTCAGACCAGGGACCGGAACCAGAGGTAGAACCGGAGACTCAGGCTGAGCCTGACCCCAAGTCTTCAAGGGAGCCAAAACCAGCTGGCGAAAAGAGGAAGCGAGGAAGAAGGTCAAAAGAGGAGCGGGAGCCGGAGCCAGAACCCGAGCGCCAACCCGAAGCCCCTGAAGAGCCAGAGCCAGCTTCAGCTCCCAAACGTGGACGCGGCCGACCGTCACTATCCAATACGGGTCCTGAAGTCACACAGCGTGAGGAAGACCCTGCGGCTCAGAATGAAAATCAGGAAGAGGCTTCTCGCACTACTAGAAGGAAGCCCAGACAGCCTCGCGGAGAGACGGTTCCCGTAACTGTCCACCGTCTTGCTAATATCGCGTCGCTTGGAGGCCATGTTCAACCTTCTGAACTATCCGACGAGGAGGAGGAGTCTGCCGATGAGCTCTCGACGAGACAGAAAACCAAACTCCCTAGTAGGGGAGGCGTAAATGTCGCTGATGTTCTGAGTCAAATCTGCCGAGAAACACTAGAGAAGACGCTTACAACACTCAAAAACGGAATCTCCAACGAGGGAAATGCAGCACGGCGCTCAGAATGGACCACCAAGAAAAAGGCTGTGGAAGCATTCGGCACCGAGCTGGAAGGACGCCTTTTCGAACTGAGCGAAATGCTCGACAGTAATTTCGTATTGGGGGTCAAACTGAAAAAGGCCAAGCGGGAAATGATGGATATGCGCAGCCGACTGTATCAACTACGAAAAGAAAGGGAGGGCGTGGCATTGCAGATGGATGCAGTACGAAGGAAGCACTCGAAGGAGGAAAATGCAAGCCTGGTAAGTCGGCCCACGCAACGATACCATTGTCGCTTGACCTTGTAGCTAACACCATACTAGGCGCGCACTAACATCAACAATTCCCTACACAGCTTAGATCTAGCCCTCGAACGAAGCCGAAACCGACCTGCAGACGGCTCAGACGATTCAGGTTCGTCAGAACCATCTTTGACGGTTGGACTGGAGTTCATGCTCCGCAACGTTGCGGACAATGTGAGCTCCCGCGCCCCTGGAGCCCAAGGGGGTCTCTTGAACCAGATCAAGGCGTTCAATGCGCAGCTTGAGGCTGCCGCACGAACACTTGAGAGTTGATTTCTGATTTTTTATTTCTTCAAATTTCGTTCTCAAATACCCTGCAGCATTGCAATAGTTTCGTCTTTGTGTGATGAATATGTATGACGGCGATGGCAGTATACCATGGATTCAATGGCTTTGCTTTTTTTTTTTTTTTTCTTATATACTTTTGGATACTTCGTTCTTTTACTCTTTTGCTTTTCTTCTACCGGGGGCGCAGAACGCCGAACCAGGATAGCATTCAAGGTGTTCCGGTGGATTACGGGCGATGGTTGCTTCTTAGAATAGTAGGGACTGCCTTGTGGATGGAAATATAATGCGATGGCGTACATATACCCAGTCAGATGCTTTGCCCCGTCCAAGTGTATAATGGGATGTTGATATTGTCTTCTCCTTATCAGAGTCTGGTTGGACTCAAGTCGAATTCGATGTTTATAAAATCGACAAGCCGTGATAATTCACATTCCGTCATCAAGAGAATAGTAGCAATAATATCCTCGAGGTTAACATGACAGTCGTGGTTGAGATACGGAGTAGCAACAGGGATCAGGTACACTAACGCAAGTGCTGTCCATACATGCAGGCATGTACATACATCATAAAAATAATGAAAGCATGATTGATAATAGATCCAAATTACTAATGAACCGGAATAAAAATCGAACATCGGATATACGGAGTAAGGAGCGCCGCATGGGTGGAGGCAAAAATGAAGGTTCTGGAAATCGAACAAGTGCCGAAAAGAAGGGAAGAAAATAAGAAAATAGGTTAACCTTTAGACTTTCTGCTTACGGATATGTAAGCCAATGATTGGAAATCAATGGCGAAAAACAAATGGAAAAAAAAAAGTCTCCGAAGTATAGTATAAAAGGAAGTCGTACATTTGCTCCATGGACCTCCAGTATACAATATAAAACACCAATTCAACGAGAAAAAGGTGTTTACAGAGAGAAGAAGAGATATTATTTCCAATTGAATAAAAAAAAATGGCCTCGAAACTTTTCTCCCCCCTTCAAGTCGGGCGCATGCAGCTCGCCCATCGCATCACGATGGCCCCGTTAACACGCTTCCGAAACGATGACGACCATGTCCCCCTCCCCATAGTCAAGGAACACTACGAACAGCGCGGTTCCGTCCCCGGAACCCTCCTCATCACGGAAGCGACCCTCATTTCTCCTCGCGCCGGCGGCTACCCCAATGTCCCCGGGATCTGGAGTGAGGCGCAGATCGCCGCATGGCGCACCGTCACCGACGCCGTGCACGCCAAGGGCTCCTACATCTTCATGCAGCTCTGGGCGCTGGGCCGTGTCGCTAACCCGGCCAACCTGCAGAAGGCCGGCTACGACCTCGTCTCTAGTAGCGCTGTGCCTGCGACCCCCGAGGGCGCTGTTCCCCGGGCATTGACCGAGGATGAGATCCGCGACTATATCCGCGACTACGCGCAGGCCGCGAAGAACGCCATCGCGGCTGGGTTCGACGGAGTTGAGATCCACGGCGCGAACGGGTACCTGATTGATCAGTTTACGCAGGATACCGTCAACCAGCGGACGGATAGCTGGGGCGGTAGCGTTGAGAACCGCGCCCGGTTCGCGTTGGAGGTCACCAAGGCTGTGACGGAGGCCATTGGCGCGGAGAGGACGGGTATTCGCTTCAGTCCCTTCAGTACCTTCCAGGGTATGCGCATGGCGGACCCCGTCCCGCAGTTCAAGTATCTGGCGCAGAAGACAAAGGAGTTCAAGCTGGCTTATGTGCATCTGGTGGAGCCTCGCATTGCGGGTAACACGGAGGTTGATGAGCCCAGTGCGGACTCGTTGGATTTCTTTTTCCGTGCTTATGAGAAGGCTGGTCCGATCATGGTGGCCGGTGGGTATAAGGCTGAGTCGGCCAAGGAGGCTGTCGACTCTCAGTACAAGGATTATGATACCCTTGTTGCTATGGGACGGCCTTTTACTTCGAACCCGGATTTGCCTTTCAAGGTCAAGGCCGGTATTCCTTTGAGGGCCTATGAGAGGGAGAAGTTCTACCTGGTTAAGGATCCTAAGGGATACACTGATTACGAATTTAGCGAGGAGTTCAAGTCTGCGCAGGTTGCTGCTTGATTTCTTTTCCTTCCTTGTTTTTGATGTTTACTTGCATTGCATTGCATTGCATTATCGGGCGTTTGGGCTAGTATAGAAGGCATTGACTATAGATGAGATTGTACATACATAATCTATCATTGGATATAACACAATCTGTTCATCTTTAATCCTGATTGGCTTTTGCTCTCGGTAGCCTCTGTGGTCGTAGGCAAGTGTCCCAGTTTCCATCGTAGTGCACTCAAGTAGGCAGAAGATGATGTACTTGTGCAGTACTCTCCTACGAAGAAGCGTCCAAGGTTGTAAAGAAGTCAGTCTTCTGATCATACCTTCCATATACCATAAAAAGGTCTACAATGCAATTGAAGCATCGATAGGTGTGTCCTGCTATACACTGGGCACTATATCAGTGTTTACCAAGTTGCCCGAAAGCCCCCAGGAGAAGCTTCTGCTTTTTCAGATTTGCTGAAGAATCTCATCGCTTAGCGAGGGAGTATCTACCCATGAGGGTGACCTGGAATAGTGATCACTCAATGGTGAAACTCAAAAGCTTGTTTTCTTTAGTCAGATGATATCTGCGACTAATTGCAGAATGCGTTATCAAAGGTACAGAAAGGACCCAATGATGTACTCCATCGTATGAGCTCTACTGTAAACCAAGACATCTCACCGACTGGACTCGCTTGTACCCGTCTAGTTCCCGAAGTGAAGCTAGCATTGAACACCGAGAAAACGTGCTCGATGGTGGAATCGTCAAACTCAACCAATGGCATTATCGAAGCTAAGATGGTGCGTGAGAACAGTGTCGGTGAGCAACCAGGATGGTGGAAGCTTCTGAAGTCAAACTATGGTCAATTCATCCAGAGCCTGGGTGAATTTCCCTCTGGTCACCGGGACAGAACATAGGATGGGAACGCGGAACCCGGCGGATAGCGAACTTTGATCCAGTGATGGCAAAAGCCGCTCCACCCGGGAAAAGTTTGCACGATCACCAGGAATTGGGCGTAAAATAGTCTTGCAGTAGAGAGTGCATATTCACTAGAAGATTTGATATCGGGTCATGCATCTATCCAGTAGTTCTTGGAACTAAGTGTGCATGCAGATCGGGAAACCCCTCACATTTGTATCCATTTGAGATATCATGCATCATGCTGGTCTATTGCGTAACCCCCACCTGATCGTCTATCCCAGGGAGATTTTCTTCAGTTGAGAATCAAAGGTTCGTGAACTATTCCTTTGTTTTGCACTCTCTTGTTGGTGGTGGGAATCTAGTTGATTCTAGCGTTGTGGGGAAGAGAAGATCTCCAGCGAAAGAGCGGTCAGACATCCATTTTCTGTTGACTCTGGATTTATTAAGTAGAATTGACACGATTCAAATCCCGATGGTATCCCTCATCCGTGTGACTCCACTAGATACTCCAGATGAAATAGTGTAGTCCAAATATTGAGCTCGTTCGAGGTGATACTAGTAGCCAGTGGAATCGCAGCAAGGTTTCCTGGTGTTGATCATGACACCATCCCGGGCCTTTTTAAGGTTGTTTACTTTAATATGCAAGAGTTTCACTGACCGCCTTCTGTCAGTACGTAGCAAGGGAAGAACAATCCCACATCGCCACCAAGACTAGTAATGATATCACGTTGAACCCCCAACCACCTCCCACGCGGGGTCCCATCCAGAAATGAACGAACAGAAAACCCCGACTTCACGTAGTGGAGACCCCAAGATTCTTCGAATCCTTGGCTGAGCTCTTCGCCTCCGGTATTTCCTTTCACCTAATCAATTTTTCGGCTCCTGAGGACATTGGGTTTCCGCTCCGCCGAACCGAAAAGATTCCTTCATTCTCTTGTGTCTTGGAACCGGGGAGGTTCTGGAATATGTTTGGATGGTACCGGATACCTTTGAGGGTCCGGAGACCAAAGATTATGCCCCCCCAGATTGGCGTCCCCAACGACAGACCAGGGTTCAGTTAGACCCTTCTGATCTGATGACCGTGCCCCGGACTCTCGGCTGCAGAGAGAACTCGGCACCGCGTCCCTGGGCGGAGCCACGTGGTGAATCCAAGGATTTTGATTTTGATAACGCTCTTCATTATTTTGGTACTTTGTATTCCACTTCGGTCTTTGTTTGTAGCAAGTACTCCGTACCTTGGGAAGTCTACTATTGGCATGCCGGCAGCTGTCGATCGCGCCCATTGCGTGACCGAGCAGAGATGCATCCATTGGTCTTTTTGACAAGACCAAAGGAATGCATGACGACGTGTCATCCTAGCTCTCAGGCTATTGAGCGCTTGGGCACCAATGACCCAAACATCATCTGCCGTCTTGTTGGCTTGGACCAACTCTTTGCTCTGATGTTTCAGCGATGTAGCACAAGTAGGCGTATAGGGCTTCCCTCAGTTCCTCCAAATGCATAATGAACAGGAGTATAGAATATGCCCTAAATTTACCCGACATGGCATCTGCTCCGGAATACAGAATACCAAAGTATATGCTTTGCTGATACTTGACCGATTCATCTCACCCTCTCCACGTGGAGTATACATTTCTTGTGGGGTTCGATCGTGCACTCAACCATGGATCGAAGGGTCCCGGGGCAATGGAGGACTGAAGTAATAACCTAGGTTAAAGGTCTTGGGCATACCTGGTATGTCGAGGAACAATAGTAACATGATGTTTTCGGGACTAGTCTAGGGCAATCTCGTATGCAGGATTGTTTGGGTAACATCTCCATCTCTGGATGGATCAACTCCACAATCTCTCCATTCCTCCTCCGCACCCGTGGGATATGCGGGAGTAAGCCAAGCGTGTTTTGGTGTTCTTTGTGACGGATGTGCGCCAAGGGTGGTGCATACATAGACTTTGCGGGGATGAACCTTGTACGACTGCCTGATAATTGATGGCTTTATAGGTTGATTTGCTAT
This sequence comes from Aspergillus oryzae RIB40, assembly GCF_000184455.2. NCBI lineage: Eukaryota > Fungi > Ascomycota > Eurotiomycetes > Eurotiales > Aspergillaceae > Aspergillus > Aspergillus oryzae. Next base: position 2,330,367 of record NC_036435.1, on the reverse strand, counting down.
GTTTAGGTATAGTTAGGTATGCACCGTTCTTTGATGCTCCGACTGGCTGTCGGTAACTTCCATGCATACATCTTTACAGACATGGGTTCCCTCGGAAAACGAAGAGAAGTGCCTAGATCATGGAGCCGGGAGGATACTGGATTTCAACCCGTTAATGCGGTCGATACGAATTGGCATAAGATACGAAATTTGCTCCATTGCTAATATAGATTGCATAACATTAATTAATATAACCATAATATTAGGGCACAGGGCCTCACCCATTGGTAATCCGGTTATTAATCAGTTTAATCATCAAACCACGCATCTGTTGGTTCACCCTCGGCCAATGGGATTGGCTTGGGTGCAGCTACGTATGCAGCTTATTTAGTAGCCCCCAATTATTTAGTATGGCTTGCAGCAGGGGCTGAACCGAAGGTTCACCATAATTTGTTTTGCCAAGGACCTGGCCTGGGCCACCTGTATCGGTCCGGCCGAATATCGTAGTTTTTTCTTTTTTTTTTTTTTTTCCCGGTGGTGGTGGTTTGTAATTCATTTTGCCAAGTAGTTATCAATTATTGACCGGATTACGGAGAACTCCTTGGGTATAGGCGCTATTTACAATAAACCGGTTGATTGCAGCTGTGCGGATATACCCGACCAGAATCATTCTGAGAGCCGTACCTCTCCTCGTTAGTTACCCAGATTTCAATTGGTGGAGGAAATAGATGACCCCAAATCGATTGTGCATATGCTGTCAGTGTCAGAAGTTGCCCTAGGAACAAACATCATATAACTTGCAAATCCTAACCCTTTATTCCTGAAGTCTCTTACGGAATATAAACGACTTTTGCTATCCCGTACGTGGCCAGAGGTTGCTGGATTACCGAGCCGTGTTTCGCTCTAGGGAGATCTGCTGGTGTTACCCTAAACGAAGTACCTGGTCCGAATCCCGACTCCATTGAGTAACCTGAGGAGTGGTGATAGGCAACTCCTTATTTCGGTCGAGCAGGGCCGTCCATATTATATGCTCCTTGTGCTGGTCAATATCATTGTCCAGGGATGAATTTAATGATGATAATCCGTAGGTGATGGGTCCCGCCCTGACATCTGAGCTTGTTCATACGCCAGCAATGAGGCTGTGAGCGCCGAAATGGAGGAAAAGGGAACACGGTGGAGCTCCGGAGTGTAGACAGTCAGTTTCCGCGGCAAAAACGGTCAGAAGTCAAATCAACACCAAGTGGGATAAGTTCGATCATTTACCGCGACGGGGTCGCGAACGAAACAGTCTACCAACCTAAGTTATTTTAGCGCGCATTGGTCGCAGGCTTCAAGACCAGTGTTTCCCTCGCCGGTCAAGTCCGTGGGTCGAGATCACTCGGGTGAATCATTGGTGCGTAATCCGCCACCGAGTAAGTACGGGTATTCTAAAATCACAATGGATGACATCCTGGAGCTTTTCTCGGTTTAGTTTGGCTCCGTGCTGATCAGTGTTGTTGAGGGATAGAAGGTTTGGTCTTTTTCTTTTTTTTTTCCCATCGCATCATGCATCATGCCAGTAGTAAATATCCGGCCGATCAACGGAAGAGAGGGAGCGAGTCATCGTGAGAGAAAAATGACACAGCAGAACCATAACATACTGCTGGTTATTCCGTTGACTGGAAAACAAAATAATAATAAAAAAAATCAAAAATAAAACGACAAGGTTTTGTGCGCCATACATATACTCCGTAGGTATGGTGTGCGCAGGTCCTCCAGACTCCAGGGCTTTTGTTGATGCTCCATATGAATCCACAATAATCGTCAGCTTGCCCATGATGGTCAAATGGTGACACCCACGACGCCTCATGTCAAGCTTTCTGTCTAGAGAGAGTCGCATTTGCCAGATGGATGGCCCACAGACGATGTGCACGAGAGTTGGAGCATGTCTGGCATGAAGGGGTCCACTGTAGATGGTCTCTGAAATTTAGCCCCCAGTTCCCACGAGAAAATTACTAGCCTAGAAGAGTTAAGGCACACGTCAATGGTAACAACTCCTTGCGTGGGTTGTTTCAGTATGTGGTAGGAATACCCTGTTGATGCTACATCTCGATGAGAACCATACTCTGTAGTAATATCGAAAGAGGTACACTGGACCACGAAGAATGAAAACGGACGATGGGGACTGTAGTGCCACGGGCGGACCCGTGTATGAGCATTACCAGACAGTTTGGAACCTGGGCCGTTCTGCTTTATGTAACACATTCATGTACCTTAGGGAACTATGTTAATTACGGTAAGGGTCAATACTACCTAACCTTCGTAGTTGACTCCATACCCATACCCATCCAGTCTTTTTTACTCCATTCATCCTTCTGACCATTAAGCACCTTGATCTGGTACTGTACCTTAGGAACTGAGATGATATGGTGTAACCTTCAAGTTGAAATGTAGAAAGGAGCAGAAAAAAAGAAAAAAAGAAAAAAAGAAAAAGAAACCGTAGTACCTGAAAGTCGAGTAGACATATTTGCTCATCTACTTAGGTTATTGATCCTTACAGGACCCAATAAGAACCGACTTCTGTCTCGGGTCTCAGGATCCTTTGATTGGTGCTTTTTCCCCCAGACAAACATTCTACACTAATTGAGAGCTCGCTGAGAGGGTTGAGAATGAATGAAAAAAAAAAATGATAATTCAACCAAAAGTACTCTCTGCTAAGAGTCTCCACTTCCGTACCCCGGGGTCTTGGAAAGTCGGGCCATGCAATGAGAATTGCTGGATGGGAGAAAGTTCCTTTCACCCTTGGACCAACCATACCGCTTCCCCATACCTTTTTTATTAATTTTTATTTCCATCCTTTGCTTTCCCCCGAATTCTTTTTTCTAGATTGATACTGTAGTTGGGTTGGTGTTTCTCCCCCCGCTTTGACTTTTCTGCATAAATTGGAGAGGAAACGCTGGAAATAATTGGTTCCCGACAGCCGATTCTATTTACCGTATGGTCGACCTTTTCCATTTAAGACCAGACATATCCCTTCTTCCTCGAGTTTAGTGTATCTTCGTTCGGTGGATTCGCGCAAATCGTCCGTCCTCTTGACACGAACTAAATTCCAAGCTCCGTTGCTCCACTCACCGTGACCCTCAATCCATCCGAGGGAAACTTGAGAAAGAAAAATTAGCCCAGCGAGAGAGAGAGAGAAAAAAAAAAAAAAAAAGAAAAAGAAAAAGAAAAAGAAAAAAAGAGGAAACCCTAAATCAGAACTAAACCCAACTAACGGGCCTTCCTCCCGTATTCGGTAAGTTGCTGTCCTCACACCCCTGCAACTTTCGCTCGTCCGATTGAGCGTCTGTTCGTTTCTTTCCATCGGTCCAGGCGGCCCTCGTCCCTTCTTATTTTATTATTTGACTTACGCTTTCCCCTCCTCTTCCTTCCGTTCTATTTATTCCTCCTTTCTCCATCTTGCACGGTCCTAAATCGTCAAGCCGTTGTTTTGTTCTAGCCAGCAGTGCTGTGCGCATAGTGTCTTCTGTTCTCCCTTGATACCCCTTGCGTGGTTTCATATATATTCACCTCCACGTCCAGCTAGCTGGATTCACTTTTCCTCTTTTGACCTCACTTGTTAATTCTCTGTCGCACCAGACATCAATTGGACCTATTGTGAATAGATCCTTCAATCCGTGAGCATCATGGCCGCTGAACAAGATCCCCAAGCGTTCGAGAAGGACTTCGGAAACAACTCCGATGGTATCAACGGAGCTGCTCCCACCCACCAGCTGTCCGCTGAGGACACAGCCAGGGCTGCTGCGCGCTTCGGATATGGCCCTCTCGCTCACGTCAACACCGCTGAGGCTCAACTGCGTCCCTTCGGTGGTGAGTTCCAACCCGGTCTGTACAAGTCGGTCGAGCACCGCAAGTTCGGTAACCCAGCCCCTCTGGGCCTGTCTGCTTTCGCCCTCACCACTTTCGTGCTGAGCGCGATCAACATGGGTACGCGCGACATCGCTGAGCCCAACATTGTGGTCGCTTTAGCTTTCGGCTATGGTGGTCTTGTTCAATTGCTTGCTGGCATGTGGTAAGTTGATACTTCTCTGAGATGTCCCGTCATTTCACCCTAACATTCGCCAGGGAAATGGCCGTTGGAAATACCTTTGGTGCCACCGCTCTGTCTTCTTATGGTGGTTTCTGGCTTGCTTTCGCCATCATCCTGACCCCAGGTGGATTTGAGATTGCGGACGCTCTCGGAGGCGCTGGTACACCACAGTTCGATAACTCTTTTGGATTGTTCCTCTTTGTAAGTTTGCAGTGCCGATGATTGAATGAGTCGTGTGCTGACTGTGACAAGGGATGGTTCATCTTCACCACTATCCTGCTGTTCTGCACCTTGAGGTCCACCGTAGCCTTCTTCTTGCTGTTCTTCTTCCTGGACCTCACCTTCTTGCTCCTCGGTATTGGTTATCTCCACCGTAACTCCGAGGGCAAGCCCAACCCCCCCGTCATCAAGGCCGGTGGCTTCTTCGGTCTCTTGGCGGCATTTGCAGCTTGGTATAACGCCCTCGCCGGTATTGCGGACAACAGCAACAGCTTCTTCATCCTCCCCGTCGCCCATTTCCCCTGGTCTCCCACTGCCCGCAGTCGCAAGACCGAGCGCGAGACCGCTTAGATTATTGCGAGGTGCGAAGGTTGATGATCATAGATCGATTGGACCGGGATCTTGTCCCTGCGTTTCCTTTTTTCCAGATACCCATTGTTGTAAGATCATTGCTGCGAGAATGTAATGCCGTGTCAGCATTCTGCATGTTGTGTTGCAGATCAGCTTGACCAATCAGTACTATCCAAATCCGCAGCAGGTATAGATGGTCTTTTGCGATGATTTCATTTGCTTTTGCCGTTTGCCAGCACCTTTTATAGCTTTTTTAATGATGGTGATCTGTTGTTCATGTGGACGATGGATGGGGGCGTGTGTCTGTGTCTGTATCTATTTCTATTAGTTAATGCACTCAATGATAATGAATCTGCTGCTTTATCGTGTTGTAGTTGCAGGCGTGCGATCCAATAAGTCAGGTCTATTCGGCCACGGGAAATGTTGCGGACCTGTCGCGAAGCACAGACGTTAGCTCCCACACGTGCCAGGATAGTAGTCATCATTTGATCGATACACCACATACCCCCATCATAGAGGTTGACAAATACCATTGAGCTCTTCATATGAAGACAGTATATAGGAGTGGTTCCTGTAGGGTTAGCATAAACCATTCGTCCTTCGGCCGGAAAATAGAAGGAAGAGAGAAAAATAATAATAAACAGAACACCACAGAAGCGCTATATGTCAGTGCGAACATAGCTCTTACACCAAGCGCAAAATCCTAAATCAATCAATTAGTATAGAAACAATCAATACACAAATTGAGCAAAAAAGGCGCTTGTAATTTCTCTGCGCAATAGCATGTATGGCCATTCGCACACAGAAAAAAAAAGAAGAGATAGAAGAAAAGGGGCCGCCAAACTATTAAGTCCTATAGATCGGGAATTTCTCGGTTTACCTTGCAGGTCGGGAATCGTTCGGACGGGGGAAGTTCGGCATCTTGGTGCAAATTTTTTGCAGCCCGTGGAGCTGGCTACGGGTGTAACTCGGGCTTGGCGTGAGCCTGCATGCATAAGCTTGTTTTTTTCTTTTCTATTCTCTTTTTGTTTCGGCATTTTGGCTATTTGGTTGTTTGTGTTTTTCTTTTTAGAGATCTTGGGGCTCTAAGGTAGAAGGTTGTCTAGTTTTTATTCTCATAGAGAGGTTAAATGGATATCTTGAGAATAATGATACGGTCCATGGTAGATCTAGGTGTATATCCAAGTACATCAAGTAAGATATCTACCTCTGACGTAGATCAGCCAAGAAGCACTTTCGGAAACTCCCTCATCGGAATCAGGAGATCACGCCATAACGCTGACATGGGAAATCGCGCATACTAAATACAACTGATAGAATACGGCATGGCCTTGTTGGTACTAATGCATGTGTGCGGGACGGGTGAGATTATGGTATGGTTGTCATGTGCTTTCTTTTGGTAATTTTGTTGACGTTATGGTATTGTTACTCACCCATTTCCTATTTACTTGGTATTTTGATGGGTGTGGTGTGTGAGTGTTGGATGGAAGACTTAGTTGACCTTCGGCTAGGTGCGGTGCAAGGTAGGAGAAGAAAGCTGCATAGCTAGACGTTCAGTAGTTAGGCTCTACCAGGTAATAGAATCTTGATTGATTGATTGATTGATTGAAGGTAGGAGAAGAGATTATTAGATAGGTAGGGGTAGGGTTGTTGTGTATGGGTCCACTCTGTTTGGTGTGACAATTGGCTGATTGTTGAACCTGCATAGTATTACCTAGTTGAGTAATACTAGCTGTTATTGATGGGACGGCGTAGTGATAGGGCGCTGCCGGTTATCAGGTGGCTTGCTGGTTCTTTGCCCAAGGACTTGGGAGTAATTCTGCAGCGTATCACAACGTGACACATGAGGAGTGTGAAGTATCTGGATAGAGATCAGATGCAGCTGTGTAAGGCTGGAGTGGCCTGTCTCGGTATGTACAGGGATATTATCATTACTATACATGCTTATATAACGGCACATTGGGTATAGATGATGGTCACGGGATACGTATCAGTTGGATTTCATCCCATAGCCCGCGTAATGCAGTTTGGTGAACGCGGTCCACGTAGAAAAAGTTCAGCAGCAGGGATCGCAGTTCCTGCCACGACAGGATTCTTTGTCTCCCCACTGCAGCCGCTAACTCAGTCACGAAGAATGTTCTCTCTGGCAAAAACCGCGAACTCCATGCCCCGATGAAAAGCACCCAGATTAACACTTCCGGGAGCATTTGGAAGAATCCGGCTGGGATCGTGGTAGCTAGCGCCAGACGAAGAGCGCTGATCGGTTTTGGGAACACGGGGCCGAACTGGGGGTAGAATTCCCAGATCGTGCCATTGTGGAATAGAAGACACGCTAGCCGGATACAGCCTTCAATATTTGCATCCCCTTTAGGCTCGCCGGTCTCGAGATAGCGATCCATATGAAGGGCATATTCGACATATATGACCTCTGTGTTGAAGTAACCTTCGGTCTCGTCGTCGATTTCTTGACAATTCAGGCCGCTCTTCACCCATTCAGCGTACCAAACAAGCTCAGACAGGTCGTAGATGATTTTAGACATGCCACCACCGAATATGCTTGGTATTTCAATTAGTGAATTTAATGCAGAAGCAGTCTTGGCAAGATCTTCATTGTGAGGGGCAATGGTGAAATGGGCAGGGCGAGCATAACGAAGGAAAGGGAAGATTGGCTTGGTGAAGGCCATGCAAGCCACTCGGATATCGGTCCTGCTGGTGTTAGCGATAGACGAAACGTTCTCTTATTGTCAAACCAACCAAGAGATCTGGAATCGGATATCAGGTGGTACGTCTGCAAGGCTATTCCGCAGGGCAACCATCTGCCTCAAACCGGCCAGGTGGATTTTGAGATAATCAGGGTTTCCAGAAGCAATCTAGCTGGTCAGTAACGAGCGGGATACCCTGGCAGGATATCATACCTCAATTGTCAACAGCGTTGAAACGGCGGCGATTAACGAATCACTCGAGGCTTTGACAGGGTCTGATAGCCCCTCGTTGACCAGCCGGATTGTCTCACCTCTGTGATGAAAGGTGTCGAGAAGTAGGGCACTGGGTCGTTGACCCTCCCTCACCGGGAATTCACCGATGGTTAGGGCTGTATTGGAGGCGGCAACACATATGCACGCGTGGAGTGAGGCAGGGTCGCGATGGACCAGTGCTGTCCAATGTGCCTGTAGTTTCTCTCCATACCGGCGTTGGAGCGGGTACGCTATCTGGGTAAGGGTACCCAAGACTATCAGATGTGAGCTCCATATACTCTACATTATCCAAAAAATTGACTCACAGTGTTGAAGATGCCGAGACATACGATCAGTAAGCCGCGTGTGAAACACATTAAAAGGATCATTGCCTCCTGGACCCAAATACGCCACTGGCGAAAGATCCTGGACCACGGCGAGAGCCTGACTATGCGAAGATGCATCAACTTCATGGTGGTTTTCTGTCGAGACGGCCACGAAGCCTGGCGTGTCGCTGGCTAGTGCATTTTCCAAACTTCCTCCTTGTTGCTCTGGCTGAGATACTTTGAGGGATATCTTTTGAGAGTCGTCCGGTGCAGAGGCTAAAGGATTAGAGGCTGATGAACTAGAAGCGGCGGTTTCCGGTGGCTGGAAAGCAAGGTGCTTCCATGTTTTGCTTTTGTACCGTTTGGTGTTCTCCAGTCTTTTCTTGCGGTTATGCTCCGACATAACATGGGAACGGATGCTTTTGAGGGTTTCCTCCCTCGTTCCCTGGGCCGCCGACTGGGGGTCGCTATGGACCCAAAACAGGGTCGACCGGCCACCCGGATTACTAGGCTTGCGCGGTTTGCGCGGCTTCGTTACAGCATTTCTGCCTACATCTTGACTATTGCGCTCGGAACTATGAGTTATGTTCTGACGAATGGATTCATCGACGAAGGAGAGCACATGAGAATTGTCATGGCCTGCTGGCGATGCCGACGACGTGTCAGACGCCAGGGCCGGGGTCGGTCTGTGGCTAGAGTCTGAATTCTGTATAGAAGACGCCCCGGTCGCCGACGAGCCCGGAGTGGAGTTTAGGAGCGGCAGTACCTGTTGGCGATCGGAGGGAGCCGTTGAGTGGTGAGTAGAGTTCTTGGCGTCCATGGTGCGCGCAAATCTAATTATGGCACTTCGGAGATCTCACTTTTAAGGATCGTCATGGGGACACGCCGTTTCAAACCGAGTGAGAATGGACCATGAGTTTGGGGAACGTGGGTGAGAGAAAGGCGTCCAAGTGGATTGGGAGGTCAAGAAAGATGGGGACAGAAGGAAATTGCTGAATGGTCAGCGCACTGCCCTTATCAGGAAAAGTCCATCCTCTCCCAGCTTGATCTAAATGTCTTATTTTATATGTGAAACAGGGAGTGCGAGGTTGGACCCCCTCCCTTTTTCCCTTTTTTTTTTTTTTTTCCCCTTGTGGAACGAAAAGGCCAGAGAGACAAACGTTCACCAATTAAGGGGAAGATTGGATCCAACACGACCGGCGAAATTAGAGTCCAGCCCTTCCGAGAGAGTACGAGAGAGAAATCGGCACATCGGTCAAATCTTCCCCTTCAACCTTGTCATTAATCCCTTGTCCTGCTCGTCAAGTCTGGGAAGCAACAAAGAAACCTACCTAAAAAGAGAAAATTGGAATTGATTGTTTGCCGAAGAGAAAAGAAAAATGTATTTATTATATATACCCTGTAAGGCGTGACCGGGAATGTGATCTGCTTCATCAATTCCTTTGCCCAAGTGGAGCCTGAACTCAATTCCTGGGATCTTATAGTAAGTTATTTGGAACTGGATTCATACCGCTTGTCAAGTTGCATTTGGCTATATCTATATATATACTCCGTATATTCCATACGATTTGTCACGATGTTACAATATGTGCACCATCTCTCGAGATATTCCAAATGAGAAATGACACGTCCAGTCGGTTGACTACATATATTTAGTCTTTATGTAGTTGTGCCGCTGTCAATCTTAGGATCAATAGCTCATTTCCTTACCCATGAACACAAAGCCCTATGCGCCACGAGAAGGAGGCACTAGGGAGGTCCAACGAGAGGGCTACGACGACTCTCAACACCCCCTCTACAATTCACGGCACGGTCGCAAAATCTACAAAGTCTTATTACATGCCCTAGTCACTAATGTTGGCTATCGCTACAGGATTTGGCAGCCAGGCCCGCGCTGTGAGCTCACCATCGTATGCTGAAAACGAACACAATAACTGAACGACCCATGTAGGAGAATATGAACAAGAAGGAACCGGGGGGGTTAAAAATGTCCTGTTACCAGCGCCACAGCCATCTAGACCGCAACAGGATCATTACATCCCGGGCCGCGGAAACACCGGCACAGTCTCCAGCTGCTCATAACCGCCCATCGTTCCTTGCTGGCCACCGACATGCCACCCCTGGCCGGTCTGTTGGTTGACAAAGGCACTCTGGCGGAAAGGGTTCGTGCTTCCAGTTGGATTGGGCCGCAGAGGCGCCGGCGCAGGAGGCTGCAAGCCCTGTGACTGCTGCGGAGGAACGGAAGAGCTTCGAGCAAAAGGATTAGTCCCTGTTCGTTGGGGTTGTAGTGCCTGCGCTGACTGTGGAGGTGTTTGCTGCGGCGGCGGCGGCGGCGGCGGCGGCGTACTGGCGTTAAATTGCGCCGGGTTGGCGCTCGACAGCCGTCGCGCAAAAGGGTTTGTGCTCTGGCGGTTTAGTGGAGATGCCGGCATGCCGGTTCCGGTTGGGGTGCTCAGTAACATTGACTGTCTAAAAGGGTTTGTTGTTTGCGGTTGTAACTGCCCACCGGACATTGGTTGCTGCTGCTGGGGAAATGGCGCAAGGTTGTTCTGGGGAATCGGAGCAAGATTTTGTTGGAATCCATATGTCTGCGGTTGCGCTGAGTAACCGCCAAATCCTGCACCAGTTGGGGTTTGCTGAAGTGGCTGTGGCTGCTGAGCTTGCTGTTGGCCAAATGGATTGGTACTTTGCTGTTGAAAGGAATCTCCAACCGGCATAGCCTGGCCAAAGCCGGTCGGCTGCGCCTGTTGTTGGAACCCGGTTTGTTGGGGGTAGAACGCTGGCTGCTGCGGCTGGAAGCCCGTCTGTTGGAATTGCATCGCTTGCGCTTGCTGCTGTATATGTGGTAGCTGCATAGGGTTCTGTTGTGCTGGGGGTTGTGGGTCGATCGAATCGAAGAAATCGATCAAGTCCGTTGGGTTCTCTCTCTTTTGCGGAGCAGGTTGTGTGTGGGGTCGCGGTGGTTCAGGATTGCTGACAGACCTATTGCCTGCTCCAGCCGTGTTGCTGGATGCGAATGTCGGACCCGGGTTGCCGCTTTTCCCTCCCTTTCGCAGAAGGTATTCTCTTCGTCGCTGATCAAAATCCGGGTCATTAAGGTCGTCTTCAAGGAGTCGAGTTAGGTCCGTAGAGGCGTGCTTCAGCTTGGGTATTTCTAGTCGTGTTGCTGCTTGGAAGTGTCTAGCCACACCTAGGAATTTTACGACCTCCTCTGTTTGTTGGGTAAAAGTCTTATATATCTCCAATGCACGCTCGCTGTCGGGCCGCGACATTTCGAAGTAATGCTCTGTTGCGAACACCATGAGTTAAGCTGCAATATGTGACGGGGGATAATACCTACCCAAAACGTTGATCGTGCCCTCGTTCATGACTGAGTAAAGCGTCAGGAGATCCAAGGTGAGCAGGCGAAAGGCTGTTAACGTAATTTCGTTCTCAACTTCATCTGTCAAAAGCTAGAGAGGGTCAGCCGTCGTAACTTGACTGCAGCCGATGGAGAACATACATCACACTGTAACAGAGCATGGATCTGTCTCTGTACAATCTCTGTTTCTCTCAAGAGGCCCTTTTCTACCGTCAACCTCTTCATACGTCCCTGCCCGCTTCGTACATAATCCGTTTTGGTAGCCTCGAATGCATTTGCGCGCGCGACGAGGTAATCGGAGTATCTCCGGATGTTATGTCCTTGTGACTGAACTACCCAATGTCAGCATCTTCCCCTCGATTATCTGGAGCTTTACCGGCCTACCTTCTGAGAATCCGCTGATTGCAAGCTTCCTCGGGTTCTCCGCCATATACTGTAGTGTAGCGTCCAATTGCCCCTCCCTTACCATGATATGTATGACAATGAGGGCTTTGAAGACTATCGTCCATGTTGAATCGCGTAGCCGAAGCTGGAGTGTTCGAAATATTTCTGCTACTCCCGCTTCTCCTGTATGGGTCGCTACCAGGATGTGCTCTATGTATTTAGATTTAGGGGCCGCGAGCTGCTCGCATGAAGCCAGTCATCAGCACCTCACGCTGATGATAACATGCATGGAGACAATGTCGATTCAGACTGACCTTAATCTTGGTGGCCCCCTTTACCGATTTCTCGAAATTGTGGGACATGGTGAGGGTGTGTCGGACTCCGCGATTGGGCCGTAATCGGGATCAGAAGTTCCTCGTGGGAGAAGTTCAATTAAGACTGAAGACCCTTGTAGGGTATGAGGGTTTCGAGAATATCAGGGCAGATCAACAGCTATCGTAGTTCAAAATTGATCTGTCGACACCGGCACTAACAACAGTCATGGTGGCTCAAGCCATGTTGGGCGCGTCGTGACTTCTAGAAGTATGCAGTCTGGCAAGAAGGTGGGGGTGGGCTAAGTTATAATCAACACAGCTTCTAAGAGTGGGTCTGAGATTGATAATATAGCGATGCGATGAAAACGTGGGATATGCCGGTCCCGAGGAGTTTTGAAGGTTGGTAAACAGCCGGAGGGACTGAGGGAGCTTCAGGCCTTCGGAACGTTTGGAGTGTCAGTCAACGGGAATCGCAGTGGAGTTAAGCTTTACTCTCTCCGCCTTAGGCAGATATCAAGTATCACGTTCCCGCTTAGTCTACGGAGTATTCAGGAACCTCACACTGTACCTGATAAGGCTTCTTTTGCCATTTAACAGTGGTACAATGAATTTGACCGAATTTTCATTTAATTGTTGTTTTTTTCTTTTTCTTTTTTCTTTTCTTTTTTTTTCTTTAAGTAAACTCTTCTTTTTCCTTTTTCTTTTCCCAAGATTTGCTCTAAGTCCTCATCTCGCTCTTAACGCTTTATCCAGAGGATAGAAATCTGATATATCGCTTCTCGGAACTATGAATTCTATATAATATGGCTTTGGATCTCAATACTTTCCCCTTTTATATATCTAAGCCTATCTCAGAACAATCGTGCATTTATGTATGAACTTGGATGTACTCTGCTGTAGCAGTAGTAGCTGGTAAGCTCATTATCCTCTACCGCCATCCGTCACTTTTATTCATATACTCCCTGCGTAGTAACACTAACCTCGACAACGCTCCTGTTTCAATGCCCAGCATGAAACTGACTCAAAAGAGAATTTGTTTCAAGAGATAAGCAGGTAAGAATTGTGTTACTTGTTAAGGGGTTAATCTGATAGGATATCTCCAGTACAGCGTTGACCTCAAAAAATGACAACCTACCTCACTTCTCCTATCTCGTTTCTCAGCTCATCCCATATTATTCTAGCCTGTCATTTCTCTGCAGTCTGAATACCCTTGTTCGTCAATTCGCTTTTCTAGAGAGACCAAGAGTCTATTTAATCTTCTCATACTCATCAATCGTCTACCCACAGTCCACTGGGCCCCCATTGTTCCAGACGGCAGAAAAGCAGAGAAAGAGGAACACATTTCGTCCCTTTAAGATACAGTACATAATCTCTGTCTTTTCTAATTAGAATTACATGAACCAGGTGTTTCACTCTATTCTCAAGAATCAAGATGGATATACAGGCTATCGATCATACGCAGAAAACCCCTAGGAACCGATGGAATACTAGGCAAAGAATCTTTCTTTGTTGTCTCTACAAATTTTTCTGCAGAGATAAGAGAGCATTCAGAGAAATATTCAATCATGCCTTCAAGCCGGAGCTGATTAAATGTGGACTCACGGAAGGCATTTCTGCAGGTACAATGCACACCCAGTGGGCTGATCTGAAATGGTCCGGTGATCCTATTTGGGGGCATATACATCTGTCTCCATTTAAAGACCGTGACTCCTGGCTCCCTGTGGTTAACAGGATTCAGGAATGTGCGACGACGTCGGGTATCACGCTTGTTGAAAAAGAAGTAGATGATATAGATACATCAAACTTCCAGCTCAGGGAGCAGAGTCTTCCGGCTGACTTTTTGTCTACACCTGTGGGTTTTTGTTCTGAAGTCTATGCTTGGTGCTAATGTAATTTAGGATGCTGATGAGAGCCCTATTACGCCGTCGAATGCAAGAGCCGTGAACATTGCCGCCATACGGTCCCCTGTTGAAATTGCTAGGCACAATTATCAAGATCTAAGTCTTTGTACGGGGGCCGGTAAGAGATGTTTTTGGTGCTATAAAGAGGATACTGAGAAGGTATGCAAGCTCAGTACTTGATTACTATTCAAGCTTATGTGGCTGATTTATTCTTAATACTAACAGCAGGAGGCCGCAATTTGGATACCTCCTATTCTGTACAGGTGGTCAAATATTGACTCCCAAGGAATCAATTCTACAAAGATGTTTCTCTGTGGATTATTTATTGATGCACTGGATTATTTTGCGCCGAATGATATCACGACAAAGGAGTTCGAGCAACACGTCGCCAACCACGTTAGAATAGCTAAGGTCCCAACTCCTTTCATCTCAACCTTCAGGTCCATGCTTGCACCAGTCCATAGGGCGATCAAATACAAAGAAGGGGCAATAGTAACCATGATTGACTCAAAGAAGCTACAGACCCAAGTGTACTCTGCTAAGAAGCTTCTCCGAAAGGTTGGTTTAAAGGTAGGAAGATACAATGGAGCGGGGGAATTTTTTATCTGGGGAAAGGTTCATGAATCTGCGATAATATCCTCGTTTAAAGTCAGTTCGCTTCTTCAGGTAGCAAGTGAGCATCCCTATATTGAGAGCATCCTGCAGCTCGACATTATTGGGACCTATGAAAAAGCTGGAAGACCGTTACACCAAGTCCTAGCCAAGGGCCCGGGACAACTTGACCACCAGTCTGGCTCGATTATAGGAGAGCTCTTAGCCCGCCTCCAAGTGCCGCAGCAATATTGCCATTCTGTAGGACAAGGCATAGTGTACTCGTGGCGTTTGAATACAAAGAAAGGCTCCTGGCAAGAGTTTATCGAAGGGATGAATAGTGGCTATTCGTCTCTGTCCGAGGTCCACGACCCAGAAATACCCCTGCCTGCCATCTTGGACCCAGATGAGCTAGATCCTCTCGAGCCATCTTCGGATGAAGACACCGTAACCGAGGGGGAATCATCGCCAGATAATGATGATCAGGAGAGTGACGACGATTCAAGAGCTGACACGCCTTGTCCGGTAGGACTGCCTACGAGGGCTGCGTTGCCACCTATCGAGCTCTTCGACGGTCACAATAGAAGGTGGATAGCGCAAGAAGACCACACAAGGGAAGAGATTATAATTGATGAATCTAGCACCGAAGATGAGGCTATTGATGATGTCTTCACAACGGTTGCCTTCTCAAACATCTTGTTCAATACAAATACAGTCGATAACGCCGAGAGCGCTACTTCAACGAATTCCGAGCCGGAGTTCATCAACTCTCGTCATCAACCAGTGGTAGGGGACCAATTTGCGAGTGATAGAGCGAGAGTCAACCAAATTTTGAATTGATATTGCACCCAATAATACCTGCTTTATGTGCCTAATCCTGCCTTGTCTCGGAATCACCGAAAGTATGATTATGCATAACGCAAATTAACAGATGGAGAACAGAAAGGTGGAAGGGCAAGAAGATAAACGGGAGAAGTCTGTGCATATTATTTGTTTTGGGGTAGAGGTTGAGAATCGGCTGTTAGGTTGTACACCAACTGAAGGCACGGAGGCAAATTGTACTATATTTCCAAGGGCAACTGGCGTTTCAAATCTTTGGCATTTAGCGACGAGGAAAAGCAATCGAAGTATTCGGGGAACGATAGTAGTGTAAAGCGAAATATGAATGAAAAGAAAAGACCTAAATTGGCATCATGAAAAAGCTCCATTCCCGAACTGTCATGAATGGCAATCCCCTTTCCCGGTTGGCTATACAGTTGGAATTCTAACATAGGAGTATCAAAAAGCTTTTTTTCATTGGATATTTCCTTCACAAGGGTACCTGGGACATGAAATCGTGAAACAATCCCAACCCGTTAAACTAATTCGCTTATATCCAGTCACGCCGCTGCCCTAGGTTGATGACCCTCTGGAATCGAAACACCCCCATCATCATCGACACGCTTAGAACTTGGAGAAAGCCTTGACGGCCTTGCCGGTACGGGGCAGGACACGGAGGACGTTGAAGCGGACCTAGAGACGTATTAGAAATGTTCTACTCGATGATGGCAATCGAAAATAAGTCCATCGGGTGGTCCATAGCATGACAGGCCCCACATAGCAAAGGGTAAGTGATTGCCAATGGCGACGCCAAATGGAGTTTCAAGAACGATTGTGTACGTACAGTCTTGGACAGGGGACGGCACTGGCCGACGGTAACCCAGTCACCCTCCTCAACACGGAAAGCGGGAGAGACGTGAGCAGCAAGGTTCTTGTGTCTCTTCTCGTAACGGTTGTACTTGGGGACGTAGTGGAGGTATTCACGGCGGATGACGATGGTACGGTGCATCTTGGTGGAGACAACACGGCCGGTCAGGATACGGCCACGGATGGAGACCATACCAGTGAAGGGGCACTTCTTGTCTGTTTGATATCAGCGATCTACCCATCAAGTCGATGGAGACATGAACCAATTCCGGAGTTCGGAGATGAAGATAACGAATAACCAGCAAGGCAATATCGGCTTTCCAACTGCGACAGAATTTTCTCCACCTCTATCGACAATCTCCGTGCCGCAAATGCAATCCTGGGCTTTCATGATACTGCGCGGTCTTTCATCTCCAAACCCCGGAAAATCGTTGTTCTTCCCCAATATGGAATTCGAAATTTCCGGCAAAATTTCACCGTAGGTCGTGCATACCGATGTAGGTGCCCTCAATGGCGGTCTTGGGGGTACGGAATCCAAGACCAACATCCTTGTACCATCTGCGGCCCTGGCCAACCTTCTTGCTCTTCGCAAGAGTCTTAGGGTTGTTGAAGATGTGAGGCTGCTTCTGGAACGCACGTTCCGACTGGACGGTCAACTCGGTCGCCATTGTTGCGAGAATTCAGTTCGACGAGGAAGCGAAGTCGAGCTGGGTGTATCGTCGCGGAGGGGGGTGTCGGGGCCTGCGGTGGTCGACGTCGATGTTGAGGAAGATTTATTCGGGATGGCGGATAATTCAGTGTGGGAGTGTGCGATGGCGACGCTAAGCCTGTTGCGAACTAGTCACGCTGTACTAGCCCTAACACCTAATCGTATGGGCATTATGTAATAAATGACTAATCGCGATAACAGAATCGTTTGTTTACATCGAGCGATCACATGAGCACCTCCCGGGAGACGCGCGACTTTTGGGGGTTGTTATACTTGTGTGGTTAATGAGGGCGCAACGCTAAGTGGACCATGTTTATTATTTCAACCTTCGAGAAAAACTGAGATTACAGATGAATTGAAATTGAGAAGCTTTATTTATCCCGACTTTGTCTATGATACTCTATATCTTGCCTTATGGCATCCAGAAGTGACTCCGCGGGGTCTGCCCGTCCGCGATCTCGTCGCTCGATCGCCCATGTACCCCGATCAAGGTTCACATCCGGAGTGGATAAGGAAAATACAACTACAGACATAAGTTCAAGTCAACCGATCTTGGGCTCCGCAAGACTGGCCGGGAAAGATAAGAAGTCCCGCAGTAAAAGCTTAGGGCCTGGTGGTTTAGATGCGCTTCAGAACTCCAACGGTAACCGACGCAAGGTATATTCCCTCTCTTAGCCCCGCGATCCTCTAAATCCTCTGCAAACTAAGAAAAATTTCCTCGCATTATAGTCTACTACAGCATTTCCTCTCAAATCTATTCTTAAACCCACCGTGCCCGTTTCGCCAGTGCGAAACATTCCCTCTTTCGAAGAAACACGGAGGCGAACACCAGCTCGTGGGCCACAACACCATGAAGACAATGAAGGTGGGGGAAGCCAGGGAAAAGAGGGCATGTTGATAAACCTTGGTACCCCAGCACAGCCGTCCGGGTCTATCAATGAGTCCAACCCGTTCGACAGCTTCAATGCTTCATCGATACGTGACGAGATGGCCGCTGCTAGAGAGCGTGATGAGAAAAACAGACGGGAGCGGGAGCGGAAGGCAATTCTAGAGCAGCGGGAAGCCCGCCGGAAGTCTATGGGTACGGCATTATCTTTCCCTCAGCAGTTACGTGGGACTGACTAGTTTTCGTCACAGCAAATCGCCGAGTATCGTTCGCGCCGGAGGCAACATTACACACATGGAACGTAGTGGAAATTCCCGACGACTCTACTTCATCGTCTACCTCCAACTCCACCCGACGCGCATCTTCCTTAACTTCTGAGAACCAGGCAACACCTGCTGCCGAACAGACTGAACCTCCCTTGTCCCCGGATGCCGAAATCGAGTCGGACATAGCATTTTCTCCAGTGCAATACCCAGATCTTCAACAGTTGGCAAACCAACCTCAGTATGGAGCTTACGATGGAATGGAAGGCTCCCAGCAAATGTCCTCTAGCCCTTTTAGCGGAAGCTCTGCAGATGGCAGTGAAGATATTGGGCTGCAAGCTGAGACTAGAGATGACGATGAGGAGGATGACGACAACTCTTCAACCTCTGGTTTTGACGGTGAAAGTACTGCAATGAGCTTAGACGACGTGACTGCTCACTCAGCTGCGACGGCTCGATCTGAGGAATCGAATACCAGCTCCAGCGCTCGACTCAATGAGGCTCTTCGACAAGCAGCTCGAGAGGCCGGCACAAAGAGCATCGACGACGATGAGAACGGCGAGATGTCAATGGAGATCGCTGATCAGGAGATCACAGGGGCTTTCCAACCCTGGATTAAGAAAGGACAGAGACAAAGTTTTGACTGGGAAGACATTAGCGCCAGACATGATCAAGAGAATGCATATCCAACGGATCACCCAACCCGCGATGCGGGCATCCATGATGCGCCAAGTGATAACGGAGGCGAAGACATGAGCATGGAAGTGACCAATGCCATTGGCCGGATTATCTCCAAACCGGCAAGCCGTCGTCAAAGCACCATCCGTCGCAAGTCAAGTGGCGAGGGAACAAACTACGGTGAACAAACGATGGAGCTCACAAATGTGGTCGGGGGCATCGCGCAGCCTGCTTCCCCTGCGGGGTCCACAGGCGCCGATAGTAATGCAAACGAGGACGAAGAGATGACAATGGAATTTACTTCCGTAGTTGGCGGGCTTCTGGGCAAACCCTCCACCCAAGACGAGGATGAGGACGACTATGGGGCAGCTAGGTCTTCTGCTCAGGAAGACTCCAATGAACGGAACTTCTCCGAATGGAACGAGGACGGAGCAATAGAAGATGGCGAAGATATGGAGATCACTGGGGCCGTTGGCGGTATCCTTCCACCGAACGAGGAGCGAGATGAACCAGAGGATGATGATCAGACTGCAGGAATGGAAATCACGACAGCCGTGGGTAGGATATTACCATCGGAGGCCGAAGCCAGTAGTAAAGAGGAAGCAAGGGAAGAGATGGACATGGAATTGGAATCTGCTGAGCGCGGTAGTTCTCCGTTCCAAGAATCCGTTCGACAGTCTCCTGCAAAGTCACCAGCTCTTTTCCATGTTGCTACAGTCACCTCGGAGAGTGGCAGTCCTAGTTTGGCAAGTGTCAGATCCCGACACACAAGGCAGAGTCTGGGTCAAGGATCTTCGGGCACTCTAACCTCAACTACCCCTAAAACGTCCCCATCAGAGAACTCGTTGGCTCCCCCGAAGCCATCGACGCCGGAAGTTAGTCGTCCTACGACGCCTGGAAAAACTCCGCCATCAAGTGCCAAAGGATTCAGGAACGCGTCACCGAAGAAGCTCTTTCAACCTGAACTGCAGGAGTCGGCGAATAAGCGGAAGTCGCCCCGTAAGAGCCTTTTTGGAAACAGTGCGACGGGCGAATCCACGCCTCTCTTTGTTCTGCAACCGAAAAGTAAGAGGCGATCATCTGGACTTGGGATTGATAAAGAAGGACTAGGGTCACCCAAGGTAGCTGCTATGCTTGATAAGCGCCGGTCTATTGGCGAAGACAGTGCTGAGTTCGTTCCTCAGGAGCGGCAACAAGGTGTACGATTCGAAGATCCTTTGAAGCTTCAAGAGGAGGTTGATCGTGAGCGCGAAGAAGAAGAAAGCCGCGAGGACGGACATATCCCACCGTTGCAAGGTAATGACCAAGATGCGACTACGAACCTGAGGGATATGATTTCAAGCCTCACACCGAAGAAGAACAAAATTGCCGGCCGAAAAAGCTTACATGTCGGTGCGGCGCGGGGCTTACTTGGTAAACGGCCAATGGAGCTGGACCTACCTGACGACGAATCTGATCATACACCTAAGCGTCTAAGAGGTCGCGAGGCTAGTCCTGTGAAGAATATCAGGCTCCCTGCACCACCGACGAAAGATGAAACGGTCGGACGTCTAGGCCGCTCACCTGCTCCCCCATCCATTGAAAGATCTCCGGCAAAGGTTAGCATCACCCCTACGAAGGAGCCGAAGGGCTCCTCTGTGATAGTAAACCCTATAGATGACGAGCCAACTTCGTCCAATGCTACATCTACTTCTGAGCCAGCTCAAGAAGCTCTCGATCGCCAGGAAGAATCCGGGCCAGAAGTTGAGCCTATCCAATTGCAAGAGTTCTTGAACATGACCAACATTCACTTCATGGAACTTACCACGACGAAGCGTCGACATACCACTGCGCCGGACAGTGCGGCCAAAAGAAGAGCCAGACTTTCTAGCGAAAAGTCTAGTGCCTCCAAGTTTGATGATTGTGTCGCTGCTGGCTTCTGTACCGTTCCCATGCTCGAGCTTTATCAACATGTTAGTTGTTCTTCTCAACCAATTGCAATGGTTTGCTAATTTTCTCTAGTCTTGCCGAGAGTTGAAGTCGTATATTTCAGAAGGTAGGCAAGTTATCCGGTCCATCGAGACGGAGACTTATGCCGAAAACCCGCCATTATTCCGAGAATACATGACAGCCCCTCCCGATATCCGTCTACTAATGGACAATCAATTTCGAAACGTAAAGACTCACGCTAGGCTACTCAGCAAAGCTACTTGGTATGAGTGGCGGATGAAGCTCCTCGAGGGTCTGAAAGATGGGCTTAATCGCCACGTTGAAGAAATGAGAGGTGATGATGAACTTTTGTCGAAGCATGAGACACTCCTTAGCGGTGTTGTGCCCGCGCTTGTCGAAAAACATACATCACTAGAGGAACAGGCTACATCTCTGCAGCAGTTGGCGGACGAGATTGAGAATTGCGATCAGGATGAACTCCGTGATGCTCGCGGGAAGCTCTCTAGCATTGAGGAGGAGATTGCATCAAAGCAGAAGCTACTCGAAGAATTACAAGCGGAAGCCCAAGAAAAGACAAACATTATCGAAGCCGGAGCGGAGCTTAAAGCAGAATACTTGGGCCAAATTCAAGAGGCAGAACGCGTTAAAGAGGAATGTCGGGGCTGGAGTGCCAAGGAGATTAGTGAGTTGAAGGGTAAGTGCCTCCTTTACATATGGCTGAGACTCGAGCTAATTCTCGATAGAATCCGTCCATAAGATTGAACGCCAGACAGGATGGTCTATCATCTCGGCCACCTCTCCTTCAAGTTCCTCTGCAGGTCCGTTGGTGACGATGTCCTATCGTAACCAGCTCCAACTTTCGTTCCACCCGGGGGCCTTCTTTATTGATAATAGTAACAGCCAACCTCTTGCTACTAAGGAAAAATTGCCTATTGAGCTGAAACACAGCCCTCAAGGCAGAACAAAATCTGTAGGCCATTCCTCTCCGCTCTCGCCGATAGGGTTGTTAGTCTTGAAGTCTCTTCAAAATGAGCTTGCAACCATCCCGCAATCTAAAATAGCCCCAAAGCAGATGCTCCATTTCGTCGCGCAAGCGTGGGACCTTGTGCTTAATCTCGAGGAGGAAGCCCGTATGTTGGAATTCTGCGGTGCTACCAAGCTCAAGCTTTCTGAGATTGATGCAAAACCCTCCCTCAGGGCGAGATGCACTCTGCTCGAACTACCATCTGGAAAGGGATCCTCAGAAGCAAAGAACACAGGGGCTAGAAGAGTCGATGTTGACTTTGCTGTCAAGACGCGTGTTCAAAGAGGAAACTCTGGTGATGTTGGTGTCCTAGCATTCGAGACCGATGTAATTGCCAGCAAGGTCTATGGCTTTGGCACAAAGAACAACTCCGGCATGTCTGAGGATGAGATGCGAAGACTTCTTCGTAAGGAGCTCGGGGAGAAGTCCGAGCCCCAGCTTGGAAACGGTATATGGAGCAAGGCAGTTCAGACACTTACCGGGACAGTGTTTTAATTATGAGCAACGGGATATGGCGTCTTCAGGATTGTCGGGTTTGACTTTAATTCTTTTGCTTGCATGCAAGCAGGGTGATGGTGTTTGAGGGCAAGGGTTGGGAGTTTACCATGGGTTCTGCGTGGGTGGATATCTTCGGTTGGAACAGGCTTATACAAGGATATGATATGTGGATACATTTACAAGTACATGAGAATCACAATTTCGAATCTTTCAGGCGTCATTTCACCTTCAACAGCGGCATATAGCCCTCATCAACGCTGAAGCTTACATATATAATCCACATACAAAGCAAACCAATCCTCCCATACCCACCCAACATAAAAAAAACTAACAACCACCATCGTCTTTAAGCGGCGTTCCCTCTGTCTTCTCCATATTCTACCTCCAACAAACAGGCTCCAAGGGCGGCTCCCCCGCCGCCTTCCTTCTCTCATTCTCCTTCACCCACGCCTCAGCGTGATCCCGCCTCGCATCCAGCTCCTCACACATCTGATCCGACACAATGGCCAACACCTTCCCCTCCATGTCTTTCTGGTACCAGCCGCCGGTGGTGTCGACCGTGTCGTCGAAGGTGGTTTCGGGGTTGGCGAGCACGGCCTTCTTGACGTCTTCCTCTGTGTCTAAGCGTGGGATGGAGGGGGAGATGCCGGGTGGGTAGCGGGTGTAGGTGTACGTTTTTGGATTGGATGAGGTGGTCATCCTTGTTCCTTCTGCGCTGGAGGTGATGTTTATTAGTTGTCTTGGTCTGGGATGTTGGTGAAACTGGAAGTGATGAGGGAGAGTTGTATACACAGGATGGAGTTGGGTAGAAGTTTGTTTACGTATGGTTTAGTATTGGCGGTTATGAGATGGGATGAAATGATGGAAGAATGGAAGAATGGAGGTATAGACATGTGACTAGTTTATATATTCAGTACAAAGGATACACCTACGTCATTGCGATCGAGGTCTAGTGCTTACTTTTGGCGGCGGCCCGATGGTTCGCCGGTCTAGACCGTTGTATCTTGATATTCTTTGTTCTTGATTCTATAAATTGTGTTCTGGACGGATTTCTACTCGCCAGAAGGTTATAGAATGTGGTAACTGTTCTCCATTTTGGTACATACAGTGGGTATTGAGAATATGCTCCTATCGTGATTTGAGAATGGAGTGACCGGTATTAGTTATCGTCAATTCATTAGGATACAGGCAAAGTATTATATCCATCATATTTGCTTGTGGCTCATTATCGATGGGCGTCCCAGGTCGAAATAGAGCAGGAATATATAAATGTAAGACATCGCTGAAACCGCATGAGTAATCAGCGCACAAGGGTTCGGTGCTCTGCTGGTCAATTGTTTAGAAGAGGTTCATAAATCCTCGGGGCATCCACGCAGGATAGTCGTCCACATTATCAGAATCCTCGCAGTTGAACCCCATATTCATTGGCGCCGAAGGCATTGGTGGTGCTGTCATCCCGGCCATTGCCGACATGACATCGCTACCCCCTTGATCTAAGAATTGTGGACCGAAAAGACTCAGAAACTGACCGCCAAACTCCCAGTCAGCCGTCATTGGAATTTGCCACAATTCTGGCTGTTGTATGTTGTGGGCCATAGGGGCCGGAAAAGTGTCATCCATTGGATACTGGTAGCTCTGCTGGATGCTTGCACTTGTGCTTTCATGTGGCTGGCTCACTGAGAACCCGCCTAGGAGCGGATCGCTCACAGCGGGTAGGTCCCCAGAGGGGGCGTCTTCTGAGGCAGCGCTAGGGCTTTCAGGAACAACATAGCCTGACGAGTTTATACGTGGGAGGCCTTCGATTTGGGGAATGTCAACATTGCCGGTACAAGACGAATGGGATGCTTGCTCCTTGGACGGGGAGCTCCTTTCATTCTGTCCCTGGGTGGTGACGGATGGTGTCACGGGCTGGGGATGTCTATCGCTTGATTTGAATGTCTTCTGTTCTCGCTCAACGACTGCCCGGGCTACTCGCTCAAAGTTGGCACACATCTTAGTCATAAACTTGGCGTAGTTGCAGGGCCCGTCGCCGGGTATGAGCGTTGTGAAGAAGGTTGCTGCCATGCTTAGATGCTGCAAATCTTCCCTTGCCTTGGGGTGCTGACTGTCACGTAGGATATAAGTGAATAGTATGGTAACTGCCAGGAAAATATAATACAACAGAGACCTGCGGTTGTATTAGCGGGAGGTCCAAGCTGATATCTCAAAATCTTAACAACTCACCAGATCCATGCTATGTCCCCCCAGGGAAGGTTATTCACAAGCTTCAGTGTGTCCCGGGCAGCCTGAACGCAGATTGAGCTCGCCTTAGTCGACTCGTTGAAGATGGTTTTGTGATCAACGTCCCACTTGACGTCAATTGTAGAATGTCGCATATAGGCAAAATGAATAGTCAAGGGCAGACGGTGGATCATGATCATAGAATTATAATAGCCAAACTGCAAACCAGCAGTAGCAAATCCAACCAGGAAATCCTGACTGGCTCCTCTCGGCTTCAGTTGTTGGGTGAAAGGGCTTGCATTATGCCATTCTTCAAGTTCCTCTCGGAGCTCCCGGACAATATCGTAGATCTCTCTGGGAGACATTTTCTGCAGAGCCTTAACAGCATAAAGTTTACTATATACCCGGCTTCTTATGAGCGTCAAATGGCAAAGCTGGCGGAAAAAAGAAGCATTGCCGTTCATTGTAAACTCATCATCATTATCCACCTCGGGAAAACCGATATCAAGATCGTCTGGATGCTGGGTGGGCGAACTCCCCGTCCGTATGCATGCGCTACACCATTTATGAGTTAGCCTCAAATGATATGAAAAGGAAAGCATATATCGGACGGGTGTTACCTCTGATCAAGGATATAGGCAACCCAGAATACCCTCTTCCTCTGTTCTTGCTCGGCCTGGGAAAGATGGGGTCTGGGAACGTCACGATGAAGCCCCATTCGTTGGCATGATCGTATGGCTGCTGTTATGATAGGTGATGCTGACTGAGTACCCGAATTTCCTCGGAGAAATAAAGCCATGCCAATAAGGGCCTGCACGCTCAGAATATCGGTCCTCCGTAATGTCAGCTCCGGAAATACTGACATAGCATTCTTGTAGTACAGCCAGGCTTTCTCCCTATCTTTTTCTGACTTCTGACAGTTGGAAAATCGATATTCGTAAGCTAAAGAGAGAATAATATTGATGCTGGCCCAACGGGCAGCATCATCACACGTCTGTTGCGTATACTGCCATTCAACCAACTGCATAAATGTCGCCTCATGGTACAGTGGGAATAACCGGTTCACTGTGCGAAAATAATCCTTCAATAAGGAAAATACTTCTGCTCTCGGAGGTAAGGGCTTAAAGACTGTGGACGAGAACACGTCATGGAATACATCTGGCCGCCAGTGATCCCAAGGGTTGTCGTGGTCCTTGTTCTCGTGTAGTAGAGTAAGAAACCTAGACTCTCCTGTCTTGCTCTTGATCCACTCAATTCCATCTCGAGATAAAATGGACAGGAATGAAGATCGTCCTGGTAATTAGTCAACCAACACGTGCCTTAGAGAAGCAACATAGGGGGGTAATGTTTGTCTGACGTACCGTAATATCGAGAGTCTTCTCTAGGGTCATAGCGGAAGAGGGGTGGCTGATGCAGGGTGCTATCCCAAGGTAGTTTCTGGCTCTGTCCGGCAGATTTAGTCGATAGAGACGTGACGTTCGACTCTTCGTTTGCAACATGTATTGAGTCTGTCGATGCCGGCATCCCGGAATCACGGCTCATCGAACCATAATGTTCGTTTTGTGTAGGATCAATATCAGTTTCGTCCTCAGAGTTGTCGTTACCATCTTCACCACCGGAATCAAGTTGAGTAATATCGTCGTCGTCTAGAAGACCTGCAGCGCGGAGTAAAGATTCAGTCTTCTTCAAACGTTCTTCTAGGGTTTTCACGTAGTTCGTTCTAGAAGGGACTATTTAGCGACAGAAGGCCCTTGAATGGTTGTAGGTGAGAGTTGCAGTGATATACCGATACCTTTTCAGATTATCTCTCTTCTCTTTCCTTGTGGTGAATTTGCACGTTATGTTACGACGCATACATTGGATACAGGCCGTGTCGGAGCCCTCAACTTCGCATTTGACTTTCTTCTTATAGCACATCTCACACGCCTGTCCAGACGAACTCAACTAATGCACCTTGTGCCGGGCACAAAGGAATGATTCTTACCAATGGGTTGCGTCTTCGATTTGCCAGACCAGGACCGTTGCTCAATCGCATACCCTGCCGGGCAATGGAAGAGCTGCCCAGCGCCCCCCAAGATGGCACAAACCCAGCATCCCGCGCTGGGTTTTGCATACTTCTTTTACTAGATCAGGCAGTTGAACCACAGGAAGCGTCAGTAGGCCGGGCCCGTGCCCCGGGGTCAACGGATCATATGTTTGCTAGAAACCCGCGGAGTGGATTTGGCACCGGTCCACCACCAAGACCACAACTCTGGTAAGCCCGACGTTATGTTAGGGTTGAATATATGATGCTTAAGATGATGAGAAAGCATAAAAATAGAAATTAGAGAAGAAGAAGCGCGGGGATTTGACGGTCAGTATCGGTTGGATCCCACCGAAGTTAAACAAGCTGGAGGACGTGGAGGAGCAGACGGGGAAAGCGGGCAAATGATAGGGCCACACAGTTCGAATCTTAACCTGACGGCCCCATTTAGTGTGGGAAAGTCTTTGCCGCTTCTCCGGCAAGATGAATAGAGTCAATAGACAGGTACCACTGCACTATTCTCATATAGGGTTGGTATATAAGCACATCGAAACGGATTATATAGACAAGAAGGATGTAAAATCCAGAAACGATTATGATGAATTTTTTTTTTTGTTTTTACAGCCTGGTTTCTTTTTCCGGTGCGGGTTGAAGCGCTATTATTAATGTTAAAGTTGATGCTTTTTTTCGTTTTATGTCTCGGGAATCGGCGCTTAGCACATCCGATCCGGGCCCACCATATTTCTTGATATCAAAAAGGGTCTGGAACTCTGGATGTTTAGAACGCTTCGATGATAGAATCACAACTACATGGAGCAACTGGTCGCCCTGCGACGTTTCCTTCGAAGATTGGTCTGAGTTCTATAACTAGTGGTGTTTTACGTAAATGTAAAGACGCACTTCCCCTTTTGTTCGATTTTTTAGAAACCCGCGCTTGGGCTGAGGATCAGAAGCCACCGTGCCATACTTACAGCGAAGAGTAGTCTTCGTGAGTCTTAGTGCAGTGCTTTGATGGACTTGGAAGCTGCAGAGTCCTTTTCCGTATCCGTATACTACATTGTTTCGCTCAGCTTCAATCCAACAGAAGTGCCTACTATGGCCACGTGAACATTGTAGGAGTTTACCCCTGATGACACCTTATAGGTGTGCGCATAGGAATGTTGCCTTGTCTTGAAGTAGTTGGTCACCAGTGGCTATAAGTGCCCAACACTGTGCTAGCGATGGATATCCGGTGATTTGTCGGGAACCTGTGATAGTTATCGAGCGAGTCTGTGGGTATTCGCTCGAAAGGCGGTCATTTTGATGATGGCATATTTCGGAGGGATTGAGCTTCTGCCCGCAGTTTAGTCCTTAACGTAGTAACTTCACAACGATACATTGACCATTTTGTCTGGAGAGCAGAAGCTGAGCCATTGAACTAGATTGCGCCTGAGATGGAATGCGAATCAACCGAAGGCTTTATCCTCCTCCCGGTCGCAGCGCTATCTTCTTCGGCAGCGGAATAGTTCTTATAGGGTCTTGTTTTCTTGAGGCTTGAATAATTGATATCGAGGGTCGGTCAGTGTGGCAGGAGTTTTCGGAGTGCTAAAACCAGTCATCTTCGGAGAAACTGTTGACCGTGCAGTAGCCTTGAGTAGGGTTGTGAAAGGGGGCTAGAACGCGACAAATACCCAGAGTTTTCAGTGTACGAGACATAAGCCCCAGGTCAAGTAGATCGCGAATGAGTGTACTGTACCTGTAGAACATCTTGCGACTGCAGAGTTGCATCCTAGTCCCATCTAGGGTGTCTGTCCTCAGTGCGGAACAGAGTAGAGCGACTGCATAACCCTTGTTTCTGCTATCCTGTCAAAAAGACATTTTTCTGAAGTATGGCGCATTAACACATATCTAGTGTTGATTCAAGTTGGTCCAAAGCTGTTGATCTCATAGCCAAATGAAACAGTTCCGAATCTCGTTCGGCACAAAGCCAAACATTGGAATATGCAGCTTCCAAGTGATGAAAGTAGACGGGAATCTACGGAGTATGCATCTGCACGGATAACGACTGAGGGCTGTCAGGACCAAATGACTTAGATCGAAGGGAATTCGAGAGTTTCAAGACGTGTTGTTAGTGGGGACGAGGATTTAGGGTCACGACAGCCCTTGCTTTGGACTGCCTGGATCCCAAGGCTGCCTCTCACGCAATCCGCCAGAGGACTCAATCACGCCATTTTCTACAGAGTACATGTCGAAAGATAGTGAGAAACTTACGAAATACGTTCAGTCATCTGGTGGATCAAGGCGCATGAACTAGATTCACGCGGGTGCATCGTTTTTACAGGCCACTTTTAGTCTGTTAGAATGACACGGAGTAGCGGTAGTTATAACCGGTATTGTGATTCAGTCATACTACAGCACCACGAGGTCTAGGAGAGTTATAAAAGATTGCGAATATGCACCAGCCTGCAAGCTTTGGAACTGGAGAGCCGTGGTTTATGCCCAGACCACATGGAGACACCGCGCTAACTGGAATATTTCTCAGGCTTTAACCCTAGATACCCGCACACGTCGAAATTGTCAATTGGCCATTTCCGCCCCCAATAGAGTCGGGTGGCAAGTATGTGCGCTTCGAATATAGGAGGCCTCCTAGACGGTGGCTTTTCCATTGAATGCGTAGTATGGATCATTAGACTAGGGGCGAAAGCACCAAAGCCGGGCTCGGCTTCTTTCAGTCAGATCCGGTCCTGTAGACAACAGATGATCTGTCCTAGATGGTTCTAAATGTAGATATCGATGGCATTCATATAAAGAAACTGCCCCATGCACATGACGGTGATTGTGCCTCGCAATTAGAGAGACCCATAGGTAGACTGCGGACTTCACCGTTCGGACCTTATACTGTACTTTGTACTAAGCACAGAAATGGTGGATATGCCGCTCAAATTGCCACACCACGAAGTCATGGTGGAGTCTATCAGAGTGATTAGTAGTGAACCTAATTGATGGTGGGTGGACTTGTAGGTATCGTTTGAGACCAGAAACCCCTGGCTAACTGTGGATCACATAATCAAGACTCTCCTTGGTGTAGATAGTTTCGAGGTTGTACTGTATGGTACTCCATGTATACAGACGAGCAGCAGTATCCCCAGGTCAGTAGGTCAATTCAACGAGACATCTTTCTTGGTTTCTTTCCCCACGCCTCTGCTGTTCGGATCAGGTTACGCAGCGGAAGAGCCGATCAACTTATCTCCTCAGAAAAAAAGTACCACGGAGCTGGACAAGGGGAGGGACTGTTTCTTCCCGCCGTGGAGCGCGGGGAAAGCCGCCAGCAAAGGACAATGAAATAATAATAGGATTCAGAACTCAGGAGGTCGAGAAATGCCAAGCTTTTGCTGCTTGCCTTGTAAGCCTTAGGGTCATAAAACTGGGACGAAGTTTAGAAGACGGTCCGCGTCATTTAGGAACGCGTAAGGTATGGGTGTGATTCGCTCAAGAATTGGTATGAAACCATAATTGCTTTAGGACTAGAAGTCTGGAACAGTGGTTCCTTTTTCCCCGAAGTGGAGTTTTGTCATGAACTAAGGGAGAAGATAGATTGAAAGAGCCATGGAGATGGAGAGTACTGGCACACACTCGGACTTAATTTACTTTACCGTATGGATAGGCCGTTACTGCATCGTTAGGTACTTGAGTACTTGGGCGATTATGCCAATCACAATTCTATTTCGAGTACATCAGAAGGACCTGTAACTTTCCTGATCCACTCAGATACGTATCCATATTTTGCCAGTATCTTCTAGTACACTAACGGTACTGGAAGACACTTACGTAGCGACGTCGTATGGATGCATAAGCATGTGGACGTAATTTTCCTCCCCTTCCCGTCCCCTATTGATGGGCGGAGAAGGAAATCCACACACTTGATCATGATATACCCCCCCAATGGGACGAATATCATGTTCTACTGGCCGTGGAATTCCTGTTCTTATTTTTTTGTTCTCTATATCTACTACCCGTATTCCCCCCCTACGTTTCCCTTTCATCCGTTACTTTTACCTCCGACCTTTTTTCCTTCCACCCCCCCCAAAAATACAACTGTTCCCGCCGTTCCGCTGAGGAAGTGGTAAAATTACCATACAACTTATTCCCGAGGCTGCCACTGGCGAACCAGAGCGTGCGATCACGACATTTCTCCATTCTATCAGATCATCCACTAGCTTGGACGGGCGTGAGACGATCAGCTCTCTTGCCTCGTTCCAATTGCTCGCCGCTGCTACGCCTGCTGCTTGCCCCTCTGGCTGGTGCTCCATCAATCGCCCATGTCTCTGCGTTGGTGATATTGGTCCTTGTGGTGTGGTTCTTTTTCGCTCCTTGCGACCCCCTCCGAAGCCCCCCCAAATCCGGCTTCTATCGTCTCCATTCGTACGAGGTTTATTACCAACTTTGTCCTTCCCGTCGCGGGCCGTTATTGTTGCTGTCACTATTATAATTATTGTTCTAATATTATTTTCACTCGTGCTCTTGCGTACGTGGCTGGTCAACCTCCCGCGCTATGCGACTTGCGATGCAGTGATCGCGGAAGAGATATCTTTGCGACAAATCATACAATCTTGGACCTGTGAAATTTGTGCATTCCTGGACCAATTCCGAGCTTTCCCCTCTTTGAGCCGATCTGGGGTTTGACTTTCTTCTCTGGTTCAAGCTTGTTCTGGCGCCATCGCCATCCAGTCTGGTTCCTGCTCTTCTCCAAAGAAGAAGCAGTCCAAAAAAAAATTAAATTAAATTAGGTGGGCGCAAGAGGTAATTCAGAAGAAGGAAAAAGAAAAAAAAGAAAAATTACCAGAAACTTAAATTAAAGAGGCAAGGATCAAAACGAGGCCATTACCAGAACGGACGCAGCTCTAAAACCTCTAAAAACCCATCGCGCAGCCAATATGTCAGATGAGCACATCGCTCGTCAGACAGCGTCAAGCCTCGATAGGCTTGAGAATTTCAACTTCTTACTCTCCCGACACGATCCTGCCCTGGCAAAGAGTCGACATTACTCTTTCGACGCAGACGCGGCCGGCTTGGCTCCTTTTCAAAACCTGAGCATGGATTACGACCAGACTGAGGGAATGGGCGGTATTTCCGTCAGTTCCTACGATAGCATTGAGGATGAACGGAACCCGATCGATGTGAGAGGGTATCCCTATCATGGTAAGTCTGAGCTTTTATGACTCTCAATGTTGCATTGTTTGCGCCATCTTCTCGATCCCTGGTTCGTGTCTCAATTTTGTGGCCTTTGCGGCATTAGGTGGAAATGGTAGAGCTATTGCTGAGGCGCACTCGGATCGTGGCCAAAGCTGATCTCGTTCGTCTCCATCTAAATATCTCCTTTCCCTTTTTCCGGGGAAAAGCTTCTTCTTGTTTGTTGTGCCATTAGCTTGTTTGCAATTGTTAATCGTGGCTGTCATTGTTGGCGTTGCTGTCCAACTCTTATCGCTCGTGGATCACTCCATACTTTATTACCCATAACCTGTTAAAGTCGAGGTTTAACTTTGGGCTCATGTATGTTTTGCTTCATCTATCTCCCTATTGTTTTTGCCTGTTTTTTTTTTCTCTTTTCTTTTTTTAATTTGCCAATTTTCTTATACCCCTTTGGTTGTATTCTCATCTGCACCCGCATGCCTGGTTGATCACGGAGACGAGCACGCAATCCATCACACCAATGACAACGTCGGTAACCTTGTCGTTGGTGTTGCCGGACCCTTAGCCACGCATCTCCCTCTGTTCATCTAAAGCTCCCCACCAAGGGTCTTATGTCCCCCTTGGAGCTTCCCTCGTGTGATAACACTTGCTCCTTCTTTCTGTCTTATCACCTTGCTAGATCTATGCCTACAGCGTTGCTGTCCTAGATTCTGCTCATTCCGTTGCTTACATCTATTCCCAGCAGCTGATAAACACATCAACTACTCCCTCCCCGACCAAATGATCTCATATCCAGCTCACCCGATCTACCCTCCAATCTCTTATGGACCTGATGATCTGGGTCATGCCCCGGGGGCTCTGACACCCTCGGACGTTTCATCATCCATATCACCCCCGAATGGTCAACTCGGACACACCAAGTACAGCACGCAGATCCCTGGTGATCACCTCGCTTCTGCACTTTCGCAAGAAGAGCATGTTCGTCGTGCTGCTGAAGAAGACCGCCGGCGGCGAAACACCGCGGCTAGCGCCCGGTTTCGCATGAAAAAGAAGCAGCGTGAGCAGACGCTGGAACGGACAGTGCGAGAGACTACGGAGAAGAACGCTACTCTCGAGGCCCGCGTAGCCCAGCTGGAGATGGAAAATCGATGGTTGAAGAATCTCTTGACTGAGAAACACGAATCGACGAGTAGTCGCATGCCGCCCCCACCGGAAGACAGTACAGCCTTGAACCAAAAAGGCAACAGTGGCGGAAACGGCCAAAAACACATCCAGCCAAAAAAGAAGGGTGTGGGCACCGATAACTAGAGACTAAAACGAAGAAGTCTTGTTTTTCTGTTACCTTGTGTATCTTCAGCTTTTCCTTCTGTCTCTCTCCCTCCTCTCCCTCCTCTCTCTCCTTCCGACATTACTACATGCTCATGCTTTGGGCGTTGGTTCCAGTTTCCCTCTTCGCATCTGTCTTCATATCCTCTATCTATTTTTGGGCTGGTCATCCGTCCTATGATGGAGGCACTTGACGATGTAATGACCTTTCATCATTTTTGTTTCTGCTGTGCGCGAGTGCGAGTGCGCGACCTGAGACACGGTATCATTTTCTAGGCTGTTTGGAACGTTTTTGTTTTTTTTTCCCTGTTTCTCTTGCTCGCCCTTCTGTTCGTTCTTTCTTATTAGTCATGCTTGGTGAATCTTGCAGGCAAATTGGGGGTGATCTACAGTTTTCTTGAGTCTTCACGGATCAGGGTCAGGGTCTCCTCCGCCCTGTCACCCGCAATCGGAGTATAAGGATGGGATTTAGTTATTGTCGGTGTTGAATTTGGCAAACCTATATCGCACGTTGGACTTACAACATACGAGCCTACCGTGCCCGCAGTAGCTCGGCTTAAATCTCTGATAGGGACTAGAGCTGAGAATCAACTGATTGGCGTTCAAATTTCATTCATCCGAAGTTTGTCCTAAACCCGCTCCGCGTATAGATTGCAGGCGAGAGGTATACAGGATATATGAATCACACACAGGATCCAGGACACAGGCACATTCGAGCAAATTGGGTTTGTGTCTTGAAATATATATGGGGAGTGTTTTCTTGAACATACATTCGCAAGGGACTCGGAGCTCATCAGGCTGCAATGTTTGCCTTGCTCTTTTTTTATCCTAGGGCTGTTCTATCTTGGCGCTTGTTACGGAGTACTGGCTACTACGTTTTGAATAGTGACTACATACATATCAGGCTTCAGCTTTTCATCTTTGGACAAGAGATCCAACCGCAAAAACAGTATTGTACTCTACTACAATCCACGGGTCGCCTTTGTAAGTCTCTGAAAAGAAAAGAAAAAGAAAAGAAAAGTACCGTAGGGAGCAGATATGTCCTCTAGAATCAATAAAAACAAAACACCCCCAGAAGTGATCATCACCCTCGACCGAAGAAAAGCGGTCGGTCGAAAGTGTAGAATCCGGGGAACAACAAAAGCAACGAATGGAGCATGGGCGTTGACATCATACTCGTCGGCTATTCATGGTCCAGAAGGAAGTTCCGGGGCGGCTAACGATAATCAGTACCGAAACAGTCCACGATCACGGGGACGTACGGCGATAGTTGAGTTTCGAGTTGTCTCGAGTTGAAATAGTCACGGGATTGGCATTTCCATATGATATCAACTGTCCTTGACGTGTTGAGTTCTCTCTATGTTTCTGATAATCTTTGGTACGTCTAGAATGGGAAAGTTAAGGGGACAAGTTGTGTTGTATGTCTGCTATGTATGTACTTCGTCTGTCGTCGATGTTCTTATCGCAGACGGGCTGCCATAGTGATCGTCCGCTATGTTACTTGATTTGGGACAGATCGACGCCAATGTCCAATCGGTGATACGTAGCAAAGGCCCGCTTTAACGAGTGGAGTAGTCCCTGGCTTTACAGCGTCATCCGGAACCATTCCGATACTTGAAGTGTACGAGACATTAGCTTGTATTATGAACTTCTACCTGAAAAGAATTAATTACTATTCCTATCCTGAACAAACCGTTACACCAATTCAAATCACTATAAGAATATACTGTCGCACATAGTATGGTATTACATTATTCAATTAAACACAATGACCCCCCCCCTCGCCCGACAGTCTGACCCATGGTATCACAAAGATTCCGGTCTCTCGTTTCTTTGCCCCCTCGGTTCGTTTCTTCGGTCAGTATAAACATCGTTCTTCATCCGTGAATAGTAAGAGGGCCATGGCATCATCAGCCGGACTCGAGGCGTACAACTGCCAGAATGGGCATCTGGATACAATCTTCTTGTCGGGTAGGTGCCCGTCGAGGGTTTGAATTAAGAGTAGTAAACAACACATGGGTGGTAACATGAACAGAGATGAAATCACGACAAAACGACAACATCACATCAAGCGGGACTTCAATCCGGAGTATCACAAGGATGAAAAGACGAGGACTCGGCAGAAACCATCAACATATCATACCTATACCGATGTTGATGTTTGTGGCTGCAATTGGCCGCCTTAGACGCTGACAGGCTCGCGTTCTTCTTCTCGACCCCGAGCCTCTCCGTCCACGGTGCTAGCGACTTCCTCACCATCTTCAACGTAGGTTGGGTGCTGGTCAGCAGGGACCCACGAATCCCGATCGCCCCTCATGGGCTGGTCCTGAGTAGAGAGGTCGACACCATCGCGGTTCTTGCCGATAGCCTCCCGGCGACGCTGAGATAGGGTGCGCGTGCGCTGTGACACGTCGGACTTGACGGCGGCCTTAGAGGTAACCCAGTTGGCAAGTGCCTCTTCGCAGTCCTGAATGATAGCCTTGCTAGCATCGTATCCGTCGTACGAGGCGCGAGTTTCACCAGGGGTGACTGGAGTATCGTCGATGAGATCCAGAAGGTGCTTGCCGTAGCCAGCGATGATGGCCACCTTCTCGCAGTGCTCACGGAGTGCATCGAACTGGTACTGGAAAGCTGCCTTGAGCTTCTCGCGAGTGATGTTGGAAAGCTGAGCCTCGGCTACGAGGGACTCGGCTTCTGCGCGAACCAGCTCTTGCTCGAGAACCACGATCCGAGGAGAGTTTGGGTCCTTGTACTTGAGCTTGGCGATCTCATCGGTGATCTTCTGTTTGCCTATATAGTTCTTCGTGAGAATCTCTCTAAGCTAGGGTACTCGAACAACGAAGATCAACTTACGGTCTCGGCTGGGCTGAACGGAAGCTTCAATGTTGCGAATGCTCTTGATGGTGACACGGTACTGATCATAACGGTCGACATAGAGGTCTTCCAACTCTCCGATTTCATAGAGCAACACGCCGATCTTGTCCGTGATGTCGGACACATCTTCGTCACAGTTCTCACCCCA
Source organism: Aspergillus oryzae RIB40 (assembly GCF_000184455.2). Taxonomy (NCBI): domain Eukaryota; kingdom Fungi; phylum Ascomycota; class Eurotiomycetes; order Eurotiales; family Aspergillaceae; genus Aspergillus; species Aspergillus oryzae. Next base: position 2,294,485 of record NC_036435.1, on the reverse strand, counting down.
GATGGACAGTTGTTGCTGTGAGCATGTTAGTTGGCATTCCCATGATTCATGTGCAAATCTCTTCCACGTACAGCGGTCTCCATACGCTCCTTGGCTACCATTTCCATGCTGCGCATGACATTCTTCTCCATCTTAACGAGCTGGGAGAGCTTCCTTGCAAGATCGGGTCCGAATGCGCCGGCGGCATTCTTACGGAAGGCATGGCCTGGGCCAGTAGGTATTGTCAGCACCATTTGCGCAGCAGCTTCCAACGCTGCAGGGGGGGCTGCTCGCAAGGAGAAACTTCCATCTGCCGCGAGACAGCCGGAGGAGCTCGGACACACTCACCGAAGCCGCCTTTCCCAATCCATCGGTTTGTCTTGGTCGTGGACAACGGCGGAGGCGGATTCTCAATCTGCGATGCGGTGGGCATGCGCGATTGGCGCATGGAATAGGTGCGATGCATAGCTACGGTTTGTATGGGAAGCTAGATGCAAGCGAACGAGACGAAAGGATAACAGAGAAATCAGAAAGAAAAAAAGTTTGGGCGAGATCGTCTGAAAATGGATGATGCGGTATCTTTGAAGGTTCGCTTTGCGCAGGAGTGACGTGTACCAGTGGGCGCAACGGGATGCGACGGAAGGGCGACGAGAGTACGAGGGGAAGGAACTGCAACCGGACCGGACACAGGGCCTGTGTACGGGAAGGACGAAAATCGTATACCTAGGTCAAACTGACCCAAGGAACGGTAGATGGGACTTTTTTCTGGTTGAACCTCTTTTCCTGCCTTCTCTTCCCCCTTGATCCAAGTGTGAGAAGAGCAGTGGAGTTGGATGTTGCAACAGGAGAGACGGCTGGTGACGTCGAGACTACTCGGGAGGCTAACCCGATTCGGGAGATCACGTTCGGCAGTGATGAACAATTTATGACGAGGGGTTTTCTCAATTGACAAATGATTTTACATGAACAAACAGTTCCAGAGGATCGTCTTTCTGCACGGGGGGAAGGAATCCGCGGGGGAGGAAAAGGAGATCTTAAAGCTTGGGCGAAACGCTACACCAGCTGTTTCAATGATCATCCAGAGCTAAGCCGTGATCTGCGACGTCATTGCGACCCAAAAAGCATCTTTTTCAATTTCACTGATGTCATCGATTCCCGTCTCTGAAAAAAAGAAGTTTTTTTTTTTTTTTACTGTTCCCAACGTTGAAGAGATGAAAATCTCAAAAAGGATGTCATCACACAGTTAAGGTTACCTTGTCCAGTAGAAATTTTCTTTATTTTGGTTCATAAACAAGGTGATCGACGACTACATATCATAGCGTTCCACCCGACATGACATGTCTTGCAACAGTGTGTACAATCACGCACGACATGCGATATGCGACTAGGAATATAAGGTTAATTTTAAATTCCAGATCGAGGTCAAATGATCGACTGTCTCCGCATTAGGGATCGTCGTCAGATCGCATCGCGAGGTTCATACGTACTTGTGCGCCATCTATAGTGCATATATTCAAGCTTCTATTACATAACAACCTGGGACGGAGAAAGGAAATAATAATAATAGTACTAATCATTACTTCTGTGTAGTGGTTCGCCGGGTCCTTCGTTTCTTTCCGGTGACATCATCACCACTCACATTCTCCTTAGTCTGGGCACTCCGTTTAGTGCCCGTACTTTTTTTCCCCTGTGGAGGTTGGGAGGAGCCAGTGCTTTCCGACTGCTCCACTGGGTTGGTCTCAGCTCCGGTACTTTGCGCAGACTGGACTGCCTCGCTCCCGGCTTCTTGTCGAAGTCGGCTAAATGCTTTTTCCATTCGGCTCTGGCCTCCGCTGCGAACACGCGGTGCAAAAGCACCCGCCCCTTGAGGCCCCTGGAAGAAAGCTGTGATGTTAGACTGCGTACCTTCCTGCTCTCTGCGGTTCATGTCGCGGATTACTGGCACCAGAACCTCATCGGTTCGTTCCTGACTCCATCCGATCGTCGCCATTAGAAAATTGCGCAGGCCATGTAGATCGGGAACCCCCCACTGGAAGGGGGATGGATCCGAATCGACTTCGGGTTCGAGATATGCCACATCAACCTGGCTATTCGGGAAAGAAGGCGACAGGAAAATCTTAGAAGCCTGCTTCCTGAACTTCTTGTAAAAAGCAGCATGCTCCCCATCGGATAAGTTCATTCCCATTTGAACTTGGGTCCACCAATCACGGAACTCCTCCAGGTTAGAAAACTCTGTGAGAATTTCCAGCGCTGTCACAGGTCCAATGCCCGGTATACCTTCTGTATAATCACTGCCAAGTAAATGGGCAAAACTGATAAGTTTCCTTCGATGAAGGGCATATTCTTTTTCCAAATCAGAAGTTAGATAGCATTCGACAAATTTCCCTTGGTTGAACATGTTCTTATAGACGCGTGTGCCCCCAAACAAGAAGATATCGCTATCATCAGTGATGATGCCATCCACGAGACCCAATGCCACTAGCTCTGCACATTGAGCCTCGGCTTCCATTGGTGCAGTAATATAGGGCAGGCCAAACAGTGTTAGGAGTTGCTGGCACTCAGAGATCATGATTTGAGACACTTCATCCGCGTCTCTGCGGTCCTTTTTCTGTTGGGATCGCAGTTGTTTGAGCTCCTGCTCGTAATCAAATGTATTTTCGGTGTGCGACGTAGAGTTCAGCGTAGCCGCGAATCGGACGTGCTCTTCACCTTCAGCTGCCAGCTGTCGCATTAACTCCTCATCTTCTGGGTCCGAAAACCCATCATCTTCCCCAATGATATCTTCAAGCTCATCAACTTGATGGCTTTGTGACTCCATCTCAGGAACGACAGTGCCGGTTATCGCCTCTTTTGGGTGTAGTTCGACATCTTCAAATTCGGGAGATAGCGACGGTTGGGTACGCAACAAATCTGCCTGCTCATCCCTACTAGCCTCTATATCATGGGAAGTAGATGGTTCATGGGCAGTCTCTGCAATAGAGGCTCGTCCAGGGATGTTGGTAGCTTCAGCACCTGCCGTAGGAATTTCACGGATGACAGCCGTAGTATCCTTTCTCGGATTTTCTGTCTTGTTCAGCGTTTGTGTAGCCCGAGGCTGTCTGCACTCCTCGGAGTTCGCTTCCAAGTCAATCACCTCATCTGAGCCAGGAAGCATATCAACATCAATTACTTTGGGGATTTGGTGATTTTTCAGGAAAACATGGTTCGGAGTCATGGTGCTATCCCGATGAATTTCCAATGGGCTATCATCATTATCGGCAATGAACTCGGCAGTCGAGCTCCCTCCAGAAAACCAAGGTGGTAACGGTTGTTCGGCTTTCGTCTGCTTTGCTGGTTCTTTTTCGAAGCCGCCAGCATGCTGATCGAGCTCTTCATGCTGGGGATTTTTCGTTTTAAAGGGCTTGTCAAGCTTGATAGACTCAAAAGGAAGAGGCCCATCAAAAGGATGATTCGGGACTGGGTCTTTCTTTGTCCTTTTCGACTGCGCCAATGCAGTTGCAAAGTCTAAGCCGTCATCATCGCTTTCAGGACTGAAACTTGGTGTGGTTTCCTTGAGCGGAGCTAGATGAGCACTGCTACGATTGATCGAGATGTCCGGCATGTCGTTATCATGTTGATCCAGAGGAGACGTGGGTCTCAGGGACATTTCTATCGCTTTCTGAAGGCCCTCGTCTTCATTCTCTCCATCCATCTCAAATATTTCATCAATAGCACGACGTCCATGGTGATGTGGTCTTTCGTGCACATCCTCTTGCACGAAAAGAGAGTCATCTTCGTGGCTCTGTGGCAGACCTTGAGTGACCCTTCGCTCAGTGTTCTCCTGCATTTGCTGTCTGATCGAAGCATCGAAGATGCCTTCCCGAAGGAACTCAAGTTTGGGAAGTCGGTTGAGGCCTTCTATGGGTACATCCTCAAAGCCCCCATCGTCTTCCGAATCTTCATCCTTCTCTGGAAAGATTTCTTGCTTGCCATACTGGTCGACATCGATAGGTTTGTGCTCCCGCCCTTCATCCTTATTTCCTACGACACCCAGTGCCCAGCCACCTTCCACGGCATTGTCCTTGACCAACACATACTCCTTACCGCGCTCTCCAGCAATCCGCTGGCCCGAGTTATAAAAAGCATCTTCACCGTTCATGCCGTTGATATTCATCAGACGTTGAGTAAGGTCATTTCTTTCTTTCACCCTCTCAATTTGAAACTTTGAGAAGGCCATACGATCTGGAAACATGTGATCAAGCTGCTCCTTAGAATAACCCATGCGCAGCCGACTCCGTAGTCGCGCGGCATTCAGGATATTATATCGATCCGTGGCAGGAAGGCTCATGAAAAATGGGCTGTCGAAATCGATCTTGGAGAAGTCGTATAGGTTAATGTCTTCGCCTCTATAGAACTGCTTTGCATATTCCTCAAGTTCTTCGCGAGACATAATCCGCGGATCATTCGGAGCTCCCATCTCTTCCAGTGAAACATGTAAATCCGGAAGATGGTAAGCATCCTTTTTCCTGAACGACCGAGCTTGGCGCTTCTCTTTCTCGGTCATACCAGCGTCTTCGACATATACCGGATTATCCGGGACTTCCTCTTGCTCTCTGGGCGCTCCATCTCTGCGTCTAGCTGCCTCTTCCTCTGCAGACCTTTGCAACTGCACCGCAAGCAGCTTCCCGGCGGTTCGTACAGCATCCTCTCTGCGACCCTCCCGTCGTTTCTTCCTGCCAGCTATTGTTTGTCTTTTAAGAATCGGTGCACCACCGTCAAACACGAAGACTGGCTTTATTCCGAAGTAAAGCAGCTTACAGATGCGACGGAAGAAGCCAACGACATGAGAATTACGAAGGGCATTCCCTTCTTTATCACGTACAGCTTTCAAGAACTGATATATCCAGATCGAAGCATCAACCGCTAGGCGCTTCTTATTCAGTGTCTCTACTTTTATGGGCCGCGCGCAAGGTTGCAAAACGGTCCAAAGCCCATGGACACCCATGCTGACCTAGGAATGGCGGATCTAAGGTTGCGTCATAGTAGTACTCTCGACGACATGACCTTGTGACAGACTTATAGGCCAGACCATGAGCAGTATACACGGTCACAAAGGCTAACGAAAGTCGACAGCCCAACCGGTGGGACAACCCTCGACACTGCGATAGCCAGAGTTGATAAGTAACTCCCTCGGCTCGTGTCGCCACTGCGTTGACACGAGAACCGCGATATCACGTGCTCAATTATGCCTCATCTGGATATTTGCCTAAGGCGAGACTTGTGTATTACATAATCCGCCTCGCTATCGATAGAAATTCTGGAAATTTGGAAATGATAATCGAGGCATGTGGGGAAGTGCTGCTGTACAAATTTGAGCGTCAGGAAACTTTTCATTCAAAAATTCATAGGCCTACAAGCCAATGTATTGTTCCTTGCACCAATGCATCTACCGCTCGAGGTTGGTGATCGATATTCAGTACCGCACAATGCAACCGCTAATCCCACCCTTAGCACATAGATGTCTGCCTTCCAGTAACTGCATTGAAAGCACTTGATTTGGGAGATGCAAGACTTATTCTGCAAGGACAAGGGCCTTATTCTCGGTTGATTGATGATGAGAGTGGCAAAATATTGGCCGAATTAAAGACCTTCAAACGAAACAACGTTCATGAATTCATAGTTCTGAATCAGAAAGACGAGAAAACGGGTGATTCATACGCGCAATTTCTGGTCTGGGGAGGTGAATCGTTGAGAGTTATCGACTTGTATTTTGCTAGAAGTGAGGCTGTTGAAAGCCCTCAAGCGTCCTTAGTTCCCATCAGTGCGGAATATCTAGCACCAGATTGGATTCTGGCTGGGTGTGCCCCCGACTCCACAAATGGGGTGGACAGAGCCTACCTGGTGACCGCCCATAATAGCCTTCTTGGGCTTTATGTGGTACATGGAGGCTCGTCGATATATCCGAAATCGATTCATCTTCAGCAGCTCGTGGCTGGAGTCAAGTCTATTCTCTATTCAGCTGATACTATATCATGTTCGGCATCGCACGTGTTGATTGCTGCTGGAACCGTCTTTGGGGAGGTGATAGTCTGGTCTTGCTTTTTAGATGAAAGTGTGCATCTTAGTCCCAGTGCTGTTGGCTCCATCCATCATTTCTTCACCGGCCATGAGGGATCTGTTTTTGGGGTTCGGATATCTCCTGCAATTGCCTCCTTGCCTGGTCGCTCCAGTGGACGGTTCCTGGCGAGTTGTAGCGATGATAGAACAGTCAGGATATGGGATATCTCAGACTGTGAGCATGCATCCCCTAACGATCCTTCAGCCTATTCGACGGATGGCTTCGAACTTCGAAGCACCGGCTTTGGTGGAGCAGCTACTGGCGATGGCCTTGGCTCGGAATCTTGTGTGGCAAGTGCCTTTGGTCACAAAGCTCGGATATGGAGTGTCAATTTCTTGCCTACAAGAGCTGATGATCAGTCTAATATGAGCCTACTCTCACGTGGCGAGGATGCAACTTGTATAGTTTGGAATCTCAGTTGGGAACCATCTTCATATCCAGGGCCAAAGTTTAGTTTAGGTCAAATCTCTTCATGGCATAACCATACCGGAAAGCATATCTGGTCTTTATGCTTGCGCAGCACTGCTAAGGATACAACGGTGTATACTGGTGGTGCCGATGGTGCTGTAAAAAGTTTCAAGATAGAGGTGAATGAGGAATGTGCGGTTGTTTTGCCGAACAGAAACAACAGCATTACTGCCTCAGCTGGTCCGGGAATATCTCAATCTAGGGTCGATAAATCAGTTAGGGCATTCACCTTTGTTACACCAGAGCATTTCCTAACAACCACTACACGTGGCGAGGTACAGGTTTGTTGGGTCAGCCCCGAGACTTCGACTGAGAAGATCATTCTCAAGGAAACACTGTTCCATGAAGAAGATCTCTCGTCTTATTGTGCCATAGCTTCCCTGCCACAGTGTGGCATTGCGCTTTTGGGCAATGCACAGGGATTAATCCGACTGTACAACCACAACACCAGATCACTGCTCAGGATTGTCGAAAGTGGCCCAAGGCCATTGGTGCTCTTTGCCCTTGATTATAACCGTGGTGCTTCCGATTCGCCTGAGACCCTATCCTTCATCTCATCCCATCAGCAACAAGACCATTTGAGTCTAATCAAGATATCATTATCAGAAGGCGAGGTATCGCAAATTGAGACCATAACTCTAGCACTTCCTCACAGTTTCGGAGTAACTTGCGCTTCCTTTGTTTGTGGCAACCGATTGGTGGCTCTTGGAAACGCATACGGTTCCCTTGTTCTATATCGTGTTGCGAACACGATGCCTATTCAGCAACCCATCTGGAATCGTAAGATACACTCTCGGGAGGGTATCAGTCATATATCATCGTTTTCGTCACTTTATGGAGAAACCAGCCCGTCCCTCAATTATTTCTTGACTTGCGGTCGATCTGGAGTCTACTGTGTCCACGAGGTGAAGGCCGAGGGAGATTCACAAAACTTGGCTACTGTTCAAACGATCCATCGCTCCAATGCTACTCGGACCATTGAAATAGAGGGTGCTTACATTGACCGACAATCCAAGGATCTTATGTTGTATGGGTTCCATGGAAAGGAGTTCGTTTTGTGGAACGAGACCACACAATCCGAAATTGTCAGACGCTTATGTGGTGGTTCGCATCGAAGATGGGCCTTCCAGCCCAACCCAGAGGAACCTGGGTCTGGCTTGTTTATATGGATCCAAAAGAATCTCAATGTTCTTCAAACCCGGGGTGATGCTAACCGTACTCTACGTGCGGGAGGACATGGAAGAGAGATCAAGGCTATGGATGTAGCCCACTCGGCAGATGGCCCTCTCTTTGCAACTGGGGCGGAAGATACTATCGTGCGGATTTTTGCACCGACAAAACCACACGAAGAAAAGCTGTGGGGCTCCTTTAAATGTCTGCGGGTACTGAAAAAGCACCAGGTCGGACTGCAGCAAATCCGCTGGTCAAAGAAGGGAAATTATCTCTTCACAAGTGGTGGGAGCGAAGAATTCATCGTTTGGCAGATTCGCTCGATTCCCTTGTTTGGACTTGCGACAAATGCAGTAGCCTCAGTCAGGGATGATCCGTTCTCTGATCTTCGAGTGACCAGTTTTGATGTGTTGCAGGTGGATGAGAATAGCTCGGATGGCAACTTCCTGTTCTGCCTGGTATATTCTAACTCTACGCTTAAGGTAAAGTTCTGTGGCCGTTGCTCTCTGATATCATTGCTAAATCTTGTAGATATTCCACTATTCTTCGACGGTTGATGGTGGCAACTTCACCCTACTGGCAGAGGGCACTTATACAAGCAACTGCCTCACCGAAGCATGCTTCCTGCTACGCGGCTCCTCCCTGAGCTTATTAACGGCCTCTACAGATGGATATTTCACATTCTGGAACTTAACCTCGGTCTTAGAGCCGTACTATACCATCTCTTCGGCTCTTCGCCTAAAACAGCCCATCGGCACGTTTTCAATTACCCCAGAGAACATCTCATGCGAAAACAGATACCAAACCCATTCGAACAGTATCAAATGCCTGGAGCTTACTCGCCTATCGGATGCAGTTTCTCTTGTTGTTGCAGCCGGTGACGACAACGCACTGACGCTCTCCCTTCTGAACACGAACTTCACGAGCACTGAGGCTGGCAATGCTACCACAATAACAATCCCCGACGCCCATGCAGCATGTATCACAACGGGCAAGATACTCATGCAACGTCAATGTCAGGACAAGGGAACAATGCGGGCTGTTATTGCTACTTCAGGTAATGACCATCGGGTCAAGATCTGGTGCGCCGAGGTAGATGTCGAGAAGAAGGGAGCGAACGCAGTCCAGGTTCAAATGATAGCAGATAGATACAGCTCGGTAGCAGACATATCATCCCTGGGTCTCATCTGCGAAGAATCTGGAGAGACCAAGCTTCTTGTCTGTGGTGTTGGCATGGAAATGATGGGCATCCAACTGCCTTCACTTGTGCAACCTTAGTTACGATGTGATGTTCGCTTGGATTGGATGCAGAGAATATAGAGTTTCAATATTAAGTAACTCAGTTCCCTAATCAAGTATAACTACTCACTGGGATAACATCAGTGGATAAGCAGAAGTTGTCTTGTGAATGTAGGTGACAACCAGAGTGAGCACGCCGAGAACACATTCATGTCGCCGCAGCGATATACTCACAAACATGCAAGCATCTGTTGAACTCCCTACCAAACCCGTCTCACACCTCACCACATTGCAACTCACTTCACATCAAGATGCAGTTCTTGAATTTGCAGCAGAAATACCATGCGGTACGCCTGGAGCTCATCACACGTTGGCGTATATGTAAACAAGCATGCCGCCAAATATTCAGAAAAGATGAACTCTCAAGCCCTAGCATCTCAGTGGTGGGAATGGCCACACAATATGGTACCACTCTTCTTCAGCGAGATTTTCTCGAGGAACTTCTATCTCGCCATTGTCGTCATTCTCCCGCGTAAGGCTAATTTACAGTCACCCTTTCCTGTCTATGGTCGCTGGCTAACTTGCTACCTAGAGTATCGGAAACATTGGATCGCATCGAAAGATCTGGTATCAAGCAGTTGTGCAGCGTCCTTCCCCTGGATGATCCAATATGGTCCCAGCAGACGTTACCCACGATCGCAGATGCCGACGCTCTCTTCAAGGAACACGCCATCTCACTAGTTTGTCGTGCTGCAAAGGGTGCCATTAGAGAATGGGGCGGCTCTATGTACGACATAAGTCATGTCATAGCTGTGACAAGTACTAATACTGCAAACCCGGGATTCGACATCACATTATGTAGCACGCTTGGCCTTCGTCCCACAGTCCATCGCACTCTGCTGTATGGCCTCGGCTGCGCTGGTGGGCTTTCAGCTTTGCGCATTGCCTATGACCTTCTCGCAGGAGCGGCTCTTCAGGGCTGCCGGCGCGAGCTCTTGTTGTTTCGTGCGACTTACCGACACTCTTTGCTCGTGCAGAGCTCCACCGTATCAACGTGGACCAGGAAGTGGGATTTGGGATGTCCCGATTCAGCGACGGTGCGTCTGCGGTAGTGCTCACTAACTGGATAGGCCCCACAGTACTCGAAAGAGGCCCTATCTGGAATTTACTCGGCTTTCGAAGCGTGATAATCAAGGAGTCAGAGGGTTACAGCGAGCTTAGCATTGGACCTTTTGGTATGTACATCTGTTCCTCGACTGCATGCCAAGTCCCCAATGATGCATATTCTATTTTCTCAACTCGCGGTTTGCCTAATGAAATTCTCGTCACCAAGGGTTTAAAGCGATCATGTCGACTTTCATCCCCAGACTTGTTTCTTCTGAGTTGCTTTCCAATTTCACGGCACTCATCAACTCAGTTCCAGGCCTTCGCTCTGATAACACTCGTGACTTGCCGAACTCGTACAATTGGGCATCAGATTTCCCAGGTCGTTCTGCCTTGAAATTTGCTCAAGGAGCATTGGATCTCAAGAAGTCCAACCTGTCGCATAGCGACACAGTCTACAGGTCTAGGGGCAGTACGATTTCCTGCTCTGTTCTAAACATCCTCAATTATATGAGGCATCACGGGAAAGGAGGTGATTATGTTGCAAACGGACGAAATAAGGTCATAGCGTTGGCAATTGGACCAGGGGTGATATTGGAGATGGCGGTTCTGCACAAAGCCTCCACAGCGGACCTGCGATATGCGGCACATTGCTGGGAGTGGTGAATACTCTAATCACGAGAGCAAGCTTTGTGACTGCGCTCTGTTGGTCGATCATGTCTTGTATTGGTTTTGGGGTTTCCGAGTTACTAGCACTTTCAATTCAATCTCATCCAGCTGATGAATATTACCTATAGTGTCCTAGTCTCGAAAGCAGTGGCTTTTCCCCCGCACCGAAGGTATATTCTAACCTATTGACAGCGAAACCCCCCGCTTTATTTCTGCAGCCGATAGCCTGGCTGGGTGGATGAAGCTGAGGATTATATGCCGTGACCAAAACGGCATAGGGTCCGAACCCCACTGGCAGTTGAAACAACGTCTGACAACTCGGGATGCAATCCAGAATGGTGATCTTCACCTCTAATTTCCCCCCGGTGTAAAGAGAACATGTTGCTTTCTTCAACGCGCTACGTCTCGGTGAATTTATTTCCGGCACCAGACGAGGTCCATACATCCAGAGAGGAATTCCGGGTAAATGGAGCTCTGTTCCTCGGCCGCCGATGGACTCCACCCATTGGTGCTGAATGGATAACAACTGATTCTCTTCAAACATGTATTCCTTAATTATTATTGATTGAGGGTCCCTGCCACGTTTCCCAGTGGAGTATCAAGTTAGGTTTACTGGACCGTGAGTATGCGTATATATATATAAAAGCGTGGACGGAGACCCTCCGATTCTGCTAGAAAGAGGGGTTGTTTCAATAAGCTACTATAGTGTTCTTTGCGAACAGTATCTCTCTACCGTACTAACCGTGTCTCTACTATGAAGCTTCTCAACTCTTGGCTCATGGCAAGTGCCATCTCCACGGTTGCTGCGCGGCCGTGGCCGAGAGCTGCAAACACGACGAGTACTTACTTCTTTACATTGTATGGAGAATCTCCTCACGACCATTCTAGACAACTAACTCTATGCAAGTGGCAACTCATACACGCAAACCGGTTTCAGCACCACCGGAGAACAGCCATCTCCTTCGAACCCCATGGGAAATCCCGCCTTGGGTGAGTGTCAAATAGCACACCAATCGTACATACCATGCACATATTGACGCCAAGACCAGGAACTGGCACCACCACCGGGGGTGAGAACTGGGTGGGATATCTGACGACGGCGCAGAATGCGTCCCTCGTCCTCTCTTATAATCTGGCAGTGGGCGGTGCGAGCATTGACAATTCGCTCGTTCAGGGATCCACAGACGTGGACCTTGCTTCCCAGGTCGACATCTTCGACGAAACATACAGCAGCAAGCCGGCTTCTGCGCCCTGGTCGGCGGAAAATTCCGTCTTCGGGTTCTGGATTGGTATCAATGAGTATGTTGTTCTGTGTTCAGGAGAAACCCGTCTGAAACTGGCCCCGTACTCACTGTTGAGCTCAGTATCGGAAATGCATTTTACAACACCGATGCCGATACTTTCACGCCGCAGTTGATCGCTCGGCTTGCTTCCCTAGTGGAGCGAATTTACAGTGCTGGAGGCCGCAAATTCCTTTTCCTCAATGTGCCTCCTACGAGCCGAAGTCCCATGTTCATTGATCAGGGCAATGCCACTGTTGAGCAGCATGCGGCGTATTTGGCCGTTTATAATAGAAATCTCGAGGCAATGGTGGATGGGTTCAAAACCAACCATACAGACGTAAGTAAAGTCACGGGGTGTTAGTCGCATTCGAAGACTGACCGACCCTGTTGCTAAAGGTTACTGTCGCATACTACGACTCTTGGTCTTTCATGACAAAGATCCTTGATGACCCCACAGACTACGGTTTTCCTGACGCCACTTGCATCAATGACGACGGCACCTCCTGTATCTGGTGGAATGACTATCACCCGTCTGCCAAGTATCACCAGCTCCAAGCAGAGGATATGAAGAAGGTTCTGCAACCTTTGGGGGCGTGGTAGCGTACGGGATATCCCTTGTACATAAGCTTATTAGTTTTGACCTGATGTGTAAATGAAAGAGTGTATTGAGCATTGTTGCCGTCCTCGTGGTAGTATCTATCGTTGTATCTCTACGTAGAAGAGTGTTCCTTTGTTAATTGAACTTCAAGACAGGACATTGATAATCTGTTTTGATCTCCCTTGACAGCGTTTACACATGTATGACTTGGACTATCATACGAGTGATCCTTGCATATTCTCGTTTCAGGCCAAGTCAAAAAATATCGTCACGATGCATATGACATTGAATGCTGCGAAGGACAAGAAAAAACCAGAAATATGCAAGCAAGGCCGAAGAAACCATACCCAGAAAGGCACGGACTTGCAAAGATTGCATCTCCTCATCTGTGGCATTCAACTAATCAGCTTTCTTTGGCTGTCGAGCGCCGTCACGCGTACCTGAAGATTTCATCTCCGTGGCGTTTCATCCAAGGGCCAAGACGGCAAAAGGGAACCCTAAATAATTTCCAAATCTGTCCCCGGATAATTCTGATAACCGTTGACTGATCTAGTCGCTACTACCGTCGCTCCACCCTTCAGATAATTGATTAAACGTGGGTCTTGTTTTCTCAACAACCGAGATGTCAATGGCTTTGCTTTTCTACGGGCCGAAACCCCGATATCCAGTGTGTTCGTCCCTGATCGGCATGTTTCAAGTCATGAATTCCACGAATCAGTTCATGCTATCCGTCGTGAAGGGAGGAAGTCCCGGCGCAATGATGTTGTGAATTATTATCTTCTTCCGAATCCGACTGAGTGGTCTTCTCGGACTTTAGTATATAATCGTGTCAGTTCCCCATCTCTGAAAAATTGGGGCACAAGCAGTTGATCTGTTGTCGATCCTTCTATCTTCTTCTCCTGTCTCGTTTTGTTCTATTCTGAGCTCTCGTTACGATGAAATTCCGTAACCTTTTCTTTGCTGCCGTAGCTGGCTCTGCGGTTGCTGCTCCTCTGGCTAAGGAGCAAAAAAAGAGGGATTCAGTTTTCCAATGTTAGTCTGCCCTTCTTCTTCTTCTTCTTCTTCTTCTTTCTTCTGTCTTGAGTTTTATATCACTATGCTAACAATCAATACAGGGATCGGCGCCAATGAGTCGGGTGCTGAATTCGGCGAGAACAACCTCCCTGGCGTATGGGTATGTGACCTCCAGCAAATGATCACCATTCGCTATGGGATGTCCGTTCATCAACTGACTGTAATTGCTACAGGGTACAGATTATATCTTCCCGGATGTCTCGGCCATTACCACCTTGATTGATAAGGGGATGAATATATTCCGTATCCAATTCAAGATGGAGAGATTGGTTCCAGACTCAATGACGGGGGCATACGATGAGGCCTACCTGCAGAACTTGACCACGGTAAGTTGCTCATCTGCCAAAAAAAAAATATCTTGGGTATTGACGAGGCTTGCAGGTGGTCAATGCCGTCACTGATGCGGGTGTCCATGCTATCTTGGACCCCCATAACTATGGCAGATTGTGAGTATCTCGAAGGCCTCGAAGTAGTGTATTACGGGCATTTAAACATGAGGATGTCGTCTAACTTGAACATGGCAGCAATGGCGAGATCATGTCCACTCCATCTGATTTCCAAACATTCTGGAAGAACTTGGCAGGACAGTTCCAGAGCAACTCTTTGGTTATCTTCGATACCAGTGAGTCGGCCCAATCCGTTTCTTCCCCAGTATCACATCGAGTTGGGTATCCTCGATCCTAACGCCAATTCACAGACAATGAATACCATGACATGGACCAAGAGCTGGTCCTGAACCTCAACCAAGCCGCCATTGACGGGATCCGAGAGGCTGGCGCCACGGAGCAATATATCTTCGTTGAAGGTAACTCGTACACCGGGGCCTGGACCTGGACCGATGTGAACGACAACATGAAGAACTTGGAGGATCCCCAGGACAAGATCGTCTATCAGATGCACCAGTATTTGGACTCGGATGGGTCTGGTACTTCCGAGACCTGCGTGTCTGGTACCATTGGCCAGGAGCGTGTCACCAGCGCTACTCAATGGCTCAAGGACAACAAGAAGGTCGGTATCATCGGTGAGTTCGCGGGTGGAAACAACGACCAGTGCAAAACTGCCGTGAAGGGAATGCTGGATTATCTGGCTGAGAACACCGACGTGTGGAAGGGTGCGCTTTGGTGGGCGGCCGGTCCATGGTGGGGAGATTATATGTACAGTTTGGAGCCTCCAAACGGAGTTGCGTTCACGGGAATGTTGGACGTTCTGCAGGCATACCTGGGGTAGGGACGCAGTGAAGGACACAGAATGTGAAATGATCTCTTTGTGGTCATTCTGGTGCTGAGCACATTGCGGATAGTTCTATTTCAGGATTTTCTAAATGCCACGGTCGGCAAAAGAAATCGGCAAAGTATCAAGTTTGTACACGTAAACTGACTTGTTGACGGGTTGAAGTGATAGACTCGAGAATACGTACTTCTGACAGGAATGGAATGACCCACCGATTCATAGGGCATGGACCACGAAAGCACAGCCCCGGTATTTATGGGCACTAGTCTAACCCGGTATAGTAAGTTAGTAAAGATGGTATTTTTTCTGAGGGGACTCTGGAATCGCTCCACTATGTCGGCAGTGTCGTTCATTTTAAAAGAGATGCCTAAAGGTTAATCGTAAGCTTGATATCGCAGGGGTCTGGTCCTTGCATGCATTGATTACATACCTAGGTCATTGTGCGAAACTTTTATAATCTCCCTTGGTGGATGGAATTAATTCTCCTGAATTCGGTGCCTGATTGATCCAGTGGGAGAATTTTGTTGGATCCAGTGGAACGGAAGGTTTCTGCTGCTTTACCTGATCTGGTCACGGGTATTGCGTTGACTGCCTAAGGCAGCCAGTCTTGGAGCTGTAGACTGTAGTTGTACATAGATATGTCGTACTGGGTATAGAACAAGTTAAGCTGCCAAGCTTTAAATAGGGAAGCCTGCTTGCGCCTTCAGCTAGTATCAAAAATTTATTTTAATCCCAAGGAGGCCATGTTGTGGACCACAATGCCTCAGATCCGTTTCAATTTGACAACTTTAATTCCGATTGTGGTTCTCTTGTTCCAATCTTATTATTCTTGTCTTTTTAATCTATCATACGTACTCCGTACTTGTTCATCATAGAGCGGCGGATACGGTACCAGATAGGTATAGTCTGATATTGCAAAGGGATCGTCGACGACTTCCCTAATAAATCTCGTAATGCTAAGACGACGACGCGTAGGACTCCAGCCACTTATGACGTGGCGATAGGGCTGCGATGACCCCGCCACGAGGCTCGAGTGCCCCCGATCCGGTTTAGCGCCATACGACTGATCCCGTTGGACTCGTATGGTACCGAAACCCTCCCAAAGTTGCGGTGGAAACCTCGCATGAATTTATAGAAACATAGCGTGGCGTAGTCCTCCATGTGATCCCCTGATTGGTCGAACCATGGACGATCCCGAAAAACACAACCTGCGCCTCCTCAGCGAGTGAAGTTGATACTGTGGACTTTTTTAACTTGGGGGACTGACGATCATCGGGCAGCCCATCTTAAAAACAACGCGATTCTCTCCCGTCTGACACTTCCTGCCATCTTATTATTTTATCTATTCTACTCATCCACTTCCCCTTCTTTTCACTCACCGTTCTTCTATCTATCTATCTATCTATCTCCGTTACTTCAGACAATCCCACGGGAATTTAGCCCATACATCCAGACAGATCCACACATAGAACAACTTGCACATCAACAAATCAACATCGTCGTCATGGGTAAAGGCGGCCGAGTTTTGTGTATTATCACGCCTTATGCACTCACCATCGCTTCGTTGGTATGCATCATCATTGTCGGACTGGGCTGCACAAATTCTGGCTCCAGCACATTAAATGACCTCTACTTCTTCCGGGTAAGCATATATCCCTGTCTCGTGCAATCGGGAACATCGACTAACAATATCCTAGGCCGATCTCCAAAACATGACAACAACCGCAACAAACCAAAGCACAATATCCCAGGCTCTCTCCGATGCCGGTGTGACCGTTTCAGATGGAGATATCTCCGCGGCCTTGGAGCAGGTCCAGAAGCAGTTTGACCTCAAGGACTTCTACAACATTGGTCTGTGGGGTTACTGTGATGGGAACGTCACCAACGACAAATTCGAAGTCTCGGAGTGCTCGAAGCCCAAGGGAGAGTTCTGGTTCAACCCTATCGAGGTCTGGAATTTGGAGGAGACCGGCGTGGAGAATGGCCTTCCTAGTGGCCTGCGCAAGTCGTTGAACCTCTACAAGAATGTCTCCAAGTGGATGTTCATCGCCTATATCGTCGCATTTGTCGCCACCGTTGTCGAATTGGTCGTCGGTGTCTTCGCCATCTGCAGTCGCTGGGGTAGCTGCGTCACCACGCTTATCTCTGGTGTTGCTTTCCTTTTCACTGCCGCAGCCTCCGTGACTGCTACCGCCATGTTCGCCACCGTCACTGGTGCTTTCAACGAGAACCTGAAGGACTATGGTATGCACGGTAGCATGGGCAAAAACATCTATGTCACCACCTGGTTGGCTGTCGCCTTCTCCTTGGGAGCTGCTCTGTTCTGGATGCTCAGCACCTGCTGCTGCTCCGGTCGCTCCCCTTACAACCACAAGAACACCCCCCGCGGTGTCACGGCCGAGAAGACCCCTTACACCTATGAGCCTATCGGCCCTCAGGGCCACCAGCAGGCCTCTCCCTACAACACCTCCTACCCGCCCCCCCCTCCTACTCAGAATCGGTCAAATGCCTATGAGCCCTTCCGCCATGTCTAAGCGAAATCATACATGAGCGAATCATAGTCCAACAAGAAACAAGTCATTAAAAGGAATAAAAAAAATACATGGTCATACGACTCGACCAATGACAATCTGATGATTCGATTTGAGTTTTATTGAAACAACTCAGCGAGGATCCTCATTTATGAACATAATGCCAAGTTACAGCATGGGCCGTTTGGGATTTGTATTGTACTTCTTTGTTTTATTATTCGACTGGGTGGATCCTTAATTCTCGCCTGTTTTCGTTTGTTCTGGAATTTTTACCGTGGATATAGATTGATGTCTATGACATAGATACCCTCCTTCAATTTACTTTCTGCTTTACATTGACCTTAATCCTTCTTGTGAGAAGTAGCATTCTAAGAATTTGTCTTCAGTTTTAGAGAAATAGAGTCCCCGCAAATATGCTTTTACACTGTTAAGATTTTGGGTTGCGTAGATAGAGTATTCAGTAGTCATTTTCTGGTCGGTCTGTCATAAGCTTTCATTGTCAAGTGTTCGATATCAGTTCGTGTTGATACAGGGAACGTATAATATAAATACAGTAAAATCAGCCCCTCCAGCACCCCGAATTAGCCATGAAGAAGCTAACGCTAAATGCAAACATATTAACTGAAACATTAAGTCCATCATAGATGGAAATACAAAAGAGTTATTGGTAGACCATCTAGTCCAACCACATAAGGATAAAATTGGGCACGGTGAATCAGAGAACTAAAAGATGGACAAGCTGAGTACTCGGCGCTCAACGTGAAGAACATTATTCAGGGGGATTGGAATAACACGGCCGCTGAGGTATCCCCTTTTCATCTACAGGGATGCGTGCCCAATTGCGACGGAACTTTCGTTGAGAGAAGACATTCTGGTCTGCCCGGGCCCACTTTTTGAAGGGCGTCTCGGGGCCGTCGCACCAGCTGGGTTCTGCTGGGAAAAGATGTCGGAGTGAGAGAAACCAGTTCTCGTCGGGACTTTCCGCTTCACTGGCTGCTTCTGATTCATTGCCTGAAAGGGGTGCTTCAAGAATTGTGGAAGGTTCTTCATCCCCTAGCTCAATGCTGGCTGTCTCGTGTGTTTCATCCATGAAACCGTCGTCTTCTTCGCTATTGATTTCGCTTTCTGCAACAACAGACTCGTTGCCATCTAGGTATCTCAATGTGCTGAGCTGAGTAGTCATCTCTAAGCGTAGCTGGTCATCAACTTCCGGGGCCTGCTCTACGGCTTCTGAGTGCTGTCCCTCTACCTCAAGTTGCTGCACCTCGGCCGCTGGTTGCGGCACCTCGGCTTCCGGGTGTTGTTCGGCGGTCTCCTCGGTGTGTTCTTCGATCTCTGTATGATGACCATCGCCAGGGGGACCCACATTATTCTTCGTACATTGAGTAGGCGACGACATAGTGAGTGACATTCTATCAACATCCGTGTCAGATTGGACACTCTGGGTTGCCGGTCCAAAAGAGTGTGCGTGAAAGTTGGAAAATTGATCCACAAGGCTGGCGGTAAACGAAGTGTCTGCTCCATTTCGAAGACGTAATAGACTCGTCGCCGTGTCAGATATGGTTGGAGGGATATCCTGTGCTGCAACCACTTTGATCCCTTCTGCGGTAAGACTTCGTTTCTTATACGTTGGTTTGGAAAAGTGTGAAGTGAAATATTCTTCGTACCCCAGCGATTTTGTCTCCAAAGAATGGCATTGCTCCGTGTAATGCGGATATTCCTCTAAGTGCTTGATAATGAAATCGTCCCACAAGAAAGACCGCTGCAAGCTTCCCTTGTCTCGTACGGCTTGCAATGTTGCACACAGCCTTCGAAAGTGTAGATAGTCTCCAACATAGTTTGGATAATCATTTCGAAACTTCTCATGTATCCTTTGTGCCTCCAAGTGTTCTGCAGAGTGACGAATATAATCCTGGCGACGACAAACGACACCAGAAGCTGGTCTGGTTTCCCCTACGATGCCTGCATCTGTATTCTCGTCATACCTAAATTTATGTCGCTTTGAAGAAGGTCGCTCTTCAACCCCAATGGGAGATGCAGGGCGCTTTAAAGGTGATATTCCACCATGCTCAAGCGTGTCATGTGCCAACCCCTGACTTGGCACTAACTCCGGTCCTTTCTCCTCGGACGCCATTGACGAGAGCACTTCATCGTGAGATGAGAACGGCTTCGAGGAATCCTGAGATTCGAATGTAGACATAGGTATAGGAGCATTTGAGTCATGCTGTTTGGGTGCCGAAGAGTCGAAGACAAGGGCAGAGTGGGAGTTAGGAGTTGCATCTGGCATCGACCAGTCACCAGTACTCATCTGTGTCCCGAGAATGCCAGTATCATTAGTCTCCCCAGCTCCATTGACCCTTGAGACATTTGTAGTCTGGGTGCCTTCATTATCATCGTCGTTAGTTGCGTATGTGTTGAAGATGCGTGATTGAGACGACGATTTAGCCACCTGGGATGATGACTGTTCTATGTGGTGTGAATCCAGAACGGCCTTATCCTTGTCCAGCCTCGCAGAACGTAGGTGTTTGAGATTAGCTAAGGGCGTTTCCAGAACTTGCACATGCCCGCGTGCGGGAAATGAAGACCCGGAACTAATGATCTCTTGCTCCGACTGGTTGGTAAAGTTCGATTGTTGTGACCCACCAAGTGGACAGGGAACAGACGTATCCATGACTGAGTCCTCGCTTCCTGCATCGGATTCTTCTTGAAGGTTGGGCCCAGCAGCTCTGGGATTGTTGTGCATAGATTTAGAGATATGCTCCTCGTTTACATTGTTCTCAAACGGCGAATTCTCCATGGGGAGATCATTGCCGTCTTGGGCTGCGGAAATAACTCGGCTGTCTTGCTGGGCATCGCGCACTGATGTTGAATCGACTTCCTTTGGTTGCTTCTCTTCTCGTGCGTTGCCTGGTTTTGTGATATGTACGCCGTTGCGTTTCATAATTGCCCCCGCCACAGGGCTACTGTCTGCCGGTAGTTGTCGAGGACGGCAAACACGTTCAGGAGAGCTCTCAGACCAGTCCGAGGTCACGGGTTCATCATCGGATTCTGCATTCGTTTGAGCTGTAGGGCAGTTGGTATCTGGTGAAAGTTCACGAGTCTCAGCCCACTCAGACTCGAAGCCCCTTGGTCCTTCCCGTTCACTCAAACGACTTCTCTGTAGCGCAATTTGATTCCACTGGGCTAAAAGTTCAGGTGGTACATGGCCTTTGATGGAATCCCCATGATCAGGTGGCACCCATTGACGAGTGTGCTGTTCAAGCAATGCAACTTGGTTTTTGGGTATCCTAATGTCCCTAGTTCTGATTTCAGTCATACTATGCCAAGGGTCGGTGTAGCTAGAGCTTGAATTCTCAGATGGATGCGTCATTTCAGGTAGCTTTTGCTTCGGTGATGACTGTGACGAATTGAGATTCTCATGGTCCTGTCCTTGTTGTACACCTATCTTGCTTGTCTTTTCCCCGTCAATGTTCGTGGTTGGCAATTCATGACCGGCATCGTATCGCTCCTGGAGCGCTGTATGACTATTATGCTGAGCAGGATGTATCAGTTTGGAACCTGAGTCTGACACAGACCTTTCAGTTCCTTCAGCCTGAGGAATATCACTGGCGCTTTTAGCAGCATGTGGGCTAGTTTCCCGTACCTCAGTCCTGTTAGGAGAATCCCCGTTGACAGGAATGGCAACCGTTCCACGCTCTCTATTATCTGGCAAATTACTGTCAGCCGGCTTTGTATGAGATTCCAAGTATCCAAGTAGCGCATTCGAAACCGCTGAGCCGCGCTTAGATTGAATTGGGGGCATCATGGATGGTCCTCCCGAATCCACGAAGGATGTCTGAGCCTGGGACTGCAGAAACTGTTGCGAGACATGCTTTTCTGAAACGTGAGTTTGAGACTTCGGAGAGTCATCTAAAGAATATGCCTTTGGCGAAGTTGCAGCTCGGCGGCTCTCCCGAGACTTGATGGTTTCGAAAACTTTCCTCAACAAGCCTCGTATACTTGCACTCTTCTTAACTAATTTGCCTTGTGGCGCGCCTTTGTACTTGCCCCTGTCCCACGCAATACTAAGATTCCTAACGTATAGATGAATTTTCGGAGCAGACATGGCATATTCGAGCACTATTTCATACTCAAGTAGCTGGGCGTAATGATTTAGAGTAACGTCTCTGTTTAATGGACGATCGCCAGCCTCCCTTTCGAGTCCCTCTAAAGACTCTTTTGCTAGCACTGCTTCGATCTGAGTTTTGGAGTCGGTTAAAGTTGCCACATATCTCCCCTCGCTTTCTTCCCACTATAATCAATTGTGAAGCGGTTAGAATATCATATATCTTCAGCGACTGGAAGCTTACATGGTGAATTATAGTGTACTGTGGAGAGCGACGGGCAAAACGAAGATTACTGCCATCGTCCTCGAATTCCGAACTGTCCACCTGCCCCTTGATGTAACGGGAAAGAAAGTCTTCAACCAGTGGCGCAATCCATGCATTTATTGAAATCATTGTGTAGATGCAGAATTCGCGTCAGAATAGAAATCGTCATAGTCTGGTATACAATAATCCAATATAACGCATGACAGTCAGTCAAAGTGCGGGTGAGACTTTGCTTTTAGACGGGTTGATTAGATAGAGAGTGACCATAATATACATCATAGTTCCGAGAACTGCATCATCCACACAAATTGCTATTCATTTTTAGAGCATAAGGGTGAATCGGCATAAAAAGGCTGCTTCCTCATGGATACTAGTCTCTTTGTTCGGACTTGACGCGGTTACAGGCCTAGACGCGCCTCACCGCCCAGTGACCTCACCAGCCACAGCTACCTGCTGCGCCACCACCACTACCACGTCATTGGGCAGCATGTCACGGGCATTTTGGCGGGCCTTGTGCATGGAAAAGAAAAGCATCGATCAATCTTGAATCTGTATCTCACCCCTCAGACGCGTCCGTGCAACTCCTCATATCTCAGCCTAGACTATAACTGATTGAATTTTGTGGTATATTAACAAGCCATGCGGGGCCAACTTTCTATGCTTGGATACGCCCGACACAGACTCCAATCAGTTACCGTCACCAGCGATCGAGGCTTCTCCACAGGTAGATGCAACGGACGCATGCGATTATCTACTTTCTACTGAGCCCGGGGGTCATTTACCTACGACGTCTAGCCTTCGACGCTCTGCATATATCATTCTTATAGATACGACAAAGCCTTGATGGCTTCACAGCAGTCTCAAGGGACGTCAAGTCCATCCGCATCATCTATCTTTCTTCCGCTAGGACGCCGGGGCTCTCGGACATCTTTATCAACCCATGCCGAACGGAAGGGCCTAAACGCTGCACTAGACCAGATTCATACGGCAGCTTACCAGTCCGATTCTCTTACCACATTTAACGACTTCACCAATCCGCCCGCTCCCACTTCCGCGACTGAAGAGAAAAGCTTCTCAGGCGAGCTACAAGGAGGCTTGAGTGGGTTATATAGCCGGTTTCGAACTTCGGTGGGCGGGGTCAGGGACATCGTAAGCGGCGTGGGAAGGTCACTAGACAGGTCCTCCACTGAGGACCATGGAATAAAAAGTCCTCCGTCGGAGCGCTCCGTCTCGAAATCTGCTCATGGCTCGACAGCTTCAATACCGGATTCTCAGCAGTACCACCCGGGCTCATCTCAGGGTTCAAGATTACACTCACCAACGTCCATCACTCACCAATCTACGCAAGATGGCTTCTCTTCCCTACTGGCTGGGAAAGGTTCCAGGCTTTCGTCGAAAACTGCGAGTATATCCTCAAAGGCCTCTGTCTCGCCCTCACCCGCGATGAAATCTCCTGTTGTGCCGTTGCCCAAAAGTACGACTAGTTCGGTAGCTGTAGACCCGACAGTTACTGAGCTTCATGTCAACGCTATCAAGGAACCTCATAACTCGAGCAACAACTCCGTAAATCCCACCTCTCACAGCTTTCAATCGATCGATTCAGTTAGCACAGACAAAGAAGATGGCCCTCTCACTGCATCTATAAGCTCGTCAGGGTGGGGCCAACGAATATCACATTCCCCGGTCTTGCAGGCGAAGGCCCAGCACTTCCCGTTTGAAGGCTCGGGCACTTCAGATGTTAGCAGGTCATCTACAATGACCAGTCAGGTCCCCGATAGTTTTAAGAGGTCAGATAGCCAAGTCACTCATGATTTAGATACATCATTACCTGGCCCGGTGCGAAAAGCGAGGCATTCAGTCGAAGGAGTACATGTTGGGACAGAGAGAATCAGGTCGAATTCGGGGGCTTCGTTCAATCCAGATAAATCTGTTGCTGCTCCAGTTTCTGCACCGAGTAATGTGTCTCAATTCTCCGGTAACACTGACAACTCGTTTTCTGATAATCAACCTCCATCTACTGCTACGACACCTATACCATTGGTAGAAAGGGAGGTCCCGCCGAAAGAATCAAAAAAGGCACTTGTCAAGAATAAGCCCAAGGAAAGACTTCTTCTTCCCAGCTCGAGCCGCTTACCGGGATATGTGGCTTCTCAAGCCTCCCCAAGCGATACATCGATGGGCTCTGCTGCTATTACTCCGCTGGGCACAGCGGTTGACATCGGCCCTAGTCAGGATGGGCGTAGCTGGCGTTCTCATGCGACTGGTGATGGTGTTATGTCACAACTCCGGAGTAAACTGCTCAGTAAAGATTTCTGGATGAGAGATGAGAACGCAAAGGACTGCTTCCATTGCGGCGAGCCTTTCTCTACATTCCGACGCAAACACCACTGTCGGACCTGCGGCCAAATTTTCGACTCGAAATGCACACTTCTAATCCCTGGAGACAGATTCGGTCAACCGGGCACTATACGCGTCTGCAAGCCGTGTGAAGCTATGATTAACGGGCATGATGATGATTCCTCGGAGTTCTCAGATAGCGAACAGAGCCCGGTTGTGGTCAATCCTCGAGTTTCCGATCTAGGCTTGGGAAGTTACCCACGTCCCACGGCCGACGACGATGATACGTCTTCTATAGTCTCGCAATCGATAGACCAAGTCATGAAAACTCCAACGATGGCCATCCCGGCAACAAGACGTGCTGGTGAAGGCCATAATCGCCGGTCGGCTGTCCTAGAGATCAGCCCAGATCGGCCATTAGCAAGGCCAACATCCTCAAGATCGCTCAAGTCATCGCTCAGTGGGCGGACTCATTCAATGGGTCATAAGCGCCATCACTCTCGTCAGCAGTTCATTCGAAACTTCAAGCCTTATCATGACGACCGAGCCCCCTTCCAGAGGCGGCATGTAGAGGACACTGCTCTTGAATCACGACTACCTGCGTTCCACAAGGACAACATCATCGACCCGGATCTGGCACAGTACCTCTCTGATGATGCCTCGAGTGGCGACGAGCAGCCAAGCCTGCTATCAGCCGTATCAGAAGGGTCATTGTCTAAAAGCGGTGGTGACAATGAAAGAACAACGTTTGGAGGGTTTCTCGCTGCCATGAAAAAAGGCAGATCTGCATTTGGGGACAGGAGCCTTGCAAACTACAGCCATGTCGGTCGCGAATTAGATGAGGGTAGCATCAGCAGCTCGAGAGCAGTGAACCTTCCTCGTCCTCGCCGGCGTAATCTTAGCGTTGCGAGCAGTGTCCACCAACGCCCCTCACCCAGAGCATCCAAAGACAGTGTTTTCAACCAGCAGGACTCTGCAACCGCTGCCCATGTATTCCCTACTGGGGTAACTTCTAGCGGGTTTAAGATGACACGAAGCTCGTCTATGAGAGGAGCCGGTGCTCCGCCGGTAGAGTTAAATAAGGCTAGCCTACAACATGTTCGCAAGCTCCTCCGGCAACTTCTGAAAGATGCTTCGATACCTCATGTCCAGAGCTGGGAAACTGCTCTGCTTCCCATACTCCTAAAAGCAGCGGATGAGGTCGATCCGGACGTTCAAGGTGGTGACGATATGGATATTCGTCACTATGTAAAACTCAAAAAGATCTTGGGCGGTCGGCCTGGAGATACTTCCTATGTATCCGGCTTAGTTTTTACAAAAAACCTTGCGCTCAAAAGCATGTCTAGGTGCATTCCGCAGCCGAAGATACTGATAATTGCTTTTCCACTTGAATATGCCCGTCATCAGCAACATTTCATGAGCTTGGAGCCTGTCATTCGCCAGGAGCGTGAGTTCCTCGAGAATTTAGTAAGCAGAATAGCTGCTCTTCGGCCTAACCTTCTGCTGGTTGAGAAGAATGTCTCTGGGCTAGCTCTAGAGCTACTGGACAGAGCCAAGATTGCAACGGCATACAATGTCAAGTCTTCTGTCCTTGAAGCTGTATCCCGATGCACCCAAACTAGGATAATCACTTCTATGGATAAACTTGTGACCACTCCTGTGACTAGCGAATGTGGTAGTTTCGATGTCAAAACCTATGTTTACAACGGACGCAAAAAAACATACATGTACTTGTCCGGCTGCCGCAAAGAGCTCGGGTGTACAATTGTTCTTCGTGGTGGTGATAGTGAAGTGCTCTCAAAGGTGAAACGGATAACTGAGTTCATGACCTATGTTGTTTACAACCTTAGGTTGGAAACTTGTTTGATGAGAGATGAGTTCGCTCAGATGCCGGCGTCATCCGACATTGAAGCCGGCAGGGAGGCAATTGACGCCGCACGCTCGAGCGTCTTAACTACAGCAAATAAATGTGGGGAGAAATCAGGTTCACCTCCATCAAGCCCGCAGCAGGATTCGAATGAAAAGAATGATGGATCTATCGCAGAGAAATCTACTGTTGCCAGCGAGGTCACAGAAGTGCCTGATGACGTTCCCATGCCGACTTATTATCAAGACTTTGTGCATGATAGTGAGGTAAAGATCCTCTCTGCCTCTCCGTTCGTCAAGTTTGAGCCCCCTTATCTGCTTAAACGCGCAAGAGAAATGGAACGGAGACTAGCCTACTTGAAACGTCTGCGGGACCAGAACCTTGACTTTGACCCATCATTAGATGAAAAAACTAGGTCACAAAAGTTCGTTCTTGTAACTCCTGAAATGGTCCACGAATCACCTCAGGACGCTTCCCCGAAAGTAAAAGAGGTTTTGCATGCGGCTCATGACGCCGAATATGACAGAGCCCTGCATAACTATCAAACTCAGAAACGTCAATGGGAAGCCTATATTGCTGGAGCAGCGGGCGTTTTTGACCCATATTCACATCAGAATATAGTCGTTCTCTTCAGTCTTGTCTGCACTACGTCATCAATCCCCTGTTCAGGCCCGGATCTTCTTGCTTTGGAATACTATAACGAGCATGGTGATGACGCGATGTTTGAACCCGATTGTGCGCTTGGCCAATATGTGGAGGATATATGCCTCAATGCCAACGCCATTTGCAACGTAAATGGTTGTGAGAAGCGGATGTTTGAACATCACCGTCAGTACGTACACGGAGAAGCCCAAATAAGCGTGTTCATTCAACCGTATCCTTCGAAACTCCGCGGTCTTCAGGACACAATTCTGATGTGGAGTGCCTGTAAAATATGTGGGAATGAAACCCAGGTTTTCCCTATGTCTGAGAGTACGTGGAAGTATTCGTTTGGGAAATATTTGGAGCTCTCCTTTTGGAGCAAGAACCTTCATGCCCGGGCTGGCGTCTGTCCACACGATTTGCAGCGTGATCACCTCCGCTACTTCGGCTTCAAAGATGTTGCCTTACGCATCCACTACGACCCCATCAATCTACTTGAGATCATCGTTCCAAGAACACGGGTTACGTGGAAAGTGGACAACGATCTAAAGCTCAGGAATGACATTTATCTCAAGATTGAACAGCGTCTGAACAAGTTCATGCTCTCTGTCAAAGCGCGCTTGAAAGGCATTAATGTTGAAAGTGTCATTCCAAAGCTGGCAGAAGATTGCAAGCGAGAAGTTGAGGCCCTAACCAAAAAGGCTAACGAAGATCATGCCGCTCTGATCAAACAATTGCAAGACAAGTATATCAACTCCCGTTATTGGGAGATCACACCTTTGAACGAAGTGGCACGTTTTGCTCAGGAGAAAGTTGTTGAATGGGATACCGCATTTGCGGAATTCGAAAAGAACTTCTTTCCTTCCGAGAAGGATATTAGGAGGCTGGCAACATTGCAGTTGAAGAAAATATTCTTGGATAAGGATGCATCTGTTACTTCTCTTACTTCAACTGAAGAGGCCCTGGTTACCCCTACGGAACCTGAGAGTGAGAATACTGAAGAACCGGAAAAGCCACGTCCGATGCGTCGCATGACTTTGTCTCCGGAGAAGGCGCAAGATGTCCTAGTATCTGTTGTTGAAGAACACTCGGGCAAAGAGCAGAAAGCTGACGGCCAAGATAACGGCTCCGCGAAGGTTGAAGAAACTGATGCACACAGCCCCACACCTGCACCAGAGGAAAGGCTATCATCTTCTCCTGCAGACGAAGCCATGGCGAAAAAAGAAGTGCAGCACCTGGACCTAGCGTTGCCTTCAACCCAACATGAACAGACACTCGTGGATATGAATGCGCAGAGCACGGTGGGTAAACCTGAATCAGAACCATTAGCAATCGATTCGAGTAAAGGCGCTCTGGAGGCCATTATTCCCGAGCAAGGAGACTCCCAGGCGCTAAGCCAGCGGGACTATGATACTGAAAAACCAATACACTCTCCCAATTCTTCTCCAAACCAATACCGTTCAGCAATTCCACGGCCAGCCGAGGGTGCTACTAGGCGCAATGCAAAGGCAACTTCTCCACCCCTGTTCCGTGCTCAGTCACAGCCAGTGCAGTTCCAGAAGGAAACTGTGTATGACAACAGTCCCCTGAAAGGGTTCAGGATTAACACTGGGAGAATTGGCGGTCGCGACGGTGCTGTTAGCCCCCCTCCTTATGAAGTGAGGTTCAAGGGCCCAGACAAAAAGCTATCAGAACGGTTCGGTCTTAATGCCTTCCGAAACGGAAGACTCACGCCCGGCCCATCTTTGATACCTCGTTCAATACCGACAAGAAAGGGTCACCCGCGTGTTTCTTCTCTGGCCAAGCACTTCGAGCAATTGAGCCGAGAGTTCGAAAAGGAGCGACAACGTGAAAGAGCCCAGAGAGCCGCCAAGCGTTCACAATCTCGTGCATTTCCGCTTGCAAGTTCAAAGCCGATTGTGGAGGTGTACAAAAATGTTAGGGAAGCAGTTGAGGAACGAGAGCCTTCGGGTGAAGGGGAGGACCTCCTCTCATCCGCATCGCGGACTTCCATAGACGACTCAAGCAAAGACGGCGAAGCACTCCCGGCAAGACCGTTGCAAGAAGGACAAAGAAAAGATCTTACTTCGCAGGAGCCTCCAACCACGCCAGTGGAAGCTGACAGCCTCATTCAAAGTACGGATCCAATCTTTTCGGAAGGCGAAGCAGAGGAGGTACATAGCGATGAGGATCGCTCTTCAGTGAATGGGCTACAAGTCACAGATTCAAATGAAGAACTGCCCAAGATGTCACCGGAAGATGAACAGCTGGACCTGAAAGAGTTCCCAAAACACGAAAGAAGCACGCTTCTGAAACTGCTAACAAACTTCTGGTCGGAGCGTTCTGCCAGTGGATGGACTCCCCTCGAATATCCATTAACCATGTCCGACCATGTTTTTGCAGATTGCGATATTATCGTACGCGAGGATGAACCGAGCTCGCTCATTGCCTTCGCTTTAGACTCTCACGATTATAAGGAAAAGCTAGCGAGCATCCAGAAACGCTATGAGGAGCTCGATGAGAAAGACACGGATCTGGGGGAAGGACCAGATGCGATGAATGAAGCACGGGTTGAGCATGCTCTTTTGAGATCTACGGGGACGCACCTCAAGTATCAGTTCCAGGAAGGTCAGGCAAAAATGCTTTGCAAGGTGTTTTACGCTGAACAGTTCGATGCTTTGAGGAAGAAGTGCGGAATTGCCGAGCGTATTGTAGAATCACTATCCCGATGTGCAAAATGGGATTCAAAGGGAGGGAAAACAAAATCCATTTTCTTGAAGACGCTGGACGATCGGTTCATTCTGAAATCGCTGTCGACTATCGAGACCCAGGCTTTCCTCAAGTTTGCTCCAGCGTATTTCCAGATCATGTCTGAAGCACTATTCCATGAGTTACCGTCTGCGATCGCCAAGATGTTCGGATTCTACCAAGTGATAATCAAGAATCCTGCCACAGGCACCGAGTTTAACTGGTTTCTTTTATTAATGGAAAACCTGTTCTACGACCGCGTTCCGACGCGGATTTTCGACCTCAAGGGCTCGATGAGGAATCGCAAGGTACAGAGCACCGGGGAACGCAACGAGGTCCTGCTTGATGAGAACATGGTGGATTTCATCTACGAGACACCGCTCTTCACCCGAGAGCACTCTAAAAAGCTTCTGAGCCAAAGTGTTTGGAACGACACTCTCTTCCTGGGCCGTCAAAATGTCATGGATTATTCACTTATGATTGCTATTGACGAGAGCCGGTCGGAGTTGGTAGTCGGTGTTATCGACTGCATCCGTACCTATACGTGGGACAAGAAATTAGAATCATGGATCAAGGACCGTGGATTCGCCGGTGGTGGTAAGAACCGGCCCACTGTGACCAGTCCCAAGGAATACAAGAGTCGGTTCAGGGAAGCAATGGCCCGATACGTTCTTCAAGCACCAAGGTTAGTCAGTCCTCGTAAGATTTACATGGATTTAGTTCGCTGATGATACCTCCAGCTGTTGGAGTCAATTCCAACAGCCCCAGATGTATCGGTACACTCCGGTAGAGCAACCTCCAGGCCAGGCATACCATGCGTTGGATGGCGACACTGCCGAAGGAAATGAATCAGGTGGTTCCTAAAGGACTATCTAGCTTGATCTCTATGATGACGATGAAAGTATATGATTTTTATGACACGATCCATTAATTCCTTATGAAGATAGCGACATAGCGAAGGCGTTCACGGCATCAGCATAGCGAACTGCGCATACTCCCCTTTTGGAGGTTCCTTTTTGAGCATTCCCCTATGATTATCAATCCCGAGATGTATTAATCTAATGTATTGACTGGGGCTGTATTATGAAAAACGGCGTTGTGCACTTGTGTTTCAGTGTCTTCATACCAATCCCATGTATCTATCTATCTATGCCAAGTCCACGTGAAAGCTGAAAACAGTCCCGGTTGAACCTCCAGTATTTTCCAAAGTTTTGAACGACGAAACCAAAGAAAAAGGCAAGAAAAGAGAACCCACCCAGATGGCAATGCCCAGACCATATTACGTACATGGCTAGTGATCGATGCTTATACTCGTTCCGTTTCACCGACCACCGTCCTCCCGAAAATCTCGGCAAAATTCGGGACACTTCGGGAATTTGATTTGCTCTGCACACCATTCCAATGCATATGCTTCGGGGGAGTATATCTTTTCCCTTCCCTGTACCTTTCTTTTTTTTCCCCCCTTTCTTTCTTTCTTATCTGATCCTTCGCTTTCTGTACTCTAGGGTAGAGACAGTTTCGAGGGTTGTTTCTCAAATGTTATGAGACAGGATCAATGTCCTTTTTTAAAAGGTCCGCTACCATACATCCTTGGCAATGAGACATGCAAGTCTTCTATGAGGCATTTGCATTTACTGCAGCCTCGGTAGAGGGTATTCCCCGCATTCATTTTTTTTTTTTATTTTCTTTTTCGGTTCTTGTTAAGAGGGGAAGATCGCGCTCTTCCTTTCTACTTCTTCTTTCTCCCTATCCTTCGAGGAGAATGATTTGCTCCCTCAATCGCCTTGCTATGTACGGGGTATCTGGCTCTTGACCTACGGAACCAAAACCCATACCTGGAATGTGACTAACCTACAGTGACTCGAGACTTTTCTCCGTCTTAACCTAACGTGGATCCTGTCCCTCGAACTCAATTGACGAATCTGATTATTATGAATGTGAACATGAAGATCATTAATCTAGCTTTTGATCGCAAGAAACCACCAAAAAGCAGGCAGGCTAACTAACGCCAACTCAAGATGAATACAGATTATGTCCTGAAGGTGATTCTCCTCGTGTGCGCTTCCAGACCGAATGGGACAGATAAGAGCACACGGCCATTCACCTGACACCACCGCCAAGCTACACCCTCCCGACTAATGAATCTCGCATGGAAGGATTCGGGGTACAGGGGATCACTTTGAAGTGGGCGGAGCTTTCCGCTCGTCGAACTTAGCCGAGACCCGTTTACGACTCTGAGGACACACCCTCGTCGCTACTTACCTACCCAGTTGCTGTCGTTACCACGTCATGCACCAAGGGTGATACTGCTGTCTGGATTTACTCAATCAGACCAAGGTTCTCCTCAGCTGGGACCACACGGACGGTGTTGGTGTGGCCCTGGCCTCCGCGCCAACCCTGGACACAGACAATGTTGTCTCCCTTGTTGATGATACCGAGCTTGATACCGTGGGAGATAGCCCACTTGAGACGGCGGTCAACGTCCTCCTGCCAGATCTTGACGTTGAAGTCGGGCTTGTTCTCGGGGAAGAGGAAGGGCCAGACACCACGGTAGAGGTGAGAATACTAAGACAGACCGGTCAGCGCAATTCATGACGATAGATGATATACATAATAGGCAACTTACCCTCGAAGCTCTAGGGTTACGGGTGACCATCAGGATGGGGCACACAGGGCGGTACTTGGAAAGAAGGCGAGCAGTGTTACCACTTCACCAGCCAATTAGCTAACACGTCCAATTCGACGGGAGCAAGCGATACGTACCTGGTGGTCAAGACAACAATGGCACCGGCGTTAAGCTCAAGACTGGCGCTAACGGCAGCCATGGCGATGGATTCCACAGTATCAGTGGGGCGGGGAGCGAGGTTGCGCAACTCGTCAAAGACATTGAAGTGGGGAATGGCAACCTCGGCGAGCAAACAGGTCTCGCTCATCATCTTAACAGCCTCACAAGGGTATGAGCCCTTAGCGGTCTCACCAGAAAGCATGACACAGTCGGCTCCGTCAAGAACAGCGTTAGCGACATCGGACACCTCGGCACGAGTGGGGCGAGGGTTGTATGTCATGGACTCGAGCATTTGAGTGGCACAGATGACAGGCTTGCCCTTGATGTTGCACTTGGCGATCATCATCTTCTGAGCGATGAAGACCTTGGGGGCGGGGATTTCGATACCAAGATCACCACGGGCGACCATAACACCGTCAGTCTCCTCGAGAATCTCGTCGAAGTTGTTGACACCCTGCTGGTTCTCAATCTTGGCGATGATCTGAATCTCCTTACCCTCTTCACCCAACACGTCACGAATGTGGCGGATGTCACTTCCCCGACGAATGAACGAGGCAAAGATCATGTCGACGCCGTTCTTGACACCGAACTTGAGATCACTGATATCCTTCTCGGAAAGGGCGGGAAGGTCAACATCGGTGCCGGGCAGGTTAACACCCTTGCGAGAGGAGATGTTGCCATTGTTAAGACACTTGACGCGCAGGGTCTTGTCGTCAACGACCTCCAGAACCTGGAAGGAGAGGATACCATCGTCGACATAGATGAGCTTTCCGGGAGCGATCACATTGGTAATGTTCTTATAGTCCAGGTACCTAACAATTACCTTGTTAGTCTGAACAAGCCGGGCTTCCTACCAAGCCATTCACGGATTGGTCTGGAGAATCGATATGAAGACTCACATGTTCTGGTCGTCGCTAGCATTAGCGTACTTCTCATCAGTGGTGATGTTGAGCTCGTGACCCTCCTTGATGGGGATATCCTTATCATCGGTAGTGTTTCCAGTACGGATTTCAGGTCCTTTCTGCAATGCCTGTTAGTATTGTTTAACCCTGAAAAAGCTCCGGTCCAGACTTACGGTATCAAGAGCAATGGCGAGGGGACGTCCGGTCTGGACTCTGGCGGCCTCACGGGCGTTGTCGATAACGGACTGGTGGTACTGTGGTGAAAGTTAGCAAACAAGACCTACGACGAAAAGACAGAACCCCGCGGACAGTGCTCAGCTCACCTCATACGAACCGTGGGAGAAGTTCATACGAACAACATTGAGACCGGCTATTGAATCGTTGTCAGCTAAAGAAATTATGGGGATCATCGGACTTCGCCGTACATCTGCGGAGAGCGTTGATCTTCTCCACCGAGTTGGTCTTAGGGCCTGCAATCAGAAAAGAACGTTAGCACCATCCATACGAATTACTGGCACCTGGTATAGGGTGAGGGGAGGACAAGGAGCCCTGAGCGTTTTATGGTAAACACATACCAATGGTGCCAATGATGGAGGTGCGGCGGAAGTTCTTCGCGGGCACCATCTCCGTGTTCAGCTTGGAGTGCCACTCCAGCTTCATACGGTTGCTCAAATGGTCGAGAGAACTGCTGGCGGCCATTTTGAAAGCTTCTCTGTCTACACTAGAAGGATGAAGAGGAGAAGATGGTTTGGGGGGGAGAGGAAGTTGTGATGTGGATGAATGGAAGAATTGGGGGGGGAAGAGGGGGGGGATGGGCGATAAAAAAAGATCGGAGAGGTTGGCCAGAGAAAGAGAGCCGGTGAGCGAGGGGCTGCTTTGGGTTTGGTTTGATTTGCGGGAGTGGGTGTGTGCCCGGGAGGGAAAATGTTGTTGGCCGCTTTCTCATTTGAGAGAGGTTGCCCACTACAGTATCTCCGGTCGGTTCCCCGCGGCTGCCACAACTCTTGGGATTTTTTCCTTATTTCTTTTTCTCCCTTTTTACAATGGATCGGCTGCCAGTAATTATTATTACCTTCACTAATTATTCATCCGATATCTATGTCAACTTTTGGTCACCCACGCAAAACAAATGATGTCGGAGGTCCGAAAGAGGAAGGAAACCAAGGACCTCCATCTACTGCAGTGCCATCTGGCAATAGTTTCCCACACCCCACTTACAGGGCAGACCAAACTCACCCATTGTTGCCTTAATCCACCTATGTACGGCGTCCCACCCTCTATCTATATGATGTGTACTATCACGGTGGCTCAATGCCACATGATGAGTATACCCTGTAATATCTCAAACGATCCTCGACGTCAGGCCACTTTCCCCATAGAATACGAAATAATAACGTCGTGAAGTATACTCGACAAAAGTTATTGTTTCAAACAAACAAACAAGTACCTTATGACCCTCGGATTGTCTGACTCGGGAAGAGGAATCTCCTTTCAGGGACACCGGAGACACCGAGTACATACTGAGATCCATGCCAACCGGACTAGTACTACTAGTAGACTCCTCCGTGCCAAGGCTCATGGCATGCAGCGAGGAGTTGTCAAGTCCGAGATAGTGGGACTAAGGCAGCCAAACGAGATAAGCATAAACAACATACTCCGTAGCATAATTATAACGTAATCCACGGGCGAGCGGCCATCCCGGGCGAGCGGCCACCACACCAGAACTCTACGCACCTCCTAGAAATGAAGCTATTCAAAACACCGAAAAATGTGCATTTCTATAAAAAATTTAAATAGTCTGACGATTAGGATACTGAGTAATTTTATGTTCTAGTATATTACAGCCAGAACACCTTGGTGGAGCACGTATACGCTGGCTTTCTACCGGAGCGCCTATATCTACTGAGGCAGTAGTTATAGGCTCTATAGTAGAATTTCTGCCTTGTATAAGCTCCTGAGCTTCCTGAACTGAAGCGCCTGATTCTATAGGCAGCTGTCTAGTAGAGCGCTTTTTCTTTTTAAGTATTCTTTCATGCGCGGCGCGTAGTTCTCTGGCTTCCTGCTTTGTAATAGTAGCTTTATTTAAAGCTCGTTCATAGCCTTTGAAAAGCTGCTTTATCACAATCTTAGTAGGCGAATCAGGGCTCTTTGTACGAGCTCTAAGCAGCTTCTTCAGTGTAGTTTCCTGTTTTTGTAGTTGCTTTAGATTATGAGGCGTTTTAGGCACTGAATTAGTAGACCTACTACTAGGTCTACTACCTGGAGGTGTTGCTTCTAGCTGAATATTTAGCTGAGATAATACACGCTTAGGATTGAAAGGAATAAGACCAGTAGCTGAGAAACCGCTGCAGATATTACTAGTAGTATATATCTGAGCTCTCGCCTGAGGAAAGGCTTCAAGAAAGTCAAGTTTATTGATGTGGTTGAAGTCTAATCTCATCTTATTCTCAACCAGCTGTCCGTACGCGCGTTTTAGGGGGCCAAAGCAGCCTATATCAAGCGGCTGAAGTAGGTGAGATGAGTGCGCAGGTATACAGAGTGGTATAATATTGTTTTGACTGCATATATCGTCGAACTGAGGTGTTAAATGACTACCGTGACCATCGAGTATTAAAAGCCGATATCGACCAACCGTACGGCCAGCAGTAAAAGGTATAAATAGCTGCTGCAGCCAACGTAGACCTATCTCATCGGTAGTCCAGCCATTTGCACTCGTTTCTATACGCCAGTCTGATGGTAGACCCATCTCGTACCAGCCCTCAATATGGACTTTGCCTTTGAAGATAAGGCAAGGTGGAAGAGGCCCCCTAGAGCTAATATACTTAATAGAAGTGACCCATTCCCGGTTCCCTGGCTGTAGAAGAAAAGGTCTATCAGCTAACTCAGCTCGAGTAACTACTTTAGTAGTAGATATCAAGCCCATTGCAAAGCCAGTTTCATCAAAGTTGTAGATATCGTCCGGTTGAATGCTATACTGCATTATAGTGATTTGTACGCGCTCAAACCACTTATGTAAAAGCTTAGGATCCTCGTATTTAGCGCGCTGATAGTTATAGCGGCGAGAAAATTGAGTTTTTAACTCCTCACGGCGTTTAATAAAAGTATATACCCAGTTTTCACCAACAGTAGTAGGAGTATCACTAAAACCACGCTTTAAAAGTAAGATATTGGCCATTTCTCGTACATGAGCAGGTCGAGGAGGTGCTCCACGCTGATCTAGCGATAGAATCCAGTGTACCAGCGAATTCTCCTCATTTTGAGTTAATTTATGGCCATTGGCGCGCGTTTCGGCTCGAAAAGTATGGCCATTCAGGCGTCTCCGAAGGGTAGTACGTGGAATATTATAGATACGTGCTGCTTCAGCTATAGTGCGAATTTCTTGTTTTTTAATAGCTGAAATTGCTAGTAGAATTCTACCTTCTTGTTCAATAGAATCTTTTAGCTTTCTGGCTGCTTTTGGTGGCATAGTTGGTGGTTGAAATATATAGATTCTTCAAGCGTGGTTGAAATTGGTTGACGTGGCCGCTCGCCCGGGATGGCCGCTCGCCCGTGGATTACGTTATATACTGCAGCATGACTAATCCCTTGTCCGCATAACTATCCTCTAGCTACTTGTGTGCAAGCGCAAGCTCCAGATACAGCCAGCCACACCCCCAGCCACATCCCCAGCCTCCTGGCTCCCATTTGACCTATCATCACTCGCCCACGTCATGTGAAAAGGCACGTGAGCCAGCTCACCTCCCCGAGGCTGTCCTCGCGGGGAGTATCTCTTCTTTCTTCCTACATATTATCAGTCAACCTTACCTTTTCAGCTCCTAATCTTGGAGTCACACAGATCGTACATACCACGAGCTTTACTTGGTCCTCTATACCCGGTGTGGACAAGTCCAGTTTCATCATCAAGTCTTGATATGGTCACCATGGTACATTTCTTGCTCCCCGATAGCTCTCTGCTAGCATTTGACTAGCTACCGGAGTATTGACTGTTTTTTCCCTGGAAATACCTGCTGATCGACGACCGTCTTAGTTCGGCCGACTCACCCACTACGCTTTTGACGCTGTCCTCTGTAGGCTCTTCTCTGTTCATTGTTATCTATGGTCAACAGATATTAATGGTCACCTAGTCTCCGCCTTTTTGGCAGGTGTGAAGCGTTCGACTGGTCTTACGTAAATACACCCTTCCTACGCATGTTTTGTCTGTTCCTGTAGCCTGTCGACATGAAACAGTGGTTATGGGTTACGACTTTTCCACCGATTGCTGGAATGTCGGCTAACTCTGTCACCCCGCGCCCCTTCGGGGGAACCGCGTGGGGATCTTCACAGCCCCAGTCTCGACTCCGACAAAATCACCGACAACAAAGACTTCAAGAAATGGATCGATAGCTACCTCGGCGTTGGCGAGTGGGTGATGGATCAGTCCGTTGCCGTCCTGGGTTCCACCAGCTATTTCGAGCGCAGGCGGTGAATTATACACCCCGGGTTATCCGGATAAATCGGAGCGACGCTTTGGGTGGGGATTGAATTGATACCGAGGCGCGCTCTGGGTTTTCCCTAAGTCAGCCTGGGAATCGAGTTCGCCAGAAGAATAAATAGGAGGACATACATTATTACCCGCTTGGGACATCATGTCGAGAGAGTGCGTGTCTTGTAAAAAAATATCAAGAGAGCCGTCGTGACTGGTATTTTGGCGTCCTGCATAGCGGCTTGGATTACGATTGATGATTACCTTGTCCTTTATCAGGTCCGGTATTGGGGACCGTGGCGTTAGGACTCTCACCTTGACTGTATATCTTGGTTTCAGTTTGGTATTATATTCGCTTTACATGAGTTCCCATTCTGCTCTCCCGAGTATACTCGCTTGTACATAAGGTTGCCGGCCCTGGTACTTCAAGCTGCCTTGTCTCCACGCGCTGTCCGGGGAATGATATGCTTTTCCCCCTTACCTTGCAGTGTGTCCGCTTAGTCTACGGGCTCGGACAGCTTTCATACAGCTCGTGTGGGTCTAGCAGGCGATACTAAGTAACAAAATAGTGTCGCAGGGCGTGGGTTGGAACCGCCAGTATAGGGATCCTTGGATTCGTGGTTCCCATCACGGTTCTTCAATTTTACCATCCCTGGTTGGTCTCCCGTGCACGGACCCCACGAGGTATAGTTCGGAAGCCGCCTTAATCAACCTGGAGGTTCACTCAAGTCATCAGAATTGGCCTAATACGTGTCCACCAAGGGTGTTTTGACGCGCCAGCCATGGTTATGTCATCTAGACAGTGTGTACACAACCGCCATACATGTATTTGAATCATTATCTCTCAAGGAGGAGAGCAAATAATAGGCACGAATCGTTACATCGTAAGGATCATCACACATCCGCTCATATCCGAATAAGTCCGTCTATGTCGAGGCGGCGGAAATACGAGATATGCCCCATGGTCTCCCAATAGTGAGCTATACAATCAGGTGATATGAGAATGAGTTGCGAGGCGATGAATGAATCTAAGTTTCAAGTCAAAACATGCTACAACAGGGCATGCAATTCGGTTCAGCTTACCGTCTCTAAACCCGATACCCGCTACATGTCCTCGACTACGCACAATCCTCGCCCCTCGGAAGAGCGATTCATCTGCGACACGGACAAAACCCTTAGGCCCGATATCATCCGAAATGAATGAGAGCTCGCCTCGAGGGACATTGGGGTCTCCGGTTAGTTTGATAGCCTCGAGGCTACCTTTCTGGATAATGCCATCATGAAGGAACTCCGACTCGCCCTCCTCGGGCGTATCGTCAGGCCCTTCTTCACTGTCTCGTTGCAAGAAAAGCATGAATTCACATCCGTGAGCGGAGTAGTCTCCAATCCATATACCCTGGTAGGGCTTTTGCCTGGTAGGCGTATATAGGTGTGGATCAAGTGTCGCATAGGTCGATAAGGTCTCGCTTCGGCCGGCAGCAAACATCGGCATACCCAGACGGAAATGCGCCCATCTTCTAATGCGAAATGCATCTTCCGACATTATTTCCAGAAGTCCAGTATTACGCTCCCATTCTGAGCCATGCGGTTCGGTGCTCCGAGATACGCGATTTCGACTGGGTACAATGGGTGGCGGCCATTGCTTATATGGGTCGGGATCTGAAGGAGGCCCCTTGGGGCAAAATGACAAGGAATTAAATACCTGCTGTGATTCCAACGGCAAGGGCATGCGGATTTCTCCGCGCAGATACTGCCGTTCACCATCATGGTTCCTCAAGAGTAATATAGGACTGTCTAGCCAAAGGCTAGGTTTCGGATGAAAGGTTTGGATGATAACGTCTGGATTCCATTCCCAAATCTGGAACTTGTGTGAGGGTGAACGCCGTTCTGCAATAACCCGATACGCTTCGATAACGCCTCGACGGTGATCGTAACGGGCCAGGATTAGATTGCCCGTGTGCTCAGTATCTGAAAACCAGATCTTTTTCTGGGGGATGAACCAGCAAGGATGGTACGCGATATAGAGGCTGCGAAAGGAGTCAAATGGTCCCGGGTCGTGAATTTTCTCCGGCAGGTAGGAGTTGACCACGTTGGCCCATAGCAGATCGTTAGCCGTGTGTTCGGCCAAACAACGACAGGTGGCCGACACACGAACGAGGTCTTGTGCCGAAAGATAAGATAGTACAGAATGTAAAAGTTCGGTCGGGAGCTGTAACAAGGGCGACTCTATGTTCTGGGTTGTCTTGGTGCTCATCCGCATGTCGGGAAAGACTTCATCGTCGTTGACCTCTTGCACTGTGGGTATGTTGCCCATCTTCTCCAGGGTCAGACTCGTACTAGAATTCGAATCCATGAGGGATGAACAGCCATGGGAAGGTCCGTCGGATGGAGAAAGAAGAACGTTTGTAGCGAACAAAGTCAAGCACTAGGTCGAATTATGAAAGGCGAATCAACTATCAAGGGGGGCTGTTGACAGGAGGAATGGAGTAAGGGGAGTATGAAAGATAAGGGATCGGCATGGATCCGGAGTTCGGTTGCTTTGCTGGTTTGTTAAAGTTACTCTAAATTCTTGGGGGTGGGCGGACAGATGACATCACTGGGGAACCGCATGACATGAGGGGGAAATAAAATACGTACAGAGTAGGTACATTTAAAATACAAACTGTGTAAAGCTGTGAGGATTTATCTTATCTTCCCACCTACATCTACTACATGTTTGTGAGTGTGAACGTTTTATCCGCGGTTGTGTGACTTCTCATTACACCTTCTAGCCACATAGATTGATATTTGATAAATAAAAAGCACTAGTGTAAGTTTGAAAATGCTATACCTGCTGTAGGGTTAAATAAATATAATTGGTTTGAAGCTGCTAGATGCTGACCTAATAGCCAATAATACTTAGCCTTGGCAACAACATGGAAATGATCTTTCAAACTTACATTAGCGTATACGCAAAAATGAATATCATTCTACGTGGCCAGAAGTGGTAGTTGGTTAGTCTTCCCGCGTGCGGGTATTCTGCTATCTTACCTTATCTTACTAACCCCCAGCAACGCGCTGCTATAGCCTGACGGCGTTGCTGGCGGATACTTCTTATTGTGCAGCTGAGCGAAGCGAAGCTAGCAACATGCGGAGTACTCCGTACAGGACGTGTTTTCACCTTCTACATTCTGATTGGTTGAGGTTTTGGCCATCCATCTAGCTTTTCATTGGTTGAACATTCATCCGGGACATTACTGGCTGCTTTATCTTACTTAATCATTCTAGAAATGCGCTGCATTGCCTAGATTCCTAGGTCATCTAAATCGATTGTATGGCCTAGTTCTCTCGATCATTTGACCGTTACGCGCTGTGTTGCTTAGATTCCTAGATCATTTTAATACGCTGCAATGCCTAGGTTTCTAGATCTTTTGAATCGATTGCCCTGCCTATTTAGATAAGGTAGGCAATTGATTTAGGTAATTTTAGTAATTTAGGTACGGTAGTGTAATCGAAGGTCATGTGCTTCCTCCACTGCGAGTTTAGTCTCATTTAATTTAGTTTAGCTTCTTATCAAGGGTGGGAGGCCGCACCAGCGGCCTAGACTCCTAGTAGGTATGTATGTATGTAAATCAACGATGAATTACGAGGAGATTCCCTGAGCTTTCCTCAAACATAGTACCAGTAGATACTATAGTGCTAATAGCTCAGGAGCTCAATGAACAACAAATGCAATCATATCAATTCTATAGAACATCTGACAGGAATGTCAACCTCCGGCAGAGTTTGGTCACCTGATGCCAGGGTTGTTTACGTCTTCCCAATCGGGAAATAAGAATGGATCCATCAACGCGTATGGAAGTGCGGAAGGCACGAATGAGTTCCTTCCTTACTTGGGGCTCGCAGTAGTTGAAAGCATCGATTGTTTGTTATTGATTCACATCTCCAGGGACACCGGCACCGACACCATCTTAATAAAAGCACTTGCGAACTAAGTATTTATATAACTGTTCCAATTCCCTGCATACATACACACAACAAAATACTAGATTAAACAAGGACCACCATGAACACCAGAAGTACGCGGAGAAAGAGAAGTATCAGTTCATTCTCTAATTCAGAGCCCCGCACTTCCTCCTCATGCAGGAACCCTCGTGTGCCTGGGGGCACTACTGGGGTCTCATCTTGCGAAACACCCCGCCAACCAACAAAAAGAGTTCGTTTCTCAGATCCGGGTCCGCGGCTGG
Source organism: Aspergillus oryzae RIB40 (assembly GCF_000184455.2). Classification (NCBI taxonomy): domain Eukaryota; kingdom Fungi; phylum Ascomycota; class Eurotiomycetes; order Eurotiales; family Aspergillaceae; genus Aspergillus; species Aspergillus oryzae. The sequence continues at coordinate 2,252,704 of NC_036435.1, read as the reverse complement.
AAGGGAACTGCCCTGGATGCTCTACAGGCCTCACCCCGGCAATGATTCGCACATCGTTCGGAGAGCCCGATGATCCCACAGATGGCATCGACTGCACCCCAAGCCGCCGGTTGCGCCGGCGCTCAACCCCACTTCCGCGGTCACGTCGTTCGCTGGATTCTGTGCTGCCCAATGATGGATCTAAGTCAAAGACAGTGGTGCAGTTTACGCCTCTACGGCAAATTTTGGACTCCCGGACTCAACGGAGAATCCGGCGACTGGGCCTGAGTAATGAGATTAACCAATTTGAACGAGAGAAGCGGGAGTCCGCGCATTACCAAAAGTCCCTGCAAGCTCTGCTGCAAGAAAGAGACACATTGAAGCAAGAGCTGGAGTTGGCAAAACGGAACAGTGGAACTCCAGAACGCCATTCACCCAGTAAGGAGATTCTGGGGCTTTCCCCTCAGTCTAAGTCAGAGCATCTAGAGTCCCAGAACAGCCAGCTGAGGCAAGAGATCTCGTTCTCCTCCGTTGAAAACACCGAGGATCAATCAGATGGCGCTGATACCGAAGGCGACACAATCATCATGGGCAGTGGGTTTGAGGGGGACACGGTTCTTATGTCTAATTCTCCAATCATGCGTGGCTTACAGCTTCCTCGATCATCTCCAGATGATTTCTCTCATCTGAGCCTCCCAGACCCCAGTACAGATGCGTCAGTTCAAACGTCTCTGTCTGAACATGACCAAGGCGCTGAGCTCCTTGCTTTGTCGCTGGACTTGGAGGCTGCTAGAAAGGAGAAACAGGATTTATTCAACGCATGGCGCACGAGGCTTGCTTCCTTCCCGGGAGCTGCGGCTGAATCTTGCCTCCAGCGGTCCTCCCCCCCGCCAGACTTCTTCGATCAAATTTTGCCTACACTAACAGGGGCTCTCACCAGCGCTTCAGACGCTATCGGTGCATTGGACGCTGTCAAACAGGAGCTTTCTGGTCTAGGGTTCCCCGGTAACAGCACGGACGATATTATTTCGGGAATGCGTAGTCACTTCCGATCAGCACGCTTACAGCTGGAGCGCGCAGTCCCTGGGGAAACGCCCAGCTCAAGCTTAGATAACGGAAGTGCAACTCTCAGCGCGCTTGTGAGGCGGGTCGAGCTGCTCGTCAAAAGCTTGAGTGAAGAGCGCACTCGGCACGAAGGATCTGTTGGGCGAGAGCGGGCATTGCGCGGCCAATTTGATACCCTGTTGATCCGCTATGAGACTGCATCACAGAAAATAAGCGATCTTGAAGAATCTATTGCATCTTCCGCAGGAGATATGCTCCACACGAGAATGCGGATGCAGGAGCTTGAGCGTGAAGGGAATGAGCAAGCCCTAGGGATTGAGAGATTGAATGAAGCTCTTAGCAAATACCGCGTAGAGGTCAAGAGCCTTGAGAAACTTGTGACGGAACTCGAACAGGACAAGGTCATCTCTGCCAAAAGACACGAGGAACAGATGTTGCAACAGGAAAAGCGAGTGGCAGAAGAAGGAAGCGCCCGTCGTGTAGCCGAGTCGGCTCTTGCAGAGCGACAGGCACATGTTCAGGGGTTGGAAGAGATTGTCGAGTCGAATAGAATCCGCGTGTGCGAATTGACTGCTAAGATTGAAACACTAGAAAAGGAGCTCAAGCAAACTGTTGACAGCTCCGAACAGCAGGCAGTCGAGCAACTCCAACATCACCAGCAGGAGGTCGGGAGGATGAACGTCCACGTCGCTGAGCTGACCACATATCTGGACACTACCAAATCGGAAGTGGACAAGCTTCGTCAAAGCAACGCTGGCTTGGAGGAACAGCTGCGCCTTGAAATGGAGGCCAGGGATGATTTACTAGAAAAATGGGCTGCAGACCAGGCACGGTCATTTGCTTACATGAAGGAAACCGTCAAGGCAGAACGACGCAAGGCAAAAGTGCGCACTGCCAATTGGGAACTTAAGTCGGACGAGCTACAGTCGGATGGCACGAACATCGGGAGCGAGCCCATTACTCCTGTTAGCGTGGCGCGATTTGTTGACGTTGAGGTCGGTCGGGGTAAGGAACGACGACGGCTTGACAGTGGTATCGGGATACTGACAGAAGACGAGCTTTTTGAGAGCGAAGGTATCGACAATGATGCTTTACCTTCTGATCCCGCCGAACTCTAGCTGGTGTTCTATCTTATGTGATCCGCTTCATTGCTTTGAATTGTTTCCATTTGTAGCATATCTATCTACCATGTGGCATTATTTATGTCTGGGATTTACTCTGTATGACAGATGCTCGCAATAACTGCTTGAACAAGCTGAATCACGATTGGATGCCAAGTGTAGTAAAACCTCTCCCCCTTGGTAATCAATGGGAAACGCAGGATAAAGCGGGTTGATAATGTACCACATTCGAGGTGAACACTTAGGGCTTGATTAAATAAACAAGGCTCGGCAAACGGCTATCGGAGCGATGACGTCGATGGGCGTCAATCCTTCGATTAACCTTCGATATGCATTCTTTTAAATACTTCTCTGCCATTGCGATTTCAATTTAAAGATACTGTGTAATCTACCGCTATAAATACACTTACCCAAGTATTCTTCAACTCGTTTCCATCAGAGAATCGGTATACCGAACTATACAACTCCGGACTCAGTTATATAAACCAGATATAGAACCAACGATAGAAACACCATAATGTCAGATAACGAGACCCCTAAATACCGCTTAAAAGTGACCGCCGGACCCAGCTACGATCCCTCCACACATCAACTCGTCCCAGTCAATGAAGACCAAACCCTACGAATCGAAAATGAGCACGCAATCACGAGTCTCTGCGTCCGCATTCGAGATTACACAGGTAAAGAAAAGCTCCCAGTACACCAACCGACAGTCCACAGCTCCGGATACAAGAGAAAAATAAAAACACAAATACTGATTTAAAGTAACTGTCAAGGGTATCCGGACCACTCCCCAAAGACAAGCTCTTATTTCAACCACCCTCTCCACCAATCAGACCAATATTCCATCTCCTTCGCCATTGTCTTCAAACAGCCCGTCAACGCCAACTCCCTCCTCTTCGGTAACGACTTCGACCGTCCCATTCGCGACCGCTTGCCGCCCGGCTTCAACGCCGCTCTTCGTCTCGTCAAATGGACCATCGATCCGAGCCTAGACGGCGATGCGTACGCCGATAAACCGTATCTCTATGGTCCGGCCGTGGCTTCGTGGAACCAGTTCTGTATCGGGGAAAAGATCAGAAAGAACGACGAGGTGCCGGGGATGCATGAACGGGTCGTGGAAGAAGGGGGTGAAGGGTCCGGACTGGAGGTCAGAGAGCAAATGGGGATTCCGGCGGGTGTGAATGAACGGAGAAAGTATTTCCAGTCTGAAGAAACTAGGACGGGATTCGAGTTTGAGGAAGGCAGGGCTTACTGGGTAGATTTTGGGAACCCTTACTTAGGGTTTAATGGTTCGTTTCCCTCTTTTTTTCTTTCTCTCTCTCTCTCTTGCTTTTCTGTGCATGGTCGAGATGGCTGATTTGGTTGTGGTAGATTTCTCGCTTCACCTTCCTGGGATTACTATCAATGTTCTTCCATACATTAATGAGGATAATCATTCGCTGCGGTATGTGTTGAAGAATCGGGACACCGATGAGGTTTACCTTGTCGTGCTCTTTACGCTTGTTTTGCAGGGAACGGATGAGGAGCCGTTGCATAAGGAGGAGACGGAGAGAATGAGGAAGGAGAGTAAGGAGCAGCATGAGAAGAATAACGGGAAGCTGGGAAGGTTTGAATGGGAGCCTGAGCCATCGGCTGATGATGTGGAGTAGGTATGTGATACAATGTAGACGTATAGATACATATATCATTGTTTTGTTGAGCCAAGGTATACTGAAGCTATATATTTTGGTTTTATCTATGCCTGATACATATACACATGCCCTTGGTTCAGAAGTACATCATGGAGGAACGTCCATTTACAGCCTCTTCAGAACGTCGTCAAGGACCTCCTGGGTCGAAGCCTTTCCACCCATGTCAGGGGAGAGGTACTTGCCCTCGTCCAAGTTGGCATCAACGGCGGTGTAGATCTTGGCGGCAGCACCTTCCTCGCCCAAGAACTCCAGCATCAGGGCTGCACTACGCAGGGTGGCGATAGGGTTGGCAATGCCCTGACCCTCAATGTCAGGCGCACTACCGTGGCAGGGCTCACCAATGGCAAAGCCGTCACCAACGTTGGCGCTGGGGACAAGACCCAAGCTACCGACCAGGGCAGCGGCACCGTCGGACAGGATATCACCGTAGAGATTAGGGGCAACAATGACGTCGTAGTACTCAGGCTGGCGGAAAAGCTTGTACACCATCGAGTCGACAATCTGCTCCTCCACCTCCACGGAGGAAAAGCGCTCGGCAGCAAGAGCCTTGCGGGCAGTCTCACGGAAGAGGCCGTCGGTTTGCGACAGCACGTTGGACTTGTGGGTGATGGTCACCATGGGCTTCGTGCGCAGGCCCGTAGTGGAAGCCGCGTCGCGGATCTTCTGCCGGCGCAGGGCGATCTCTCCTGCAATGGAGGAGATCCGGAATGAGGCATTCTCGGAGATCCGTTTGATAGCCTCCGCAACCTTACCGTTGGGGGTGTCCTTGGTCTGCTCCTCCTTCACGTACAAGTCCTCGGTGTTCTCGCGGACGATGACCAGATCGACGGGGTTCCGTCCACCGCCAATGGTAGACTTGACTGGACGGACGTTGGCATAGAGGTCCAACTTCTTGCGGAGAGCGACAATAGGGGACGAGTAGCCGGCGACCTTGGTGCTCGGGGAGCTGCGATGCGAGTTATTCGGTAAGGTACGAAACATTCTGGTGAGAAGCAGCGTGTTTACCTGACAGCTCCAAACAAAGCACCATCACATTCCTTCTTCAAGGTCTCGACAGTCTTGTCGGGCAGGGCAGTGCCGGTCTGCTTGAAGGTATCGAAACCAGCATCCAGGTTGACGAAGCTGAAATTGAGGTTGAGAGAAGCTGGGAGAGATTCCAACACTTTCCTACCGGCCTATATCATGGTGGTTGTTAGAATGTCCAATCACCTTGTCAGCAAAGAGCTGTCGAGCTGTGAGATATATACCGGAATGACCTCCCGGCCGATACCGTCACCGGGGATGAGACCTAGAGGATGATATATCAGTTCATGTTCGCACACAGACAATGTACTACATATGAGAAGAGGATCAATTGACCTATGCGAAGCGTCCTAGCGGCAGCCATGGTGCAAATTTTGGGGGTGATACTGAGATGAGAAAACGTCCGGTCAACGGAGAGCCGTAATCGGAGTGAGAAGGTCATTTGGATGCGGAGGCGGGAGGAATATTGATCCGGGGGGGGGGGGGGGGGGGATAGCTTCAAACGGAACTACAGAAACATATTGGAGGAGTTCGGCATTGAAGGGGAAATTCAGATCAATTCATGCCCAGATGTTGATGGCCCGAAATGATGCTTGTTCCTCTTTGTCTGGCCAAAATCATATTTCCATTGCATTATGTGAAAAGGATTGGCACTAATATGTACTCTGTAGGACTCGGAGCATATTGTACATATACAGTCCATACATACGGAGATATAAACAATTAGGGTACGAGGCACAAACTGGTGGATAGAATTAACTCCTGAAAGAACATACGTGTATAGGTCAAATACAATGTAATGACTCACAAGACTTTAGAGAAGAGCTAGTTAATCAGAATAATCGTTAACTAATAATAATAATATTATTATCATTATTATTACTTCATAGCTAGGCAGATGAACTAACTAATACAAGTAGTACAGAGTAGTGCAATGCAACCATCCATCGTCTAGAAAGAAATAGGCAACGCAGAATCTCTAGCTCCAGGCACGTAAAGTATTATTCATTCGTCCTTAATACTCCGTACTTACCTGAGCTGCAATCTGGCCTTTCAGGAGTGACATCGATGGGGCACGCCCGTTGCCGGGATTATCGAACGTAAAACGACCGGCAAGGGACTCCATCAATATATTGGCCTGGAGCAATGAAGAGCAAAGGAATCCTGTGACAAGGAGTGGGTCAAACGATGAAACTAATGAGTCCACAATTAAACGAAAGGGGTAATTCCCAGGAACATTCGTGACGAAGGAGAATCATTAAACTGAAGCGCAGATCCGCTTGCCCCCTGAAACCGCTGCCTCAGGCTGCACCGAATGTCCCTCCACATCCCCGTTGCTGGGCCATTCTTCCTTTCCCTCTCTCTCTCTCTCTCTCTCTGTCTTCTCTTCTTCTCTTCCCCCCTCTCTTTTCCCTCCTCCTCTCCTTTCCCTTTCGTACCGTCTGGTAATTTCAATCCTTCCTTTCTACTTTCTCAACGCGTAGTTCCATGTCGGACTCATCACTTTGTCATTGATATTTCATTATGCTTGACTTCCACGTTGTCTCGCTATATTGCTGATTCGCTCTCCACCTCGAACTGTTGGTTCTGTTTATACCACATCACGTCACCACCCGAGAAGCGCGTTCAACCGTGTTGACAACCGCATCCACAACGGTGCTGCTAATTATTACTCGGATATCATAGCAACGATCTCGTTCCAGTCGTTCACCACCTAAGCTCGCGCCAACCGTCCGCTACGGTTATTCCGCTCACTCCGAGCATCGTCACACTTGAACCCTCCCTGCCTCCTTGACCTTTTGACATCCGAACTAGACACCATGCCGGATACGGGCGCTCACCCGGGTGTGAGAAGCTTGCTCGCCAGGTTCGAAAACAACAACAGCAGCAACCAGAATACCACGTCCCCACCCTCCCGCGGTCGATCTCCCGTCGGTTCTGAGCACTCGGGTTCTAGGCCTCTGTCAAAAGTGCGTGCGAGCTTCATAGCTGTTGATGGAGCCACCCAATCTGGCGCCGTTGCTGGGTTGAGAAGTGCAAGTAGCCGTAGTGACAGCCCAGCTGCTCCCCCGTCGAGGGTGAGGAGCTTCAATTCAGATGACCTGAACGCCCCCTTGAAAAGTCCCTTGTCGTCCCCAACCAGCAATGGTTTAGATAACGAGCAAACCTTGAGCGAGACCAGGCCAGGCGGCATGGTGGAAACAGTGATCACACAAGTGACCTCGCCCGAAAAGGGTGCAAAGCCCCAGGCCAAGGAAGCAGCGTCCCCTCGTAAGGGAAGCGACTCCACCTCGGCCGTTTCCGCTGCGCCATCCCCGAAGAAGACCCAGACAGTTACCAAGCGGCCATCCACCATCCAGGTGGATAAAGTTACACCCAACCAATCTGCGTCCAAGTCAACGTCTACGACCCTGAAGTCTGCCGCACATCCGCGGACTCCAACATCTCCTGCCAAACCCGACCATGTCAAGGCTTCTAAGCCGGCACGCTCCCCCAGACCTCCTGCTACCAGGGACTCACCCAAAGGTCCAACTACCAAGCCAAGCCGTTCATCTTTGAACACGACAACCAAGACCGCTACACGACCTGTCCGCTCTTCCATGCCGGCACGCGACGCAACCAAGTTGACAGCGACGAGTGCAACCCGCACCAACCAGCCGGAACCAAGACCGCCAACCAAGTCGGCTCGTCTGCCAGCTTCGGCAACTACAACAACTCTGTCATCGGCCGCTAGAGGAGGAGCTACTGGAACAACTACCGGTAGCCTATCCCGGAAGCCGTCAAGTCTAAAGAATGCGACGAGTGGAACCCACCGCACGACTACGGCTTCCAGCGTTCGCAAGCAGACATCCCAACCTTCTCTCCAACGTCAACCAGCACATGAGCGCCCGCATTCCCGAGTGAGCAACACTAGTTCTAAGGTGGTTGACGAGGGATTTCTGGCTAGGATGATGCGCCCCACCGCTAGTTCTGCTAGCAAAGCTCATGAGAAGGTTGAAGTGAAGAGCCCACCCCGGTCTTCCCGGGTGACTCGGGCTCCGGTAAGACCAGTTGCTTCCAAGACGGAGGCCCACAAATCGCGCCCAACGAAGGAGAAGAGTGTGGCCAGAAAGCCACAGGAGAACCCGCAGCCAGTGTCTACCGAGAAAGAAGAACCACAGGCAAAGGTAGTTGATCCTAAGGAGGATACTGCACATGTGAATGTTATTGAGCCTCACGCCAAGGTTGCGGACGAGCCTGTTCAAGCGGTTGTTGACTCGTCAGTTGATATAGTCGAGAAGGAACGCGCAACTGAGAAGCGGTTGGAGGATTTGCCCGTCGAGCCCTCGATGGCTTCTGAAAGCGCACCAGTTGGATCCTCTGTTGAGCTGGAGCAACCTATCTAAGCCGCAGAGGTCCCCGAAGCACAGACTCTTGCCGCTCCATCAATCCAAGAACCCACCATCTCTGCCGACGAGGCGGTCGATTCCCAGAGCGTTGAGCCCTCTGAGCTTTCTAACACTGAAGAGACCAAGGAACAGACTGGTGTTGAGCCTCTAGCCGCCACTGCTGAAGAGAAGCCAGCTGAGAACGTTGCTGAGACAGAGGCCAAGGCAGACGACATTGATGTCGACGTCGGCAAACTCTCTCTCAACTGAAGAGCGAGCACAACCAAGACAATCATGATGTTGCATGAATGTCTATATTTACATCCACAGTTTGCTTCTTGTGACTTATATTTGCTTCATACCCGTCTTATTCGTGATGCGACCAGATACATGTTATCGTCTACGCGGACCATTTTTTAAGCTTCTTTTCTTTACTTGTGCTGTCTTTATGTTATTTTTATTTTCAATCTCTGTTTCGCAAGCATCTCATTCAAGATATGAGCAGGGCCGACGATGTATGCATGTCGGAGCATTTTCTGGTGGAGTTCTAGATTCCAGTTGCTTTTAGCGTTAGGGCTTGCATATTATCCCACTTGCATATGTACTTGGGAGGAGTCTAATCAGGTTCTTGTTTCTTTTCCGCCCTTTTCACTTTTATTCGTCTATTTACCTTTTCTCTTCTCAGGCTTTTTTACCTTCGATTCTCCTGTTAACATATTTGTCCCGGGTATTCTAGTTCTTTAATCCTCTATTTTGTATTATTGCTTGAACTTTGACAGTGCAAGTTTACTCCGCAGTTTTGCATCACTGTTGGTGCCGTGGGCTTTGTTCTTTTATATCTCCCCCCCTTTGCTTTGAGATTTTGCGCAATATTTACTGTCTTGGGTAGCATGAGAACAAAACTCCGATTTTTCAATAGCTTGGAATCCGATATTAAGGACTCTGAACAATCTCAAGGAATCGCCCAAAATAATCATCTAATACCCCAACAGTATAACACCACGTGAGATTCCCCAAAATTACTGCTATATAGTCGTTTCGTGTACAGGAGCAACAGCCGCGATACCGCACCTAGTGTGACGAACTCCACAACGTATAATCCGAAATCCGTGTATCAGATCTTTTTCTCCAATTTCTTTAAGAACCTATTCACACTGCTCTCCATTCTGTGGGCTCTTTCCTCCAAATTCCGGGGCCGGCCGGGGTTTTGTATTGACTTCTGAGCTATTTTCTGAGAATGTGAATTGACCTCTGCTTCAGTGGGCCGGTACAGCTGCCTGTGGATGTCGTAATCATTTGCCACTGGTTGCTGTACGGCTACCTTATCATACGAGTAGTTTGAGTAGCCGCCAATCGGGGGTGGCGGTGGAGACGCCGGTTGAATTTGAGGCTGGCCGCCATATAAATTCTGGGTCTGACCGTAAAGATGGGCATTGGGATCCTTAGGAGGCGGAGCAAATGACATAGTGACTGGCTGGTGGGAGTTAGATTGGTGACCCCCGCCTACCCCCGCAAGGAATGATGGTGTATAGGATGGGATGCTGGGCGGACTCTGAATAGACGACCGAGACGAGAACGACCCGGAATGCGTTAGGCCGGCGCTCGGTGGTGGTGATGCGTAGCTTCCAGGCATAGTGTATGGGAGCCCTTGACTGGTTGGGGGAGATGCAAAACCTCCTCCGCCGGTGATCTGGGATGGTGGTGTGAACGGTGCTCCACTGTCTACTGCTGCTGCTGCTGCAAGTCCGGTTCCATCTCCGCCGTCGATTGGAGGGGGGGTCTTCTCCCGAACTTGAATTGGTTCAGGCGCGGCCGGTGCCGCAGGGTTATATGGTAGAGGTGTATATTGGGCGGGGTCGTTTCTTTCTTCTGTAGCAGGCGGAGTGCCATTGGTCGTCTTCTGTGCTGTGGTGGGTGGACCACCAAGCGGGGGTGGAGGAGGAAGATTGCTTGGTATTGAGAACGTCTGGGTAGGGGGCGGGGAGCTAGGTGTAGGTTCTGATTGAGAGTTACGAGTCTGCCCGTTCTGGTACGCCGGATCTGTGATGGCCACGTTTTCTAGTTGTTGCACAACTGTACTGACTGAAGCCTGAGGTGGAGGCGGATATGGATGCCTGTCTGTCTCGATCTGCGGGGGAGACAAATAATTTTCCATCAGGTTGAGGAAATTATCCGCATCATCTGAAGTCCAAAAGTAGATGTCCAGCGTGTGCAAACGTAGTTCCTTGTCCTCGCCACGCGGATCAGTGCTTGGTAATAGCCATTCATGAGGACTGGCATTTGCTGGTGGAGGGAACGCCTGCGCGCCCTGTGATGGTGGACGGCCGTCCACGATTAGTGTACACAGCGTTGGAAACTGGGTGGAATGGCGCAGATAGACCTGATCCAGAGCTGGACATCAGTCAGCGAGGAAAGTCATTTTTTACGCGGAGGATGGGTGAAAAAGCACCGACCGCCATTAAATGCATCTTGATCACGAGTTCCAGGATTATTCGCTACTTCAATCCTCGTCTTACGCTGCACCGCATTGTGATAAAGATATAGATAGGAGCCCTTATCAAATCGATGATGAAGAGGCTTGGGAGTCGGAGCTGTGAAATAATAATGGATATCGGCAAAGCTATGGGAGGATCAGACGAATTTATCGCATTTGAAAGAGAGAGAGAGAATTTGCGGGGGAAATGGACGACTTACACCGTCAGCGCACGCTCTTCGCCCGGCAGCGGGGGCATAATGGCTTATCAGTATATACTATACTATGTATTGATAGTAGAGTAGTAAGATAAAGAGCAGTTGCGAGATCGAGGGTATAGTTGAAGGGGAGAGGTGAACAGGCGGACAGGCATGCAAAGAAGTACACGATAAAGAATTTGGGGACAACATTATATATGAGGGGAAGCAATTGTAAGCTGCAGTGTCCAAGAGGCCGGCGGCTAGAGGGCGCTTCGAGATGCATTCTGGAGCCGTGATTAGTTGATGCCCTCCTGGGCTGGCGGCCTATAGGAACATCCCCTCGGAGCCGTCTTATCATTTCTCCGAAAATTTCATTTGAGCTTCCGCATCATCGCAACTTCGCGGCCCATCAACGTTTACTTGAAACGGGGAGTTCTCGTGTTGTTATTCCCTCCGAGTCCCTTTGACCAAGAGGTGCAGTCTTCGGTAGGTGTATTTGTCCTCTCTTATCTCAATGAAAAAGTATTGCTCATACCTCCTCTTCCCCGTAACCAGTGATTTATCGGCTCTCCCGCACACCGTCTGAACACTTAAGGAATCCCTTCAATTGGGCCATTCCGAAAACTCACGATCCAAAATGTCTCTTGTCAATCTCGCCCACGTTTGTTCCCATCTAAACAACGCCACCAAGGCCCGCTTGGGTCTCACATCTATCCCGAACACCCAGCTACACCTGAAATTGTGCCTTGCTCTCCAAAACTCTGGTTACATCTCTTCGGTCGTCCGCGGAGGCCCGACTCCCCCTCCTCAACATACTCTTCTGGGTGTTCCCTCGGTAAATGATGAAGTTGAAGGCGTACAATCGTTGACCCAAAGCAATGTCGCCTCAAGGCGTCTTTGGCTCGGGCTCAAGTACTGGCAGAGCGATCCTGTCCTCGGCAAGATGAGCATGGTTAGCAAGCCCAAGAGAAGGATCACGATCGATGTTGCAGACCTCCGAGAAGTGATTCGCGGAGAAAAGAGTGGATATGTGGAAGGCTTGCGGTCCCCCGGCGAAAGTTTATACCTATCGACGGACCGCGGTATTATGGAAGCGCGAGAGTGTGTCGAGAAGCAGGTGGGAGGCTTGGTTCTTTGCCGAGTGCTGTAGATAATTGTGATGGTTGTGGAAAGGCAAACCAAGATAAAGCGTTTCTTTCATATGTGTTGGATGCTGTGGGTTTTGCATTTGAACCGGAGTTTGGTCAGTCGCAATGCCTCCGCCCATGATTTGTATCTTCTTCTTTTTATGTTTGCGACAGCTGGGATGGATACCTTGTACAGTAACATAGGGTCGACTTCATGTATTACTTAGTTTCCTTCATTTGTGCTTCCGTCCATGACCTGGCTGGTTTTGGACCGTTTACTACTATTATATACAGCGTTGTGGCTTGGAACTGGATGGGACTGACTAGAACAAATAGTAGAAGAATAAGTCATGAAGAAATCAGAGCTTTTGCTTAGAGTGGAGGCTCTAAGGTACTACCTACCCTATTGTCTGGTAGTATATCCATATAGGTGACGTTTTAGGGGAAGGGCTAGCCGGAGGTGGAATCCATGGCGGAGGGCAACCATAAGGAATAACTCTTCCCCAATTTATGGGTACTGCTGGACACAAAGGCCTCATTGCTGATATATTCAGACTCTCCTTTCTCCACACATTATTCTAGACCCAAAACTGTAGCATGATAGGACTTGCACGATGGAAAAAGTCCTGATATCTGGGGGAGCCGGTTTTGTCGGTGCAGCCGTCGCCAGAGCTCTTGCAGAGAAGCACTCCGAATCTGCTATCACCATTATAGATCGCTAGCCGCCTGGGCCGGACCATACTGTACCAGATGGTGTCGAGTTCATCAAGGTCGATGTTACTATCCAGGAGGAGGCCAGGAAGGTAATAGAGCAGGCTAGACCGGATGTTATTATTCACGCGGCCGGAATTGTTCATGCCCTGAGTGAACGATTTGGAAGAAGGGTTGAAGGGCATGTTTGGAGAACTAATGTTGGTGGAACAGAGCATATCTTGTAGGCCGCTAAACAGAGTGGAGTCAAGGGGCTTTATTTACACCAGTTCTTGCTGTGTGGTGACGGATCAAATGGGTGCACCATCCCACAACATCGATGAACAATGGCCTACACCATCCTTCGCACTCATCTATGGCGAGTCGAAGTCGGTATCCCGCTTGATATATGTGATGTAATCCAGGGGTGTATCCTTTGACACGCTGATGCATACCCTCGCATTTAGGCTGCTGCAGAAGCTATTGTTCTTAAGGGATCAAGTGACACAGTTGCCGCATGTTCTCTCCGGCCTTCTGTGCTATACGGACCGGGTGACGACCGGTTGGTCCCTGCAATACATGCATGTATAGCCAAGGGTAAAGCCCCGTTCATCGTCGGTGATGGCCAGAATCTGTGGGATGTGACATACGTCACCAATGTTGCCGATGCCCATGTTCTGGCTGCTGAGAATCTGATGTCTTCGAGGACTGCAGCCGGTGAAGTCTTCTTTACTCAGAACAATGAACGTATCACCTTTAGGGACTTTTGCCTTGCCATATGGGCTCATTTTGGCCACACACCCCCGTTTGAGATTCACATCCCGGGGACACTGGCTTACCTTGTTGGCTTGTCCTGTGGATTCTTGACATGGGTCTTTGGAACAACTAATATCTTGAGCCGCGGCAGTGTTAGGGATGCATGCTCTGTTCGTTATGCCAGTGGCGAGAGAGCAAAGCTGATACTAGGGTACAGACCCCAAGTCGGAATTGAAACTGGTATTCGGCTCAGTTGCGAGGTAAGTAGACAATCATACCTATCCATAGACTCCTCATGTCCTTATTTACTCATGTATCTAGGATTATGCTCGACCTATGGGGATCGAATCACCAATGCAGCAGGCATGTAAGAAGCGTGAGTGATCTTCGTGTGCATCTCAGCCAAGAGTTATGGTATTAACAGTGTAACCCTCCCATCAATGAAGAGGCGAGTACGTGTTGCTCTGACGTGACAGAAAACATTAGCTATTGTATTCCACGAATCATCTGCAAGCTTCAAGTCTTCTGGGACAGTTTGTTGGGCTGCAAACATTGTCTTCCTACGCGGTATCTTCCGCTATGCACCGTATAGGACTAGCCTATGACATTCCTTCTATTCCTTTTACTTCTCTAACCTGGCGTCATCCTTGTTTGACTATCTAAAAGACCCGTTTGTCTTCTTCATAGCCAACGGGATCGATAGAACGGTAGAAGCCCGAGAAGAGATTGTTCCGAATAGAACCGGATAGACTTTTGCAACACTTCGTATCTAATAGTTGGCCGAGGACTGAAATAGGAATCCAATAATTGAATTGTTCTCGGCCTTTCCTGGCAGCCAAAATCGGATCACCCCGCAATCCACAGGTACGTACATCTGACGAGGACTGGCCCACAGCTTGGGCAACAAAGCCCGCAGCCAGGTGTATGCCCAACTTGTGTCAAGAAGCATCAGGATCCCAATGGGGACGGCAAAGATTCGTGTGCTCCACCGTGGAATCCTAATTTCGGGCCGCCATCTGTTGGAACCTGGCGCTTCTATGGTCCACCGAGATATTGTTCTATCCAAGTACCACTATAATGGTAGACACTATGAGCCGTCGGACTTGTGTGGCCCCATCGTTTTAGTACTTCCGTCGACGGATCCGTCAGTGATCAGCGCAAGCTAAAGGCAATGGAGTCAGCACCGGTACATAAGTGCAGCGGCAGTTGCCTCGATGGTGAAAGCAAAGGCCAATCCGGGGTAATAGATAGAATTTATGAAGGCGGGACATGACGAAGGATGGATTTCGTAGCACCTGCTTGGCTGCGTCCTGAGGGCTCAGGCAGGCGCCCTTAACCCGAACGGGACCAACCGGAGCTCCTTTTTGGAAGAAGTAGTATTTGACTTGACACCCAACAACCAGACTCCTAATGGATCCCATCTTCCTCGCAGCCATACTCCACCCGGATCTGTGTGGGGATAACCCACTCCGTACTGGAAGGAAACTCTAACCGTGAGCTTCCCGCGATGTAATTGCTGCATGATCTCCGATGGAGCCAAGCCCTGAGACAACCTGTCACTCTGCCCAGTGGATGCATGCGCCCTGATATTGCTGCCCAAAACTCAGCGTAGGCGGGTATCTGTCGTCGGCTCCCCTCTTCCATTTCGATGTCCTATGATCCCTATGTCCTTTCGAGGTAGGATCAGCACCCGAACGCTGGCCGGAATCTGGTCCTGATGGGTTCTTTCCAGCTTTTCCGGGCTGATCCCACGAGAGGTACACCCCCCAAAGGGCAGTACAAGGAAGCACCTGATTGAAGGTGAGACAAAAAAGACGGGCAAGGGAACTGGGTCAGGCACCTGCGTGGTCCATACCTCGCGCTTTTGTGCTGACTGTTATTTATCCTCATCCAGTCGTTATTTACGCCCCTTTTCTGATCTCTCTCTGTAAACCTTGTCAAATGGGGCCTGATGTTGAGAGGATTTGATTGGCGATCCAACCCTGCTGTATATTGGTTTTCTCCGCAAGTCTTGTTCTAGACAGGAACGGAGTCCCCTTTGTGAGTGTCCCTTGGCCGTTGCAGCGTGGTGTTCTTCATATCCTGCCTATCTTTATCTAAGATATCGTGGGACGGAAGAAGCAAAAGCTCGCCTCGGTCCACAATGATTGGGCCCATATCCTTGCCTTTGCTTACCTAGGTGTTTATATTAAACCAGAGCTCCCGAGCTTTGCAGTGAGACATCGCTCGAAAACAATCTTTGGTTTAGCAGCCCGGCAGCCTCAAAGAATATCCGACTAGTCCTATTTTGTGGTCTCTTTGCCAATTTTTGTGCTTAAATACAACC
This sequence comes from Aspergillus oryzae RIB40, assembly GCF_000184455.2. Taxonomy (NCBI): domain Eukaryota; kingdom Fungi; phylum Ascomycota; class Eurotiomycetes; order Eurotiales; family Aspergillaceae; genus Aspergillus; species Aspergillus oryzae. Next base: position 2,236,882 of record NC_036435.1, on the reverse strand, counting down.
TCATGCGCCGGTGCCATCAGCCTAAGCAATAGCAATGTCCTCAACCTTCAGTTATTTCTCGGGAACGTCAGGCAGTGGCTCTTGCACGCGCTCCATTAGCAGTGAATCCGATTCCTGGTCCCGTCACAGGTCAGCGCTAACTGGCAAATCCCCTTGTCTCTGCCTTTTTCCCTGTGGTCTAAGGGTATTGAAAGAAGCTCACCATCTGCAGTGCCATCATGCATCAACAACCACCAATCTACGGGACTGCTAGCGAGCCTCCGTTGGTTTATCATTCCCATCCAAGGTATCTATCTAATCATGCTGTGTCGCTTCGCTTCCCATTGGGAAGAGATGGTATCGTGCTGAGGTAAACTCATTTAGCGCCAAACGATTTTCTCCCCCACATCGTGATTGTGGTCCTCTAGACACTCAGCCTGCTACCGTAAGGCCGCCAAAGCAAGTATCGCCGGAATTTGAGTTTCCCATACCATACAGCGGCCTCCCGGTGACTTCACACGCCTCTGTTGGGGTAACTGTCTCGCCCGTGGGGCCTTTGCCGCGTCCAATTCTTTCGCGAGAGTGGGAACACCCCGCTCACCTGCCTCCGGAATCGCTTAGGCGCGATTACAACTTTGCTAAGCCGGCAGAGAACCCGGAATACCTGGTTGAAAGGCATGGTCGACGTAATTCTGAAAAGGTCAAAGGCACTGTCCGTTACCACTCACAGAGACGGCCGTCCAACCGGGACGAATTTGATGGACCCCATCAGTTACTAGATGTTCCCTCTCCGCGTATTATAGCGGCTCAAGGAAGGGATCTTCCTCATCTTCCTACTAATCTTGATGTTTCAGAGCAAGATCGAATCTTGAGCGCAGTGAATGACCGACTGTCGCAATGTGCTTTTGACTTTGTTGCAAAGTATCAATTTCCAATTCCACTGGAACCGGATAAGAGACAGGTGAGGGTTCCCTCAGACCGTGAATGGACTGAGTGGGTATATCTCCTTAAAAGACTGGCCACCAAGCGCCGCATTCCCGCCCGGGTCTTGTATAATGGCCAAATCAAGCAATTAGTCACGGTGCTGGAAAACTCCCTGGAAATGAGGCATGCTGCCAAGCATCAGTCCAGACCCATCAAGGATGATCGAAATGTTCTCCAGCTAATTTCAGCTGGCACTCAAGTGGCAAAGATCCTTAAGGATGCCAGTGCCATGGAGTACTTAGACCGTCTTTATGTTGACACGGAGAAGCGCATTCAGGATCGACGTACTCGCCGGGTAAAGTTCGCCAATCCATGAACAAGCCCTGGCTCTTTCAATTTTTGAATGTGATATCTCCACACAATGGCCACTTTCCTTTTTATGCCGCAGACCAGACCCTCCTGGAAACCCTTATGTCCCATGGCCTGTGGTACATTTCCATTGCTCCTTGATAGGCTATTTCCAGGAATGGCTCCTTCCGGAAGCCAACGTTTTGGCTTTGGATCATCCGGATACCTGATTCAATCCACTTGGTCGGGATATAATCCTTTTTCGGACTCTGATGATTTGTGAATAACACAGCATCCCACATATGGCTCATGAACTCCTAAGCCCTCCGGAGAATTTTTCCTTGATGAAACCCATGGATAATGAGATATACCGAGGCCGAATCCCAAGCCGTTCTTGGTCGCCCATTGAAGCGTACGTTACACTAGTCACTGTGCTACAAATCGGACTCAGATAGTGATGTTGTGGCTCTCTTTTTATGCCCCCTTTTCCCGCGGTACTGGATAGTCCTTTGTTTGTTTCTGTCTTTTCGAGTATGTTGGCCTGCTTTCTATGTCTACTGTATAATCAAGCCGGGAGGATAATCATGGGCATTGCTTTTGCCTACTCTTATGTTCAGCGCCCGGTTGACTTGATGATACTGGACTTTGTGTATCTATGGTGTGGCTGTCTGTTTGTCATTCCTCTACTCGACCTTCTTGATGGACGATGATGGTTTCAGAGGTCGGTCTTCCGAAACACCGGTTGATTATACATTACTGGATGATTGAATGCCTGTTATGTCACCTTTTGTCTTGTTCATAGACTCCTGGCTGCAATGGTCTGATTTTTCAATCCGATGTGCTATTTCCATGGTGGCCCAAATTACAGACGTGTCCCGCTTGACCCAAAGGACAACAGTGACAATACACTTTCCTACAAATCAAACTACGGTGGGATGCGTCTTCCCGGGCTCTCTTTATTGTCACCGAACGAAGGGGAAATGCGTGATTACGTCACATTTCCTGATCAACTCTGCTTATAATGCGCCCGACTGAGCTACACACATACACAGTGAGTGGCAAGCGAGAAAAGAGAAAGGATCCGTCATGCCAACAACAAGAAAAAGAAGTGGCTAGCTCAGGGCCCGACCAAAAAAAAAAAAAAAAAAAAAAATGCCAAGGGTATACTGATAATTTGATGGCTGCACTTACAGCCCGTATTCGTAGACTATGCATTTTCCGAGGTCTGGGGAAAGCGTGATTCTGTGGCACCATTGGTTAAACTTGCACTCGAGGGTTGCATCGAACCTCTGGTTAGTATGGTTATCCATGATTACTAGGTAACAACATCATGCAACCCATGTTCTTCTCGAATCAGGCGAAAAACTTAGGGGAAGGCCGGGACGAGGAATACATCAGATTATTGGGACAGGAGTTGAATTCTATGCTCTATCATCTATCATCCGCGCAACACGTTTAAAAAAAGAAAATCTCAACTATATCCAAAGTTCATCTCTATAAGCAAGACAGACGCTGAGTCGTGAAGGCAGGCAAAACAGGAGAAACCGTATTTACTTAACAGAACATATCTTGGATGGAAGAACTCTAGGCATCCACCTCATGTGTTTTTAGGCGATATCTTCGTCCAAACATGACCTAAAAGTTGGACTGTAGATTGTAATGCAGGTAGCGGTGAAAGCCGGCCTGGTATCTTCCAAGCTAGTATTCCAGCAATAGTTATGCTTGAGATGACGGCAGATGCAAATCCGTAGCCGAGTATCCTGCCTTGTCTGTGTACCACCTTGACGACGTCCGAGTACCGCTGTGTACTGAAGCTGACGCGAGCATACTGGGTCTTCCAGCCAAGGCTAGGCACGTAGAGATCGAGTGCTTCCTCGATTGACTTACGAATTTTGTACAGTGGGGTCTTCACTCCCCAGCGCATCTCAAGGTAATTTTGTTTGGAGAGGTCATTGATGGCGTGCGCATCTGCCGTACGTTGATCGGTGTATGCTTGAAATGCTGCTCGGCGCGATTCACGGCGAGCCGTGAGACTTGCGTTTAGATCAAAGGCGTCGTGCTTATCCAAGAAATCGAACAGGACCCGGATATCTTCAAGACCTGCGTTGAGACCTTGCCCATAGAATGGGAGGATGGCGTGAGCAGCATCTCCGACAATGACGATGTTGGAGCCATAATGGTGAGGCTTGGCTTTAATGCTAATCAGGGGGAGATGAGGGTTTTCTTTGAATTGCTCTTGCAGATCTTCAGGGGTGATCAGATCCGGGGAAACACCGGGGAAGTTAGCATCGAAGGATAGGAACAGTTTCTGCGGTGAGCTCTCCAGTTGCGCGTAGTGGGCGGCTGGAGCAAACAGAGTACAGGTAAATGATTTGTCAGGCGACGGAAGAGCGATGAACATGAACTCCTTTCCGGGCCAGATATGCAGGTGGTTTGGCGAGATGCGGAAGTCACCGGTGTCCGATGGTGGGATCCGAAACTCGCACCACAGAGTGTCGATGTATTCCTGTTGGTAGTCTACTCGAGAATACTTCATCATATGATACCTCGAGGCGGAGTGGGCACCATCTGCGCCGATCATGTAGTCAAAGCTTACTTCGATCTCAGGGACACGGTTGGAGGAGCCAGGAAGGGGAGTATCCCCTGGGGCTCGACGTTCGAACCATGCTCGGTTTGATTGGAAATCAGCTCCTGTTAGTTTATGATTGAAAAACAGTTTGACATTCGGTGTCCGCTCCAGCTCATCAAGTAGGGCATTGTTCAGCGTGCTCCTGTCTACTGAGTTGATGGCCTATGAGCCCGTTAGATACCGCTCTTCACGAAATCCTCAAGCATCAGTCATGTAAGTACTAACTTGACCATGAACGTCGTATGCCTGCGCAGCTTCCCAGAGCTTCCCATCGTCTCTGCCGTGGATCATACGACCATGCATCGGAATTGCATCGTTGAGAATCTTCTCAATCATGCCATCTCGATTTGAGCCCTTGAGGGACGAGATACCTCGTTCGGACAGAGCGAGATTGATAGACTTGGTGAAATTCAAAGGAATCGTAGTAGGATCACGAAGGTCTGCAAGTTACTCCACAGCGTGAGCAAAAAGATCCTCAATCGACATCTATGATGATGCATGTGGATATAGTATCATATATCAGATGATGATGTCATTCCAGCGAAAAGGAAATCAATTCCGAGTCGAGAGACTCATATTCTCTTGGAGTAGATATCGCACGATACAGCATGGGCACGTCATGAATGTAGGCTCACCTCCACGTAGTTCATACACTTCAACATCATCACCTCTAGCGGCAGCATATAGGGCTGCGAGAGATCCGACCGGACCGGCACCTACAATGACTACCTTCTGCTTCCTCGGAGGTTCCTGTGCCATGATGACTGTAAAACAGAAGGAGGTCTATTGAATGAAGCGTACTCTGCTTCTCTTCGAAACAGAAAAATCATTCACCCTTATATTATCAATCACTATGGCTCATGGATAGAACTTTGCCTCACGTGATTTCCACGTGAGTGGCATCGGACGATTTCTCCCCAATGACAACCAGCGTTGGTTGCGCCATCCATACTTTCTACGCTTAAATTTTCGTTCTCATAAGTATCACATGATATCAAGCCGCGCGCCAAGGTGCGCTTAATGACCCTAGATAGTAGATAAACTAAGCCGGGTACGGTTAACAGCCTTGCCGCACTAGGAATAGTCCCTTCTGGGCCGAGACTCGACCGATTAATCCGACGGGTGTATCCGCGGAGGATTTGCCCAATTTTTCCTACCTCTCGCAACCTTTTATCCGCATAGGATACCCCAATTCGACTTTGTTTCGCATTGATTGCGCTATTTTCCCCTTCGAGCTTTTTCCCTATCTATTTCTTACAGCATGGCAGTGGAAACCGCGCCTCGGAAATGTATGGGAGTGGATTGCGACAAGATCGCGGGGACTCTGCAGTGTCCGACATGTCTTAAACAGGGCACAGATAGCTTCTTTTGTTCACAGGACTGTTTTAAACGGAGTTGGGTAGGCTGCCTAGCGTGACCTGTAGGGTCCACGTACTTAACTCTCCTTTCTACTCTGCGTGTATACTAACGTTGTTGTAGAGCGAGCACAAGACCATTCATAAAGCAAAGAGTAATATCCTCACCAACCTGTTCCCGCCAAAAGTAGTTTCTGAACCAGATCCAGCCACCGGCCTATTTAATCCTTACCCAGCCTACCCTTTCACTGGCTCTTTGCGACCCGTCTACCCACTTTCGGCCCGGAGAACAGTGCCTAAAACTATCCCTCACCCTGACTATGCTAAGGACGGTATTCCTCGATCAGAGCAGAAGTTTATCGGCCGGCATAACATTACTATCCTGAACAAGGAGGAGCAGGAAGGTATGAGAAAGGTTTGCCGCCTGGCCCGTGAGGTATTGGATATTGCCGCCCGGGAACTGAAGCCTGGTATCACGACCGATTACCTCGATGAGGTGGTTCATAAAGCCTGTGTCGAGCGCAATGTAAGTGGCCGTCTTGATCTGAGGAGTGAATTGTGAGCTTGCCCACGTCTTGTAATACTGAATTGCGTCTAGTCCTACCCATCGCCGCTGAACTATATGCACTTCCCCAAGTCTGTCTGCACGTCGATCAATGAGACTATCTGTCACGGTATCCCTGACCAGCGCCCACTTGAAGACGGCGACATTATCAACATCGACGTTACATTGTATCATAATGGCTTCCATGGTGATCTTAACGAAACCTACTATGTTGGAGACAAGGCTCGGTCAAACCCAGATGCTGTTCGAGTAGTAGAGACGTCTCGGGAGTGTTTGGATAAGTCAATTGAGTTGGTGAAGCCTGGTATGCTGTTCAGAGACCCAGGAAACGTCATTGAAAAGCATGCGAAGAGCCGTAACTGCAGTGTGGTCAAGAGCTACTGTGGTCACGGCATCAACCAGCTGTTCCACTGCGCTCCTAATGTTCCTCACTACGCGAAGAACAAGGCGGTGGGAACCGCAAAGCCTGGCATGTGTTTTACAATTGAGCCCATGATCAATATTGGTACCCACAGGGACCGTACATGGCCTGATGACTGGACCAGCACCACTGCCGATGGATCTCTGTCTGCCCAATTCGAACACACACTTCTGGTGACGGAAGATGGTGTTGAAGTACTGACTGCTCGTCTACCAGATTCTCCTGGCGGACCTATCCCCATGCCAACAGTTGAAGAGCCCAGTGAGGCGAAAACCGAGGCATGAGCTGGAGATGTTAGAAATGACAGTAGAGGGGTTGAGGCTAGCGAATACCACTGTTCATACTACCAAGAATTCCATCAGGGCACGGCGCCCACATATGTTCGCTTGGAGACCCTTTTAGCTGCCCAACAACAAGTAGACACAAGTTGTATCGAGGATGGATGTCGCCAACTAAAATAATGTACTCAATGCCACCGAGAGCGTGTTCGTTAGAAAATAGCTTTTAAATCAATCTTTGCGAACCTATGATGATGATCTTGCCTATCTCAACCTGAAAGTTATCCATTTATAAAAGTTAATCAGGACATCTACATAGTAAACATTCCTGCCCACGTGATCTCACTACCGCTCCCGAGGACTTGGTATTGAACTTTATCGGCTCAAATCTTTTGGTTCCATTCAGGGCCGAGAGCCGAATGATCCAATGAAAATGTACCCTTTGCGATATAATTTGTAAGCCCAGTGGGGTTGCTTATCACACGTGACCTAAACATTTGCCCGAGACCGGCAGTATAGTTGCGGTGGAGCTATCGCTTCTCCTTGTACTGTGTATTGTCTCGATTGACGCTATCTAATCCTTGGTCTGTGGGACTGGTGAAGTAAGTATCATGGCCCCAGAAAGGACACCTACAGAGACGTCCCCGTTGCTAGGTCCGCAAGTCAATAGCAATGCTGCCCACCACCCTTCAAACGGTGCCATTTCTGGTTTGCGCGACCCCAAATCGGTAGGGCAGAATGGTGGTGATTCACAGGAAGAGTTGGGCAAGGACGTGATAGAGTCAAACCCAAGGCTGAGCTATATATTTCCTGCGATTTCAATTGGCGTATGGGCTCGTTTTCCCGCATGCACATGTATGCCTGTGCTAATATATGCCAGGTCTTCCTATCTGCAGCCGACCAGACTATTATCATGGCCAGTTATGGGCAGATTGGTAGCGATCTTCATGCGCTCAATCTGACAAGCTGGATTGCCACTTCGTACTTTCTAACCTTAACGTCGTTCCAGCCGCTATATGGAAAACTGAGTGATATCTTTGGCCGCAAGGCATGTCTGTTATGGGCCTATGCTATCTTTGGCACTGGCTGCTTGTTTTGCGGTCTAGCACAGAATATTCACCAATTGATTGCTGCTCGCGTAAGTATACGACGATCTTACATGACTGGGAATATGGGGTGGCTTATGGGAGGATAGGTTTTCCAAGGCATTGGGGGAGGAGGTATGACCACTGTTGTCAGCATTCTACTAAGTGATATCGTTCCGCTCCGAGATCGAGGTGTCTGGCAAGGTATAATCAATATTATATATGCTACTGGATCTGGAATTGGAGCACCTTTCGGTAAGGCAAGCGTTATGATTGATCGATAACCACTAACGATATTCCTCGTGCAGGTGGTATATTGGCAGACTACATTGGTTGGCGCTGGTATGGCTTCTCTGCCAATGTAAAAAGATGCTTGCTTCTGATTCATTTCATAGGGCTTTCATTGCTCAAGCACCCATATGTGTTCTTGCTTTCACAGCGGTTTCTATCATACTGAAATTGCCACCGCAGGAAAATAGTCATTGGAAGGACAAGCTCCGTCGTATTGATTTTCCAGGAGCGATTATTCTCGTTGGGGCGGTCCTTGGCTTTCTCCTTGGTCTTGACCGCGGTAGCAATGTGTCCTGGACCATACCGGTAACCATTATCTCGTTGAGTGTATCGGCTATCTTATTCGTGCTCTTCGTTGTGGTCGAGGTCTTCTACGCAGCGGAACCATTTGCCCCTGGTCACATTATTTTTGACCGAACATTCTTTTCTAGTTACGGCTGTAACTTTTTCAGCTTCGGGGGTTGGTTGGCAGCCCTGTTCTACATCCCACTCTATTTCCAAGCCGTAGATGGTGTGTCTGCTACTGTTGCTGGGCTACGTCTTCTACCTAGTATTCTGGCCGGCGTTTCTGGGTCGCTGTTTGCCGGATTTGTCATGAAATGGACCGGGAAATTTTACTGGCTGACAGTGGCGGCATATTCATTACTCACACTAGGAGTCACAACGATCTTCCTTTTCTCTGGCGGTGCCACGGAAAGTCTTGTACCGATGATCATGGGAATGGTACTTTCGGGTTTTGGAAACGGCATCGGTGTCACGTCGACGTTGATCTGCCTCAGTAAGTGAACGAGACACATTTGCGATCAATGGAGTTGTTCTGACCTCGTTTGCAGTCTCGAATTCGACGCCCGAAGACCAGGCAGTAGTGACGGCATGTTCTTACCTCTTCCGGTCCCTAGGCTCAGTGATAGGCTTGTCTCTATCTTCAACAGTGGTCCAGCAGATTCTTCGGGGCCGGCTGAGGTCTGCATTGCGCGACAGCAAGGATATTGACCGTATCGTTGACGGCGTGCGTCAGAGCCTCGACTATATTAAGACCCTTGATCCGAGTGTTGCGAAAGTGGTTCGGGGCTGTTACGGATGGGCTATGAATAAAGGCTTTGCATTCATGATTGCTGTGGTGTTCTTTGCCCTTATCAGCAGCTTCTTTATGCGTGAAAAGAAGCTGAATCGGTGAACTGGGCTTTCAACAGAGAATAACCAAGCGATGTTGGATGGTTGCGCTGACACGACATGTGCCCCCAAAAATAAGAGTATATTGCAACCGCCAAAGACATATTTACAAGGCAACTGGGTACGACAATCGCCCAGCACTGCTACTATTTCTGTGACTTATCATGATTACGACAGTATATAGGGAACATACAGACGTTAGAAGATTGATGGTTGGAGATGGTAATGTCGTGTAAAAACAACATAAATTAAATACTTAACTTACTGCAACTCCGAAGGCGGTCATTTATTTAACGAACATTTGGTATTCCGCCTCCAACTCTTCCCCAATCAACTTATACTCTCCCACCTTCGGCTTCCAACGCTGACATTCTCATTGTTTGTGGTTTTCTTCCTTTTGCACGCTCCTTTCCAGATATCATCACACATTCACGATGAGAATGACCCAATTCAATAGCCCATAGCTCTTTCGCCGTTACAAACACCGCTATGTCGGGATCTCAACCAAGGCCGGCCTTGTCACGGTATCGTCCTATTCTCTACCTACTCACTGGTGTCGCAGCGGCCTACGCTCTTGTCTACATCAACAATCTTATCATCTCTTCCTCATCCCAGCCATCTTTACGTCGCCGAAGGACTATACGCCGCCCGCGAGGTTTAAGGAGACGATCGGAAATTGTACCCGTCGAAACTCCTTCATCTCGAGCCATCGCACACCTTGAGCAACTAGAGCGCCAGAACGGAGTATATGGTACATTTCGCATAGAAACAGAAGATGGCCGACGTGTGGAAAGTGGGTTGCTCCCGTCGTTGCTCGCGACCCGGGATCAGCTCATGGAGGAAGTCGGCGTTCCCCAGGCTCATGCGGAGCGGATGCGCGAGATGATGGAAGACACGTTTCTGGAATCATTTCTCGCTTTGGACTTCCCGCCAGCGCATACTTTGGAGGAGGGGAGTCCGGAAAGGAACTATTTGACGGAGCAGCTTCAACGGCGTGGGATCTCGCGTGCAGGGATCGAGAGGGCCTTGGCTCGGTTCAATGAGGACAGCAACTACGGGGAAGAATTGCGTCGTCGTCGGCAGAACGGGGAGAGGGTTACCTTGTCTACTTCTACTTTCCCCGATGAATCCTCGCCCGCGCAGAATATGGATGGCGGGGAGACAGTCGTTGATGATCAGAGCGTCTTTTCCTGGCGCGAAGGGCACAATGACACCTCTCCGTCGAGGGAAGGCCAGAACCTGCTCAACCTACTTTATCATATCGCCGAGGATCAAGCACGGAGAGATGGTTATATTCACAGAGGAGTGACGTGTAACAGTTGTGGCGCTATGCCGATCCAAGGCATTCGGTACCGATGCGCAAACTGCATCGATTACGATCTCTGTGAGACATGTGAGGCGATGCAGGTTCACATCAAGACCCATTTATTTTACAAAGTACGGATCCCGGCTCCTTTCCTGGGGAACCCCCGACAGTCCCAGCCTGTTTGGTATCCCGGAAAGCCTGCCATGCTTCCCCGCAGCCTAAATCGATCCCTGGCCAAACGCCTGATGAAGGATACCAACTTTGAGAACACGGAGTTGGACGCTCTTTGGGATCAATTTCGTTGTCTGGCAAACCACGAATGGGCGGATGACCCTAACAAACTGTATATGGCGATTGACCGCAAAACTTTTGATCGATGCTTTGTGCCCAACACATCTATCCGTCCACCGCCTCCAAGCCTTATCTATGATCGAATGTTTGCTTTCTATGATACGAATGGTGATGGTTTAATTGGGTTTGAAGAGTTCTTGAAAGGCCTTGCAAGCCTTAATAATAAGAGCAATGACGAGAGGCTGCGCCGTGTCTTCCGTGGCTATGATATTGATGGCGACGGCTACGTGGAACGGAAGGACTTCTTACGGGTATTCCGGGCATACTACGCTCTCAGCAGAGAATTAACACGAGACATGGTGGCTGGCATGGAAGATGACTTCTTAGAGGGCGGTGCACGAGATGTTGTTCTGGGGAGCCAGCCAATCAGCTCTGCATTTCCTGGCAGCATCCCTGCAGGAGAGGTGTCTAGAACCGGAGAAGGCAAGCGCGTCAATCATGAAGGAGACATGGAAATCGTAGACAACGAAGGTATCTTACGCCCCGACGGGACCGACACTGGTGATCGACATGCCGTCGTTGGTGACGCTGCTGTTAGGAGTCGATACGGAAGTATCCGACCACTGTTTCCATCCGTTCGGCTACCTGATCAAGGTAGGTCCGGAGGCGAAAACGTGGATGATGCCAGCAGCTCTGATGGCTCTAGTTCGTCGGTTGCTACTGACCGCTGGCCTCCGGCCGAACATATCCGGGATGAGGATATTGTGACGGCTCTTGGGGCCTATGTACCCCTATCAGAGGTCACTGACCCAGTTGACAGGGCTCGGATCGGCACTGCTGTGTACCACAGAATGTTTGACGACGATGATAGACGAGTGGATGCAGCTCGTAGATATGGAATCGATGAGCGGTGGCGGCGAAGGGCATTCTACACCGATGAAGAAGATGGCGCCGCTGCGCCTGAAGGCTACGAGACTGATTCAGACGCGGATGATGTATCGGTTGAGGATGACCTCCATGACCAACATCCCGAGTTTGAGTCACATCCGCCATCTCCTCGTTCCCGTTCTTCATCCAAAGTGCGGTTCCAGGACGACATTACTGATGACTATGACGTGAGGTCAAATCCATCGACATCCTCACGCAGTATACTTGTTGGTGAGCGGTGGGGAGGCTTTGAAATCCCTGAAGTAGAAAGGGACGTTGGCAAGGAAATCCTATATCAAGTAACACAACAAGGATTTAACGAACTGCTTGATATACTGTTCAAGCCTAAGGAAGACCTGCTCATGGAAGTTTACCGGACGCGCACTGAGCGCAAAATGTGGGCCCGAGAAATTGAGCTGGTAGAGCAGATGGATGCCGGGAAGCATTTCGCCCGACGGGATGGGCGGCCTGTAGACGACGAGGTCAAAGAGGAACCGGAGTCTTCCTTGCATAACCCCTTCGGTGACAGGCCACTCGAAGAACTGCTTGAACGGGCGGGATATTCTATCGGGAGCCCGCCTTTGGAGCCCGTCCGGGACGGTCCCGTACTTGCTCCTCCGTCACCTGAATTGCGACTCCCGGACGACGATGTACGACCAACTCACCTCGCTGATCCCGGAGAGGATCCAGCCGAGTCCCAACAGGAAGAGCCGGATTTTGCGCCAGCTGTTCCATCACCGGGATCCCCAGTATCAGAACGGAGTCAGTCACCATCTGTTGAATCCGAGTTTGACCCTACATTGCCACATCACCGTCCAAATGAAGATACCCAGGAGCTACGCGATACCTCTGGGCTACAATCTAATGTTTATAACGCTTCCCCAACACACTCTACCTTCCCACAATCCCTTCCTGCCGAACTTCGCCTTCAACCTAACGGTACAACCTCATTCCCAGCACCACCATCAATAGCCGCCTCCTCCCCCGAAGCGGAAGCAACGGCTCCCAAACTCTCTCCCTCACCAATCCAACCTCTACCCCCTGCTTCCACTTCCACTCTTCCACCTCGAGATGGTCCCACCATGCCCCCGTCTCCACTGATTCTTTCACGCTGGGCCTATCTCAATCGTGTCGAACGCGAAGCGAAAGAACGAGGAGGCACAGGCGCCAAGCTTAGCTTCGAGGAATTCTCGCATCGTATGGCCGCAGATCGGGGACGGAGGTTGGCTTTCGTAGCTAGCTGGATCGAGATGGCTAGCTTCTAGCTGTGACATCCCTGCTCTGTCTTCCTCCATTTGTCATCTTCGTAATCGAGGGAGCGCAAATGGACGTACCTGACATTTGTTCGTGTATATTAATTGTGAAATATGGAGAAAACCCATGAAGTAGACTTTAATCCGATCGGTTTTCTGACGTGGATCAGGGCTTTATACTACTGCATTTAGCTATTATAATTCCGATCTTTATAGCTTCCAGGTGTTCCTGGGACAGTCCAAACACCCGTGCCCATGATAAAGATATGTAAGTACATACAATATAGGATGATATGAATGGCGTTGAAGAGGTACAGCCATCGTCTTGGTATCAATTTCACCACAGCAAGGAAACAGAAAGTGAGGACAAAAAGAAGTTCTAATCTAATCCCAGTATCTAATCACACCATCCAATCCACCAGTGACGACCTTACTCGTCTCTTGAGGATGCCAGTCAAGACAAGTCGTCGCACCGCCTTCCTTGCCGCTCGCCATAATTTTGTGGTACATTTTCCCGGTCTTCCAATCCCAGAAGCATACGTATCCGGCGCTGTCGCCGGAGCATATGAACTGACCATCGGGAGAGATCTTGAGGTCAATGGCGTAACCAGCGTTATTATGGCCGCGGAAGCTCTTCTTTCGATTTTGGCGGAATTTATCCGTGGCGCCGTAGACGACGATCTGATTGTCGCCGGATTGGAAGGCGACATACTTGCCGTTTGGATGGGGTGCTGCCCGTGTGAGGGCAAACATGTATGGTTCCGCAATGAACTTGATCGGGACGGGGATGCCGTATTCCCAGGCGCGGAGGGATTTGTCGTCAGATGTGGAGATGAAGCGACGGTTCTCGTCAACGAAGGTGATGGTATTGATTGCTGCTAGGTGGTGGTCGTATTCTTGGACCAGTTCGCCGGAGCGGGTATCGAATTGCACGATCTTCTTGTCAGACATACCGGCCAGGAACTCGTGAGAGTGATCCGCACCGGGGTTGAACCGAACGACGTGTGGCGTCTTGCCGGTAGAGAAACGACCAAGGCACTTGCCATACTCGGTGTCCCAGAGTTTGATCTGGCGGTCGTAGGATGCTGTGAGGAACGTTTTCCCGGTGGGATGGAAATCTGTGTCGGTGATAGCTTTGGAGTGACCAGAGAAAGTGCGCAGAAGCTCGCGCGAATGGAATGCGTCCCAGATCTTGGCCTTGCCGTCCGCTGCAGACGATAGTAAGAGATGGCCGGACTGAGGGAAGAAACGAAGGGATGTGATGGCTTTAGTATGTGATTTCCAGGTGTGGATGAGTTTCTTCGGGATAAAGTTCTTGACACTTCCAACCTCCTTCCTGAGGTCCACATCCAGGTCTTGCGGTACATGCATGTACGTCCGGCCCAAGTAGTCGAATTGCTCGGATCCGTGGAACTCGGTAGTTTCCACCTTGGACGAATCGTCCTGGTAGTCTGTCGATTGCTTGCTCATAGCAGGCATATGAGCTGGGGCGATCTCCTCTTCCTCTTCCTCCACGTACTCCTCGTCACTGGCAAGTTCTCGGTCTTCGGCCGCCTCCGCTTCCTGATACATATGGTCATCATCCTTATATTTCGCCCACGGCCCCAGATAAGCGCCTTCACCCTCGACAATGCTCGAATCACCCTTCCTTTGCCTTTTGGCCCGCAAGGCTGCCGATACCTCTTTCGACGGCTTCATCTGTACGATATCCCGGCCTCCATACTGTGCCGCCCGGTCCAGGTCTCCCACAAACTGGCCCGGTAGTCCGGGGTTGCGTGTGTATCCTAAGCTCTGGAATGTGCGGTGTTGCGTGGCGAAGGTGGCTGCGCTAATTGCTGCTTCTTCTGCGTACCCCGTAGGCACGTTCTTGCGTTTGAGTCCATTCGCGGGGCCATCAGGCTTAAACGGATTCGCTGGACCCTGGTTGGGACGGGAGAGATCGTCATATGTTGCATTGTAGGTCAGAGCTTGGGAGGATGTATTAGCAAGCATCATCTGCATATGTGCTTGGTCCTATACAATTGTTAGATATCACATGACCCTAACAAGCAACGGTTGAGCGTGAAGTTATAGAATAACTAAAAGACGCATACACAAAGCGAAGAGAGGACAGAAGGAGAAATTTCAGGGACCAAACCTCTGTATTTACTTCAGGCGCTGCGACAATCTTAGTCGCTGTTGGCACGGTAGTTTGAGACTGGGGGCGCGCGGTCTCATCGTCGCTAGACTCGTAGTCAGCACCTAATAGCGACGCCATGATGCACGACTATGTGATTTTGCTTTTATTTTCTTTTTTTTTGCAAAAGAGAACGCGGGATGGGGGGATTCTCAGTTGCGCTGGAAAGGTTAGGAACAAGAAGGGCAAAAGCACGGCAGTAGTTGGATAAGCTAAGTTACAAAGGCGGCGAGTCTAATTTTTCGGGCGGCGAGTGTCCCACTGCGAACACTGCCGTTTCTACACCACCGGCGCTCTGCCCATTCCACACCACTTTTACAACGATCATTTGGTATGGATAGGCATACAGAGTTCGATTGATATTACAATGGCACAGCAAGGGTATCGTACGCTCTTCATTGGCACACTGCTTGAGTGGTGGTATATACAGCACATCAGACATCAAGGAATACAGTCGCAACGTAAAATCAATACACGCAAAATATCTCAATTGAACTGCATCGCAGCGATGCAGTTTTTCATTCACCATCCCAGTCTAAGTCGTTATACCAAAAGATTGATCATCACCCCAACCCGTCGTCAGATTCCTTGTCATAGGCATATCCTACATTTCGTCCATCTCCCATTGCATGCTCCGGCATACCGGCGGAGCGCCGAGATCGCTAGAATGGGCAGGCCCATATTGGCGACATGGGCGCGTCCAGGTACCGCGCCGGAGAGGATTATCATGCTCGATCCAGCCTTACTTATCGCAAGACGAAACAGCGCATCACGCGATACTTCGGCCAGAACGGCCACCGCGCATCGCATGCTCCATCGCGTCACGAACTCAATGAGATTCGTCGCGGATCAAAGCAACGATCATACTGTACAAGTAGAAGAAAAACATCAAAAGGTGGAAACCTAGTTTGATGAAAGATTCCTGATAATCGGTCAGCTGGCATTCCGAGTGAGTGATGACGTAAATCCCGAGCAACCGACCTTCTTGTGTACGTTGAGCTTGCGGAAGATCTCGGTCGCATCCAAAAGGTGCGCGTTATCGTAAATCCTAAATAGTACAATGTCCTGTTAGTATCACCATTCATGAGTAGCTCCTTTGATTATTGTTCTCATTATAGAAATGAGAATTGAGGACGTACTTCTTGGCATTGAATGCCAACAGGGGCAGGTTCAACAAGATCGCAAGCCAGTAGCCATTGATTACGAACAAGAAGGTAAGGAAGGCATGGACGGCGGCTTCGGGGATAATGTAGGCGTTGAGACGGTTGCAGAGGTCAATAGGGTTGATGTAGTCACTGCGGGAAAGAAAGGCGGGTTAGCTCCGTCATTTTGTCGCAATCGCTTAGTGGTTTAGAGGTTGGAGCTCCTCCAACCTTAATGCCCACAAGCAAGGGAGGGGATAGCAACGTACCATTCCAGATCGCTATACATAATGGTGAAGAACACCTGCAGAAACAAGTTGACGGCGTTGATCAACACCGCCAACAGGTAGAGCCACGCTTCGCCGGACATGTTGGGCAGACTCGAGAGGTTATGTTCGGGGAATGTCTTAGGAGCTCGAGAGAAAAGGAAAAGAGAGAGAAGAGGACGAAGGTAGTTATAGCCGCTCTCAGTGGTTCGGAGGGGAAGATCGGCTACTTCAGAAGGAGTAAGTTAGAGGGGAAGACACCCGGTAGCAGACGACGTGAAGATATATTGGAGAAGTGGAAAGTCGAGGCTGGAGAAGGCGATTGGATTGGATTGGATTTCGGACTCGGTGTGGGCGGTGAGAGCGTCTGGAGTAGTCAATACACACTAGTCTCGTATGGTAAAAAAACATATGGACAACTACCCATCGATCATAGTATGTACATGTACATACATCCATACAGTACAGAGTACGTAGATACTGTAAGGACACTACGCAGTAGTAGGTATAGAAAGGAACCATTACCGATAAGACTGGTATTAATAATAAAATCCATACATAGAGGTCGGATGCGATATCGCTGTGGGATGCCTCAGTCCACGATTAGTTTTACTACTTATCAGAAGCGGAGTCTCTCAAGTCAACACTCCAAAGGAGCATGCTTGCCAGCTACCTACATAGAACAAACCATACTCAAGGTATAGTCTGCTTTCACATCCATTATGCATGCTCCAATTTACACAATCTGGACTAAAATAAAATAATAATCAATTAATAGTATCATATATAATAATAAAACTGCCCCTCATATGAAACCCGCACGATGACGTGGGGGAGACACGTGCTTCCATCCGCATCTGGAGTCTTCTACTACTTTGGGGTCGGCGTAATAATTCTCATTCCTCATATGGGCATATATACACTTCCGGAGAATCGTCTCTACCCCTCAACGGGCATTAAGACAGGGGCTAGATGAACATGATATAGATGGAGGGCAGAAAAAAAAAATCAAAAAAAAAAAATCAAACCAAGAGTGGGAGAAAAAGGTATAAGAACATGATACAGTATCTTGTCACCAATCAACAACAAACAATAAGAGCCGGGGATAATACTAGTCTCGCCGAACGTAAATTAGACGAGGCGCAAGAGGCGAGAATGGCGTGATGCATTCATTACGCGACTACCGCTTCTCAATGAGGAAAACATGCATTGCTCCGTAGGCAATCATGATGAATGCGCCGGAGATTATACCCAGCCCAATAACATCCTTCCAAAACGCCAAAGTATCGAACCCAAAAGCGCTCAGGATGGAGGCCCCTGGGACCTCAATGTCCAGCCCATACTTATGGTCGATCAGCGTAAGGAACGTCACTTCGTTGACAATCAAGGCCTCGAAGCCGTAGTGGAAGATGGACAACTAGGGTATGGTTAGCTTTTTGTATCCTACCTCCAGGAAGCTCGAGTATCTATAAACTTACGGTTTGCAGCCACAAAGCGGACTTAGGAATTGCATCGTGGTTGAGTAACAGACCAGCAAATAATAGACTGAATAGCATCACCAAACTGCCAATCAAATTGGCCACTCCTCCATCGCGGAAAACGATACCGATGAAGAGACAGATGTTGGCAGCTGCGAGGTTGAAGAGAACAAGTACTAAGATAAACCGGAGAAACTCTGGCCATGCTGGGATCAGCCCAGTCATGGGATACACGATCACTCCCATGATCACCGGGGGCAGTAGGCGCAGAGGCACGATGTCGAATACCACCTTGGCCGCAAAGTACGTAACAGGGTGATAGTAGCCATTCGCCCGTTCACGGACAAACAGGAGTCGCTCTGCTGAGAAAACCGTGAGACTAGTGAGTGTACTGAATCCAAACAAGGCGAGGATGAAGAAGAAAAGGCCCAGACGATTTTGAAGCCCCTTGATATCGTCCGTCAATCCATAGAACAGGTATCCGCACAGCACAGCGAGCAGAATAGAGATAGCATAATGGGTTAGCATTAACATAGGATTCCGGTATAGGTTCCGCCAAGTTCGCTGAGACAGGATGAGAAACTGCCGGAGCAGGCCGACCCTAGCATAGCTCTTGGGTGTACTAGTAGGGGCGCCTGAGAGGATGTCTGAGTTGGCCGAACCATTCGCGGTACGAGCATTCTGAACGGCTGCTACGATTTCATCATTCACGGAACGAGCAACGTCTGAGCTGGTATAATTCGCAACCAAGATATCGAGATCGGTTTGACCTGGTGCAATTGGAGGTAACTCGTCAGGGTCGTCGAGGATCTGGGGTGGAACATTGCCCTGTTGGCGAGAGAGGCGTAACCACTGCTGGGGGTTCTCCGTCACATCAACTACATCTTCCTCATCTGTTTTGGGGGTGGCGGGGCGTTCACGATCTTTCTTGCGGGAATAGAGTTGCTTATCTTGGCGTTGCTTGAGAGAGACGCGGCGTCCATTTTTCGGTCTTCGATTTGCTTCCAGTGTGCTACTGGAATTATCCTCGATACTTGCGTTTGATGCACTAGCCACTGACTTGACAGCCCGCAAGCTGCTTGATGCAGTCTTGGGTGGGTCTGAGCGCACGTCTAACAACGGGGATACGACCTCGTCGGTATGGGACCGGGTAACACTGGCATGCATCGTGAGATCCACGAGATAATCAGCAATATTGAATCCAGGAGGGCAAGAATATCCAGAATTGTAGAAGTACTGCTGGCATGTGGAAAAAGGACCCGAGTATACTGTCTTCCCATGTGCCAGGAGAACAAGTCGGTCGAATAGAGCAACGATGTTGGATCGCGGTTGATGAATAGTGAAGATGACGGTCCGATTGTAAGTCTTCGCTAAGGTCACCAGACATTCAACAACATTGAATGCATTGAAAGCGTCCTATTCAAGTATGTCAACAATCGCTGGGTGTTAAGTTATTCGAAATATTTCTTGTCTTACCAGTCCGCTAGTGGGCTCATCCAGGAAGAGAATGCTAGGGCTAGTGACCAGTTCGCAGGCAATTCCCACTCGGCGCTTCTCGCCACCAGAGATACCACGGCCTTTCCCTTCTTCTGAGCCGATTAGCTGGTCCCTGATATGATGGATGCCAAGCTGCTTTTCAACCTCAAACACTCGCTGCTCTTTGGCTGCTCGGCTCATGTCCCGGGGGAGCCGCAGTAGTGCGCTCGTCAGGATCGTTTCATGTACAGTCAGGGTAGGGAGCATGGTGTCTTCCTGATCGACGAATCCTATCATGCTCTTGAAGTCATGATCATTGACTTTTTCTCCGTTGATATAAAAGTCACCGCGGACTGCACCCCGCTTGTTTTTTCGAGCAAGAATATCAAGAAATGTCGTTTTTCCCGCACCTGAAGCCCCCATGATGGCTGTAATCTGGCCCGGCTGGGAGACACCCTGAATACCAGAAAGGATTTCCTTTCCATTCAAATAATAAGACACATTATCCCAATACAGCGCTGCTGGCTTGTGATCCGTCAAGAGTTTGGTGGCCTCATCATCCGAATCATCGGAGAGAGGCAACTGAATACGTCCCCGATACGATCTGCGAGATAAGTACCACACGGTCAGAATCACTGCCACAACAAAGAGTGCACAGCCAGCGATAACTCCAGCGATGAGGGGAGTGTTGATTTGTTTCACGGGCCGCGTGTATCCAGGTACATCTGTTTTGTACAAGCACTCTCCAGATTGGCAGTTCAAGAAGATACTTTCGTCCCCGAAAACGCTCTTGATCAAGTTATCCATGGCGGGTTCCTGGAACTTGCTGCCGTCATTCGCACTGCCACCGATGGTAGACACCGACGTGAAGGAGGCAGGACCTTGGATGGACTGGTCAAGAAAATCTCCGATGTCAATCGAGCCCTCTTCTCCACAGAGCATGCGGCCCGGAATGCACTTGCACCTGATATTCTCGCATTTGTAGTGAGTGCTGTTCCGGTCGTGGGTGGTTTCCAGGCCCCATTCGCAGGTATCTAGACCACAATAAAACGATTCCACCTGGTCCACCCAAAATTGGAAATTACAGCTATGATCCTCCGCCTTACAGGAGAACGTCACCTGGGGCTTTTTCTCCTTGAGTTGATCGAGGATTTTGCGGTTGGTCACATCGCACATCTGAAAATTTTCCTTGACCGTGACACCTTGGCTGTAACAGACACCACCTTCGCCTTCAGGCGTCATGGCATTACAAACGTCATCACTCTGACACACATTGCAGTTAATTCCCCCCCAGCCATCTTTGCAGTTGCAGTACTTGTCTGTCCGTGGGGTCCTCTCATGGCCATCGGCTAACGATCCACATGTCGGCTTCGAGCAGTCCTCGCCAGCAAACCCAGGAGGACATACGCACTTTCCGGACAAATTATCGCAGGAAGCAAATTGAGCACATTGAAAGGCATCTAATTGGCAGTTGAAACATGGTGGGCAATCGTCGGGGCGTTTATCGAAAGCATTGAAAAGCGGAGACACAACACGGGTGTCGGAATAGTTGCTCTGTGCTACAGCTGCAGACACTGACAACGAGAGCAGGGTGGCTAGGTAGAGCTGCACCGGTAATTTTGATCGCATTGTGATCGATGTATGAAGATCGGACAGCAGTCGCCTCACTTACTCGCAATCTGGGCCTCGGGTCAAGCGGAGTGACCAGGGCGGAGTAACTAAATGACAGATGGGCTTAGTAGGTAAGATGACATTGATTAATGCTGTTAGTCGACGTTCAAAGGCGCTATCTATAGAAAGCAAGAGAAATGCAGAAACTTCTCGCAAAAGACAAGGCTGAAGAGAAGCAAAAACAAGGCACAAAAGGAGTGGTGGTGAGATGCAGGGAGAGATGTAGTTGAGAGGTTGAGACGGTAGCGCAAGTCACCGATGACGCGGGCGGAGGACCTGCATTGGCATGCCGGCTGGGTGCCTGGCAGCCTGGGGCATTCACGTTACTTTTACTCCAAGAAATGGGGCTTCGGCGTTAAATCCGGGGCGTTGTGCACGTGACCTGTGGTGAATTCGACCACGATTCTAGAAGCTGGCCGACATTTTAGAAAAAGAGGCGGGGGGAGGGAACATAATACTAGTAAAAGACCGGAAATTTTAAAATCTTCTGTGAGATTTCCCGCGAAGTCCCATCCCCATCATCATCATCATGGTTCAAGTAAAGGAATTTGCCGTGGAGCAGGCATGTACATACGTCCTCCCTCCCCTCACAACCCCGCATAAATTCAAGTGCTTTTTTGCTAACGTCATGGAAGTGGATGGATAAATATGAACAACATGCCAAGTACAACATAGCAGAGACATGCTGTGCCTCCATTTCAGTGAACGATCTCCAAGAGCTTTCCGAGGATAAATCTTTGAGCCCATTAGATCTCTCTACCAAACTCACGTATGGTGCTATTCGAGGTTCGGAACGGCTTCGGAGGACCTTGGCCAATCTCTACTCGGTCAAAACACCGACCCAATTGCCTTCTGATAACGTTTTAATTACGCCGGGTGCTATTCAGGCCAACTTCCTTTTGCTTTATTCATTAGTTGGGCCGGGGGACCATGTCATCTGTCATTACCCCACATATCAGCAGCTTTACTCGGTCCCAGCATCGCTTGGAGCCGAGGTGAGCCTGTGGAAATCGAAGGAGAACGACGGGTGGAAATTAGATCTTAACGAATTGAAGGAGTTGATTCGCCCCAACACCAAGCTGATTATCCTTAAGTATAATACTCCTCTTTACCTCTTCGCATTGTTACCTCGCCCAACATGACTGACCCAAGGTTTCGGTGACAGTAATCCGCAGAACCCTACTGGGGCTGTGATTCCTCAGGCTACGCTGGAAGAGATCGTGGAGATTGCGCGCAGCTCCTCGATCTTTGTTCATGCCGATGAAGTCTACCGGCCTATCTTTCATTCCATTACTCCTATGGAGCCTGAATTTCCATTATCGCTCCTTTCTCTGGGATACGAACGCACAATTGTAACTGGTTCAATGTCCAAAGCTTATAGCTTAGCAGGCATCCGCGTGGGATGGATTGCTTCTCGTGATCGGTCTGTTATTGAGGCATGCGCTTCTGCGCGGCACTATACTACCATCTCGGTAAGCCAGTTGGACGACGCCATTGCGAGCTATGCCCTAGATGCAAGCTGCATTCACAATCTCTTAAAGCGGAATATCCAATTGGCGAAAACGAATCTGGCGATCCTTGAAAAGTTCATTGAATCTTACCGGTGGGCCTGTGGGTGGGTCAAACCACGCGCAGGAACGACGGCATTTGTGCGATTTAGCAAAATGGGAAAACCCGTTGACGATGTTGCCTTTTGTGAAATGCTTCTGGAGCGGACTGGCATCATGTTTGTGCCGGGAAGTCAGTGTTTTGGTGAGGGCGAAGACTTCAAGGGTTACGTCCGGATCGGAGTAGTCCAAGAAACCCACGTGTTAGAAGAGGGGTTGGAGGTGTTAAAATCTTTTATGGAGGAGGGGTATGAAGAAGTGCCCGTCATCCGGAAGAAATAAATGATGGAATGGGGTTGTATGGAAGCTCCTGGAGGTCCGAGCCATAGGAACTTTCAATGCCTTAAATAAATATATTTGTTTTCCTTGGCCTCCGAGCATGTGACTTGATTACATTCCAGGTAGACCAAAGATCAAACATCATAGACATAAGACATTCTTATTCTTGTTCTTATTATTTTTATTTTTAAACTCCAAGAACTAAAGCGGACTACTGAGTACTATTTCTGAACCAGACGGAAAAAGTGGATCAGAAGATTTAATGCTGGGTCCCCGTTTTCCGAGAGAGCCGGACCCATAAATCAAGCCGAGGCAACTCCAATCACCCTTCAACACCATGATCCATGGACCATGGGGACGTCCATTTAAACTCATTCCTGTACTCTTTGCGCCTTCGACACTTCCTCTCGCTTCGTAACCCCCCGACTATTTGAGCGTCAACTCGCATAAAGCGTGTGTCCCTAGCAGATCCCTGCTACAGCTCCCCCAAGATGCCTCTCCCTTTACCTGGTATGTTACTGGATTCCCATCCAAAGTGCCAAGGATTAACAAAGTACCTTTCATTGATGATGATGGCCACTGACCATATACTCTGGGAATACAGATATTCCCCTTTCTATCGCTACCCCTGCTGTCGCCACCACACTCGCATACCTGAACGCTAAATACTCCCTCTTCTATGATGTAACATTAATCGGGGGCTTGATCAAGTCCATTTTCAAGTCTCGCTTGGCAGAGCGTCGTGACCATCTAAATCTCTTCTATGTGCTAGAGCAGCATGCTTTGGCTCCGGCGACCAAGGATAACCAATTCATTGTCTACAATGGCCGTGCCTGGACCTTTCATGAAACCTACGTCATGGCGTTGCGGTATGGCGCCTGGCTTAAGAAAGCTCACGGCATCAAGCCCAAGGAGATCGTGGCGATGGATTTTATGAACTCTTCGACCTTCATATTTCTTCTTCTGGGACTCTGGAGTATCGGCGCCGTGCCTGCGTTCATCAACTACAATCTGTCAGGCAAACCCCTAACACACTGCGTCAGAACATCGACCGCTAGACTATTGGTGGTTGACGAGGAAATCCGTCAACAATTTACGCCTGAGCAGATGGAGACACTGGGTTCACCGGAGTTCCGTGAAGGTGGTGGGTCGGTCGATGTGGTCTTCCTCACACCAGAAGTGGAATCCCAGATCATGCAGATGGAGGCCACGCGCGAAGATGACAGCGTCCGAAATGGCCCTGCCCTCCGTGACTTGGCTTTACTTATATACACGAGCGGTACTACCGGCCTCCCGAAACCCGCTATTGTCAGCTGGAGGAAGTGCTGGTCCGGCGGCACATTTGTCGCCCATTGGTTGGGGTTGGCTAAGAATGACCGTTTCTTCACAGTAAGCTTCACTCCAACTCTTGCAAATTGTTCACTGTTATTTCTTGCGCAATAGGCTGATATCAATACAGTGTATGCCACTTTACCACTCATCCGCCTCGATCCTCGGGTTTGTAACTTGCCTGATGAGCGGATCAACTCTGATTATCGGCCGCAAGTTCTCCGCTAGAAACTTCTGGCGAGAAGCACGGGAGAATCAAGCAACAATTGTACAGTACGTGGGTGAAACCCTGCGGTACTTGATGGCCGTTCCGCCTGAAATTGATGCTGTCACTGGAGAGGACTTGGACAAGAAGCATAACGTTCGCGCAGTGTTCGGGAACGGCTTGCGGCCTGATATCTGGGGCCGCTTCAAAGAGCGTTTCAACGTACCCACGATTGCTGAGTTTTATTCCGCAACCGAAGGCACCAGTGGGTCCTGGAATCTCTCTTCTAACGACTTCACAGCAGGAGCAATTGGACGAAATGGTTCGCTTAGTAGGCTAATTTTAGGAGGCGGCCTGGCTGTTGTTCAGGTTGATCATGAATCGCAGCAACCCTGGCGGGACCCTAAGACGGGTTTCTGTAAGGAAGTGCCACGGGGCGAGCCGGGTGAGCTGCTGTATGCCATCAATGCGGCTGACCCCGTAGAGACTTTCCAAGGATATTTTAAGAACTCTAAGGCTACCGAAAGCAAAATTGTTCGTGACGTGCTGCGAAAGGGTGATGCATACTTCCGCACTGGCGATATGGTGCGGTGGGACGCTGAAGGCAGGTGGTACTTCAACGACAGACTCGGCGACACCTTCAGATGGAAGAGTGAAAATGTGTCCACGAGTGAAGTAGCCGAGGTATTGGGAGCGCACCCAGATGTGCATGAAGCTAACGTCTATGGCGTTACGCTGCCTAATCACGACGGACGTGCCGGCTGCGCCGCGATTATTCTGCAACAACAGCACCAGGCCACCGACCCATCGGTGCTCATACCCCCTACCCCAGAGACACTGAGCAGTCTTGCAGCTCACGCCCTAAAGAATCTACCTCGCTTCGCAGTTCCACTTTTCCTCCGTCTCGCGCCGGAAATGCAGGGAACAGGAAACAACAAGCAGCAAAAGCATGTACTGCGAACTGAAGGAGTAGACCCGTCGCTGGTCAGTACTTCAGACAAACTGTACTGGCTCCAAGGGGACAAGTACGTGCCTTTTGAGCAGAATGACTGGAGCCGATTGCAGGGTGGACAGGTGAAGCTGTAGTGGTTTCTCCTATCCTGTGTTATGACGAGCTATACAATATGCTTTCTCTGTTAGGCTTTTTGGTATATATATGCAGTGAACATTATCCCCGCCTACCTGGCATTGATACCCTGTCCACTAGTTACTTTAGATTGCGTCGGGTATGAGCCGTACATGTATTTTGTGATATCATTAGCGTCCGAACAATATTATTTCCAACGCATGTTATATGTTATATGGATTGTCCTACGGTCTACCAAAACTGTCACCGTCCCACAACATGTAACTCGACACAGCGAAAAGCTGGATATACCACCGCTGTAAAGCCAAATGCAAGCCACATGCCTAGATCACAATTCTGAGGCAAGGCTTTGGCAATCGGTCCGACAAAGTATGACTGAGACTGCAAGGATACGTTAGTGACTGTATATACTAGGCAAGAAGAACATATGTTATAGTCCATCATGATAGTATAGGACGTATTGCATATGACAAAAGCGCTTACCATTCCAAGGACGGCACCTAAAATCCCGAACACAAAGCTGGCCCCGGCAGCAAGTCCCATCGGCAACCGATGTGGATTATTCCAAACTGTCCAGTCATAGTCGCGCCCTCGGCGAAAAACCCACGTCTCTTCTAGACAAACCGCCAGCCATGCCACAATCCAGTAGGACATGAGCGGGAGGAAATTCTCCATGATCTCGCGAAGATACTCGCGAGCGACAATTGCACAGACGGTGTAGATCACGACTTCTAGTGTAGTCAGGAGAGGCCGTGGAATGCGTGGGCCGTAGCGACCTAGCATTTGGAGGTTGAGGCCCGCTGAGTATGTGCATGGGATATTGTTGGAGACTGTGCCAAGGAGGAGGATGACAGCGCAAAAGCGGCCAAAGCCGTGTAGGTTGCTGAAGGAGGCGGCGAGCAGACTCCCTGGGGAGGTAAGTGAGGCCTCGATCCAAGCTGGATTCGAGTCAATCCCTGTTGCTAGACCGATGCCTAGGAGTGTTGTCAAAGCCATGGCCAGGCTCATGCCTGTGCTACCGGCGAGGAACATTCGCCATGAACTAGTTGCTGTTGGGAAGTAGACGAAGTAGTCTGCGCTTGCTGGAGCCCAGGTAATGGCTGAGGCGAAGCAAAGCGAGAAAAATGAAAGCCAATCTGAGGCGGTCGCTCTAGGGATATCTGGGGTTGAGAAAGGCGAGGTGATGAAGCTTGGCCCAGCAGAGCCGATCATGATGGCCAACGTTAAGATTTGTATGATCCAGGCGTATCTATGGCTGGATGTCAGTTGGAAGACCATGAATGAAGGCAGTGCAGGCCGGAACTATCTATGGATAGGGCTTCTAGTTACCTAGTATAGAACTGGAAAAGGTGCACACCAAGAGTGGCGATGAACCAAGTCAGAATCGATACTACAATTATACCAACAGGAACAGCTGTACGGCCTCCGGATACTGTATAGATGACCTGGCCTCCGAGAATGCAGTTCACCATGCCATATCCCAGCATGGTGAGGATATTGAGTAGACAGCAAACCTTGCTGAGGTAGTATCCAAGGAAGTATCGAGTCACGACCTAAGTGCAATATGAATTATAAAGCCCATAATCATCCGTCTTGATATTTCTTACCAAGGTTCGATTCCCACTTTTGGGACCCCAAGTACTCATATACCCTACACACATACTTCCTAGTATAACCCCCAAAGTGGCGCATATGGTGGCCTGGGTCCAATCAAGCCCATATAAGGATGGACCGTACAGTCCCACGATGATGTTGTTCCCGGTCAACGCAGAGCTTAGCCACAAAAGAAAGATGCGGGTGTAAGTATTAGGTGCTGGAGGCTGACGCTCATCATCTGCTACGCGTTGAATTCCTCGAGCCTCCACTCCAGACACTTGGCTGAATACTCGACCAAATACCGCGATACCTCTTTGAAATTTGGAGCTCTTCAATTCTGCATCGGTAGATAGTAACTCCAGTGTATGGACATGGGGTCCGGTCTCTTTGACCTGTACTTTTGCGTCGTAAATCTGTTCGGTGTTTGCCATTACAATTGTCACGAGGGTTGGCTTTAGGAGAGAGAAAAAAAGATCTGGGAGCAGGAGAGCAGAGCGAATGAATGAAACAAATAAAGGAAGAAGGTGCGTCGAAGACAATGAGCGTTAATCCTACACTTCTGTAGTCATTGGGATCCTTAGTAAATATTCCATTGAATGCAATCCTTCCTCAGTGACAGCGTCGATCAGCCGACCTCATTACATATATACTCCTTCGCTACCCGGAAGAAGTGTCGAGTGGCGTCTATGATGCAGAAGAGTCACCATGTAATTGACAGAGTAAGCACCGTAAAATGTTGATGCCTAAACTTAGATATGTGACAATTGCCAAAGTAGCAATTGGCGAGGGAACAATAGGGGGGCCTGCAAGCTTCTCTCATGAACATGGAATGAAATCAGGTCCAGAATCTAAATCGACCCAGGCTCAGGAATGTTTGCAGGTCCCCTTGCTTATTGGTAGTAGCCTGTGCAAGGACTTGCGCATGAATAGCGATGTCATCGTTCTCTCGATATGATGTTACTGTTGCTTTCTATCGCTGCAGACTTGACGTAAGGGATTAGTATGTTTGTGCTGCTGAAAGGTATTCCTGTATTGCATTAGTGTTCAGTCAAAGAATTTCAAATCGCACAGGTAAGACACATGGTGCCCCTTTTTATCAAGGGGCTGGCTACTTAACTACTGGCCTAGACCAAGATTGTTCCGCCACATTGCAAGCCTTCTGATATGGTGGCGCCTCGACTCAGAGATACGTCTTATCGAGTAGGAAATGATCGAGAATGCTCCATATAAGCCATAAATATTGATCAGCAGCCATGTGACACTCGCTTGTCACGTTGCAAGGTGGATCTGATGACCTTTTCTGTGTATATAACCTCTGGTCCATTACAGATTTGATCTGGAAGCCTATGGGGCTGTACGCTATGCTTCGGCAATGCATAGGATCTTGCAGACACATTGTTGGCTTTGGACTGCTCCTTCCAACATGTCCCAGGACATCTTATTGGCGTCTTTAAACCGCACATGGGAAGAGAGAGATGCCGTAAAAAGTGAGGAAGAAGATGAAGCCCCTATACCCTGAGTACCCGTGATATCATATCATTGTCTTTTCACTAACAGGCAACGCTATTGATCACACCTTTCCAGTCTGGCATACCTGAGCCCAACAAAATCTTCAACCTTGCACAAAGCCACTCTATAAACCTGGTTATGCATAGTAAGGGGGAAGACAAACGGCTATTTTGGCATTTCAAGAGTAAGTGGTATTGCTCCACTACACAAAACTCAGCCAGCAATTCCCAGTTTGCTCTCTCCAGCTTTGACGATTTCGTCAGGCTCGGATAGTGTCATCTAGGCTGAAAATGACCACATCGAAGGGCCGCTAGAAAAGCTCGAGGATGGAGAAGTCCAGGCATTTATTAGGTTTGCAGGCACAATTTTCAGAGAGATACTAGGTATATTTGCAAAACACCCGAAAGTAGTGGACCACAAAGCAGAGATGAAGTTGGGTCTAGAAGTTTAGGTGGAGACCGAGAGGGCAAATCGGTTGAAATCACAATCCCCTGAGTCTTCTGGCTTTCACCTTGTGTTTCGGCAACACACTAATTGATCCGGCCCTTGTACACGCCGTGAATCCAAATAGTCCGTTGGGGTACTTGCAACTGTTAAGGAAATGATTTCGAGTTCGTCTCGGCGAAAGAAAAAGTCGCCGATGTTAAGTTTGATGATGTTACTTCCTGATTCGGTTAGTACCTCGGAAACATCACTATCCAGGATTCCGAGACCGAGACCCATGGCCCGAGTTTCGGAACCCCCTCAACCCCAACTCTCGAGATGCTCCCCCAGTAACCCAGCTTCTAAACTCCTTTTTAATTAGCAAGAAAGCCAGGGATTGAGCAAAGTCAAGACCATAGCTGCCGTATAAACTCAGGATGTCACTCTCTTCAGCTGTACAGGGGGCCAGGCATTCCAACCAGAACCTGTTTCGAGGGTGCTCTTCGTTCCGTCGCTTCTCAGTACACCATTGTCGACGTTCAGTGGCCGATTCCTCCGCCACATCCATTGCAGCATCATTCTTGTCGCGCTTCCAGTCCCTGGGACCGCAAACTCGCTCACAATTTCTTGACGCCAATCAGCTGCAGCTTTTGTCACTCACATTGAACCGTCCATCTCTATATCCTGACACCCCATCGTTGAGCAATGCTTCAACCTCAATACCTGCAGGCACGCCCCTTCCGCCAGGCTATCACTTAGTTTACTTCACTCCTGCGTTTCTGGAAGATGAATTAGGTGCGGACGGTACTGACGCCTCTTACAACCCAGAGACTCCATTCACCCGGCGCATGTGGGCAGGCGGCGAGGTGCACTGGCCGCGTGCCGCAGATGGGAGCCCTAACCCATTGCTTGTGGGTCAAGAAGTGCAAGAAACTACGAGAGTACTAAGTGCCGAGCCCAAGGTTGTACGTAAGACCGGAGAGGAAATGATCGTAGTGGGCGTAGAGAAGGAGTTTCGCAACGAGCATGGCGTGGCTGTTATTGATCGTCGGTAAGTTCTCATCTTACGTTTATACTAGTATGCCCCCGTGATGTTTGGATACTAATATTCTACCAGGAACTGGGTCTTCCGTAAAGCACTAGCTGTGCCATCTGTATCTTCTAAGACAACAAATAACCCGGCGCCATTGCCTTCGGCACCAGCCTCCTCGTCAACTGTCTCAACGGCTAAGACTCACATCCGTACCTTGAGACAGACAGCCGTTACTCTTTTTCGGTTTTCGGCGTTGACTTTCAACCCTCACAAGATCCACTATTCGACTCCATGGGCCCAGCAGATGGAGGGACATAGGGATATCGTCGTCCACGGCCCACTTAACTTGATCTCGATCTTGGATCTCTGGAGAGACACACGGTCAAACAAGAGTGACCCTGCTTCGATGCTCCCAGAGAGCATTACGTACCGGGCGACGAGTCCTTTATACGCAGAGGACAAGTACCAGATTGTGCTCGATGAGGAGGAGGGACTTGGTGTAGGGGCAGTGCAAATTCTTGCTCCTGGCGGACAAGTTGCGATGAAGGCCGAAGTCAGGTCGGCTAAATGAATTCTGGTGGTCTTGTCTTCTCGGCTGTGGTTCAATAACTCTCGTCTAAACATCGTGCAGATGGAGGGGAAATGTCAAACTCCTGGAAATTCTGGGTTACGAGGATACAAGTAGATTTCGAGCCATTTAAAGGGCTCCCGATCTGTAGTGATTCAGGAAGCCGAAAATTGCAGTCGCTAAATTTCATTAACCGCCAGGAACCTGCTCGAGAGTAGCTGAGGTATCTGAGAAGCTACATACATTTCTGTTAAAGTCGATAGGCTCTGACTTCTCTCCATGAATTGGAGGTATCACTCGGGGTGCATGAGTCCATGTATCTGGTATAGTCGGGTGCTTGGCGTATAAATCCTGTGCCAGAAACTCGTATGAGTTCGCCAAAATCGGCAGATACAGTTCGGTGGCAGGTGTTCTATTGAATACGAGCTCATATACGCCCGCAGACATCGGCACGAACCTTGCACCCACAGCAGGGTGGAACTGAAAGTAGTTCCAATCATATCTGAAATCATGTTCATGCCGATATATCGTGGGAAGCTGCCCCGTTTCAGGTGAACGTGGCGAGGGCATAAGCTTAATCTTAGAAGCGATCAAGTCCCCATATCTTTTTGCAAGACAAGCCCCGGCAAAGACAAGACATTCGAGACGACTCGCAACTGCCTCCAACGACGGCAGATCATTCGACATGGCTTCTAAGGTTGATTGTGCTAGAGCTGCCCAGTCTGCGTCAACATATTGGAGCGTCTGAGTCAAACTTCGGCCTGTTTGAGGCACCCCAGGCAGTGGCAGGATGACTGCTGTGTTATTAAAAATAGCATTCAAGACACTGAAGTGTAC
Source organism: Aspergillus oryzae RIB40 (assembly GCF_000184455.2). Taxonomy (NCBI): domain Eukaryota; kingdom Fungi; phylum Ascomycota; class Eurotiomycetes; order Eurotiales; family Aspergillaceae; genus Aspergillus; species Aspergillus oryzae. The sequence goes on along the minus strand of NC_036435.1, from coordinate 2,205,375 downwards.
GCCAGCCGGCTTGATACCTGTCAGCAACATCCTGCAGAAATAGTGTATTTTTACACTTACATCGCTCAGAGGACAAAGCAAAAGACATCTATTGTTCCCAAGCATAGAGCTCTGAGTTTCATAGCCTTCTGGGGCAGAGAGCCCAATACTACGTGCTACATTTGCGATGAAACTGTGAGATAATAACATGGGCTTCGGAGATCCTAGGGTCAATCAGCTGATGCCCCCTTGCACCTTACCATTGCTTTTTGATGACTTGCCTGTGGAACACGGGTTGTGGACGATGAAAGCGGTTTCGTAGTACAGGAACTTCAATTCCTTATTATACTCATATCTCCTTTGGTGCTCATGTAGAAGCTGCTCAAATAGGGGCAGCTCTAAAACGGAGATCTGCTTTCCACGCAAAGTGGCTCGAACCTGTGGAAAGGCCGCATTTGTCGTGATTATAACAGAACATTCGACGTCCTCTAATAGCTTGTGATTCTGAGTCACTGTATTTCTTTCTGATATCAAACACAACTAGAGCTCTCAGTGATCAGCGACAAGGGCACGGCTTTATATACATGTCTATGACTTGCACACCTTGAAGCCAGCTTTCATGGCCGCAATAAGCGTGATAGAGCACAAGGGACTATTGGGCGCTAACCAGGCCAGTGACTCTCCTGTATTGGCTCTTCCCAAGGCACTGGTAATACAATTGGCAACACCGTTCACAGCATTTGCAAGTTCGGCATAAGTAATCTGGCTATATCCAACGTCAAGACTCGTCGGGGAGGTGGGGTATTCCATCCAGAGACCATTGGGATCATCGCGAGCCAGCTCGTCAATGATAGTAGGCAATAATTTCCCCTGGGAAGCAGCGTCAATTCGGGTGTTTCCCATTCTGATGGGTGGGGAGGAACACTCGATGAAAGGCATGGTGGGCAATGGTAAAGAACCAAGCTTTATTATGCCCGATAATCATTTGAGAAAAAGATTTCAGATAATCAAAACGAAGGGAACTTAAAGTATACAGATCGTCAAAAAAAAAAAAGAAAAGAAAAAAGAAAAGGCAAAGATATATAAATATATTAGAAGAACATTCAATGTCACGTTGGAGTCACGGGGGTGTCAAGTGGATTTCGATGATTTTTATCAGGTCAGTCTCTGCAGAATTCGTGGTTTCAGCCATTCATATCGTCTCACTTACCCCGCGTTGCCTAAAGGTGTTTTTCTTTTATTTTTCTTATTTTTTTTATCCCTGCAGGAACAATCATTACACTACTGCATACCTGCAGGGAGTACCAATTAATGGCGGTTGAGTTACATGTCCTTGTTCTTTCCTACAGTCAAGTAAAACAACAAACACCGGTGTGGTGGTGCCACCACTACCACCATGTTGATGGTAGAAGAAGCTTGGAATGTGTTCTAGATCTACAAGTGGATGGAGGGAAAATAAAATAAAATTAAATTAAAAGAAAATTAAAAGAAAAGAAAGAAAAGAAAGAAAAGTAAAGTAAAAAGAAGAGGGGGAAAGAAGAGAAGAAAAGAGAAAGATGCGTGGACACACTGCAAATTGCTCATACAACCGGTCAGGTTGCAATGACTTGCCTAACGGTGGAGAACATTTGATTAAATGCTTCTCGCTGGTAAAGACCCCTGTTGTGCAAGGCAACACCGATCCACCCTTTGCAGACAATCCTGAATAATACCAGGTGAAAGAGGGGCAGAGAATGGCTAAGAGGGGGGAATGAAAAAAAGAAAAAGAAAAGATTCAAGTGGACCCTTGGGCCTTACCCTTATTCCAAATCAGTTTTCATTCTTCAATCTTTCTCGTTTACTATTTCGGATATTTAATTGTGCACACCCACTTCCTGGAAATCCCGACCAAATTGCTTAACTGGCAGAGCACCTGGAAAGTATGGTGTTTAATATATAATCCACAACGATAACAGAACTTACGACTCCCACGATATCATTAGTGGTTTTACGGACATCTATATGCGTACCACACAGTGTTTATCCAGTCTATCACTGTCATGGAAAGCCTCTTATCGATTTCACCACAATTGTTAACACAACTCAATCTAGTCTGTTACAGTGCAGGGGAGCACACAGATCTCTTAGAAATCCTTCGATAAGTTATCTATTGTCCTTATCCTTACCGCTATTATAAGTGTATAGTAGTACTATTACTCTCTGGAGTGTCAGGACTGACTGAGTATCAGTGACAATGTGCTTGCCCATTGCGAAGCTTACGTTGTTTCCCGCAGCTTCTCGCGCTCTTTACAAAGCTTGTTGGTTACTCCCTGACTTGCAGAACGGAGACCCTCTGACACTAGCTCTGGACCATGGCCGAAGCGCCATCAGGCGACAAAAATGTACCACAGTTACCATGAGTTCCTTGTCAGATCGACAGAAAACACAGTTAATAGGATCGTAACATGGACAACGCTTGAGACCAATCATGGTGTGCCGCTGATATGTCGCTGTTGTACAATGTCTACCCCCGAAAGGTCTGATCACAGCGCTTGCACTCCCGAGTCTCGATACAAACATGCTTATCACTCCAGCCCGGGAAAACAAGAGCGACTTCTCCGGTGCACTGGGCTGTAATGCACTACTGGTAGTAGGAGCTTGCGCGTAGCATACGACTATAAGCGACGTGACGTGTGCAGGTGCCTTCAAACAGACAGTACCCTAGGTCCCTCACTCTAGTAAGCTACTTTTCTCCAGGACCTGACGTCATTTTGAATGCCTGGTGACAGTCCACGAGGCGCTCGCAGTAGTATAGTATATACGGATGATCTCCACTTCCTCCTGGTACTATGGAACAGCGACAAAGATGAGCGAGACGAATTGGAACGTCAAAGTTATACTCCGGGAGGTTGAAGGATTGTACTCGGTCCGAAGCGATGGGATACCTCAAGAAAGCCGCCTGTAAAGTTGCTTATAGCACCCCTCTGAAGCGCCAGAATTCCCGGTTCGTGCCATACTACACTCGGAATTTCGGTACAGAATGTGAATTCGGGTGCAGAGAACCCCCGCGCTAAATAACGGTCGAAGAGCCTAAACGAGCAGCTAGCATAGCAAGCTAAGGATGGATAGTGGCGACGCTGCAGTGGAGACTTGTGCAGCGAAGCTATATATAGTAATCTAGGAGTGTATGCACTCCGTACTTACTATCTGTCGACCCATCAGCGACGAGCACAAGCTGACAACCCGCGCTGCGAATTGCGCGAAAAGTGCATGAAAATGCATGTGTGTGACCAGCAGGAAATCTACTTATAAGAGGGACGTCGATGGAATCCTTTTCCAGAGCCACCCTATAAGAATCCGCACAACCAGTCTTAGAAATTGCAGCACATAATATATGGCGGCGCGTAGCACTGATATTTAATCACATTGCATTAATTAATCCACGACGTGGGGCCTGCGTTGGCGAAATTCCCATAGGCTCAGATCCTTGGCCGTATAACAGCCATTGCTAATGGCTAATTTCTCTAGTCGGCCGAAGAACGATGCCTCGGTCCCGACAACATGTAATTGGACTGGGTGATGCCTAAACACGGATATCACTACTATAGTATGGTAATTATAGACTGCACTAGTAGTTAGACTGCACCAAGTCAGTCAGGCGCCCTATAGTGTACGTAAAACGATAACACCCAAGATATTTCCTATGTTGATTGAGTATTGTAAAAAGACGTCTCGTATAGTTCAAGGCATCTTCAAAACGCATGATAATTCCATACCATTCTTTCATGGTGGCGATGTAAATTCATTTCTCTGGCTCTTACTTGGAAGCGACGGAGATAAACGGACGGAGACCGAAAGTCACGTCCTACACCACAACATGTCTTCTTGCTCGATCTTGTTCTCCACGAACTTTGGTTTCCTAATCAACTTCATATGGGAACACCAGGGCAGTCTATATTACATATCACAAATATGACGGATTCCACTCCAAGAGACACTCGCACCTCTTCATTGTCATCCACCGAGAAAAAGAGAACGAGAGTCCAGCTGTCTTGTACAGCCTGCAGAAGCCGGAAGTAAGCCCTCAACTCAGCACACCAAAAGATATGATCACCAATCATTAATGGCTCGGCTCAGACTTAAATGCTGTCGCACATATCCGTGCACGAACTGCAAGAAGAGAGGTGAAGCCCTCTCCTGCACCTTTGTCGGTCGGGGTCCTCGTGGGAGGACTTCGCATGGCCGGACGAGTCCAACTCTTGTCCAGGACCGTTTGCAGCATCTCGAGAATCTGATTCTATCCTTGACTCAGAAAAAGAGTCTGGCAGTAAACCATGATATTCATAGGCCAGAGGAACATGATGGGCCAGCTACGAACCGGACAACTGACGACCGAGTAACTCCAAGGCCGCCTGCTACCAGCACAGGCTTCGAGCCTAAGGAGTCCCCGCTGGACCCGTCTAGTAAGCTGGTAATGGAAAACACTGGAACGAGTTACATTGACGGTGCTCATTGGACTGCTATACTCGAGGAAGTCAGTGAATTCCAATGTCTCCATGTTATTTGTCTTGTGCTAATGAGTCACTCGCAGATTAACGGCGTTCGGGAACACTTGCAAGAAAGCAATGATATTTCAGATGACGAAGCACTCGACGACGGTCACCTCAGCACCCCCTCGCCAACTCTTCTCTTAGGATTGAACAAAACGGTGAGCAAAGAAGACTTATTAGCCGACATTCCGCCGCGGCCGGTGACAGATCGACTCATAGCACAATTCATCAATAGCAAAGAACCCGTGTTAAGTATGTCCTTGTCTGAGCCTCCTGCACAGTCACTAACAGGACTAACAAATTCATAGCTACAATTCATATTCCCACTTTTCAAAAAGAGGTAAGAGCCCCCTATCCGGATATAAGTGACTGCAAACATTTACTCATCTATTTCGCAGTATAATCTGTTCTGGTCAATACCACAGGCTGCATCTCTCTCGTGGCTAGCATTTTTGTATGCTATCCTCACCCTGTCAATTGCCATTCAACAACGTCTAAGGGAGCCCTTACCGGTCTACTTAGAGGACTCCCGGGACATTATTAGTACCTTCAGGAAGCGAGCCGCACAGTGCCTTGTCCAGTCAAATTACACACAGCCTGGAAAGTATAAGGTCGAGGCGCTTTTCTATTATACCTTAGGAGAGTTTTATCGAAGCAATGATGCCCAGGTCAGCGTATCCTTCCTCCTTGGGATCACTATTAGGTTAGCGATGCGGACGGGGTATCACCGTGACCCGCGGCATTTTCCCAGCATCTCCGCTTATGAAGGCGAAATGAGGAGACGTGTGTGGGCGACTATGCGTCAACTAGACAGCTTGATCTCGTTTCAAGTCGGTCTGCCACGGACGATACAGGACTGGCAAGATGATGTCGAGCTGCCGCGCAATATATGCGATGAAGACTTCAACGAAGGTACTACGCATCTGCCACCATCGCGACCGGAGTCTGAGCTCACCACTGCGTCCTATATTCGAGCGAAATCGAGAATCATGGCCGTGTTTGGCAAAATCTCTGATCTTGCGTATTCGCGGGAACCCGTGACCTACGACGAAGTTCTTGAAATTGACCGTCGGTTGGAGGAAGTCTATGGCCTTGTTCCTTTTAACTTTCGAATACGGCCAGTGGATCAATCATTCGCAGACCCATCGGACCTGATTCTCCGGCGATACACTTTGGAGCTATTGTATCAAAAAGCTCGCTGTGTCCTCCACCGACGTTACTTGGGTGAAGTCCATAGTAATCTCCGGTATGCATATTCGAGATGGGTTTGCATGAGTGCATCCAAGGAGATACTCCGTCATCAAGCAGACTTGCATCATGAAACTCAGCCCGGAGGAATCCTGTATCGAGACAGGCAGTTCCCAAATTCACTCCAGAATGCTGACTACCTGCTTGCTGCGATGATCATCTGTCTAGAGTTGTCCTATGATCCTCCGGGGGAGCCGACCATCAACAGCGATGTAACGGTCGTTATCAAAGGCCGCGAAGACCTTCTAACTAGCTTAGAAACGTCCCATCAAATTTTTGAGCAAAGTCGCCGACGATCGATGGATGCACAAAAAGCATATGCTGCGTTGACAACTATGCTTCGAAGGGTTAAGAAAGCGGGTTTGAGCACAGCAGAGCCGATTAAACGACTGCCAGCTGGCAACCCAGATGGCCAACCGGTTAATACGCACACCAGTAAGGAATTCCATTAACGTCATGCTTTCACGACTGCAGCTCATGGCATTTTTAGCTCCGCCTCCCTCGTATGAAAATTTGAGCGTGGCAAACGCACCATACTCCGTTGCTACCTCGAGCGAAATACCTGGGCTGGATGTGGTAGAACCTCCTTTTATATCGTTGGACGTGATCGAAGGGATGCTTGATGCTCCTTCGAATATCGACTGGGTAAGTTCAAATGATTCAGGATCTCAACTCTTTAGTACTCAGGTCTGACCCGTCGATAGCATCTGTGGGACCAACAAGTTCAGGGTCCCGCACAGCCGTCAAGGAACAACAGCCTCTGGTTTCCTGACCCTGCGTTTAGTGGCATCGGAGATAGCAATTCGCAGAAGTGATATGGGGTAATCAACGTAACAGGCGATCGCATTGATTACCACTCGAAAAGGACATCGTTCAATTAAAATACAGTATCTCATATCCTCATAGATAGTTCGCTACTCGTTATATAGTCCATTTATAGTAGCTGTTCGATGATTCTCGGCACGTCCCGAGCCCGCGTGGATAAACTCCCCGAGCCGGAACAAGTAAAAAAAAAAAAAAAAAAAAAAAGAAAATAGAAAGCCCCAACAATTGACGACTCCGACAGTCCTTCTCTAAATTATTGACCCAACATCACTGTCATTGATCCCCACACGAGAACACAGCATGAGACCATCCGTACTTCCGCGACATCTCAGTCGCCGCATAAGCCCCTTATCACCATCGCGATCCCTCGCAACCCCGTCGCAATATCTCCAACGACCGACCATACCATCGACATCACCAACCACTAGAACGTCACATTTACCATACCTCGAAACACTCCGACCCCTCCATCTCCCTTCCATATCTTCCCTACTTTCAAACAATAGTAACGGCAGCAATAACAATAACAACAATGGCCGCACCCTTACCGCCACCCGCACCCTTCCCTACGCCCCCGAATCCCTCTACCAAGTGATCTCATCGGTGGAATCCTACTCCCAATTCCTCCCCTTCCTCACAGCCTCAACGGTGACTCACCGCGATCCAGAAACAGGGTATCCCACCCGCGCCTTCCTGACTGTCGGGTACGGGCCATTGAGCGAAACCTTCACGTCCCGGGTTGATTGCGACCGGAGCCGATGGATTGTCGAAGCGCGCAGCGGGGCTAAGTTCGGGATTGATTCGAAAGACGGACAGGCGGGTGGGAACTTCCCGGGGGCGAATGAGGGTATTTTCGAATACTTGAGCACGAAATGGGAGCTGGTGCCGTTGGAGAGTGAGAGGCCGATGACGAAAGTTGACTTGGAGATTCGTTTCGAGTTCCGAAATCAGTTGCATGCGGCTATGATGAGTGCTGTTGAAGGGCAGATGGCTGGGGTTATGATTGAGGCCTTCGAGAAGAGGATTAGAGATATTGAGGGGAGGAGGTAGTCAGGGTAGTTCCTTCGTCTGGGCTACCTGAGGGATCGGGGGTGTTCGGGGATATGCGTTGCGTGTTGGGGATGCATGGGTTTTGCATTTACAGATCTGGCGTGCCTCGTGGAGTTTGGTGCATGGTTACGACTAGATATAGATTGTTACAGCGTCGCGGTGTCTCTATTTTGAGTCTCATTCTTTTTTCTATTTTGCGATGAATCGCTGTACAATTAGACCCAGATATAAAGAAACCCTGAACAGCCAAACCATGTAGTATATAATACAATTATCAAGACATGAAAGGAGGGGAACCACATATGTATCCGCTCTGTAGAACATTTTTTCCTTCATAGCATGCTTAGGCTGCGGTTCCGATTGGCCGCATGCCGTGTGCCCTTCATCGAGCTGACCGCGTTGTAGTTATCGAACACAACCTCCCAGTTAATGCGATCCCACCAGCGCTCGAGGTATTCAGCCTTTCCACCAATGCCGTAGTCCATCATCCATACATGCTCCCATGTGTTGACACAGAGAATGGGCTGGACATCGACAGCGCCGGGAGCTAGGCTCTTCTGATTCGCGGAGTGAGCGCCCATCGCACCAGCAAACTGGTTGCCCAAGGGAGCGTCGGGGGAGTGCGTAGCCATATCAACGGGCTGCCGACGGGAGTGAGCGGCCGGGTAAGGGGAGCCTGCATTGTAGGTGCAGAAGATGTGCATCAATCCTTCCCTCTCCAGGTTCTTGGCCAGCCACACAAATCCGGGGCCAAACATAGCATTGGCAGTTGCAAGGAAGTCGAGCTTCAGGGATTCGATCGAGGAGCAGGTATCAACGATGTCCTTGGCGAACTTGTCCGGGATCTGAGTAGGGGTGGGCGACTATTGAGAGGGCGATATTAAGCTGTTGTCCGTAGTTACACGATGCAGTTCCACGAACTTACCAAGCAGTTGAAGAAGAAATGGTTGTTATGAGCCATAGAGGCGTAGTTGAATACGGAGGCCATCTCTGGGCGCCGGGAGTACTTGACCAGCAGTTCTCCAGGTTTCGCATCCGCATCGACAGTATCTGCAGCGGAGCTATGTCAGAATGCAATCCGTGTACTTGTATTTCTACCGAAATCAGGAATAACTTGGGTCCGCGCTCTCTCGGCCGCTCAGGGAATGAAGCTCACCCTGTGTAAGAAGATTCAACTTATCAATCAAAAGGGTCTGGTATTGCGTCCAAGCGAAGTCAAAGGCCTCTGGTGATAACAGCTCCTGAATTCCATTGTTCTTGAAGTGGGTATCGTGAGTCAACTGAGGCACACGATGCAGTCCGCGAGTCTGGAAGCGTGGGAGAGCGGAGGCGGGTTTCTGTAGCGTAACACGCGATCAGTAATCGGAGCGACGTAGCCATGGAGAGATCGGACATGGTTCACCTGTGTAAGGGAGGAGACAGCACGCAGCGTGCTCTGCGGCCGGAGGAATCGGGGAAGCATGATGATGGTTGGCAATTGACGAGTTTAGATGCTCACTGAGAAGCAGCAGCAAAACCGCAGAATTTCCATCCGCCGGGCAAAGATTGGACATTACTACTTCGGGACTAGTCCGTATGAAGTAAGCCGGTCCCGTCACCATCCAATCAGGGACGAAGAATCTACTACTCCAATTCATCTTCTGCTTCTTGTGTTCTTCAACGTCTCTCGACGCTGACGAATATTAGGCTTTCGGGTAAGAGCCTCTGAGTCGTGCTATGTTTAACTCTCTCATGATGCTTGGGTCGCTGGCGCCTATCTCGACCACTCGCATCGAAGCCAGCTGCGCCGAGACCCATGCCTTGTCACTGTTCTGGGACCACGGCGCTTGCAAACCAGTGGCTCTGCAGCAGAAGCAGAAGAGGTATTTTAGGCAACATCCAGCGCTTACGCTGTGCAATCTCTTAATTGGCCCTATCTAAATCAGTATGTGGATTTCAAGGCAGAGCATCCTTTGTCTGTATCTCGTTGTTTAACCTTCCCTAAGCCATCAATGGAACCACCTCTCATCAATGATCCTGTCCTTTGTCAATTCATCCTCTTGCTATAGCTGCCTTGATCTGACATCGGCCGGCCATCTTTTCTTCTCCTTCCCAAGGACCATCACCTTGCAACCTACGTCCGCGAGGAGCTGTTAACTTAGCCAGTATGGCGAGAGTAACTTTCGCTGGTCTAGTCTATGGAAGACCTCCATTATTGTTCCTCATATCAGTAATATCTGCAATGACCATGCCGAACCATGCCTTCTCTTTAGCACAACGGGATTCAGACAGCTGTCCCAGTTCATACCAGAAATGTGGAGCTGCCGGGTTGCCAGATTCATTTTGCTGTCCTTCTTCCTCAACCTGCATCAGTCTAGACAATGCAAGCTCGGCCATATGTTGCCCCAAGGGTCAAGCGTGCACATACATTGAGCCTATCAATTGCAATGTACAGCTGCAAAATGCCACCCTTCACCCAACAAACCCAGTTAAGACCATCAGACTCGATGATCAGCTGCCCCAGTGTGGCAATTCATGTTGTCCGTTTGGATATAAATGCAAAGGAAACCAGCTGTGTGAGATGGACAATAATATCACCTCTACTACGACCACCGGGACATCTTCAACCATCTCGGCCACATCCACAGCATCAGATGTTTTACCCACAACTGATCAGTTGAAGCCAACAACCCTATCGCCCTCTGATCCGAATCCCTCAGCTTCTAACTCCTCTATGACTGATACCAATCCGACCTCAGATCCCGTCGCAGCAGCATGTCCTTCGTTCCCAACTCAAGCCATTATAGCCGGCTTTTTCCCGGGAGCCATCCTTGGGGCCGTACTTGCCTCGGCGGCAATGTTCTGCTGGAGAAGACGTCGAAATGGGCCCAAGAACTCTCACGGAAAGCTTCCTCGGCATAATAGCGTATACAACAGTACACCATTCAGTATATCTCATCCCATTCCATCCGAAGAGAGCTCCTACCGCACTGACTTCCTCCTTGGTCGATCTCACCGGAGCTCCTCACGCTCAGTGCTCCACCGCACAGGGACCAGAGTGAAGAGTCTATTCGGCTCAACCCCCAAAACCGTCATCCATAACCTGGATAATATACCCAAGGTACCCATCACTCCACCGCCGCAGGCCAGACGGCAACCTAGCACCGAAAGCATCAAGGTATACACCCCTCCAGGTGGGCTTCCAGGGACAGGGACGCAGAAACGGGGGCATTACATTTCTATGGAACCGGACAAGGGCTTTGTGGAGATGTTTGACCGGGTCGGATTCATGAATCAAAAAGGCGATCCATGCTTCAAGGTAGCCGAGTCTCCTGAAGCGAGTAGAACCAACTTACAAACGCCACAGAACGTATAATAATCTGGTGTTTCTTTTGCCTATCGTTTTTTCTCTCCTCATGTATGCCTTCTCTTAGCGTATAGATAAGGCGCACTAGTGTCTGAAGTTGATTTCTATCCAAATGCTTTAGCTTACTCTAGCAGTTTAGCTTGCTTCGTTACAATCCCGCGGTACCTGAGGCATAACCCTTTGCCCCTTGTCAGTTGACATATCGACCCGTAATAGCCCATGATCGAAAGAGAAACTCATATTCAAAGAGAAAGGCTCTGTTATTATACAATTAGATAGCAAGGCAAAGCCTAGGTTTGTTGCTTTTTGGCCTTCAGACCAGTAACAATCCTCTTAACTTCCTTTAGAAGCCCTACGATAAGAGGGACACCAACCGGGCCCAATAAGGGCAGATAAACAGCCACCTTATGTTCATCGGGAAAATAAACCTGGCCCACCATGCTCTTTTCAAAGAAGCTGCGCTCTGCTTCAGTCTCGGCCACCCGAGCGTCCGCTAGAGCCGCTTGGAAACGACCTTCGCGGAGATGCTCACATGTGGATGCGAGATGTGACAGAGTCGTTGATACGGATGTCGCTACATTAGCTGGGATAGGAATGGAAGGAAGGGATTCGGTCAGACGGGCAAGGGAGCCCATGGTCGACGAGGCGGAGAGAAGGAGAGTGGCAGCACGGATCCGGATGAGGGTTTGGAGGCGGAAGGGAAGAGACGCTGGCGTGGCGGGAGCGCCGAGAAGAGTGAGGAGTTGATGGGAGAAAGTTAGGAATGCGGGACGAAGAGCCTCCTGAGACAGGTGTGGTGGATTGGATGAATGATCTGCAGTCGACAGAGGATGGTTTAAAAGGAAGACACCACCCCACTGCGGAATGATCCAGCTAGTTGCACTGCTCTCCTTCACGACCATGGGAGACTGTGACGGCGCAGGAACGTAAAGAATGAAGTTGATGGTCGGTCCACTTCCGATACTTGGGCTTAAGGGCCATTCAGCTGCGTTGATGAAAGCGCTGAGATCTTCTTTCTTCAGCGTCCATGCGGCTTGTGTTTCGTCATACACAGGCAGTGGTGCAGTCGGAGCAGAGGTCGCGTAGAGCTGAACTTGGGTATCAACAGTAAAATTGCTTATGGGCGCGAAAGCCTGCAGGAGCGGTGATATGTACTCTTCCACCGCGGTCTTGACGTCCCAAGAGGAAGGTTCGGATCCCGGGGTAAACAGAGAAAAGGCTAGGTGATACGTTTCCGCATATTTCATAGACCTTCGCAGACGCCTGGTGATGCTCTCCGCAAGTTGTGGAGAGATGGAATTGAGAATGGCGGAAGGCTGCTGTTGATTATTCGACGAGGAAGAAGTGGGTGTGATTGCACCCCCGACATTGTTGTCGGATAATACCTGCGCAATGATGGCCTTTTCTTCTGTGAATAGATTTTGTAATTCTCCAGCGATATAAGCTGATAAGGGCGGGTTTGACGCAGAAGGCGGCGGGATCTGGCTTGGGGGGTAATATACGTCGAGCCGGGTCGTGTCCGGATGAAGCTCTGACCGAGGTGCCGCCAAATCCTCCTGAGGCAACAGTCGAACCACTAACGCAGTATCGGCTTTTCCACCCAGTGCAGGCTGCGGTTGTTCTAGTATATCTTCATGGATAGCGACGCTGTTCTCTTCTGACAGCTTCAGGCGAAGGTGATGAGCGGAGAATTCGTTGAGATCATCGAGAGTGTGCTGAGTCGTGCGCAAGAGATGGTGTGCCTCCGACTCTGGCAGGGACGGTGTTTCAAAGTGAATTTCCAAGGGAAAAACTGGACGACAGGTCTGTAGAGCGGTAATCAGTCAGGATTGGTACACTGTATCAGCGAGGGTGGATGCGCGGTAAAGTACCTTTCCATCTGCCCACTCCACCATGTCTTGGATGGGCAGTCGGGCCCGGTAGATTGATGTCGTCTTCCACCATATCGGAAACCCCAGGAAGATAATGACGGCCCAAAAGGCGGCAATGACCTTAAACCGGGTCTGGATAGCCTCGGATTTCTCGGGCGGAGGGAGACGTCGCGCACCGGTCTTGGAGCTCATGGTGTCGTTCGCGGGAGTGGAGGTAGTCTGTGAAGACCCCGGGTCTTCATTCTTGCTGGTCATGACCAGGACATGCTTTTGTTACAAACGGCTTTTTTGGTGGGAGGAGGGGGGGGGGTGTGAAAGCAGGTCACCGAAACACGAAATGTGTTGGTGATGAGAAGGGGGGATGTCAAGTGCGAGAGGAATTGACAAGTTGTCGGGGAAGATCATCAACCATTATTAAATAAAGCCGCAGTTCGAACAACAACACCAACAACAGCGGTATTTTCCCCCGAGAGCCACAGTCATTCCTCTTAGTCTCACTCTTGCTTGAGATTTTCCTTTTTCCTTTGTTTTCTTGTTCCTATTTCCCAAACTTGGGTAGTCCAGCGTTATATTGTTTACAAGCCCGCAGACCCAATGAATCGCAATGCATTCTAAATAGAGCAGATAAAAAGATAAAGAGATACTATAAGAACCGTACTGAACATCCCTTTAAACATTAAATCCGTCTCGTAGTAAAAACCTCCTGTAAAACAGAACTATAGGGGTATCTCAACCAAGGCGCCTAATGTCACCAGCTAACTCCAATGCAAGACGACCAACATAACTTTTAGTTTTCAATACTCTTTCTCGAAAATTTTCTGGATTGGTTTAGCAGCCTATTGGAAATGAGCGGATTAGCAATTGTTGAAATCATTACCTATGATGGGGGAGACAGAAGGAGAAAACCAAGTGGGTGGGAAAAGTCAACACATACGTCAATGAACCTCTCCAGATCTTGATCCAAGCTGGCCAAGTCTTCCTTGCGCTTATTATTCTCTGCAATCAGAGCCTGTTTCCGCTTAAGAAGCTCCTGGCGCGCCTGTTCCAATTTCTCCCGCTCCGCATGTTCATGATTGATGCGAGCAATCATAAGCTCATGGGCGTCCGAATCTCTGTGTTCTGGGAAAAGAGTGAGGAACTCTTCGACCGGTATTAGAGGAAGAGAGAGATATTTGTGACTGATAGGAGGAACGCCCCCGTTAGCAAGATCGGGATGAGCAAAATTCTGCCGCCGGCATCCACCTACTCATAAGACTCGCACGCCGCAATCTCCCCCGTCAAATGTCTTTGTTCATAGTAGAGGTTCTGCAACTGAAGGTGTAACCGGTCGATCTCCTGGCGAGCTTCCGCCGTCGATTGTTTGGTTTCACGGACGCGGAGAATAGCTTCGCGATTCAGACCGCGGAGTCGAGCAAGAAGCGCAAATAAGTGTTTCTGTTCTCTCGATGCTGCAAGGACGGTCTCCTGAGAATTCGACGATGCGGAATCACCGGACGGGTCAAGCAATGCGAGGAGCTTGTCACATTGTTCACGGGTCACGGCGCTGCTATTGAGTACGGGTAGGAGAGACTGATCCACCACAATGTCGCGAACCGCCAGAGCCGCCATAGTGTTAAACTTTTTTCTGTCGAAGGAAGTTTGGGCCAAGGAGGTAAGTGTGGTCACAGAGGACACGGTGATTTGGTGGTGGTGGCGATTAGGAGGAGTAAAGGAAAGAAAGATAGAAAAGAAGGAAAGGAAAGAAAGGCGGCGATAAGAATTGAAACGTGGGGACAATGCGATTGCTGATGGGCCGAAGTAGTTATTATTTACATTGATTCTACTTGGGGTCTTCTTGTTGGGAATTTTTAAATATTGGGATTTATTGATTTGATTTTTGTTTAATGAATTTTAAAATTATTGGTGGTTAAATTGGAATTATTAGATTTATTGATTTAATTCTCAACTCTTTTCCTTTTCTTTTCCCCACTTCCTTTTCTTCTTTCACTTCTTTAATTCAACCAAAGTCACTCGTTTCCTTTTCTCTCTCCAACCTCCTCCTCTTCTGCCTCCCTCTTCATTTCTTCAACCCACCTCACGTCGGTCTTTTTCTCACCTTGCGAATAATCATAATAATAACCACGGAGGCTTCATTGGATCTGACTTTCGTCCCACCAGTCACCAGAACCATCTCCACTCCCCTTACCTCTTGTAAGTAAAGTCAGTCCTGGAATGAATGCCGAGATTCCGATACCCGAACACCCCAAACATAAAATAAATCCACTTCGGACGATCTAATGTTTTGGTTTGTCTACCTCCCAGGTCATGCTGATTTGATCTGGCCGAACCGAACCCTCTGAGGAATTGGTCAGCGGAAAAGAGAAGAAAAAGAAGAAAAATAAATCTAAATCTAAAAGAGGTACATGATGGCTTGCTCGGCTCAATCAGTGACCATCGAGTCTTATCCCGAGGAAGCTGCCGTCTCCAGCGCTTATGCCACTCCGTCCGAGGAGACGACAGCCCTGCTCCGAGATCGTCGGCGGAGGCATTCCTTCCATGCCGCAAGAAAACTGTCGTGCGACTACGATGCCGATGCAGTCTTTCTAAGGGTAAGGATCTCTACTGCTATTGCCTCGTCGGCCTCACATCCTAACGATTCTCTAGGTGGAACTTTTTCTGGCCGAATTAGAGAGACGGTTACATTGGCTTGAAGACTATCGCCGGTCACACATGGTACAGATCGATGCCAGCTTGCGCAGAGGTTATGCAACACTCGAGGCTGTTCGAGATTCCTGCTCCTACGCCTCTGGAGAACTCATGGGCGGAGGCAAGAAGAGGGCCAAGATCCTAGTGGAGACGCTTGAGGACGGCTACAAGGATGCTCTCGCAACCAAAGAGACCCTGGAACAAAAGGCACAAGCAGGAGTTCGCTTGATGGAGTCGTTCTTATCGGAGTTGGAAGCTCGGGCGCATGCGGTTCGAGACCGTGGTTTCTACGGCACTCTGGATGACGGGTGGAAGGCAGTGGATTCGAAGCTGGTCCATGCCCGCGAAGTGGTCGATGAGGGCATGGAACGCGCCCGGAAAGCCAAGGATGCTCTGCGTGAGAATATCGACCAGGCGATTGCGCTAGCTCAGGAGAAGCGCCTAATTGCCTATGCGGACCTTCCGCATCCATGGCGTGTGAACCCGCACATTTTGGAAGGGTATCGGTTCACACATTCTAAGGTAGAATGCTTCACGTCCATGTTTACCTTTTCCAATGAATTGGTCAACATCTGGTCTCACCTGATCGGTCTGTTCATCGTCCTCTCGGTGGCCTTCTATTTCTATCCTTTGAATCCGAACTTCCACTTGAGCACCAAGACGGATGTATTGATTGCGGCGGTGTTCTTCTTTGCTGCCTGCAAGTGCCTAGTCTGCAGTACTCTTTGGCACACTATGAACAGCATTGCCAACCAGGGCCTGATGGAGCGCTTCGCTTGCGTGGACTATACTGGCATCTCAATGCTTGTCGCTGCTTCGATCGTGACGACAGAATACACTGCATTTTACTGCGAACCCGTATCGCGATGGACATACATTCTTCTCACGATGTCCCTCGGCATCGGTGGTGTCATTCTCCCCTGGCACCCGACCTTCAACCGCGCTGATTTTGCCTGGGCTCGTGTGGCATTTTACGTTACACTTGCCCTCACGGGTTTCGCGCCGTTGGCACAGCTTACCTACACCCGAGGCTTTGCCTGGTGTCTATACTTTTACGCACCCGTCGTGAAAAGCATTCTCGTGTATTTCGTTGGGGCTTGCATTTACGCTTCCCAGGTACCCGAACGGTGGCGCCCCGGCCTCTTCGACTACGTAGGTGGGAGCCATAATATCTGGCATTTTGCCGTCCTAGGCGGCATTCTGTTCCACTATTGCGCCATGCAAGATTTGTTTGCAGGCGCTTTTCAGAGAGCCAAGGGGGAATGTCCGCACTTGACTTCCTGAAGCCTCTGCTGCTTGGCTTCTTTATTGTTATGGCTGTATATGACGGGATCAATCTTCACGCGCACATAGATTTTGGCTGTCGGGTTAGATATTTTGGATGCCCAGTCGCCAGTTATATATAGATTTCCGCGGATCTCATATAAACCCCGGCAGTTGCATGGTTGGAGTACTTAAATCCTTCTGGTACCCTTCAATACTTACCGTTCTTGTATATATCTTATTTGGGATTCGCAGCGCTGTCTACTTGTCCCTATGTTATAATACCCTTCGCTACCAGTCCTCTGTATGTCTATTCACAGCATGTGTCAGCGGCCTGCGAAGATATGATTAAAAACAATGCATTACTTCGGCCTTTGTATTTGGATTTATGGGGATATGGTGCTTGGAAGAATGGCTTTGGAATCTCAGTTCTCGAAACTAAGGCGTTTATTCATGTTCATACTGTGTTCAAAATCTACTTAAACATGAAACTTACGAGATTCTCACACTACACAGGAAATCCCTCAATTTGAAGATTAATTCGGAAGGATTTGTGTATCTTATTGGCTACCTTCTTCTTCACCTGAATCTAGTAAACGTGACAGTAACAAGCTGTATGTAATCATATAAATCACTCCAGCACGACACGTTGAGTGCATAACCTTTGCTCCCACACATCTATCTGCCAGAGATAGCCATGAAACAGCAGTATCCGTATCTTGAGATGACATGTTGATGCCCCCCAAACGCGTGTCTTTGTCGTGCAGACTAGAAGAGTCATACATGATCAAATGCCATGAACGGCCCAACTAGTTGCCTCTTGCTCCTCCTGACACGACGAGCGGGCCGTTCTTATTATTCGGATGGGCGTTTCCAGAGTAAGGGTGAGTAATCGTGGGTGCGGTCCGATGTTTCAGATCGAACTCAGATGGAACTTCAGATGGAGGTGGCTTAGGGGGAAGGTGGGACGGCGTCCCCCATTTCGCAATTGAGTCTCTGCCACCCGCGGGAGGGCCGCGAGGAGCATTGGTCGCCACGGGCGCTGTTGCCTCAAGATTTTTACTAGCTTCTTGATACCCAGCCCACTGAGAATGAACACCAGCTTGCATGGTAGGGTATGTATTCATACCATGCTGACCACTCTTGCTTGGGTGCCGTGCCAAGGACGTACCGCCAGGGACAAATGAACGTGTTTGTGGGTTGAATGGGGACCGGTTGAAGCTTCCCGGCAACGGATGGACGCCTGCATTACCTGAATTCATGGGTTGCCCAGGATATTGACCATATGGGTAGGATGTAGGAGTGACTGGTTGAGACGGGTAATTTGCCCACGGCATTGGTGGTTGATTCCTGTGCGTGGATTGCTGGTAACCTCCGTGATATGGTGGGGAAGACCATCCTGGAGGAGTGTGCTGGAACTGTACAGCGTTGGGCACATTGTAGCTGTTGGGTGCAGGTGAGGATTTCGTGGATGTCATAGCCGGTGACTGATTGATAGAGGCATATCCAGAATACGGGGATTGCTGAGGAACAGCTCCGTTCTGCCACGGGCCACTTGGGGTCATCTGAGGAGACACGGGCATTGAATAATGAGGCATGGAGCCCATGTTCATATGGCTAGGGTACATGGCCCCATTTTGGCCATTCTGAGCATAACCCATACCCGGTGGGGTCACACCGGGTCCCACCATACATGGCTGGCCGGCGAATGAAGAGTCATTGGTAGCCACATTATAGGGCCCAGGACCATGAGGATAGTGAACCCCAGGGTAATAGACGTTGAACTGGGACCTGACTTCAAAGCTGTCATCATGTGGTGTCTTTTGCCTTTGTGATTTTTTACGCCCGTTGGTCGAACTCGACCGCGACATGTTAGTACCTTGATCCCCATTTGCGCCATCTGAAGGCTTTGTCTCTGGGAAATCGCGGAAAATCCGTTCCCGAGCCTCTTGATACTTGGCCTCCCGTTCTTCCCTGGTGAGCGTCAACCGGTCTTTGGCCGGGGTAGCTCCTGCTGAAGAGCTGCCACGCTCTCCATCATTTGCACTATCCCCAGCTTCTGATCCAGTTTTTGAAGCAAATGCAGAGCTCGCCGCTGCACTTCCTTCGGTAGAAGGCCGCTCGCTGTCGGTACGGCGCATGATTTTCATGGCAGGCATAGCAGGAGGTGGGGTGTTATTTGTTGCAGCGTGTATAGCAGAGAGAGGCGTGGGTCTAAATCGATTAGTATTAATACATTACTGGTAGATGCAAAAGGGTGGGGTCCCTACAGCCGAGTGAAAGGAGTACGATGTAGTCGAACCGATGTGACATTGTTGTCCACGAAATGAGTTAGATGGTAGTAATCGCCTAATTTATGGGCAAGCAGGCGCCCAAACGCATTGGAAGGTGGCAGTTCTAGGGATTGCTCCCTGTGGCGACATGTTAGCTAGAATGACACCTAAGAGCGAGCTAGGGTAAGTCAACTCACTTAGAATGTTGAATAAAATGCCTGACTTTTTCCTCAAGTTGTAGAATCAAAAGACGGTCTTTCGGGGACTTCATCGCCTCAAGAAGTTTCTCATCTGGTTCCATCGGAAATGGATGCATTAAGATGGGTTGCCCACTCCGGAAAACTTCCTGGTTGGCGATAACGAAATTGTTGGAAACAGAGTCCGGGATCATAGCGCCATTTGGCCGCTGGTTACCATCTGTGAATAGAGGGCCGGTTGTTTGCAGCACTGCACGGGCTCTCTGTATATCCCTGAAACCGCGGGCTCCGGACTCAGACCCAGTCAGCGAATTTGGTGCACCAGATGCTATTCCGGAAAGGGATTCCTCTTCATCAACAGCTTGAACACTAGCACTATCATCAGGTCGCAAAGAGTCTTTCTCGTCCATCGCGAAGGTAGTGACCGAGGCCATACTCTTCGAGTCAAAACTTGTCGGTTTGGTTGAGGAGTTTGAGAGGTGTGTACGGTCATCTTCGAAAGATGTCTCCCGTTTCAGAGACCCGTTTTGTTGAGCTTCGGCGGGGGAGTCGGGACTCTCTTGGCCTTTCCTCTCTGTGATATGAACATCTTGTAATGTGCGCGGGAGGCTAACGAAACTTGGATCAACGGCGTTGACCGAATCATCCTTATTCGAGATCATTTGGCTCGGCAGGACGTGCTTCGACTCCTGAGATTCTGAGCATGGAGGCTCTCTGGCAGACTGTGAACCATTCTTCTCATCAAATGCCACGTTAACTTCCGATCTCGACTGTGAGGCCATAGCAGCGATCTTATGCGCAAGTCAGAAGGGCGACACCATCATCTACTATGCGACAGTGGTTCATAAAAAACATCAATCAACGTACCTTTGCAAAGGAGAGACAATGCTCTCCTTCTGGGGAACTTTCGGATGCCATGACTATCAAGCAACTCCTTGCACTATTTCGTAATCCTCTTCTTTCTGGCCTTCCTTCGGCTGGTAATTATCGAGCAGGGAAAGATGAATTGAAGAATGGTATGAAACCCGATGAGAATAATTGAATGGCTGGACTTCACACGTGCGGGTTCACTCAAGGACGAAACCGAAATTTAAGACGACAATAAGCCACTCAAAGATCCCACTTCACACAAGCCCAAAAAGAAAGACGGCATATCTCTTGAAAACGTAATTCGCCATAGGGAAAGCTATTGCAAGTTAGGTACAGTGGGTTGGTATCGAATGGAACCGCGCCCGTCCAGTATTGCTAAAAAGAATGTGCAAAAGCCGACAGCCGGTACAGCGTCAAGAGGGCAGAAGATCCAAAAAAGATAACTGATCTTACACGATGGTCAGAGCGACTTGTTCATGGCTTTTCCCATTGATTATTTTAAAGAGGGGAATGGGGGTTCCTCCTACTCGGACAATAGAAAGGGAGAAAAAAAAAAGAACAATATCCGATTCCCAGCCAAACTGAAAGGAGTCGTACCGCACGAACGACTCTGCTTAGGCCGAAACGGCGCTGTAGTTGGAGGAAATGGGGGGGTCGATGATGGTGGTCTTTTTTTGTTCTTTTGGGCTGAGAAGGAACGAAACAGAACTGATCGGGTTTCGCTTGTCTGCTGGTGGGCGGTTAGCCGCGCGTTTAACGGTGCCTCCGACCCACACCTTGCATCAACAGCCGCGACAGAGAGAGAGGTTTGATATCCGTACAAGTTGGAATTATATCGATATACGACTTGATTGTAAGCTGTCATAGACCTTTGCGCAGCCCTTTTAACCCTCTGTACACGGTCAGGATTCATGAATCGATACCGGAATGCCCCCAGCCTTAGAGGCCCTACTAAGGCGACTGCCAGTACACTCTGTCAGAAATGCTTAAAACGAGATATGTACCTTCCTTCGGTCGTCAGTTCGCATTTGGCTGACTTCTTGCACGGCACTATAGCTATGAATGCACAATTACCGCCCAGGAAAGGCCGTACCAATATCGTCCTTCGCGCACACAGCAACTACAGAACCCGAAATTGCGGCCGCAGCTTTCAACAGAAACTCCGAATGATCTATTGCGCTCGTAAGATCCCATGGTGTCTCTATTTCATAAAATTTCCGCAGTGCACTGACTCGTTCCTAGGCAAGGCGTCGCCGATGATCTTCTGGCAAAACGGGAAGAAGAGCGGGGCCGCAAAAGAGACATAGATGAATCAGATCCCCTGGATAATCAAGGCCAGACATCAAAGCGGGCTCGGTCAGCGTCTTCGCATTCTGTCAGCTCTGTGTCTACGATATCTACAAGCCGATCCCATTCGCAGTCCCCACCTCGTCGTAGGGAATTCAATACGAGAAATGAGCCTCACCGGACGAAGTCGACGTCTTCTCACCATGAAAAGCTGAGAAAGAGACGGTATAGCGACTCATCTTCTAGCCATTCTGCCCATTCTTATTCGTACGGGGGGAAAGACCGCGCTCGTTCCAGATCACGGGAATGGACGGATGACAGGAACACTAGACGAAGGCGTCGAGAGTCTAGCCCTGAGGAGCGTGGGCGAGCAAGAAACTTGTCAAGAGATGGTAGCCGGAGAGGTAGGACCCGAAGCCAGAGCATTGACCAAGGCCGAATTATAAGGGAAAGACGGTCCGTGACACCTGAAACGATGCATGACCCCAACCGCCCTAGAAGACTTTCGAGGGACACGTTCAGGCATTCAGGTCATTCAGATGGCCGTTACAGTCGAACGCATGATGAGCGGAGTGGGCATAGCCAAGGTCACACTGTACCTCAGCCTCGAAGGGAGCGGAGTCTCAGCCCCTACAGTAAACGTCTTGCATTAACCCAGGCCATGAATATCGGCGGTCCGGGTATGTAAGACACTCAGCGTTGGCAAAAAAAAGTAAAAAAAAGGAAAAGGAACAGACTACCACTACGATACTGTATTATAGTAATATGAATCATATATAAATCGATATCGGTGTCCACATAATAGAACGCAAAATATCCTCAACGCCTTTTCGATACGTATTGCCAGACCCCAACAGCGAGCGCCTTAAAACCAGATGTAGAAGGAATAAAGAATCGCGAAATACCTATAATCACACCTCTTCTAGGATATCAAGATCATGCCAGGTCGTCTTCCTTCCTTTCCCTCCGTTCATCTTCATCCTCCCTCTCACGTACATGTATGCCCTCAACCAACATTTCGCCCTCTATGCCTACATCTTCTCCTGTCTGGCCTCCACTGTCCCCCGCGTCTTTACCCTTCGCCGCACGTTGCGCATTCTCTATCCTTTGTCGCACAAGCCTTGCAATTGCGTTTTGCGTCCTCACATTGAGAGTATTTAATTTCTCATCTAGATCCCGTTTTAGGTCCCAATTGGGCTTCTTCGGTTGAAGCTTGAAGAGATCAATTGGTTGATCCGCCTCTTCATCCTTCTTAGCTTGCTCTGCAGTGGCCTTAGCTATCTCCGCAGCCTGCGTTTCGACCGTAATCTGTCCGTCTGCGGGGGCCTGGTCAAATCCTAACTTCGGGCCACGGGTTTCTGCATCATAGTTTCTTCCGGAAAGATATTTGCTCGTGATATCGGGGGCAGCATCTTCCAGCTCGTCATCTTTAGCGTTGGATTCTGTTAACGGCTCTGGCTCTGGTTGTTTTCTTTTGAGCGCCGCGAGCTTCGCGAGTCGAGCTTTGCGTTCTGTTGCCGCCGCGTCGAGAGTGGCATGGTTGGATGACATATTGGGTGACCCGATATATATTAACAGATAGAGGATGTGAGGTAAAGCAAGTGTTGCAGGAGAAAGAATGAGCTCCCCCGTTTCAGGGTCAAAGGTATGCGACAATTTTATAATCGCTCGCGGACTAAGTATTTCTTGACAATGTTATCGGGAATGGTGCGCCACACTGCGGGAGCATTAGCCACACTAGCGACGGAACAGAATCCGGCGGCCGCGATAAATCGGCATTAGTTTCTTCTCAAGAAGCTTCTTGGTACCAACATCTACTTCCCCGTTCGTGAAACGCTTTTCCTACTATCCTACTGACGTCTATGTTCAATGCACGAGATCACGAGATCACGAAATCCTGAATGTCATTTTGTCCACATCATCTCCTGCGTTCCCGCTTCAGCGCCGGGCTACCGTCCCGTGCTCCGAAACATAGGTTGCGTCTAGGGCACTGGTATCGACAAAGTGCAAAACTTCCAATAGCACGATATGTCACGAACCATGCGTCGACATCGAATATTACACATGATTGTGCATATGACACTGTTGGCAACGATCTGAACCCTCGACCTGACTCTAGTTCGGCTTTAATTCGCGAACCAAGAGACCACCGGACTGAGGCTCAAGCTCTTGGCCTCCAAGATATAGTTTCTCATCCGGTTCAGGATTACAAGCATGAAGTCATAAGGGACCCTTTGGTACCATATCTAGATGGCGTTCCTGGGCCCCCAATGTCGTCATCTGGAGAAAGGAGTCCCAACAATCAAGAGCGCAAATTCGTCTATGCCAGCCGTGCCATAGTCGACGGGAAGGTGAAATATATCTACAAGACTAAACAAGTGAGCCAGGAGACCTATGATTTTCATCAGAGCATAAAGATGAGGTCATTATGCTACGATCGCGAAGAGATTCATGCATGGAGAACCACTTATAGTAAAATATATCGAGCTGCGCTTCTCGACATGGACATCCAAGGTTTTCCCGCGTCGTTGATGCTCACTGATGCCGATTCAAGTCTTCTTGAGAAGATCAAAACAGACTGCCTGGGTAGCTTCCGTGAGGCTTGGGAGGCATTGGACAAATCCGCAAAGGCTCCACACTGGAAGCGATTATCATTATGGCTGTTACAAAATTCCCCGCATCTGGCCTTGGAATTTCTCCTTGTCACCTGCCAAAGTGTGGACAAGCCTTTGTTCGTCATGGTTTCTGATTGCTTCCTCTTTTTAGATAAATACCATGCCGGCGAATTTCAACCCTGGGAAAAGGGGGGCCACACATATGTGTCCCTTTTGCTTACTTGTCTAGACCCCAGCAACTGGCCTGTTGCGCACCTTGGGCAGAAGGGCGTCCGGCTTTACTTAAAAAACGCTGGTCCCGAAGAGCTTTACCATGCCTGGACCATCGTCGATGAGAGGAGGAATCATATAGTATCCGAGACGTGGCTTTGCTTTATGCGTCGGTTTACGGAATTCGGGGATATCCATAAATCACTAGAAGCGCTTGAACTCGTACGGAGACGGGAGCAGGATAACTTTTTGATGGATTCTCAAGGAGTTATGCGTCACTGTTGCAAACTTTTATTACTCGACTCTGTTCAAGATACTCCGAACGGACGGAACTTTTATATTCTACCCAAACTCCTCAAAATGGGGGTACGACCAGATCGAGATATGATGAACATAGTTCTATCCAACGCTTTCAAGACCGGTGATCCGCAGGTGGGATTCGACATGTTCCGTTTCATGAGAAGGCAGTCGCTCGAGCCCGATTCGTTTACCTACTTAACCTTGCTTAACGACGCAGTGACTCGTGGGGATCGAGAGCGTGTTCAATCACTAATACAAGATATTAGAGCACGTGGGCTTGAGAAGAACGATTGGATCGCAAGCAAGATATTTCACGCTCATTTTACTTTCAATGCCAAGCACCATGATCCAAATGACGATCCCAATGGAGTTTTTTACTCGCTGCTGGATATGTACAATCAGCTATATGACATCGCGCCGTTAAAAGAGCTTTCTATTATTCCGCCAGAATACACCCCTCCCCCGGGAGGTGATAATCTCCAACCATCTCTCATTGCTCTGTACCTGATGATCGCGACCTATCTACGGTGCCAGAAACGCATATCCCATGCTCATCGCGTCTACACCAAGTTCAAAGCGCTTGTCTCACAGGACCACCCAGTCATAGCTCCACTAGCATCCACCGACCATACTTACAACGAGTTCTTGGTGGCTTTCCGGGATGACCCTCGCGGGCTGCGACCGGCTGTGCGACTAGTGGAGGATATGCTGCACGCTTCTAACCAAGACCGGGAACTTGACGATCGGGTTACTGTTCATGGCAAACCATCGGTGCGGACCTGGACGATCCTTATGAGCGCCTTCACCTTCAATAAACAGCCACTTGCCGCGGAGAAGGTTCGGGAGATGATGGCCAAACACGGAGTAGAATACAACCAGGTTACCTGGAACACGGTCATCAACACCTATGCAAACGCGCAGAATATTGCGGAGGTTGCAAAGTCTATCAAGGCCATGGAAGCTCAAGGCTATTCGATGGATTCATATACAATGAAATGTCTCCGCTACCTCCAAGATCCAGAGCGCCTATGGATTGCGGTAGAAGAACTGGACCAGGCGACCGATGCTCGCCACGATATGGTGACCTCCTTGGATCAGAGGCCTTTAGAGCATGAATCGGATGAAGATGAGCATCTGTTGGAGCAAGGCTTGCGACGTCTGAGTGAAAGAAAGGAGTCTACCCGTTGAGATACCCTTATCGAACCATTTATTTTCTATTGTCTTTCTATCTTGTTGCATTTAGAGCGTGGGTTCTGGAAAAGATTGTCATCTTAGCACGGGGGGATGATATATGTGAGTATATTCTCAGTGTAAAATATCACTTATGTACACTACACATGTAAATGACCATGCGAACTCCCTGCAATATATAATAATGCCCAAACCACCAAGAAAAGGTTTTTTAACGCCGATTGCTGGGAAGATCTTCATTCATTAAAAAAATAAAAGTTGGAAGAACTGTTTATGAAAAAAAACAGGGGCAACCATAAGCTTTCAACCTCCAAAGAAGATCGAAACCTAGCGCATGTATATTAATTAGCTTCACGGTAACCTCAACTTCAGTATGTTCATATGATGTCGTCCAGCACTCACAGCCATTAAGATGCAGCAGATACTGACATACGGACTGAGCCGTTCACCGATTCGAGCACACTTCCAGAACACCCCGAAGAAGCTTCAGACGAGGGTGTTAGTTTCCTCTCTTAGTTGACATCATGGGGAAGACCGGAGATAAAACCTACCCATGTTGATTACGGTCCATAATTCCTGGCATAATCGAGTGAGCATAGGTGCTCGTGCAGATGACGAGCAAGATAACCAGCAGAAGCGATTGAAAGTTGAACAAGGCAGACTACAGGAAAGATTATTCTTAGTCGGTGGTCATCCTATCGAAGTCGAACTTCATTCACAGCGCATTTACTCACCATCTTGTACGAACTGCCTAGGATTGATTTGTTTCCCTCCTTAAGCTGAACACCAATGACTTAATAGGCACTGGTTTCCGTGCAAGATCTAGAACGATCAGAGAAAACAAAAGCTGATAGAGACCCAGATACTATCATACTATCTGTCTACACGTTTCGTCCAGTGGAGCGGAAATTCTGCCTCTCATGTCCGCCAACCTTCCTCACCGCCCTGGCCACCGTCCCAATGTTAAACCGCCTTCAGGTAGAGCTCGAAGGCTTCTGCCGCCTCCTCTACATCCAGTTCAGCGGACCTCTCCAGCTCCATCCGGTCCACCACGACAGCCAAGTTCTGGCCATGTGTCGAGCCAGCTTGCCCCTCCCTGGCCGTTCAACCCTGAAGAGACTGCTCTAATCCGCGCCGGTTATCACCCAGCATTCAAACCCGACACCGCCAGGAACGCGGATCCTCCTACCCCAGAAGCCGAGTCTAGTAAGCACAAGAAGCGCTCTATTAGCACCATGGCTGAACCAAGAGCCCGTGCCGCTAGGCATAAGGGTCAGATGAACTTTGCTGCCGAATGTAAGTTTTGCCTCTTTTTTACTTCCTTCCCCCCAACAGACGACTCTTTCGTAACTTCCGTTACTTACATCATATGTTTCTATTCCATAGTGCGTCTCCTCCTTCTCGCATATGGTGATCCGAGCCCGCACCCGTCTTTCCCTTCCGAGCCTCTTCCCGAAACAGTTCGTGTGCTCGATGAGATTGTTACCGATTTTGTTCTTGAGATGTGCCACGGTGCAGCTCAGTATGCCGCCTATTCGCGCCGTCAGAAAATCAAGGTAGACGACTTCCGATTTGCGTTGCGTCGTGATCCCAACAAACTTGGTCGTGTCCAGGAGCTATTGCGCATGGAGCGTGAGCTAAAGGAAGCCCGGAAGGCCTTCGATCAGAATGACGACCAGGTTGGAAACTTGAAGGATGCTAGCAAAAAAGAACTCGAAGATTTGGGCGAAGGTACCGATGGCAAGAAGAGCAAGGGTAAAGGAAAGAGGAATGCTAGAAGGGACTCGGATGCTACGGAGGACACAACGGTTTCGAAGAAGAGAAAGACTGGTTGAACCGGTTGTCGTTGGCCCTGCTTCGCTACTTTCGATGTCGTTCTACTCTTCAACCTTCTTTACGGGCGTTCTGGTTCAGGTCACAAATATTCATTAAATATGGGAGATACCATTTGTTGTTATTAGAAGGGCGTTTATTGGGGAGATCCTTTCCAGTCTTTAGATTGAGAGCTCAAGACTTTAGATATCAAGTAATCCTTTCAGCAAGCCAGGCGCTACTAAATGACGACTCTAGTCATCCCGCCCCGTTTCCACAGATAAAGCTCTGGTACTCGTTGGTTCAGGTTATATGTCCATTCATCATGATTGACATGCCGGTAAGAAAAGCCGACTTCGTAATCATCAAGTCTACACTATATCATCGGAGCAAATAAGGCCGATCTGGTCCTGTCATAAAAGGGTCTCAAACCCTTGCTCTTCCCATTTTGCACAGCTCCTTTTTTTTTCACCGCTCTGAACAAAGCCAGATTGACTCCCATACGCCATGCTCTTTCTGGTTCCTTTTTTTTCTTTTGCTTTCGTTTGTCCATTCGTTTTCGCATTGCTCCAACAACCACGGATGTAATGTCATAAATGCCATAACAGAGAGCACATGGTGGAAGCAGAACTGAGAACAAGCTTTTTCCACAGGAAAAGATAACCCTGGACGAGATAGAACCCTAGACACATATCAAGGAAAAAAGGGATAAACAGAGTAGCGGGATAATAGATGCGAGAAGTAAAAAATGGATGGGACAAGAGATGTAAAGAGAAAAGAAAAGGTGTCTTGATGGATAGCCTTGGTTTTACGTTCCCTCTTTACGCGCGAGCCTCCTCTCCACTCCGGTCTTGAGTCCGCTGCTGTCCTCCGCGGCCTCCCTTGCCGCCTCTCTGACCTCCACGCTGGCCGGACTCTGCATTGCCGGACTCGCCGCCAAGGGTGAGCTGGGCAGTAGCTAAGCGGTTGGACAGTTCCATCTGTGTACGGATGGTGTTGGCCAGGTAAGACACAACCAGAACGTCCTGGATGTGGTTGTTGCTGTAGAAATGGTTAGCATTAGTACAACCCAGCATGATAAGAGGGGGTGAAAATCGTAGGATGTGGGGAAAACATACAAATCCCGTTCAATGTCGGCAGGCTCAACCTTGGGCGCCAAAGCGAGAGCGTTGAGAAGGAACTGGCCCAGTGCTGTCGATGCAGGAGCCTCCTCATCGATGACAGATTCGACATACTTGGAAACGCGGTCGATCATACCAAGAACCTCCTCTACCGCACGCTCAAGAGCCTCAATATCGGTGAAGATGTTCGCAGCACGGCTTTCAACATCGCGAGCGGCAGCAATAGACTCCAGACCACTCTTCTCGGTCTCACCGTAGCGGATCTCGTAGGGGACGGGGATAAAGGCAGCGCTGTCGGCGGCTCTCTCTGCCGTCACACCGACAGGAGCGGAAATGTAGGCGCGGGTTTCAACATCCTTGCCAGGTTCGGTAGAGACAGTCAAGTGGACAGCAGGGTGAGGGAAGGTTCCATCACCTTGGCCGCTGTAGAAGTTCTGGATCAAAGCGGAGAAGGTGTTCAACTCCGACGAAGTGGCGTACCAACCGACCAGCACTTCCTTCGGGTTTGCCTTGAGATGCAAGGCAAGCATTTGCTTCTGGTATTCCATGTCGACCTCAACCTGATCCGTCGTCTCGGTGTGTCCAACAGCAAAAGTAGTGCGAATTTCCACCTCAGTTCCATCCTCTGACCTGGTTCCTAGCAGGGTTCCGATGACACGCTCCTGGTCGGCATTGCGACGGAGGGAATGATCAAGGATCGAGAAGAGAGCCTGTGATGGGGCATCAGTACTTCCATCCTTTAGTTAACCTTCCGATAAAGTAAACGTACCTGAGGATGAATGACAACATTCAGAGGGGCGGTTGTCGGTGCAGACCCCACTGCCATCGGGCCCAGAGGGCGAGCAAGGTGAAGGAAAGAATCAGTTTCAGCCATGATGGGTGAGAAGTGTTAGATGCGCGAATAGCCGTTCTCTCTAGCTCTCGACTCTTTCACTTGGGATCTTCCTCGGCGTGGTGGAGAGTAGCTCTCTCTTTTTTTTATCAATTCTTCCGCCCGCTAGACTCTGCGCCGACGGAGGTTCTGCGAGGCTCAAATTGTGTGTGCGCAGCGGGAATTTCGCGCTAAGATAAGATAAGCCTTCCCCGACCCAAAGAGAGGGAAAAAATAATTCGAGGGAAAAAAAAAGACAAAAAGTCTGGTGCCTTCAGAGCTGCAATAACAATTCTTCAGTGTACATATCTTCTTTCGCAAATGGCTCCTCCTCGGAACAGAGCTCCCAAGGGCCGTGGGGCCCGAGCCAGAGCTCCTATAAAGAGGAGAAATGGCTTCACAACGTCCCGAGTAGATGAGATAGAGTAAGCTTCTCCCATTGGGTTCACTTAGTCAAGCTAACTAGCACACCCAGGTCAGAAGAACCCTCGGGCGGAGAGGAGGGTCAGTTCGAAGACAATCTTGGAGACGAAATGGATTATGACGGCCCCATGGACGATGCATCCTCAGACAGCGACGAGGACGTAGAGGATGACAAGTCGGCCCGTCCATATAACGAATTGCTTCAGCTACTTAATACAACCGCTGACTCTAAAGCGCCGGCACGCAAAAAGAGGAAGACTGAACACAAAGATGACAAAAGAGCGGTAGCTCAGAATGACATTGTCGTCGCCGCCAACGAAGAAGAGTTACTGGAAGATGACGACTTGCAGCAGCAGGAGCCTTCTGATGAAGAGGACGAAGATAACTTAGATGAGGTGGATGCCGATGGTCAGGCCGACAGCGACAACGAAGATGGTACAGCTTTCTAGTATATCTGGTTGAAGAGATCCCACTTGCTGATATAAAGCAGATAATGATCCCTTCGAGGCACATTTCGCAAGGAAAGAGGACGAACTGTCTAAGCAAATCAAGGCTGTAGGAGATAATAAATGGAAAACTGTGAAGAAAGAGCTCTCCGAGGATTTGAGATTGGCGCGCGCTGCACCCGATACGGGAAGCGATTTGTCTTGCCTACCTGCCCTGAAGAGTATCGCGAATCTGAAGGTAAGCAATGGCCATCCTACGACGAGATAGTATGCGGAAAACAGAGTCGGTTGCTTATTATGCTATAGCTCAAAAGAAAGTTGAAGACGCCTGCTCTGGAGCGTCTCTCCCAGATCAGCGGCCATGCCCAACAACTCGCCCCGTACATCTTTGATTATCAAGACGTCTTGTATGGTGCCAGAAAATCGTCTAGCTCGACCCAGTTACGAGACATTCTGGCAGTTCATGCTGTTAACCATGTATTGAAGACCCGGGACCGTGTACTCAAGAACAACGCTCGTGTTGCAAAGGAACAAGATGCCGACCTCGATCTGCGGGATCAAGGCTTCACCAGGCCCAAGGTGCTGTTTCTTCTCCCGACCAAACAAGCTTGCGTACGTGTCGTTGAGTCAATCACCCAGCTTTTCCAACCCGAGCAGCAAGAAAACAAGAAGCGTTTCATGGACACCTTCTCTGCAACGGACGACAAGTCCTGGGAGAGTAAACCGGACGACTTTCAAGAGTTATTCGGTGGAAACGACGATGACATGTTCCGACTAGGCCTCAAATTCACGAGAAAGACTGTTAAATTTTTTGCGCAATTCTACGCTTCAGACATGATCCTTGCCAGTCCACTTGGCTTGCGCACGATCATGGACCAGGCTGAGTAGGTTTTCCGAGGGCGTCCATGCTACATGAAAGCCTAGAACACATGCTAACTTACTGTAGTGCGAAGAAACGTGACCATGACTTTTTATCGTCTATTGAAGTCGTTATAGTAGATCAGGCAGATGCCCTTCTCATGCAGAATTGGGATCACGTCGACTATATCTTCAAACATCTCAACCTACAGCCACGGGAGGCGCACGGCTGTGATTTTAGCCGCGTGCGGACATGGTATCTGGACAACAACGCACGATATGTCCGTCAAATGATTATGCTAGCTTCCTTTATTACCCCAGAGATCAACTCGGTCTTCTCCACACATATGCTGAACGTCTCTGGCAAGATCAAGATGACGCCAGTATATGCTGGAGCAATCTCCGAGACCCCACTCCCAGTATCCGTGAAGCAGACCTTCTCCCGATTTGACAGTCTCTCGCCGGCGAAAGACCCAGACGCGCGATTCAAACACTTCACCACCACCGTGCTCTCGTCTTTAGTCCGCAATGTCACGTCCGGTCGGGGGAACAATAGCGGTGGAATCTTAATCGTCATCCCGTCGTACCTAGATTTCGTCCGTGTACGCAATTACTTTGCTACTTCCGCACAGACCATGAACGTCTCCTTCGGGGCGATTTCTGAATACTCGGACACTCGAGACATCATGCGAGCGCGTACGCACTTTATGAATGGTCGACACTCCGTATTGCTATACACCGAAAGGTTCCACCATTTCCGGCGGTACCAGATCCGTGGCGTCAAGCGTGTCATCATGTACGGAGTTCCAGAGAACCCATTATTCTGGGGGGAGATTGTTGGATTTTTGGGGATGGATCCGGCGGC
The DNA here is from genome assembly GCF_000184455.2 of Aspergillus oryzae RIB40. Taxonomy (NCBI): domain Eukaryota; kingdom Fungi; phylum Ascomycota; class Eurotiomycetes; order Eurotiales; family Aspergillaceae; genus Aspergillus; species Aspergillus oryzae. The sequence continues at coordinate 2,173,240 of NC_036435.1, read as the reverse complement.
GATCGATGAGGCGGCTGAGGGAGGCGTCCGCGCACTGTTCTCCAAGTGGGATGCACTGAAACTGGAGAGGATCGTTGGAACCAAACGAGTTGGCAATATGCTGCGGGAGAAGGGAGGCGACACATTTACATTTGTATAGATCCGAGTTAGTCCAGAGTGGCCGACTCTTTTATGATGTATTTTATTATACCAATGACTTTTATACCTCTGCATTCTTTGGGCCTGACGTGTACTGTCACTATACACCAACGGTGTATAGTATATCTGTATCGGATCAAGAATTATGTACCCGCTGAATTGGATGAAATTGTAATGTAGAAAAGTGGGTCAATTGAGCCCAGACGCCGATCCAACACCCACATTTTCAGGCCCTCCGTCAACCCTCATTTGACGCCGATAGCGCTCCAAAAGTCACACGGCGGCTGTACATTGGAGGAAAAGTTCTTTTTTCTGTTTCTTTTTCTTTTGTTGCTCGGCTTCTAAAAGAATTCAGCTGACTGTCTTTTTTTTTTCTCTTTTCTAATTGCTTTTTTATTTTCTTCAAAGATAATAAAACAAATCAATGAATAAATAATTCAATAAATAAATAAGTTAGAGGAGATCGATTAGTCATTGAGCTGAATCTTCCTCATGATCAACCCTGATCTCTTTGCCTAAAACGGTCTACTTTATACCGAATTTCTTTTTCTTTCTCCTCCGTTTCTTCGGCCCTTAAGTCCGGGGAGACAAGACAAAAGGGTTACATATCAGTCTACATCGGTTTAATATGACACGTCCGTCGGCGTTTAGTCCGGATGAGAACCAGCATCCTGTCGAGGATGTCAGGTCCGAGTCGGTAGCCAAATCCAGCCCTCGCAGCCTGTTCTCCGCGGTGTTTGGTTGGAGTAGAAAGCACCGAGACAACACCCATGAAGCTGAAGATGAACGGAGACCCTTACTGGGATCGGATTCCCCATTGTCACCGTCACCATCAACGTCATCACCATGGTGGGAAACAACGTGGGATTCGGCACAGGAACTCTGGCTCCAGGGTAAGGGAATGATCCTTGTCATGTCAGCCCAGTTCTTTGGGGCTTCCATGAATGTCATGACTCAAATTTTAGAGAGAAAGGGAAGGAATGGGGAGGGGTTTCATCCATTTCAGGTAGGACTGATCATTTGGTTTTTCCAAATATCTCCCCGTACTAAACTGGAACAGATCCTCTTCGCCCGCATGTCCATCACAGTTATAGTCAGTTATCTGTACATGTGGTACACCAAAGTCCCTCGCCCGTTTGGGACCCGCTCTGTGCTTCATCTTCTCCTGCTTCGTGCAGCCGGTGGCTTTATTGGCGTTTATGGGCTTTACTACTCCGTTCAATACCTACCACTGTCGGAAGCTACAGTGTTAACTTTCCTAGCACCTATCCTTTCCTGCTATGCCTGCTCTCTGTTCATTCCCAATGAGACCTTCACACATAAGCAACAACTCGCTGGCGTGGTGTCGCTGGTTGGTGTGGTTCTAATCGCACGGCCTTTCTCACTTTTCTCGAACGGAAATCCTCCGGACTCCGGAGAGCCTGGTAGCGGGGAGCAGCCTGACTCTGAGGATGAATATCACCATATTATGGCGATCGTCATGGCGCTCATGGGAGTCATGGGGGCGTCTTGCGCGTACTCGACCATCCGAATAATCGGACAACGCTGTCATCCGCTGGTGTCCGTCACATATTTTTCCTCGTTCACAACCATTGTGTCGACCGTGGCCATCCTGGTGATGCCTTCCATTGCTCTAGAACTGCCGGGCACCCCGTTAGAATGGACCCTGCTCTTGGGTCTGGGTGTTTGTGGGTTTCTGCTGCAGTTCCTCTTGACCGCTGGTCTGTCGTATGTGCCTCCACCGAGGAAATTGTCCCCGTCGGAACAGCATCGTCGATATGGAAGCGATGGAAATGATGAGCCGAAGGAGGAGTCGCGCAGCTCGTCCGGATCGCGGGCCACGTCTATGATATATATGCAGATGGTCTTTGCGTTATTTTATGACCGCGTTGTTTGGGGAAGCACTCTGTCTCTCTTGAGTTGGATGGGATCTGCTCTGATCTTAGGAAGCGCCATCTATGTGGCCGTCGTCCGAGAGGCGCCCGCAGCTGCCACTAGGGAAGATGAGAATGAGACGAACTGAGTACTACTAGGAAACAGCAATGGCAATTATGAAAAATTGGCCGCGCACGACGACGTCACGACTTGCATAAGCGGAGAGGAATGAAGGGCTGGAGAGAGGTGGGAAGAAAGACAACTAATGCATGCCGGAGCCGGCGAGGTAAGAGCTATGACGATTTGAGGGATTCGACAGCAAGCGATGATTCCTTTTTTTCTTTTCATGATGATGTGATGCTGCTGGCGGCAACAGCGCAAAATCTGTTATTGATTTGATTGTCTGCTATATACTATATCGATGTGCCGTATAGACTTAGTTACATGGATAAAGGATGATGGATTGATTTAGTTGGTGTCTCTGGAGCTACATAGTACATACCTAGGTAGCTACTAGGTAGTTAGTTACTGTACCCTCAATCCGGACGCTCAGGACAGGTTGCAGGCCGTGCGCATGCAGAAAAAGTGCACAAGACTCGTTCATTGGTGGTGGACGACAGTGCTCCGTTTAGTAGTAACTGTGTGTGTCTCACCGAACATGAAACTATGAATCTTGCCAGCCACAGCGTCATAGCGTTACAATTGACACCGAAAAGTCCCGACGGCAACTTCCCGAGACTCACCGAACAGAACCGATTGGTGCCTGCGGTGCCTGATTTGGATTTACCCCGGATTCGGGTGGCGTTTGATAGGAAGATATCGATATTGACATGTATATCCTGTAGTATATACATATCTCCCCCTACTGTCTCCATCTTTCTGATCGTCCACCTTGCCCCATACTTTCCCCACCTCTCTCTTTTCACTATCTGATAAAATCATTCAAGAGAGAGCGCGAGCGAAAGAAACTAACAATGCGTCACTTCGATGCCTGGTTACTTCGAGATCCGTACTCCGTCTTCCACTACTACCCCACCGGACGAAGATGGCAAGAGACTGTTCGTGATTTGATTCAAGAACGCAAGATCTGTGCGCCCACCGTGGATATCTTTTCTCATGCCTCCTCCACATCATCCAAACCAGTCGACCCATATGCCCGGCCCATGGCATCCCAATCCGACAGCTTATTCTTCCGCAAGCTGCCTGCCGAAATCCGCCTCATAATTTACAATTATGCCTTCGGCGATGAAGCTATCCATCTAGTCCAATTGAAGGGCAAGATCCGCCATGTCCGGTGCAAGCACCCTTCGTCGTCGCTCGACCGCAACCGCCGCTGCTGCCCTGTTACCCCAGCCCGCTGGCGGGTCCAGGAGAACTGTACTGCAGGCCAAGGCCACTCCGACAGCGTGCTCTACCCGCACACCCACGCCTCCCTCCCAGCGTCCCTGAGCAACTCATCGGTGGCCTTGCTGCGCACATGTCGTGCCATATACGCTGAAGCAGCCGACATCCTTTACGCCAACGCCGTCTTTGACGTAGACGACCTCCACACCTTCATCGCCTTCTCTCTGATCGTCTGCCCGCAGCGTCTCCGCTCCATCAAGCGCCTCACCGTCCAATGGATGCCCATTTGGCAGCCCATGGCCGGCCAGGAGCACAAATCCTCCATCTATTCCCACACTCACAACGACCACCTCTGGGCTCTTTTCTGGTCCCGGATCGCCGCCCTCCGCGGCCTCGGACAGTTACATCTGAGCCTTGACCTCGGCCGCTTCAGTGGTAACGCCATGGGCCGTGTGATTGGCGGAAAACGCCTTCGCCTGGCTATCGATGAGCCCTGGGTTGCCCCGATGTTATGTGTCCGCGGACTCAAGTCGTTCGAGTTGGGCATCACGGCCCGCTGCGACGCTTACGCCCGGAGAGTGATGGAGCAAGACCTGTGTCGGGATGCCGTGGCTTTGCGAGACGCTCTCCGTGAGCGTATGTGCTCACCGCGAGGCCAGATACCCATCGTTCCTGATCCTCAAATGAAGAGGGCGTGTGGCATGGAGGCGGAGGTGGAGAGGAAAATGCGGCCGCGCCTTGCGATCACTGCTGCTTGATCATTCAAAATTCCCATCAATTCGACAACACACTTTAATATTTCGAAGCAAAGAATACGCATATCAAGCTTGCCAATTGAGGCAGACTCGCGGTAGAAGATAAACGCGTTACTAAAGCAAAAAGAGAACGGAACAGCAGTTTGCAATTCGGAATGAGATACCCTTTGTGCTTGAACTTGTATTTATTTTTCTTTTCCTCATCTTTGCTTTCTTGGTTGTCCCCATCTTCTTATGACTATACAAGGTAGAACTTGGTTCGAATATGGTCAGCATTTGATCCACGATGGACCTTGTCTCATCTCACCTCTTGTCCTGTTACATAGATAGATGACATCAAATAGATGCTTCTCACATTTGCCCAAGACAATATGCCAGTTATACGGAGCCAAGAGTGGCAGTTTATGCCAGCCAACCCACCACCCATCACCCAAGCCTGTGTGCAACGGACCCTTCGCCAGGTCAATCTCCAAGATACTCGATAAAACTCCACATTGAACGCCATAATTGATTCCAACAGATATCTATCTAAATCTATCTACAGCCAAGGCAACTTATTAAAGATAGCATCCTGCAATCAATAAACGGAAGAAGAGATAAAAAGAAAATCCCCCGGCCGACATAAATACAGATCAGAAAAAAAGCAACAGCAGTGGGACAAGTGAAAAACGACGATGAATGAAATGAACCCTTGGCCTTTCCCTAGATTTCCATACAATTTAACCCAAACTTGGAGACATGCGATTTCTTTCTTGAGCCGACAGGAGGAATGATTATGTGGGCAAATGTCATCGTAATAATAACAACGGTATTATCAACCAGAAGGTAAAAAAAAAAAAACGGGAAAAGAAAAACTAGTCGCAACTTTCACTAAGGAAACATTATCACGTATCAACCCATCTGATATAAGATCGTCTGATGATGGTCATGGAACTCTGTGGAAGGGGGAAGGGGGAAGGGTGAGTAGATATTGTTGTTTTTCTTCTTTTTTTTTTTTTTTCCTTTTCTGTTTTTTTCTTTCCCAAGCTACCATGAGATAAATGGCAAACTGTCGTTCGTCTTTTCCCTCTTCTTCTTCTCCTTCCTCATCATCATCATCATCATCATTTTGTTCTCGCTTTCTTTGACCTAACTTGCATGTCCACGGTGAGACATGATAAGCGGTCGCCTGAAAGAAAGACAGACAGAAGAGGAGGATCACGACTTGATAGGGCTGAACCATGCATGACCCTCTGCCCTAATTTGTCGCAGCATTGGCGGGCGATTTGAATGGTTCAATGTGGCCGTTGCTGCGTTCCTGCTCAGACTCATGCTCCTCCTCGCTTGTCGGGGAAGGGGCGCGGCTTTCCAAGAGTGACCGACGGCTGCGCATCTGTGCATATGTCTAGTTAATAACAGTTCAATTTCACTCGGGTGACAGAATCTCCTTACCCAGGCTCTTACACCTCCAATCAATCCCAAGCTGTACCCGGTTGCAAAGTCTTCATTCCGCCCGTTTCCAATGGGGCTTTCAGACCGACCCACTGATTCCACCCGTGACAGATGGGTTTTCATGGCACCAGTGGTAGGGCTGACAACGTTTCCTCGTGTACTGCCCATGTCTACACTGTTCCTCGCGCTCGGTGCCGGGCTGCCAGGCCGGCTATTCTGCCAGAGCTGCCGTAATTCTCGGCCCAGCTCCTGACCCGTGGTTGTCCAGTTGTTCCGGATATTGTCCCGAATCTCCGCAACGTGTCGCTTGATTTCCAGTTCGTTCTTCTTAAGCCATGACACGTTCAGCTCCTGTCTCGATGCGCCTCGCTTGAATTGGCGGGAAATGTACTGGTCGTAGTCGCGGACAATTCTGCAATACAGTCAGCCTTTGGCGCAACACCCCAATAATTGACGGCTATACTCACCTGGTGATGATTCCCGTGGTGCTGACACCTTCCGTCCTCTGAGTAACCAAAAACTTGCCCTGGGCCTTGATCGGAGCGTAAATATCATCTCCTTCGGCCGCGCCATAGGGCAGGTCATCATGCGCAACGTAGTCGATTTGGTGCTCATCGAGAAACTCCGGAGTCAACAGCCATGGGCAATTAGGAATCACTTCGTCCACCCATTTACAGTGACGAACACTCTCTGCGCGCTCCGCACCACTCAGGACAGTAAGACCCTTCCGGTTATGAGTCTCCTCGTCTCCAGTCACACCGACCATCAGATGCACATCTGGGAAGGCCTTCTTCGCCTGTTCAAGCTGACGCATATGGCTGTTATGCAAGAAGCCCCATTAGCACCAGTCCAAGTTTTTTCAGAATAGACACGGTAACATACCCCACGTGAAACAAATCAAAGACACCATCGGCATACACGCGCACTGGACGCCCCACGGGCGGAGGATTGGTATGGTATCCAACCGGATCCTGCAACCCGGCCCGCTGAGGTGGCTGCATCATATCCTCGGTCTCCTCAACATCTGCCGTTTTGATCTGTAATCCCGACCGGCCCTTGCTTTGGTTTTCGATATCGCTGCTGGCAACTGTCGTTTCTGACGGCTCGCCTGGATCTTCTTTGCTGAGCGCCGAGGGTTCCTCGGTGGCAGGACCATTGGTTTGCTCGCCAGCCGCTGAGCTCTTCCGAGCCCGTTTCGATGGCGGAACATTGCCCGCTGAAGTTACATCAATTGGTGCCTGTTTCCTGTACTTAACCGACAAGGGAGTATTCGGACCGGTGGAATCGTCGCCATCTTCGCCCGACGCATCGCGTGATGAAGGTTGCAGAAGGTCAGCGGAGGTTACGTTGGACGGAAGATGTTGGGAAGCACTGCGCTTGCGCTTTCCTGCCGACGACGGAGAGGACATTATAATGGAATGGGGAGGTAATGACCGAGGGAGCCCTGCTCTACTTCCGTCGAAAAGGAGGTTGTTGTTGTTGTTGTTGTTGTTGTTGTGTGCTTTTGAAAAATCGAATGATCAAATTAATCTCAGGGGAGAGGGAGAGATAGAGCTATGAAGGGCAAGAAATAGAGACGCGTTGGGAGCGCGAAGAGGACAGAGTAGAAATGAGTGATGGGGAAAGGAAAGAAGAAAGCGGGAGGAGTAGGACAAAACACGGGACCCGATTTAATGATTTTAGGGGTCTTGCTCTTTAGTTTACCCTTCTAGCCCCTAAAACCAATTGATTCATGGGGGTGGAGAGGTGACGGCGGGGAGAGAGAGAGAGAGAAAGTGCGTGAAAGAGGGAGGACAAGAGGGAGGACAAGAGGGAGGACAAGAGGAGAAGGAAAAAGGGAAAAGATCCCGCACTCGTTCTTTTTCTATGTATTATTTATTCTCCTTCTAATTTTCATTGTAGAGAATTATTCGACCGGTCTCTTAGAATCATCTATAGTAGACTGTACATACATGAAAGAATAAAATTAAAAAACTAAAAAAGACACCGCGTGGGCGGAGCCCCCAATATGACTCGGTAAGCGTTATTTCCAACATACTTACTAAGTATCCTATACTAGTATAGTACATACCTAAAGCTAAGGGTACCAACGCCATACTATCTCATACATACAGTAAACTGTCAAAACCATTACATGTATTTCCATCTCCTTCTAAAATTGCCCCAACAATTCTCGGTTGGTTCCTCCTACTCCATACCAATGCAATGTTCTTCTCTTCTCGGCCTTCTCTATATAAGATGGTACTCTTTTCTTTCCCCCTTTCTGGATACCAGTTATACGCTTCATCTTACACTAACTCTCTCTCTCTCTCTCTCTCTCTCTCTCTCTCTTTCCCACCACTCCTCCGTACATCACTCTGGAATGTGGGTTTCGGCGCATTCGCTCGGCCAAAGATTCTATATCCGTACGAGTAAAGAATAACAGGACATGAGAAAGATCGCTTGCATCCATCACATTTCCAGAACTCCACTGCTGAAGCATTCGACTAAATGCCATTTCAGCTCTGACTAAAAGGCCTTCATGCCATTGATTGCTTTCCGGGTACGCCGTCACATGTGCAATAGAACATCTTCGTTCACACTCCCCTGCCGACTTAAGTCTCCCCGGCTCCGCCTTTTCCCAGGAGCCCCGTTTGGTCCCATTATGCGACCCGGTGCGAATGATAGGAGAGAGCATCGGGTCTCCGGAAAGTGGCGAGGGAGAGCGAAACCAGACGGAAGTTAATGAACAGGTAGATAAATGGAGCAGAAAGGGCGCAAGAAAGTCAAGGACGTAAAAAGATAAGGAAAAAATTGGGAGGGGGGGGGGAATAAATCATAAATATCAAAGTTCATCAATAGTGGGTCGTTTGGCACGATATCTTGTGGAAGGCATGAATGAATCAAGACGTACTCTCGTAAGATCTGCCGCTCGCGGCTTGAAATGGAAAATGAAAACCTCCTATCCTAAGAGGAACCCTTACAACCCATCCTGCAAGACATGAAAGATACCTGGCCATCTAGGGACATAGAAGGTTTCCCGCCACGCGTTCTGCCCCGTTCATTGCCACGAGGGTGTCAACAACAGGGAAAGGGAAGAGGTGACTATTGTGATAAACAGGGAAAACAAGGCGAAAGTGGGAGGACATGGGTGCAGGCGGAACAATCATAAAATCACAAGGTTCGTTTCAAAAACCAAAATAACAGAAACGGGGATACAGATGCAAAGAGCCCATCACAACTACGACGTAGATTTTTCGGGGGCTCCAGAGGTAGAGCTCCCCGCAGGAGTAACGGTTGACTCGGATGTACTAGCAGAAGACCCTTCTTCAGACTTGGAAGTAGCGTCAGTTTTAGATTGAGGTCCCGGGGTTCCTTCACGCTCATTCCTGGCAGAATCAGGCAATTCGCGTTGCACCTGACTAGGCAAGTCGCGGTCTTCCTCAGTTTGGTCAAAGAGCTCCTCGTCATTTTGATCAGGGACCAGTTCTGTGCCGTCACCTAGAAGAATAATGCGGCCGGAGCGAACACTGAAACCACGCGCGCGATCATTTTCCATATCGTAGTCATCCGGGTTTTCTTCAAACTGATTACGGATACCAGGGCCGCGGAATTCAGCTGCATCCCCGCTCAGTCAGTAGGGGTTGGAGGCCGTAGAATCCTCAAGAGACTTGCCGTATTCGGGAGGAGCGCAAGGGCCGTCGCCTTTGGCCACCCGCTCAGCTATCTGATTATACCACTCCTCTTTAGTCCTGCCGTTCAGGAGGCCAATGATTATCATAGTCATGTTGTCACATCCAACCCCACCAGTTTCGCTGTTTGAAGCCAAGCAGTTGTCCATCATGTTCTCACAAATCCGGTAAAGTTCTTGCTTCGCGGCGATACCGCGGCGGACAAACTCAACCACAGCCTGGGAAGACTGGCAGTCCCAGATACCTAAAGCTCGATATGAGTGTGCGATTGGCAAAAGAGGTGATCGGGGGAACACTTACCGTCACAGGCTATGACAAGGAATTCATCGTCATCACTGAGCTCATGGACTGTCACATCCGGATAAGCGGTCACGATCTGCTGTTCGGGCGCAAGCTCGGGGCTTTTCTTGAACTCGAAATCACCAATGGCTCGTGACAGGGCCAGGTTTCCGTTCACACGGCCGAAATCGACAAAGCCACCTGCGGCACTGATACGAGCCTTCTCGCCTAAAGTAGTTCATCAGTAAAAGACCACGACGAAGAGGCAAGTACATCTAGATATGAGCCACGAACCTTCATTCTGGGGTTTATGATCAAAAGAGAGAGGCTTTGCGCGGCCCTTGACTCCAAGCACAGAGCGAGAATCACCCGCATTGGCCTATGTCAGGTTAATGATTGACCAGGCCAACTATAGCTGATCGCTGAGTCGGTCATAAAACATGCTTCACGTACCACCCAGATCTTATGTTTTGAGATTACACTGACAGCTGCTGTGCAGCCGGAGACTTCCTCTTCGTATTTCGGGTCTAGCCAAATCAGTCTCTCAGGCCTCGGCGAAAAGAAAGACGGGAGAAGGGAAGCCCGGGACCCTTGTGGGCAACGCTCACGAACCTTCTAAGATAGCCCGATCGGTAGCTAAGAAACCATCTTTCAGGGCCTGTTCAATGTCGCCCTTTGCGAATGAATCCTGTTTTGCGACGATCTTGTGCACATTTTCTCCAGCAAACAGTGCGACTTTGTCTCCGCCGTGTCCATCGTATACTCCAAAGAAAGCTAGGCGTTTGGCAGGATCCGTTGATGTCTCTTCTGGACTCGTATATTTCGCGTGGAGGTCTAGGACGGCAGCATGAGCATCCTCCATGCTGATTCGCCAGCCCTGCATGGCTGAGACGCCGTAGATGCAGCAATCATCTTCGCCCTCGGACGAAGTCTAAAGAGTGTCAGACGACATTAGCACTAATGAGAACAATTCAGCGCGCAATGCTGTGCGGGCATGGGTTTGTGGACCATCCGCAGGAAATTTTCTTTCCTCATGTGGAGGACCCCGCAGGTGAGGTGCATCACGATGCGGTGCCTCGAGACCGGATCAACACAAGAGTAATTACAAAAGGAGAACCGCCAGAAAAGTTAATCGGGAATTGAACAGAAAAGAGAAAGATATATATATATATATATATATATAATTGAAGTAGAGAGATCGTCCGTTGGGGAGCTTGTGGCAGGCCGACCGAGCACCCCTGCGGCCTCAGGACGGAAGGGAAGGAATTATTGCGTAAGGACATTGCAGTGTGGGGGGGTTCAGAAAGGAAGACCAGAGCAGCAACACTCGGTTTCACGTACCTTATCGACTACTGGTTCTGACAAAGTCTGACCCATTATTTCAAATGATCACGATTTAGAGGTTCTGGGAAGACTGTAGGCCAGAAATGCACATGCACAACTCAAAAGCAAAGAGGGAAAGGGCAAAAAATTCGGGGGGAGGGGGGAAAGTTGTTCTGTCAGAGAGGGGAAGAAGGAAGAGAGCAAAGAATCAGGTGGGCGAGAAAGGGTAAGGGCAGAATCGATAGGCGGCGGGCGGGAATGGCCCCAGTGGTCAATCCTCTCTATCACTGGAGCGGGCGAAGAAAATTGAGAACAATCGGGGGTGGGGACCCGGTCCGAATCTGCTGATGAAATAATCTTCAATAGCTATGAACCACCAAATTACGAAGAACGAGATCTTTGAATGCTTTGCGCGGATAGGAATCAAAGAGAAGATAATAAATCACTAACAACAGGGCGGGAAGGAAAGGAAAAGGTAGGAATTGAGGATGAGAATGGAAGGAAGGAAGGGAAAGAAAATCTCTGGAGTGTCACGGGTTTGTACGCATGTATGTATGTGTCTCTGTACGAACAGAGATTTCTTTTCTTTTTTAAATATTGCTTTTCCTCGTTTTGAATTCTAATTTCATTTGCCTTGTGTTTAGATTTCCTCTCAACAGGCAACCCTCGTCATCTAAAACGAAAAAGGACCCCAACACCAGGCAGACAAGCAGGTAGTAAACGTACATACATAAGTACATCCACCCATACATACTGTACATACTGTACATACTGTACTGTCGGCGCAGGTGATTTCCGTACCTGTCAGGGTTGAGTAATGACGTTTATCTTACTCCGTACCACCGCAAGAGATCCCCCTTCTAGAATCGTACTATGAGATCACCCCTGGTGGAATTCAGGAATAAGTTCAATGAACCCTTAAAGAGTAAGACTGACGCATGGAACCCAACCGAATTGAATTGACCCTTGGCGGTTTGAAAAGGGGTGCCTTGCTTTTACTCTCGTATTTAATTTAGTACCTCCTCCGTACATACGCCGAGGCATTTCCTACCTTTTAATACCGTCGCCAGATGCAGCAGGAGGTCAGGTGTTAAGTTCACCCAGCACCCAACTAATTGCGGTGAGGCAAACATCAGGCCTTGCTTCATATGTTTGTTTGTGCTGTACATACGTACTGACAAAGTTCACTGGAGAGGGTAAGGCAAGGTGCACGCAGATATTAATTGATCTCAATCTTTACCCTCCTTGCTCGTGCTCCAATTCTCCGACCTTTTCCCCAACCCTATCGGAAATAAGGCCATGTGCACCTCGATGACAGGTCGAGGTAGGCCCACGAACTGGATTGCTGCATGAACTCATGCTATAACTTTACGCCTAAGAAGGGGAACACAAGCAGAGGGATATCTAAAATCTTGGAGAACACGTATACCCATGGATCTCAATATATATATTTCTTAGATGAGAAGTGAACTTAACGAGGCGTCCGTACGCTAGACGCGGCCAGTCCTGCCAGCAAAAACAGTATAGCACCCATCATGTATGGCAAACCCATCCAGGTACCACCCAAAGTCATGCCTTCTCTAAATGCACTGGCAAGCAACGGTCCAGCAATCATGCTCCCAATCCCCTGGACAAGAGCGATTGTGGTGTTGAGCGTCCCGATTTGAGACTCTGCAACCAAAGTTGTGGCCACATTGCGGAGGGTGGAATAGAAGCCCCATCCTAAGGCCAGAATGGATACGCCGAAGGCGAACAGCACTGGGTGGTCGGCCACTGCCATGATGCCGAATCCAACTGCTAGAATGGCCGCGCTTCCCTGTGTTATTCGAAGATCCCTGACAGCTGGCGAAAGGTACCGGTTTAAGTAGTGGGAGATAGTTGGTAGCAATAGAAGCAAGACGACGAGGTCGATCATTCCTTTTAGAGAGATGAGAAAGCTTGCCTAGAGATGATTTGTTAGTGGCTATATTCGGCCCTTTGTCACGCAGCATCGCACCTTTGCCATAGTCCATGAGTAACGCTTGGAAGCATATTGGATGATCAACTGGAGGGCCTGCCCTCCAACACTAGCCGCCAGGAATGCAATTGAGATAGCTACCGTGTTGACATTTCCCCAGATGAATGCAGTTAAGTGCATGATATGGGAACCTGCACTATAGAGGGACCCTTTCCGTTTAGACGATGAGGGTGGCGGGACAAGGCAATCACGCTCCTCCTCTGCCGATTCAGATTCCGACTCGTTTAGCGACTTCGGAAGAGTCTCCGGGATAAGTATGGCTGCCAGTAAGCCACAACCCTCACAGAGCCAGCCGAGTAGGAATGGGAGCCACGGCGACCAGGACATTAGCCAAGCACTCAGAGGAGTTGCGAGGATCTCGGCAAGTAGAACAGCCGCAAAGAGCACGAAGAATATGTTTGCACTGGACAATGCACAGGAATTAGTATATCCATTACAGATAGGTGGGGGAGAGACATTTCCATACCGCTGCTCTGCGGGAAAGATGTCTGTGACAATGGTGAAGGCCACAGAGCTGGCTATTTGAGAACCACCACCACATAATTGAAACAAAGGCGTGAACCAGATAGCTCGAAGAGGAATTGCTTCACTGTACAAGCCTAGGCTAGTTAGCTAGAGGACATTCATGCTATGTTAAAGTGTCGTCGCGACATACAGATGATACGGATCGCAATCTCCTCCATAAGTAGTCCGGTCATACTTAGCATCGCAATTGGTTTGCGGCCAATGCGATCCAACAGGAAGCCCAATGGAAGGGCAAGGATGATTCCCGGGATCTGGTCCAAGGTATCCTTCCATCCACTGATCAATGCCAGCTCCCCCTGTACATCTACAGATTTACAGGGTGTATTATCCGATAAGAACTTTCCATATGGGAGATCGACAAACAGTCCTGGATGAAACTTGCGACAGACGATTGATTCCATAATCTGAGTCTGTGGAGCGATGGAGAGGAAAGTGCCAAAGTCAAGTGTGACAATGACCGTGCATAACAAAAACAGTGTCCATCGCTTGTGCTTGTACTCGACGAGTGCTCCGGATGGATGAGTACCTAACAGTGGCGTTGAGATCTCTGAATCGAGATCCTGGCCGGAGACCATCCTGGCTTCCTTCTTCCTTCTTCCTTTTCCTTTTCCTATTTAGACTTATTCTCGTTCAGGGTAGAGGTTAATGTTACTATTCGAGAGAGAACAAACTCCGGCTTTAGTAGACCCCAAACAACGGGCGTGAAAGAAAGGAAGAGGAGAAGAGGAGAAGAGGTAGAAATGGCGGATGCGAAAAGAAGATAAATAAGCACTAAAGCTAGGGTTCAAGAATAAATGACATAAGGAAATCTCTCTTCCCAATTGTCAGCCCCCCAACAGATTGACACGTCAAATCACTGTTGAGTAGTATCCTATTTAGTTGATTTGGCCCTTGGGGCATTTTGGTTACCCTTGAACATGAGGATTTTATAAGTTAGGGAAGTCAAGTGATTTAGGGTTGGTTCTTTGAACGGGGCTTCTCATTGTACACTTTCAAAGGAACAATACTAAGGGCAAATCTCTCACCATATGCAATAATTATTTGGTCCTTTATCATCCTCGGCTTTCTTCTTGATTGGCGCTAACCCAAGCCAAAGCGCAGTGATCCAGTAAGGGCTTCGCATGGTCGCATCGAAGGCACGCAAAGTGAGATGAATGGAACAGGCTGATTGGATGTGTGAGGTACTAAGCAAGATCTCTGGACTGATGATCTATATAGCACGTAAAGTTACCTTTCTTGATTATCTATATAGCACGTAAAGTTACCTTTCTTGATTATCTAATCTCTTCTTTAACGTAACGTAATTGGTAAATAAGCAAGTCATATAAATAAGTGGATTAACGCGCTGCTATATTAAAAATTAAAATAGTTAAAATACTATAAATTTAGACTTCTATATAAAAATAAATAGTTCTATTAATTTAAATAATATATAATTTTATAATTTTATATATTATAATTAAAATATTTAAATAAAATATATTTAGAAACTAATTTAATAAATAGAGATTTATCTATTTATATAGCTTTATCTATTTAATTTTAATATTTAATAAAGATTTAGACTTTTAATATTAATATATTTTTTTTAAAAAATAATTTATTTAATAAAATATTTTTATTTTTTAAACTATTTTTTATATATAGTTTAATATTATTTTAATTAATATTTTAATATTATTATATTATTTATAAAATTTATTTAATATTTTTAATTAATTAATTTAAATTAATTTTAATAGATAAATTAAAATTATAAAATTAATTTTTAAATAATTTTTTAAATATAGATTTTAATTTTTTTAATTATTTAATTATATAAAATATTTTAAATATTAAACTATTTTAATTACTAAATCTATTATTTAAAAATATAGAGATTTTAAATTAAATTATTAATTAAAAAAATATTTTTAAAAAATAGAAAAATTAAATTAATAATTTTAAAAATATTATATATATTATTATTAATAAAGATTTTTATATAAATTTTAAAATAAATCTTTAAAAATTTAATTTTATTAATATAATTTGTCAGAGATATATTTCCTATTTAGGAAATTTTCTTAAATATTCTAGAATTATTCTAGAATATTTCCCTTTTAGGTAATAACCTAGAATCTTTCTAGAATATTACCTATCTAGGAGAAATTAGACGAAAAATCCTAACTAGGTAATATTAAGCGACTACATCCTAATTAGGAAATATTAGGCGAGTACTAAATAAGGAAATTGTTACAGACCCTTGTCTAGCGCACCTTATCGAAGGCGGACACACAAGGCAGAATAACGATAGGATGACGATGGCCGATTCCTGAGTGGAAGGCACCCGACGAATCGTTTATCTAGTAGTTATTCGGAAAGGGCTACGGACGCCGATACCAGCTACCACAACAAAGTCACGTGCATCGTAGCAGTGACACGACCAAACGTATCAGCGACACGACAAGCTCGTAGCACTGACAAGATACATCGTATCACTGACACGAAGAGTCGTAGCAGTGACACGACGGGCAAGGATATATAAGGACACTCATTTATGTACTTAAGTTTAGTTCTTCGTGATCAATACACATGGTTACTACAGAGTTACCTTTAGTAGCAAGACCAGTCTCAACTCGTTCGCACTCTTCTAACTATTAAGTATACGTACTTAATAGGCCTGGCCCTTTGGACTCGAGTCTAGTATCGACGGCAGTCTTGTGTCGACTGCATCCCTGTGACGACGGCAGTCTAGTATCGACGGCAGTCTAGTGTCGACGGAAGCCTCATAACGACTCCCGTCTTCCCCAGACCGCAACCCAACAGCGACGGAGGTCAAAGAACGACTTCAGGTTAGTAACCCTCGAAACGTGGTCCGCTAACTGGTCTCAGACTTGACGACGAAGCCCCGGGCGTAACACATTGATCACCAGTCTATACGAGTTGAACCACGTTTGGACTTAAAACATCGACAAACATGTCTTCTCAGTCATCCAGCAGCAAGAAGACTCCGGTCAAGAACACTCCACCGGCAGAAACTGATTCCGAGAGCGAAACGACCGTGAAAGAACAGCTGAAGCAAATGAAGAACATGATTACTCAGCTTGTCAACAACGCCAAGGAGAAGAATCAGGAAATCGAAAATCTCAAAGTACAGCTCGGAGAAGCTGAACGAATCCGAAGTGAGCAACAGGATCACATTGCTCAACTTGATGCTCAGGTTGGGGCATCAGCACCTAAGGACGCAATCGGAAAAGTGAAACTGCCAAAAGCCGAGCCTTTTGACGGAACTCGCTCAAAATTGCAAGCATTTCTGACGCAGATGAATATGCACATTCACGCGAATAGGAAAAACCTCATCGACGAAGCTGACAAGGTCATCTTCATATCCACTCACTTACGTGGAGCAGCATGGAACTGGTTCGAACCGTATATCCGAGAATATTACGAAGTCGTGCCAGACAATTGGTCAAACACCACAAGAGAGTTGTTCACCGACTCGGGAAATCTGCGCAAACATCTTGAACGAACTTTCGGGGATGTCGATGCCGAAGCGGTAGCAGAACGCAAACTAAAGCAGCTATATCAGCGAGGCAGTGCATCAACCTATGCGGCAGAATTTCAGCAGATCATATCCAGGATGGACTGGAACGAAAAGGTCTATGTGTCAACCTTCATCAGCGGTCTCAAAGGACACGTAAAGGATGAGTTCGCACGGATCGATAGACCAGCAACACTTAACGAGGCAATCGACTTTGCCGTTAAGGTGGATAATCGCTACCACGAACGACTCATGGAAAAACGGGATAACGAAGCCTGGAGAAAAGGCAGTCACCGACCGAAGGGACAGTACAAATCGAACGATCAGCGAGAACGCACAGGCGCCAAGCACAACGACCCTTACGGATTGAAACCCATGGAGTTAGACGCCACTGAGGGACAGAGCCAATCGAGAGGCATCTCCCAAAAGGAACGAGAGCGTCGAAAACGCGAAAAACTTTGTTACAACTGCGGAAAAGCAGGACACATGTCGAAGGACTGTCGACAGAAAAGAAATAGTCATCAGTCAAATCGAAAACCTCAGCAAATGAATGCTACGGAAGACGAAGCAGAACCACCAAGGAAGGCAAGGTTCGCGCAACTCAACGCCAATGCGGAAGCCGATAAGCCACACGACCAGGCTAGGGGAGCTTACTGCACCACCGGAATCAAGAGTCCAATCATGGATGAGATCGGTGAAGAAATCGAAGCCATACAGCTCAATGCCAACATGGATTTGTCGGCAAGAGAGACAGAACGATATCGAGAAAACGAACCAAATGACGACGACTGGATCACACTGGATTGGCTTACCACTCATACCAATCAGACCATATGGCCACGCATCGACCAGGATTGGAGTAACCTACAGGAGGCCACAGAACAATGGTACGGTCAACTTAACGAACACGAAATTGACGAATTAGCCGACCATGCAAACGATGAAACCGACAGACTTGGACAAGTCAACAGCGAATCACAGTATGAGGCTATCATGGAACCAATCAGAAGACGCGTAAGGTACGCGCTGACTCATAGGGTGGACGGCCCTGATAATACCGATCAATACAACGAGCCTGTTTCAAGCATCGACCAATCAAATCGAGTTTTGGTTGAAATCGATCCCTTGAACGAAGAGTACGGTACTCAATGGATTGGCCATGATCCCAACATGGAGGGACTCCTTGAGGTACCCGAGACGCCAGAAAATCCCCAAGATGAAGACGAGAATGCACACCGACGAGTTATGGCACTCATCGACACACTGCAGGAAGTGGTGTCACCAAGGCGAAGGGCGCCAGCATCGAGGCCATATCAAACGCAGCAAATCGAGGTTGAGCCACCGCGAAGGCAAGAGACCCTTACCAATTGGACCAACAACGTAATCGACGAAATTATACGGAATCCTAGGAGATTCTCACGGCCACTTAGGATGTTATTGGAGCAATGCCCACATTGGAATCACGAATGCTGGGACTCGAACATCGAAAATTGGGACGAGCATTGTCAGCAGTGTAACAAGCATCCAATCGTATGCGAAATATGTGGCGCAGACAGATTCGAGTATTACGGGGAACTCGAACTCATCAACCCAGATAGAGCAAAAAGGGGACACGAAGGAACGCATCATTGGTTGAGGGAATGCGAATGTTGCCATTACGCGACAGAACCAATGCATAATCGTTACCCTTGGGTAGTGTGCTTTGATGACAGCTGCACACACCACCGTATCTGGAAACAGATAGCACGTTTTTGGCCACAGAACGATGCAAATCGAGGAACACTTGCCGCGACCAGGCAAGGAAGACACATCACCACGACCATCGCTATCAACGGAAAACCAGCGCGAGCGATGATAGACTCAGGCGCAACGAACAACTTCATGTCACCAAGATATCGAGAAAACATGAAGATCGAAGGACGACAAAAGGAGAACGTCGAACCTTTACTCGGACTAGACGGCCAGAAACTGGGAACTGGTCAAGTCTCGGTCGAAACAGTACCTGTTACTATGGCTGTAGGGCAACACGTCGAAAGTATAGCCTTTGACGTCACGCCTTTAGGGAACAAGTACGATGTGGTGTTAGGGATCTCATGGCTCGAAGATCATAACCCAACGATAGATTGGAAGCAACGGACGCTCCATCTGAACAATTGCCATTGCCCAAAGGGACCATGTATGGGGTATGGAACCCGCACCCTCACCAGCAAGTGCACTGGTAGTGGAAGGATCGAACGGCGCGATCAGAATACCGCGAAGGGAAATTCCGCGAAGAACATGATTATGGCAGCGACCCGATATTCAGAAAAGGAATGGTTAGCTGAACTGATGGGATGGGCACCCACTAACGAGCAGGAACGACTAGAAGTCATGACGCTAGAAAGCGGATCGGAAGAGGAATGGCACTCTTCACCAGAAACAAATCAGACATCGTCAGAGTCAGACAGCGACTCTTGGACACTTTTGGACTCTCAGGAATTAGCGGCTAACTCCGCGGAGCAGCCAAGCCTGCCCAAAGAGTATCAGGGATTCCGAGAACTATTCGAACAGCCACGAACGAACAAGTTACCAGAGCACGGACCGCACGATCACACTATCCCTATTCAGGAAGGGAAGGAGGTAACATGCAAACGAATTTACCCAATGTCGGAAAGAGAATCACAAGCTCTGAAGGAATACATCAAAGACAGACTCGAAAAGAAACAAATTCGACCATCGAAAAGTCCAGCAGGACACGGTGTATTATTCGTACCCAAGAAGGGAGGGGAATTACGACTATGCATTGACTACCGACCACTGAATGACATTACGGTCAAGGACAGACACCCATTACCGCTCATTACAGAAATACAAGATAAGATAAGAGGAGCAAAATGGTTTACGAAACTCGATATTACAGATGCATACCACCGCCTCAGAATCGCGGAAGGCGAAGAATGGAAAACTGCATTTCGAACAAAATATGGACATTACGAATACTTGGTTATGCCTTTTGGGCTCACCAACGCACCAGCATCGTTTCAGAGGTTCATCAATGAAGCACTAGGAGAAATCCTCGATGTATTCGTCATCGCATATCTAGACGACATCCTAATCTTCTCGCACAGCCTCGAAGAACACGTTCAACACGTCCAAACAGTTTTGGAGAAGCTACAGAGAGCAGAAGTACGACTCAAATTGAAAAAATGTGAATTCCACGTCCAAGAAACCGAGTTTTTAGGACACTGGATATCCACCGAGGGAATACAAGCGGAGGAAGGAAAGGTGAAAGCTATCCGAGAATGGCCAGAACCAACCAACCTCAAGGAACTGCAACAGTTCATCGGATTGCTGAACTATTATCGGAAGTTCATCGATCGATACGCGCATAGGCTAGCACCACTCTTTGACTTACTCAAGAAATCAAAGCAATGGGAATGGACAAACGAGCACCAAAGCGCATTCGACAAAGCGAAAGAAGCAATCACCACTGCACCAATCTTGGCACAGCATGATCCAGCTAAGCAGACCATCATTGAAACCGACGCATCTGACTATGCGATTGGCGCACGAATGGTACAAGCGGGACCAGACGGAAAGCTACGACCAATAGCATTCGAATCTAGGAAACTAGTTCAAGCGGAACTGAACTACGACATCCACGACAAGGAATTGTTGGCTATAGTGTCAGCGTTCAAAAAATGGAGGGTTTACCTAGAAGGAGCACAACACCAGATCATTGTGAAATCGGATCATAAAAACCTGACGTACTTCACAACCACGAAGGAGCTCACACGAAGACAAGCGAGATGGGCTGAAACACTATCACAATATGACTTTAGGATTGAACACTGCAAGGGATCAGAAAACGGTCAAGCCGATGCCTTGAGCCGAAGGCCTGATCATGAGATCAAAGGAAAAACAATCGAGACTGCAATATTGAAACAGCATGAGGACGGATCGATCGGATATAATAAGCAGACACTCGCAGCAGTAACTGTGGAAATCAAGGACCCTACTCGACACCTCATCGCGAAAGCAAACAAAAAAGACGAAGCACTCACACAGAAACTCGAAGCAAGCGACGACCTGTTCACCAAAGACGAAGATGGAATCGTATACTACCGAAACCTCATTTGGGTTCCTCAGAAACTACGGAACATGATTATTCAGGAACACCATGACAACCCGACACGAGGACACTTTGGAGTCGAGAAAACATCGGAACAGATCGCAAGGAACTACTATTTCCCAAACATGGCAAAACAAGTCAGGAAATATATCGACAAATGCGAAACATGCATCAGAGACAAGCCAGCAAGACACAAACCATATGGACTTATGCAATCACCAGACGCACCTTCGAGACCCTGGGAATGGATCACAATCGACTTTGTGGGACCACTACCTGAATCGGAAGGATGGGACATGATAACGGTGATAACAGACCGACTCACCAAATACATTCATTTGGTACCAAGCAAATCAACACTCGATGCAGTGCACCTCGCACACTTACTCGTCAATCACGTCTTTGTTCATCATGGAATGCCAAAAAAGATCACATCGGATCGAGACAAGTTATTCACATCGAAGTTTTGGCAATCACTCACAGACCTAATGGGGATAGATCAGAAGTTAACCACGGCATATCACCCACAAGGAAATGGTCAGACGGAAAGAACAAACCAGACGATCGAACAATATTTGCGACACTACGTCAATTATCAACAGGATGATTGGGCAAACCTGTTACCAACAGCACAGTTCGCATACAATAACGCGGAACATTCGACAATAGGAACAACACCCTTTTACGCAAATCACGGGTACCACGCTAAAGTGGCAGGTGAGCCAAGAAATAAACAACCTGTCGCAGAAGAAGCGATCGAAACAGTCGAAGGATTGAAAAGCTTGCACAATCAATTATCCTTGGACATCAAGTTCTTTAACCATCGCGCGGCAATGTACTACAACCGACACCACGAAAAGGGACCTACCTTTAAGAAGGGGGAGAAAGTATTCCTACTCCGCAGAAATATCAAAACGAAGAGACCAAGTTCGAAACTCGACCATCAGAAAATCGGACCATTCAGAGTCGAAGAACAAATTGGCAACGTCAACTATCGATTAAAACTACCAGACTCGATGAAAAAGATACACCCCGTGTTTCATATCTCGTTATTGGAACCTGCACCAGAAAATGCCAAAATCGCTGAAAACATCGAACTCGACGAAGAAGGAACGGAATACGAAGTCGAAAAAATACTAAAACATAAGCGAGTCAATGGGAAACCGCACTACCTGGTGAAGTGGAAGGGTTACAGTACCTCAGAAAACTCATGGGAGCCTATCGAGAATTTGACGGGCTGCCACCAGCTGGTTCGACAGTACCACCAGCGGAAGGATCAAAATTCACCCAGAAGGAAGGGTCATCCATCAGCTGAGTCAAGCTAGGATCTAACCCGGAAACCGCGGCTAGTTGAACATCACCACTTGACGCACTAGCCCCGGAACAGGAAACCGCAGTTTCCTGATGGTGCAACTTCTCCTGCGCCTCACGCTCTTTTTGCTCTTGACGCTCAAGTTCCTCGAGTTCCTCAATTTCTTTAATATCACGCGCAATGAAATCACCTGCACGTTTTTGCAATAACCGTTTTTGTTTTCGCAAACGAAGAAGCTTCGCCAAAATAACCTCCTCCTCCTCCTCAATAGTATTCTGGGCTTTCACGAGCCGTTTCCACTCAGCATCAGAAAAGGAAGGTTCGGACATTTTGCAAGAGGCACCGTTCGCTTTCACACACTCGCTACAACGACCAGAATTTTCGGATTTAATACAAGAACGATGAAGGCGGATACAACGTTCGCAAGGGAATACCGCCTGAAACCCCTCGTCTTCGATTCGCTGGTAAAGCTTGGATTTACGGACAGAACTGGAAGGCATGGTCAGGACATGGGTAAAAGAAAAAGTTGAGGATGGGCATCTCTCACCTGGGCAAGACCGCAACTTTATGCTTTCGAGGACGAAAGCCTGAAAGAGGGGGGATGATGTTACAGACCCTTGTCTAGCGCACCTTATCGAAGGCGGACACACAAGGCAGAATAACGATAGGATGACGATGGCCGATTCCTGAGTGGAAGGCACCCGACGAATCGTTTATCTAGTAGTTATTCGGAAAGGGCTACGGACGCCGATACCAGCTACCACAACAAAGTCACGTGCATCGTAGCAGTGACACGACCAAACGTATCAGCGACACGACAAGCTCGTAGCACTGACAAGATACATCGTATCACTGACACGAAGAGTCGTAGCAGTGACACGACGGGCAAGGATATATAAGGACACTCATTTATGTACTTAAGTTTAGTTCTTCGTGATCAATACACATGGTTACTACAGAGTTACCTTTAGTAGCAAGACCAGTCTCAACTCGTTCGCACTCTTCTAACTATTAAGTATACGTACTTAATAGGCCTGGCCCTTTGGACTCGAGTCTAGTATCGACGGCAGTCTTGTGTCGACTGCATCCCTGTGACGACGGCAGTCTAGTATCGACGGCAGTCTAGTGTCGACGGAAGCCTCATAACGACTCCCGTCTTCCCCAGACCGCAACCCAACAGCGACGGAGGTCAAAGAACGACTTCAGGTTAGTAACCCTCGAAACGTGGTCCGCTAACTGGTCTCAGACTTGACGACGAAGCCCCGGGCGTAACAGAAATATTAGACGAATTCCTAATTTAGTAAGCCTAAGCGAGCCAAATTCAACATAAAAAGCCACTCAATCCCCTGCCAAATTGAATTAATTTTTTCAAGCAGATCATCATCTAACTATCTGATTACCAGATATCGATTCATTCTTTTGATCTCTTCTATTCATACCTGACCTAGGGCTTTGACTGCCTTAGCCCTAGTTGCCTACCTTTATTATCTAATCTAGGGCTTAGATTGCCTAAGCCCTACCTGACTGCCTGACCTAGGGTTACTACTCAGTCAACCCTAGCTTTCTTATGTGATTTAGTTATTCAATTCATTCATTCTATTCAATCTTTCTATTCATCCTAGCTAGCCCTAAGACTATTCCGCTTTAGGATTAGGGCAGCTGACATAATTAAATTTAATTAAATCTTTATATAAAATTTTTAATAGTAAAAAAATAATAATATTAAATAATTAAAATTTATAAAAAATATATATAAATATATAGATTAATATAATATTATTTTTTATATAAATTTAATTAAATTAAAATATTAAATAATTATTATAATTATTTAAAATAAATAAATAATATTTTTTTATAAATTAATTAATAATATAAAATATAAAATAATTCTATAATTAATATAGATTAATTTTATTATTTATTTAATTATTAAAATTAATTTTAATTTTTTAATTAAAAAAAATATTTTTATTTTTATATTAAAACTTTATATATATTTTATTTTTAAAAATAATATAAAAAAATAAAATCTATTTATTAAAATTAATATATTTTATAATAATAATCTATTTTTAATTTTTTAATTATAATAAAAATAGTTTTTCTAATATATTAAATCTAGTAATAACTTTAATTATAATTATTAGACTTATTATAAATCCTATTTTATTAAAATTATAAATATTATTTAATACTATACTATATTTTTAAATAGTCTTATTTATCTATTTAAATTAAATATTTAAAATCTTAGAATCTTCTATTTTAATATATTAATAGTTATAGTAATATATAAAATAAAATTTAAATTTAAATATATAATTAATAAAATTATATATCTATTTCTTTTCTATAATAGTAGAAAAAGAAATAATATTATACTTTAAAAATAAAATATTAGCTATTTTTTATATATATATAGACTAGAAAAATATTCTATATTTATCTAATAATAAAATCTACTATTTAAGTAATTTGTTTTTACTAGTAGTTATTTTATAAGTATTAACGTGTCTATTATTTAAGAAAAAAATCTTTTTAAGGCGACTATATAGAATAGATTTAGATATATTAAATATCTTAGCTATTTTTTTTTTAAGTTATTGATTTTATTCTTTTTTAAAGTAGAAATAGTTAATAGGATTTGGCCTTTCTACTTAACACATAATTTTAAGGATTTAGGCATTTTTGGTGGTATAGCTAATGTTTAAATTATCTAAGAAATTGAGGCGCGTTGAAAACGCGGGTGGTGTGCAGGGTGCTTACTGATTACATTAACTAGTCAGTTTTATGTAACTATATGGCCCATATTTATAATAACATACAATCTCGATGTTAGTCCCACGTGGTGTTTGTACTACCAATGGCTATAGGACTAATAGCTGAGTCTATTGTAGAGACACTCATTATCCATCGCACTAGGGTCGCTCAAACTATACCATCTACACCACGTAAGACACAAGACACATGCACCCATCATTGCTACCTACACCAACAAAACACATATGACAATCGTAAAAGCCGCAATTTACTCATCGGCATCAACCCATATCAAGGGCCCCTTCTTGTCCGACCGCATGTCTTCTGTGGGGAGCACCCGAAGGGTTTTGTTGAAGTATGTGTCCACTACAACCAGTTGTGGCTGTATCCATAGCCCCCGTTTAGATGCCAGTAGGTTGTACCGAACCGTGTGTCGGCTCAAAGGCACCAGCTGGACGACCAGCGTTTTCGGACCGCTAAAGGCGAAGTTTTCGCTGGCCTCCATAGTTAAGTTAAAGGTAAGGAAGTGCATCGACGGATTCTCGATGGTGTAGTCTAAGTGAATCAATCCAGAACGTATCTGGGAGGTCATTGCCGAGGCAAGCACACGTGGTTCTCCCCCCGGAACGACAAAGCGAGGAATCGCAAGTGTGGATATAGTCGTACCGTTGCTGCTCATGGCCGATTCACTCTCATCGGTTGCGCTTCGTCGCCATTGAATTTCCAGAGCGAGGTTCAGAGCTGTAGGTCGTCGGTCGCCTAGAACTGTCTTGTGGATATCCACCGCAAAACTGGACTCGCGAAGCTCCTCCAAGTAGATCTCTGGTCCGCCTGGACTAACGATCGCTTCAGGGCCGACATGGCACGTGGCCCCTCCACCAACCCCAACTAGCACCAGTGATATTTTTTCGATAACAAGCGGCGTTAGCGCAAAAGAAACGACCTTTGAGTTAAGGCACCACCGCTGCTGCAAGCCCCCGAGTTTTGGGGTTGAGTCATTTCCAAGCAATGCATCATCGACAGTAAAGAAATCTGGCCATGGTTGAGGATGGAGACGTGGCATGAATTCGTAGTTGGCCTCAAACGGCCGTATTATCGGTATCTTCACTCTCAAGGTTGCGATGATTGGAGTCTGGGTATCAGATACGAGGTTATATACAGATGATATTTCAAGCTCGTAATCAGAGGCATCACGCGTATCCGTGAGGACAATTTCCAGCTGCCGGTGAGAGGATGTCTCCAATGTCCCAAGAGGCCGCTTGATAAAATGAGAAAGGCCTTCCACTGGGGTACTGCTCTCGGAGCCCTGTATCCACGGTGAGCCTTCCTCGTCAAGCCATAAGACCTTAGCTGCCGATTCTGGTCGACCAAAAAGCCTAGCCTCGGCTGTAACTTCCGCAGCTTCATCCTCCTCGTTATGAATTTCAACCTTGAGGACAATACGTTCATCCGTGTAGTAGGTTTCCATCAGATTGGGAGTTGTGATCCGTATATTGGGCGGTTTGGGTTTTATCTTACATCGGCCAGTGTCCCGATTTTTGCCTACCCGCCTTCGAGCCACAGAGTTCTTGGTTTGTTTCCACCAGAAACAATCACGTTGGGTCAAGTCTGTCATAGCACAAGTAAGGTCGAATTTCTCTTCTTCAATCAAAAGTGTGATCGAGGCCACTCGAGACTCTCCGGCTTCTCGAGGGATACAAGCCACATTAAAAACCTTTGTCTGACAAGGGCCAATGGTCAGATCGGCAGTTCCAATAAGTGGTGTTAAGAAATTAGTGGGTGACTGGAGAGATGCCGTATCACTTGATGTACTCGGCTCTCGTAGTGACGGCGACGATATTGTGCACGGAGTCGTTGCGTCTGTTTCAGCTACGTGGTTTGACTGCAACTTTATTGGTCGCAGGCAACCTTCGAAAGCGATTTTGATCTCAGAAAATCTTATAGGGCTTGATGATCGTTGTGCGCATGATGTTATGACGAGCTGACCATGTAATGGCTCGCCAACATTTCCCTCGGGTCTCTCGAAAGTAAAAGACGCCGTGACTGGTGCGAAAGAAAAACCATGCCATCGTAAGTCATTATCGTGAAACATCTACTCCAGGCACACTCACCACTCGATATAATATCCTCCGCTCTGAGAACAACAGAGGGTTTGGGTGTGACTGGTGTAATATCCTCAAGGCTTCTGTGGATGTCGTATCGCCAGTCGGATTTTGGTTGAAACGCTGGCAACAGGCAAGTGTTAGGAAACGAGATCCCGGCTTCTGAAAGGCACAAGAGGAAAAATATTGCAAAGCAAATAAATGAAAGAAGTCTTACCCCTGTTGAGTAGCTCCCAATCCACTCGTAAAATCGTTTCACTATCTTGTACCCGTACAGCGCACTCCCTCAAAGCCCATCCGAATTTTTCCATAAGCTGCCACCAGCCCGAATGCCGCCAAGTGATCTTAGACCATAGTGGCTGGAGTATATCATAAGCTTCGGTCCAGGAACCTACGCGCATGTATTCTTCAGCTATCTCTAACCTCAGGCACTCGGTCTTCCGCACCTGATCACGCTTGGAAAATTCATCTAGTGCGGCATTCAATGCAGTGAGTATTAGGGCAGAATGATTAAATCCCGCCACCCCTGATTGGGGTGCTTCAACATGAGTCTCCGGTGCCAGGTATGTGTCATATAGGTAGGACTTGCTTGCTATCTGCGAAGCAGGAGATTGCCCAGGCGGTATCCTGTCTTCGTCCGGAATCTGCTCTGCTAGATGACGTCGGCACATTGTATGCTTTGCTGATCGATACAACCAATAGCCTTCGTGATGCAATTGTTCCCACGGATACGACACATCTCCGGGAGGGACCGTCTTTTCACGGGGGATGAAGATTGAGTACTGTTCGTTAAACTGATCCTGTGTGATGCCGACTGAGGTGAAGTATGGAATCTCGGCTTGACGAATCAGTTGTGCCATTACCATTGACCATCTGGCTTCCCAAGCCTCCCATCCATAATTCCTTGTGCCTTTACCTCTCCGATTGATAATATCTTGTGAGCGACTTCGATGTTCAACCCACGACCGCACGGCTGCAGCGGTTTGTCCCGTCCAGAGCAAACAACGAATAATCCGTATGGCTATAGTATCTGCCAGAAGGCGTGCATCGTTAAACCTTGGGCTCCAGCCAGCAATATTCTCGAAGACTTCCTGCCCAAACAAAGTCTCGTATGCACTTTCATAGTTCCCAAGAGCTGCATCTATCTCCTGCCTAAATTCCGCAAAGATCCCCATCTTAAATTCATACCGGACATTCCAGCCTTGGAGAGACAGCGTTTGAGATGTCCCCGTTGTCGGTGGGGCCGTCGGGGGAGGAATACTACTTCGGTTTCGTTTCCGTCTTGCGTGTTTAGACAAATCCCGGTAGTACTCCATCACCGACGGTTGAAGTAGTGTCAGGAGGGACTTCCCAAACTCTTTTAGTTCGCCAGGTGTTGCATCAGGTGGAAGGAGAAAGATAGACTTTTGGTCGAGATTTGTCGCTCTGCGAATGCCGGTCACCCGGTCATCGACATCCTCAGTGAAAGCACCATTACTCTCTTCCGAAAGGAGAACAACAATAAACCGCGTCTTATATCCTGAGGACGACCAGTCCTTCTTTAGTCCATTGATTTCGATCTTTAATTGATTGTCGCGCAAGGAACTCATATTAGGATCTAGGCAAAAGGGGAAGAAGTTTATCACAGCGGCGGGGACAAGGTTTTGGTGCTTTGTAACCCATAGGGGGGTGAGTAAGCCATCTGAAAATATCGGTGAACTAGGCGTCAGCGGAGATATTGGAGAGTGAAGTACAAAGTATGGCGCATGCGATATATCATTGCCCTGACCGGTGGGGCTCATGGGAGGAGATACAGGTGGGGGATCAGCTTTGCGCGGGGGGAGTCTATAAGACTGCAGACATGTTAGCAAAACACCCCTTTAGCTTCAAGCAAAGCGATAAGCCAGAATCAGAAGAAGGAAAGAGAAAATTGGGATGGCTCTTGGGGCAGGTTCTCCGCTAGGCAACTAGACTCTGGAATAGTCCGATACGTAGAGGGAAGTCGGTTTCCTGGGATAGTGTACATCGACATACCCGTCCAACACTCTTGATTTTATACTCAGTTCCGGCTGATCCCACTATAGTATTTTCCCTAGCTTCCCACGGAGTTCGCGACGCATCTTCCGCCAGAAGTATCTCCCGCAATTCTTCCGCAGTCGAACCGCTCAACGGCGGAAGATCCGAGTATATATGGACGCCCTTCTCGTGGAGGAGGGGATAATCAGTGTAGCATGATTCCAGACCATCTTCGGAGTCTGGTACAAGGCCAGAGAGTAAGACGAAAGGAAGGTTGTGGACGACATAATCCTCAGGGTAGGCGTCCATTGCGGACAGGTAATTTCTTAGTGGGACGTGAGGTCACCGCATATCTAACCAAGTTGGGATGAGACGTTTAAATGGCCACCTGAGGTGATTGGATTGAAACCAGGCGTCAATGCGAATACTCGAAAACCATGTATGCAGAAGGCTTTAAAATAATCTAGAACGAAACTATATTCTCCTGGAAATTGTTGGGCGGTTGTGGTGGTGCATTTTCTTGCCAAGCGACAGTTAGGTAGTTTGAAAGTGGCTTCTTGTCGAGTTAGGCAGTGCGCCATCATCAAAACATGCCAAGCCTACTGTCATCAGTGGATCGGCAAATGTCACCTCACCTGTACCAGCGTATAGAAGTAGTACTAACGCCCTTCTCCTTTCTCTCTCTCTCTCTCTCTCTTTTGTCCCCTCTTTATTTCTCCTTTTCCTTTCCACGTTCTTTCTCTTTTGGATAGATTTTCACATATATGTGTATTGGTTTGGTTGAATATTAGGCCAGAAAGCGAAAGAAAGAAAAAGCTTATCTACAGGCACATTGAGATTATTGCTTACAGTTGGCAAGTATAAACACGAACGGGGGCCTGTATAAGTAAGAAAATCGTTGGTATCAATGTGGTGGGTAATGCAGTGACATAGTAGAGCACGTGCATCTAAGTAGTTAACTTCAGGTTGCGATCAGAGCCCCGGAGGGTTCATCAGCTGGCTATTCAAAGGAAATGATCCTGAGACAGAAGCTTGTTGTGAGCTGACGTATATCAACTTTGATACACCGGGGGAGGAAGGATGAGAAAGACATTTCGCTTACAGTGTGTCTTACTTTGAAGCTACGGCTATTATCCTTACTGCTATCCTTCGGCACTTAGCAGTAGTAGTAGGCTTCAAAGTAAGACACTGTTAAAGGCATATCCAATTAGTTAAACACCGAGCATAGTGGAGAGAAATGGCGTGTCTTTAAGCTCTCTGTCTCCGAGAAACAACGGTAATACTCATGTTGGTATATCTGATGGTGTATAGGTAGTTGATTGAAATAAGAAGAAACGGGCTGTAAAAGTTATATGTCTCTGTGTGTTTCCATGTATAAACTAGGATTTAGGGTGAGTTACTATATAAGGCTGCCGTGCCCCTTGTAATTATTGGAGGAATTGGTCTAATAATACTACTAGACTGGCCATGGGTACTAATCAGAACAGGAAGTATGTTTACTCCGTAAAGGGTGCATCTATAATTCGATCAACTGATCCGAAAGCTCATGGAACTGTATCAAATTATTACTCCGGAGTACTCTGTAATGCGGTTCGGTGGGGACGACTTTTCGAACGGGTCCGGATTCTCCATTAGCATCATGGATCTTTACGATCTCAGGAACCAACCATAGTTTGAATTTCAGAAATGTTCGAATTAATCGCTTCCCGCACCCCCTCCTAAAGCTCCAAAATTGATGGTAATAGGTGAGCCATCCGCTTTGGTGACCGGTCCCTTGGTTCTTTGAAACAAGTGATGCCGCAATAAGATTACTCAATTAATTAAATTCGGATACTAATTATGCAATACCATTTAATCAGAACGGTACCTAGGAAGAATAACAGCCAGACTCTAACGTTGTGTTTGATCTCTTCCATTCCAATCCTAGAAACCGATTAACATTAAATTCGATACTCCATCCACTAACAAAGGATACTGACCATACTCCGTAGATGACATGGTTGGAGGGGTTCCCTGAAATTTGGATCTGCGAACCGTGCGGAGGAGGTTTCAACTGCAAGCGGCATTGCAATGAAGAGAAAATTTCAACTACCGCCAATCGGGGCATCGGGCAATATCACTTCAAGCAAATAAGAATAGGGTGGAGAAGGACGACTATCCCGCTTTCGGATAGTCAAAGGGACGCTAAGAATCTTTTTCAGGAGAGTACTCCGTACGGAGTGCTAGTATACTACTGGTACCTACTAATTTAGTACTGTGTACTTAGTATCGTCGAACGGTATTATTATGCCAGCTAGGAGGTAAAATTAAAAAATTAAAAATAAGCAAAACAGAAAAAAATACACGATCATAATAAGATTAATATCTGCTCACGCTAAGCCTATGATAGATTGAATTTAACAAGGGTGATTGTCCCTTTTGCGCTTCGTCTTTCTTCTATCTTGAGCTTGTATTTTTTAACTGGAAGTCGTCATTTTCTTGTCCTTTTTTCTTTCCCTTTCCCTTCTTCTGTTTCCTTTTCCATCTTCTTCTAATAATATTCCCCTGGCACTGGGATATATACATGACTTTCCTTCTTCCCCTGCTGTCATCTCATTGAAAATCCAATTACTATGGTAACCCTTAATAATCCTAATTGATCTTCAGAACACTTAATTACCTTTCAAATCAAACCTCCCCCCCCCCCTTTTTTTTTTTTTTTTGGTCTCTCTTTCGCTCTTTCATTTGAATACTATCTTCGATCAGCATTCCCCCTCGTTTCCAGCCTACTAGATAAACAACAGTCCTGCAAGGGGCGTGCATGTCGCAAGGGCGTTGACGAGATTGGTCTGGATCCTAAACTGGGGTTTTTGATTGAATTTTTGAATATTTTACTTTTTCTGACTGGCAGATGCCCAGTAATCTAGAGTATAGATTGACGCCGTTGGGCTAACTTGCAGACGCCAATCCCTCCTGCACCCACTGGATCATGCAAGTGCGCGTCAAGGCTGCCCGCATATATCGCCTCTGATTGTCCTAGCCCAGTCCCGGGGACAAGGTTCGCGAGGTCTTATATACCCTGTCGATGGTCACCATGGATTGCCCAGAGGACTCTGCGGCGTCCATATTCAATACCCCCTTTCAATCCTCATCGTCGTTTTTAGCCCGCCGAAGCAAATCACGCTCACATTCTATTAATTGCCATCCGATCGATCCGGCATCGCCTGAAGTAATAAGTTCCTTAATATCGTCTCTCTCCACGATTTCGGTACCTCTTCAGACACATTTCGACAGCGTACCGTGCCTTGATTCCGATACCGACCTTTCGCTATCTGTTTTACCATTGGAGCGACACTCCTCCCCCGGCGCAAGTCATGAGCATGGTGTTGGCGTGAGAAAAGGGCCACCTCAAGCCTTCGAAGAGGCTTCGCATAGTCCCTTTCTGCATCCAGATGACGCTGCTGCTGCACCGGTCATTCGCATGGCCCGGGCTCCTCCATCTCCAAAGTCAAAAGCGACGACCACCGACGCCTCTGCTTCTCCAATAAGACCTACTTCTAGGGGCTCATACACGTCCTCAAGGGCAACGTACGAAGACAACACCTTCGGCATGATCACAGCCGAACCTGGCCCACGAGTCTCGACTGCACCTAGTATTGCCTCGACTAGTTCCCGGAAGAGTTTAAAGAGTCAGTTTGGCCTGTTGAAAAAGTCGTCTCGGGATTTCACATGCGACAAGGATAGACACGCAGAACGTTTGCGGAAGACGAGTAGCTACAACGACAGTTTAAGACATAATCTTCCTCGAAGTAGAACCAGTGTACGCTCGATGCATTCTATCGCTGATGTGGCCGAAAATGGCCGGTACAGCCGCTCCGCTAAGGAGGCCTTCAGGGAACACGGGGCTAACTCTCAGAATGAAGAGTATCTTGCGTTGCAAAGCGCGCGCGCGAGCGCACCCAGCACCCCTGGAGGCATCGGAAGTGGCAGGACAATTCCTGTTCGCGAGTCTTCTCTACGTCATAGCTTCTCTTCCAGCTCTAAGCACCGGAGATCTACCCGCCATAGCCGATATTCGTCCACGGCAAGCAAAGATACGAAAGTGGATAGTGACGCTGGAAACGAAGCAGAGCATGTGACCAAGAGGATACGAGAGCTGAAGGATCAGCAACAGAAGATCAAGAACGAATTGGAGATAGACGATAGCCCTGACAAGGCCTCGAGGGAGCCGTCCACAAAACACACTCAACCACCGCAAAAGCCTAGTGCAGTCGACAACGGTGATGAGCAAAGTGACACTGGAAGTAATAGGATCAATGCGTTCGATGAGAGCGCTCCAGCTCCAGCTGTTATGACGGGAAGAAGTAGGTCAACGACCCGTAATAATCCGCAACTCGCATTAAAAGCAATCAATTGCCCGACACAATCGTTGGCGCCGAGACAATCCTTTGACAAGCCTGACCAGGTTGAAAAGTTACGTTATCGACGTTCAGTGGAACAGTCAACTGCGCCGCGGCACCACAAACGGTCCCCATCCGGCCCTGTTTCTCCAGGCCGTGCTTCTGTTGTGGATGAGCGCCCATCCAGTGCCGATTCAATCGACCTTGCCGTTCTAGATTATGTTTCCGCTCCTAGGCTTACCCAGAAAGTAACCCATCCTACCACTGGCCGCAAGATAGCTTTTTCGGAGGTCGGAGACCCTAAAGGGCACGTCGTATTATGCTGTCTTGGGATGGGCTTAACCAGATACCTAATGGCGTTCTATGACGAGCTAGCACGATCGCTTCATCTCCGACTCGTCACGTTGGACCGTCCTGGGGTAGGCGAAAGCGGGCCTTACGTAGATGAGGCGGGGACTCCTCTCAGTTGGCCAGGTAAGGACACCGTCCTCGGCCTATGAGGATACAATTTACTGACCCGCCATAGACGATGTTGCAATTGTATGCAACTATATCAAAGTAACAAAATTCTCAATCCTCGCCCACTCTGCTGGTGCTATTTATGCTCTAGCAACTGCCCTAAGGATCCCCCAGCATATCAGGGGTCGCATACATCTTCTAGCTCCCTGGATCCCACCATCTCAACTGTCTAGCATCGGCTCACAGAGAGCTCCAGTTCCTACGAATGCTGTTCCATACTCTCAACGGATCCTTCGTGCTCTACCGACGTCTATTCTGAAGGTTGCTAACTCGAGTTTCATGAGCGCAACAAGTGCGAGCTTGACCGCTAGCCTCCCCAAATCCTCTCGGCGCACTAGGCGAAAGGCGACAATGAAAGACTCATCTAACTCAGCTTTGATTGAAGCAAGCGGCTCTCCACGTTATCCATCCAACCGAGTATACCAACAAGGAGCTGACCTCCAAGCGTTACAAATCAAGAAACTGCAAATACCTAATGGGACCGGAGTTGAGGGTATAGACACTGCAACAAACCAGGCGGTGGCTGAGTTCGAGAAACGTGAACGCCAGTCTGATTATGACAACCGCTTGACGCACAAGGTCTGGGAACTGGCCACCACGAATGCAAATCCGGCGGTGGACCTCGTAGTTTGCTTGGAACGCCGACAACCGATTGGATTCCGCTATGTCGATATCACCCGCAATGTCGTTATACACCATGGAAGCAGAGATACGCGCGTTCCCGTTGATAATGTGAGGTGGCTTGGCCAAAGTATGCGACGCTGTGAGGTTCGAATCCTCGAGGGAGAAGGCCATGGGCTGATGGCCTCAGCAACAGTTATGGGTAATGTCTTAATGGAAATTGCCAAGGAGTGGGAAGACTGGATGACGGTAGTCCAGGGTAAGCGTCGAGCAACTATAGGAACAAGATCAGGCATCGCTGTTCAAGCCTAATTTGGTTGACAAGATCTGAAATTGCTGCGTCGAAGTCATGGAAGATTCGGAGGAATCCGGAGAACAAGGGATAGGGAAGATCCGAAACTAAAAAGAAGAAGAAGAAATTTTGGCAATCGAAAATGCGTCAGATAGGCATTTCGAGGGCTCTGGCCAGGACCAGGGCCTGCCCTAAGCTTATGCTGTCATCTTATGTGGTACTGCTGCTGGTTTTGCAGTCTTTGGCTTTCACGCGCTCCTTGACAAGATGCACTTCGCCTACTATACGATTGTGAAAACTCGCATTCACATGCCTATAGAATCGCCTTCACTTTGACACGCCCCCGTGTCCGATATGATACCATTGGTGCTTTCAATTGTTGTTTTGTTCCCTTAGCCTAATACCCGATCATGCTGTATATAACTGTCAAGTCTAATCTATAATCGAAGGTCACTTATCATGGCAGAAATATAAGGTGTTATTTATATACTAATATTCTACCTCTAGGGCCTAATTGCTAGTATTAGGTTAGTATCATTCTGTGACGTAAGATCTAGGCGCGCGGCTCCTGATTTCTCAAAATTTAATTACTAGATACTCCGTACAAATGCATCCGCCCCCACGTGCGCGCTTTCTTCGGTGACGCTTAAGCCGCACTGTACAGACTGTCATTGTCATCTTCTAAATCAAATATTCATTTAGAGGAGACATTCAACACCCGAAGGGGCATTGCATTATTATCATCACTAATTTCTCTGTGCATCTTCTAACATCAGGTGTCGTTGCTGACTCCCCAGATGTTTACTTGCCCTTGGTGTCGGAGCTGCGCCTATGAGCTGTCGACGCAGCTAAATTGTTGAAAGAATCCCGACTTCAATGCATTCAGAAGCCGATAGGCCTTGAAAACCTCAAAGCTTAAGTTCTAGAGCATCAGAGAAAGCTATCTCAATCGAACGACCACCGCCGCAATTCCTTCCACACTTCTAATCGGCTCCATTTACTCGAGATGCTACCTCAACGGCGCATCAAGCTTTTGGCTATTGCTGCTCTAGCGCTAGTTATCATGGTCATTTACTATTCGGTAACATAGTGCCCCGATTCCTAGCTCATCATCGTGACTAACGAAGCGCACACCCATTGTTTAGAGCGATGCACGGGGGGTACAGAACCAAAAGTTCTACCGGTCGACTGTCGCCGCGATAGAAGCACACACGCAGACGAAGGAACCTGGGGTAGCTGCAGGCAGCTCTCCGGACGAGCAACGGTTAAGCGAAAACCCTACTTATGGAGACGCAGCAAAGCCCGCAGACGACCAGATGGCGCCAGCGATCCCAAGAAACGGTGATGAAGAGACGGAGGAGATATCGATTGCCGGGCGGACAAAAATGACCGTCCCTAAAGACCGCAACAATCCAGAAAGGCAAGTGCAGGGATCGGGTACCGATGAGCGTGTGGAAGCGAAGACAGAGCTCAATAGTATATTAAAACGATCGCCGAGTAAGTAGTTGCAATTCTTACCATTTCCCGGTATACGTGTCGCTCGGTTGCTGAGATTTGTGCCCGCTGCGCAGTTATTATCTTTTCCAAGTCCTATTGCCCCCATAGCGCCCGGGCCAAGTCTATCCTCTTAGACAAATACTCAATTGTCCCAGCACCTTACGTGGTAGAGCTTGACCAACATTCATTGGGCCAACCGCTGCAAGCTCTCTTGGCAGAGAATACTGGCCGCCGCACCGTGCCTAATATTCTAGTTAGTGGAAGAAGCATTGGTGGTGGGGATGATGTGGTCGCTCTCGATGAGAAGGACGAGTTGGCGTCAACATTTAAGAAGTTGGGAGGACAGTGGGTCCATGAGGTCAGTCGTAATGAGGCAGGACACTAAGACTGACGCTACGTACTCAATAACGGTTTGATAAAACAACTACAATGCTTATGATTATGAATAATATATAATACACATACACATATATGTATGTATATATATACACTTTACATCTAGGGTTTGACGCTCTTTGACCAAGGGAATGTGTTGGGCGAGGCATTGCGTGTTGCGTCCACGAGGGTAGGCGAGAGGTTATTATCACATGGGTAATCATAATCATATAAAGAACTCGGCCAAACCAGGATGAGTATATCTCGCTGTCTGATGATAGGATCACGTATGTTAGTTGTTGATAGTATGGTAGTATACTCCGTAGGTCGTGCTTGGATATACACATGATATGACGTGATATACTTAAGAGAACTATGATTTGATGGGGATAAATTGCGCAGGAGAGAAATGACGGCCCTTCAAACGTAAATATCATAATATATGCTGTTGTCGGTTCATGTATCTGTATATCTATATATACACAATAATCGGTCAATACCATTTTAAATAGGAAATGCCAGGTTCGGGCCTTGGGTAGGTGAATGGAGAGGTCATAGAACTAGTACTGTATATTACCAAAGTCCGGAACAACCCTAGGCAGAATACGCTAAGCCTGAACGAGTCTTAAGCGACGCACAACCCGTGATTTTCACTCCACCAAAGAAAGCGACCGATTGCCTTTGAGGAATTTCGATCCTTTCGAACGACCGACCGCACGACGACATCGACAATTCTCCCTCGGACATTCCACAGCCCACGCAGTCAAGATGCGGTACATTCACTCCGAGGAACGGCTGCCCATCCCCGAGAATGGTGAGCATTGGATCGCCCCTGAATATTGTTTTGTTTCGGTTTTTGGAGAACTATGAGAGGCACACATCGCGCAATGAGAGGCCTGGGCCAGGATACACCAGCGCCGACAGGGTATATACGAGAGGAGGAAATATCTACTCGATCGCTGTCGCGGGAAATTACGACTGGTCTTGTTCATCGCTTTTGAAATGCTTAGGAGACTGACTCGAATTTTGTCGTTTAGTGAAGATTCACATTCGCTCCCGGGTTGTGACCGTTGAGGGCCCTCGAGGTATGCAAAAACCCCATAAGTTGAAGGAGATCTCCTATACCAAGAAGTCGCTCCACAAAGATGGTCGGCGTCATGGAGAACAACCATGAGCGGTCTGATTGGTTTCTCGGCTCGATTCGGTCACTAACGGGACTTCTTCGAATCTTTCAGGCAAGCTTGTTAAGGACCTCTCCCACATCGCTGTCACTTTCGGCCGCCCCGAGAAGGATGTTATCTCTATCGAGCTGCACCACGGTGCCCGCAAGGGTGTCGCTACCCTGCGTACCGTCCGTACCATCATCAACAACCTGATCATTGGTGTCACCAAGGGCTTCAAGTACAAGATGCGCTACGTCTACGCTCACTTTCCCATCAACGTCAACATTGAGAAGAACGCTGAGACTGGCCTCTACGACGTTGAGATCAGGTACGCCAAATCTATCCTCCACATGAACTCAATGCCTGCTTTTTGGGACTGGGAAGGGATTAGAGTTCACTGAGTCACTTGTTCTACGTATCGTGGAAGAATGAATTCTTACTGATGGGTTGTGCTTTTAAACAGAAACTTCTTGGGTGAGAAGTACGTTCGTCGTATCACTGCCCAGCCCGGTGTTGAGATCATCACTTCCCCCAACGTCAAGGATGAGCTTCAGCTCTCTGGCAACTCCCTTGAGAATGTCTCCCAGAGTGCTGCCGACATCCAGCAGATCTGCAGAGTCCGCAACAAGGATATCCGAAAGGTAGGGTTCCATTTGGAGATTGATGATGATGGCGAAACGGTTGCTGACCATTCACCCCTAGTTCCTTGACGGTCTGTACGTGTCTGAGCGGGGTAACATTGTTGAGGAATAGATGATGACGGGGCTTGTCCGCCTTGATGGGTAGTTAAGGATGCCAGGAGAATCTAATTTTCGCCTATTTGCATAGGGAAGCAAAGCGGAATTAAAGCAAAAATTTATGGACCATGGAATTCAAATGCCCCCTTTACGTGTCCACGGGTATGGCTTTTCTCGGCTTGGGGAAGAGGCGTGTAGAAAAACGACAAAAAGATGATGGGCCTCTTAGGAGCAATCCAATTTCCTTTTTTCTCTCTTCAACCGTTCCCATTGTGGCTTGGAAGGAAATGTTCTGAGGATCCCAAGGTAGACCCGGGGCCTTTGGTGTATATGTTGTAGTATCAAAATAGTCATGTGAGTCGGATTCACCGATGGGGAGAAAACAAAGAAATGCGGAGATGTAATTCCTCTCTCACCCACTACCTACCTACCTACCTACCTACCGACACCTACACCTACTCTTATCTTGACACATATCGCCGCGACACTTTCCCCTTCGCCATTAATCGTCGGTGTTGATTGAGACCTTGTGTCTTCCCGGATGACATACGCCCCCTCCCTCCGGTTAGCGAGCATGTGAAAAAGAAAAGGCCGCCCACTCAAGTACTCCCCTGAACATGTGTCACCCCTTCCCATGAAAACTCCCCCAGGTTGCTCGTGGTAGGAATGGAGTCTTGGGTGGCTATTTGCGGGTTATTCGCCGCAGTTGTGAACATGATATTGGACGTCGCGCAATTTTGGAAAGAAGTGCGTTCGAGCCACATTCTCTAGCTGGGCCTATGCGAGGAGGCTAATGTAGTATATATAACTTGCGACGATTTAGAGGTTATTGTCATGGTGGAGATCGAAATCGCCCCTCAGCAGACTGCGATACCGTCTAGCTAACGCTCAAACGTACGAAGAATGGGAGGAAGCTGCCTTCGAGTTGGATGAGCTTCTGAGTATGGATCTGTGGTGAGCTTATTATCCTCGACCTTCTTATCATTGGATGCAGTGTAGCAGACCCTCACCGAAGACAGGCGCCAAAACCCAACAAGCCGTCATTATGATTATCGACTCATTCTGGGCCGACTGGAGGCCTTGATGAGTGCTCGAGAGGACGAAGATATCCTGACGTTGGTCAACCTCCTTCGGTCCGGACTCGTCCGCAATCTAGGCAACATCACCTCTCCCAGACTGTCGCTCCACGCTTATGCTGGTACAAAGCTCCTCATAGACGATTATATCACCCAGGTTGCACTTTCCATCCAGCATGTGACAGCTCTGCATACGGCCACTGTTTCTGAAGGTAGATTTGACTCCCAAGCTAAATTGGAGCTACTACACGACACCCGGCAGGCCTTTGGCAGAACAACGCTCCTTCTGCAAGGCGGGTCCATCTTTGGGCTATGTCATTTGGGCGTGGTGAAAGCCTTACACTTACAGGGTCTCTTGCCCAGGATCATTACAGGGACCGCCACTGGGGCACTCATCGCAGCCCTCGTTGGTGTTCACACAGAAGATGAATTGCTGACTTTCCTTAATGGTGATGGCATTGATTTAACCGCCTTTGATCGCCAACGGAAAATAAGACTTGATGCCGGAAACAATCCGTGGTTGCCATACACTACGGGTGACAGTTGGTTGTGGACTTTGCTTCGACGAGTTCAACGGTACATTCGGAAAGGCTATTTTCTTGATGCCGAGGTCTTGGAAGAATGTGTGCGAGCAAATCTTGGTGACTTGACATTTGAAGAAGCGTACGCACGGTCGAAACGCATCCTCAATATTACGGTGGCGACGTCGGATAAGGGCAGTACTCCTAATCTGCTCAATTACCTGACCGCGCCGAATGTGGTATGTGCATGATAGCTCATATGTTGCCTTTCAGAGCCGTCAGTGCTGACGAACATTCTAGTTGATCTGGTCAGCAGCAGTAGCCTCAAACGCATCGTCAAACTCGCTCTATCAGCCTGTTACAATCTACTGTAAAGATGAAACCGGCTCTATTGTTCCGTGGGGTCTTTCGCGACATGGTTCCTCCCAGTCGGGGCGCCGCACGGAGTACACAGATGCTGAATCACCGCTAACCCGAATTGCTGAGCTGTTTAATGTGAATCACTTCATTGTGTCGCAAGCCCGACCATACCTCATCCCCTTTCTCCGGTCCGACGTGAATCTTTTGGATCGCCGTCCGACGGGGCAGTGGAGTATCACCCGGTCACTGATGCGCTTGGTCGCTACCGAGATCCGCCACCGACTGAGACAGCTCGATTATGTTGGTCTTCTGCCACAAGCGCTCGCACGACTTCTCATCGAGGAGACGATACCTGGCCCCAATCTCACACTGGTTCCCGATCTCTCCTTGAAGGACTTTACCAAATTATTCCAGAACCCAGACAAGGAGTCTTTGGCTCAATGGATCCTAAGGGGCGAGAGAGGGACGTGGCCTGCGATCAGTGCCTTGAAGGTCCGTTGCGTTATTGAAATCGAGTTAGATAAGGGCTACCAGGTTGTTCGGCGACGACGACCAGCCGAGAACCCCTCTTCCTCTGTTCAACATACTATGGGTCAGCGGCCCATGCCAAATGAAGGGATCCCGAGGAAGTGGAGAGGATATAGCATCGATCATGACAGAGATATGACGGGTTTATTAGGGAATCTCGATCATCAGCAGGACGACCTCAACTCGTGAAAATTCCTGTATTCAGTTTCCTACTTGCTTACGTATGTTATGATGGAGATTGGACTACATAGTTGATTGACCATGTATGCGCTTTTCTAGCTATGGGGTAAAATCGAGAATGATTATCTCATTTCTTCACCCTATGTAGGGGTGGTTAGTTGTGTTAGCTGCAAGTAAAGCTTGTTGAATTTAGAAAGCAGAATTTTCAGAAGTTCATTTCGTCGAAAGAGCTTTTCTACTTGCTGCGCCCTTTTCCATTACTAGCTATTACGTTGACAAACATGCCGTGGAGATATCCCCTTCGATGGGAGCCGCAAAACTCCTTACCCTACCGGGTCTCTATTGCTCAACGGCTCTCAGCTCTGCTATGAAATTATTAATGCCAGGATACACATCCAAGTTGTCAGTGTTATATCAATGCATACCGGTGAGAACATATGACATTTCACCAGCATATACCAGAAACCTATCAGGACACATATATACGATGAATACCCTACGTACAATCTGTTTGAGTAGTCTTGCATATGCAGTTTGACCCCCAATATCTCGGCATGCGGTGATGGTATATATAATTCCTTCCTCCCTCGGCTTCTGTTCAAGTGTGCGACGTACTGACCGAGACGGCGATCCAGGAAGTCAACTAGATCTCTTCATGGGTTTGATGTCCTTATGAGAAGGAAGGCTGGGGGGGTCATAAGGCATGGAGGTAGCACAGCCGTAAACCAAAACAGAGCCATGTAGATACTGAACCTAGCGACAAGGATTGCCAGTGGTATAATGAGAAACACGAATAAAGCTTCAATTCCAACAGTATTCGGTCACAAGATACGTCCGTTTTAAAGTTCAACAACCAAGAATAGCGTCACTTTCCTTGACACAAAAGATATATCACGATATACAAGATTGTCAGATGTATACAAGAAGCAGAAGAAAATCAATCAGCAGGTGAACATTGCGATCACCCTATTAAGGGTCGCTGTATATGAGTAGATAAACTCATTATCATCGCAACAAAAGCGTATCGTCTACGGACGTGTGGATTTTGATTGGCACCGGTGTCTCACGTACCGAAGGACCCTCAAAACCCTCTTAACTAAGAGGCTCATAAAAGCAGGGAACTCCAACTCAGGACCTGGTGATTAATTGACAGCAGTCTGCGGGCGAGCAGATTGGGGACGCGACTCAGCGCGGTGAAATCCTGAGCGTACGGAATGACTTTGAGAAGTTGGGCGCGCATTGTCTTTGGTTGCATCATATACTAATGGAGGAACTAAGGTATATCCCGTCAATAACAGCCATATTGTGGTGCACTGGATTGGAGAAAACACTTACTGCTGAATCCATATCCTTCGGTGATTCCTTCCCGGTTTTGTGGGTCGATTTCTACGCGAATGGCTACATCCAGACCGCCGTACATGCCGCTATTGTTGCTGAAGCCATCCGCCGCAGAGTGGCTTGCACCAGCATTGGTCTCCCCCTTATGGAGGGGAGAGTGGCCGTCTCTAGGCAATGGTGTCACCGTACTATCGTTCTGTTGTGTTGGGTAACCCTCATTGGCGAATGGGGTATCAACTTCTGTGATGCACGCATAGTTGCGTGACGGCATTGTAACCTTGTTCCAGGAAGCGCTCTTCTCCTGACCTCCTGGCTGCTGATCAAACAGGTCCATCAAAGTCTCATCAGTATTTGGGTCGAGATGGTGGAGCTTATTTCTTCGGGCCAAAAGATTCGCAACTGCCTTCGGAGGTGGCTTGTTTGTGATTGCGCTGCTAATGACATTGACCATATATCGAGGGTCGTTGACACTCTGAAGGCCGAGATTAGGGTTCGAATAAAAACGTCCAATAGCCGCCAAGTGCACATCTCCACCTAGGATTGAAACACGAACGGAATGGACCTTGGCAAATTCTTGAAGACGTTGAATAAATAACCTGCGCTCGCGCTTGTGCTGACGAGCTGTGTAGTGGTCATCTAGATCATCAAGCAGGTCTACCTGACCGTCAAATTGGTTGAACAAGCCGCCTGCAAACCCAAACCGCTTGTTGAGCAAGCGAATTGGCGCAATAATTGGGGAGCTGAGAATATTCTCCAGCCATGCAAGGCGTGGATAAGCAATGGGGACACCCAAAAGCACAATCAGATGCTTGATGTCACCATTGGCCGCGGTCAATTCGTTTTCAAGTCGAGAAAAGATGAGATCGTACGTATCAGGGTAATTCACCTGATGACGGGTGCGTTCCGTGCGTGCGTCGATACCGATGAAGGCGACTCGCTTACCGAGACGCATGTACAAGTTCCTACTCTTCTCCTCTACATAGGGGCCTGGTCGCTTTCCAACTATCCAGCTATCGTCCTCGGCCTGATCTTCCAAGATAAAGGTGTTCTCCAACTGTCGAGGATCCGCTCCTGCCGTTCCATTGACTGCATGCATGGTCTGCGGGGCATCCGTCGTGTAGGTCGATCTGGGCGGTGCGACGTGATGCTGAAACAAGCAGTAGTATTTGAAGGCAACGCCTCCAATGCCACGAAAGACAGAACAACGCATGAAGTGATCGGTGTAGGAACCGAAGCCATCGATTATATCGTGATCGTCCCAGATATTGATCTGAGGTATGCGTCCATTTGCCGCCTTGAATGGCTCAGTAGAATACCATCGTACATAATTTTCATAATAGTACTCATCACATCTAGCTCGCAAGTTATTATCAAAATTGTGCGCACGTCTCTTGTGGGGATTTGAGATAGAGGTCCATTCTTTCAATGGGCCGTCGACGCGGATTCCATCATTGTAGAGCTGGTCACCACCACCAATCATCGCATGAAAAGGTTTTTGCTTATGCACGCGCAAGACATCGTTCCACAGGTTTGGACCGATCCAGGCATCCATATCCGTCCCAACAGAGAAGCCATTGCAGGAATGAAACATGAGACGCATGGATTGGTTTATAGACGGGACCACGAAATCCCAAGGCGATCTTACTCCCTGTCCCTCCGCATATTGGAAACCCGGAATGCTGTACTCCCAGCACGCTTCATATGACTCGAGAGGTAGTGAGATTGAAAATCGCCAAAATGCTTTCGATGGATCTTCGAA
The DNA here is from genome assembly GCF_000184455.2 of Aspergillus oryzae RIB40. Taxonomy (NCBI): domain Eukaryota; kingdom Fungi; phylum Ascomycota; class Eurotiomycetes; order Eurotiales; family Aspergillaceae; genus Aspergillus; species Aspergillus oryzae. Next base: position 2,128,731 of record NC_036435.1, on the reverse strand, counting down.
AAGGCGGAGACCGTCGATCATAATGCTTTGACTATTGGGTAGATTCCCATTGACTGAAGCATTGCTTTCGACAGGTCCAGCCTGGCGCAAAACGAGCTGTGGCTGCTTTTGACCAGGTTTTGTCACAATCAAAACACTTCCACGCCAGATCGAGGAGGACGGGTTGACATCCATATTCTTGAAATTGATTAAGGGCCCGCAGATTACATCTATTTGTGCATTCGAATCGCGTGATTGGCCATTGAAGGCTGCACCTTCCGCAAATCGACCACCGAGCAAAGTCAGCAACATGATCCGCTTTTTGAGCCAACCGGATGTTCATAGAATGCTTACCCAGCTGAGTTTGTTCGGCCATTGCAGTACGATTCCTCAAGGCCGCAAATTGCTCGCGATAGATACGACAATGAACAATGGAAACAAGAAAAGAAGATAAGAAGAAATTACTAGATGCGTTGTCGCGGGTAGAGAGTAACCGGTTGGACTGAAACCGCCAGGGGACGGGTATCAAGACAAAGATGGAGAAACAAGACACAAGGAGAGGAAAAACCAAGAAGGGATCACCACGTCCTTGAATTCCAAGCGACCCAGAAGAGATCACAGTAATCGGCTCACCGTATACAAGCGAGAGGAAAAGAAGGGTGCCTGATTATAGGTCGGTTAAGAACAGGGGAATTGAGTAGTGAGAATGATGGAGAAGGCAGCAATAACTTGGCGCAATTAGCAATTAGAAAAGTAGAAGGTCAAAAAGCGCGCGCGCGCACACAGACAGAGGGAGATAGAGAGAGAGAGAGAGAGAAAAGAAAAAAAAAAAAAAAAAAAAAAAAGAAAGATCTGAAAAGAAAAATGAAACCAAATGAGGGGGAGACTAGGAAGAGAGAGGCAGCTAAAGGAGCGAGGTGGAATTCAGATGGACCGCAATGTATGTCGCCCAGCGCGATTCCGCGGTAGGGCTGAAGGGCTGAGCGGGAAAAAAGTGAATGGAGGGAAAAGGAAGAGTTGCGAATGATAAAAAAAAGTAGTTTGACGAGTCAGAACACTGCAGTGTACCAAACTCCCAAGATATGAAATAGTTCCTTGGCAGGGAGTCCCCCCCCCCCTGTCATGCTCATTCGTTTGATGGAGGATGGAAATGACGATGAGGAACCAAAATGGGCCAATCGTCACGAGGTGAGCCACAATCCAGCCCAGCCACCAAGATCCACATTGACGGCTGACACCGATTGGCGAGGGAGAATTGTGGCTGTGGATCCCCTGCACTCCACTTCAAATTAACTAGTGGTATTAGTATCAATTGTTACCAGGTACCGTATGGACTAGTATTAGTGCTTGTGTGGCTGTGTGTCAGAGTCTGCTTGATTATCAGATGATCGATACTTAGGTGCATCCTTTCATGTCCTTCCAAAGCCCTTCTCCCTGTTCTCCCCAGCCCCAATCAAACAGCAAGCTTCTGAGAGGCCAATAATCCTGATCGGTATGGAAGAAGAGCGCCAGGGTCTCAAGATGCAGAAGCTACCAAGAGATCAAGCTCCAGTCCAGTTCCTATCCCAACATTATCCATACAATGAATTGCAATCACAAACATGGGATAAAGAAAATGTGCTCATAATATGTGAATAAGATGAAGGCGATTGACACGGCTAATTCTAAACTCTGAAATAATTGCAAGGAGCATGCATAGAATTCTCCCTTTCTTTCTTTCTTTCTTTCTTTCTTTCTTTCTTTCTTTCTTTCTTTCTTTCTTTCTTTCTTTCTTTCTTTCTTTCTTTCTTTCTTTCTTTCTTTCTTTCCTTCTTTTATCTTTTTCTTCTTTTTATCCTTTTTTTTGTTTTTTTTTTTCTTGATTCTTTCGAAGAGATAGCACGCACAAACTAGAGAATCGTCCGACGCCGTTGATCTGCAAGATATGAGACATGGACAAAAGTTTCAATGGGTAAACTTCAAACTACCAAACTCCAGGTTCAGGGAAATAGGTAATGAACAAAAAAGAAACAAAAAAGGAAGGAGAAGGAGAAAAGGGACCGAACAAGGATAGCAAGATCAAAACAACTAACATAGCCCCTCAAAGCTGAAAATCCAGAGACATTGAGATCCAACCAGTAACCTGCTCATGGAATCATTGTGGAGCATGACTTAGTCGAGTACCAAGCTGGAATGGAGACGATAATGGTTCACCAGCGCTTTTGGCTCCAACATTGAGTGTACTTCTACTTTCCAACTGTCATTCTCATGACCCAATTTTGGAGTGACCGAGTCATTTACGGTCTTTTGTTGGACATCCGTTGCGAGTATAGTCCGCAACTCTTCAAAATGAGCACGATTTTCGGGGCAATCCAATTCCGGTCGGGTATCGATTAGGTCAAAAATCTGCTTTAAGAGAAGAGAGAGAGAGGGGTTTTGTGGTACTCTGTCTCTTTGAGGCCGTTGTACGCTTCGTCCTCCACTTTGACAGTTTCGGGAGACATCGAACCCCGGCGGTGTAAAGGAACCGATCCATACTTAGATCGGGGTGAAATTCTGGGAGTTCTATCAGGGCAAAATGCAGCTAGACTCTCTTTTGATCTGGCTATCATCCCCCCCAGAATCTCCCCCGGGGATTCGGGAGGTGTATCGACTTCCGAAATGGTGAAGAGACTTTCTAGTCGTTGCTCCGTCTCTGCCTTTCTCTGAACCCGGTCCTGATGACGGAGCATGTTGCAAGTGTCCAAGCCTGGTGCACGCCAAGACTGAGTTTTCAAGCTGCCATCTTCAACGGACTTGCTAAACGTGAAAAGGTCGCTAGTGAACTTGCCAATAGATGAGTTCCGCTGGGAAGTTGCCTTCGTATAGCCGCCCCGTGAAACAAGCCATGCCCTGTACGAGGCCCGTGCCAGGATAATTCGACTCTCTTCCATGTAGCGAGCGAGCCTCCCTTTGAATCTTTCCATGATATATCCGTTCTGCTCGAAGATAGCCTCCGCGAAGTCCAGCACCCACCGGCAGAAGAGAATGGTAATGACGATTTCCATCCCTGGATCATCACATGACCCCATTGCCATGCAATAAGGGCTTGAGCTGAGGATTCCCATGCCAACATGCACTTCCTCAGAAAGACTAGACTCTAGAAGAATGATGAGATCCGGTATGGTGATACTGTACATGGTGAACCCAAGGTCCCACACACACCAAAGATCATCGGTCTTGTTGGGCATCCACTCAAAATGGCGGGCAAATAAGGCTCTGTTGTTATAGTCAAATCCCAGGACATAGTGTCTGCCATTGAAGCAAGGTCCCAAATCGGCAATGGGAAGGTTCCAAAATAGGAACTGAGGTTCTTCTCCAACATTACAGGGCTCAAAAACACGTTCTTCCAGTAGCTCTCTGTAATACACAGGGCGACAATCAACACCGTCATACACAAACATCCCATTGCGTCGCGCATGTGTGTCTTTCCCCTTTTCAACGGAGCAGAGGTACAAGTGGTAATCTACTACCTCCCAAGGATGGCTCACGCTGTATGTGGGAGGCTTGTTTCTCGGCTCTCTGACCTCCAAGTTGGCAGAGTCATCGGAGTGTATCGAGTCAATCTCAGATATATCGCTAGAGTATCCCTCTAGAAGCTCTATTCCTTGAGCCGGATGTAGCGTGCCTTCATCGAAGTAGGACTGGCCAACATCCGAGAGCGATTCTGTGTCGCTTTCATTGTCACTATGTGCACACTTGATCGCCCCCCAACTTCTTTTAAGCCTGAAGGCGGGAGAGACGAGCGTCTTGCTGGCTGCAGTGAGGTTAATCTTGTAAGGCATTCTTCTACAGCCCAAACTCGGGTTCGAATGCTGCAAATTTCTCTGGTAAATAGAACAGAGGCTTGGGCACCAAGGGAAGAGAGCTAATTCCTCCACACTTTGTACAATACAGAAATCGAGATCAGTAAATGACTTCAAACAAATAGTCCAAACAGCTAAAAGGTGAAGAGCAAGCAAACAAAAATGGAAGGGCGAAGGGAATATGATATGGAGCTGAAGGGGGCTGTTTACTGAGAGAAATATGTTAAGGATGAGGATTGCTAAGGGGTGGTGAGAAAAAATGAAGGGCAAGAATAGAGGGAGTGAAAGAAATGTACCTGGATGAACACAACTAAACTTTTATAAGTATCTATAGATTACCCTAGTGATCAATGGCCCTTGCACGTTCCTGGACACAAGTAGAGATTGGGCCATTCGATTGATAAACTATGATGTTCCTCTACAACTCAATCCTGTGAACCTCTGTTGGTAGTCAAGTTTCACGCGTTTCATCTACTTACGTATACAGCTATCTATTGCCGAGAGATCAGAGGTGACACCATCGTAAACAAGGAGATGTAAAACGCATGGAGTGAAGTCCGATCATATGTGGAGCCTCAGAGTGGTATTCACTCGCAGGAAGATAACACAAAAGCAAACATCAATAAAGCAGTAGCCCACAAGTCTCCTGTCTGGGAGATCTTCTTTCTTTCATAGTCCAGAACAAGACTCCTTTTTTAGGTTTTAAGCTTCTCATGGATGGATCCCTGCTGCAGTTGCTGAGGGGTGGAGCATTTGGTACTTTCTTTTTGTTCACTCAGTCCTTATAGGAAACCATATATCTGAAACAATGGTCGCAGATATTGAACTAATCAACGTGCAGGTCCTGGACCGTAGAACTATAACCTTTCTTGCCTATTCATAAGTTGGTATTCCTTCCTCCTGTTCCCATGGCTGAGATACACAGGAACAAGATCGTGATGAGGGAGGGAGAAGAGCGGGGAAAAAATATAATTTATAAAAAGGAAGAACAAGGGAGGAACTCAAGTAATATACAATATGCATGAGCAGAGGATTGATGGGAGTCTGTTGTAGCGAAAGTCACGGCTGAACAGGCACATCGTAGTTATACAGCCCTAATCTTTCTATCAACATCAGTCCCGAAAGGTGCGCTCATACCATGTCTTATTTATTAGTCGTTCGTTTTCCTTGCGCTTCTTGTATGCAGTTGACCATAGTGTTCCCGCTAGAAACCCACCAAGGTGAGCCCAGTAATCAATCAATGCTCGGCGGGTAAACATGTTGACGAATTCCAAGGCGACAAGGCCAGTCAGGACTATCCATCCTTTGGCTGAGGCGACTTCCTGCCATTCAGGTGGAAGAAAGAAAAGAGTAAATTTCTCACTGTCCATATATGATAGTCATCAGCATGGGCTATGCAGACTGTACCACAAGAAGCAATACGTACTCGGCATGAAGCATGCACCAAGCAGCAACCAGAGCCGAGATAGCTCCGCTAGCTCCAAGGGCAGTAAGACCCAAATTCCCTTTCAGGATATTGACGGTCAAAGATGTGAAGGACCCGAAAACGCCAGAAGCCAGATACAAAGCTAAGAAGTTTCCACGACCAATCTCATCATGAACTAAAAGAAGTGAAATCGGTCAATGTCACGGCCACTAGACGGATTATCCAAGCACTCACGCCTTGTCCCAACGAACCATAAGACCACCATGTTGAGTGCGAGATGATTTACCGTTTGATGGCTAAAGACGTTCCCGATTAAACTGAGCGGACGAGGATAGGCAGCGACAGTAATGAAATGACGATTAAGAAGCCTCCAGGCCGGAGGGCAAAGCTTCCATAAAAGGAAAACACCGACATTCGTTCCTATTATAGCCATGACCGTAGCTGCTGCTGGGGGAACATCAGGCCACAACCGATCAGCCTTGGCGGGAGCTTGGTAATTGTTTGAAAAAACGTAGCATAAGCCAAAAGTTACAAGTGTGATGCTAAGGATCCGGAGAATACGACCACCCTATCAGCGCAAAGGTTAGCCCAGACAACTATGTACAGGACGTGCATCGGTAAACATACATTCGTCAATTTAGACACATCCAGGTCCCAGTCAGTGGCTCGTAGATGGTGTTTCTGTATCCATGCTAGGAGTGGACGTTGATTGGGATCCGCACGTTCCCGCACTACACGAGTCGTTAACATCGTTATCCTGAGAATCCTAAATGCGGAAGCCTTACCTTCCAACGCTGCTGTATCTTCGAACCTCTGGAGTGTCGTATTCTTCTGCCTCATATGCTCTAACTTTTCACGCTCCTTCTGTTCACCGTCGAGCCATTCTTGACGTTTCTTTTCTTGTTCGGCCAAGAGCCGTGCTTCATTTCGTTTCCTCGTTTCTTTCAGAACACTTTTGCCATATAGGTCATTCGATTCGCCTAGTTCAGCACCGTAGGAGCCACTCTGAGGTTTGTAGAGGCCCAGCTCTTCTGCGCGTCGGACGTGCTTTTCCTCCTCCTGCAGCTCTTCTCGTTCGATTCGTGCGATAATAGCAGCATCTTCATCGAGTGGATAATTCTTGCGTAACCATTTCATTGCCGCATCGAGACTAGAAGGACGGACGGAGCGAGTTATATCGGAAGGAAGGTCAAGATCAAGGGTGCCATCAAGACGCCTACCCTGGAGAACAGCGAGAATCCGGTTTCCCATCTGAGGGGTTATCTTCGCACGGCTCCCAAAGATTGCATTGATTTCGGCCGTGGTGAAGGGCTGCGGCCGGAGCTGGACACCATTTTCAACTTTAGAGTCCGACTTAGTGCGCAAGCATCTCGAGCTTGTAAACGATCGGATGGAGCTTGGGAGCTGCTCTGACGTCGTACGGGGACAATACTGGTAAGGCGTCGTAGGGTAAAGAAGGTTCAAAGGTCCAAGGTGCCGCGCGGATATGGTACCAAGACACCATGGAGAGGACACACGACAAGTGGAGCGCAGCGACGCTGCAGTAGTTGGAAGCAGGCTCAAGGAACGGGGCCCCGAGCATGGGATCCGCCATGCTATACAGAACACATTGCTCATATCCTGCGACTGGCAGTCAGATCCTGCCTGCAATGAGCTTTGTCAGCCTCTAGGTGGAGTGTTCAGAAGTTATCAGTGAAAGTATAATATCGACAAGGTCTTCGCCAGAGGTTTGATGGTGAAAGCCCACGGATTTCTCCGGAGCGCCCGAGGAATTGTTCCGGTAATCAGGCATACAGTGGACTGAGCCTGGGTAAATAGTACTAACTGCCGTATGTGAAGAACACTAGACGAAGATATAATGCTAACAGCCCGGGTATGTTCCTGATCCTGCTTGGGATATATTGGTTATGTATGCTAGTATAATATATTCTTGCACTGTACTATGGCTATAGGACTCTGATAAGAACGGAATTGGTGATCTATATGTAAATCTTGAATCACTACAACCCTTTAAAATGTGATACATCACCCAACTACCCTAATATTAAAAGCATTAAAGGTCTATAGACTTCTACTCCTGACCAACCCCTACCCCTCTTCCTTAGAAATCAAGATACTAGTCGATCCCTATTATATACATAAGTACTAGTACATACAGCATATACGCAGGTACAGAGTATAGTACAGGTAATGTGTCACGTGGAGATAGAAACAAGCAATGATAAACAGTTGCCATGTTTGTGTTAAACATCACACAGCGCAGGAGAAGGAAAATCCAGTAGAGACAACCGAAATAATGTCTGCAGAATCCCTTCCAATTACTCTCGCTGCATTTGCGGAAGCTATCAAAGAGCTTCCACTTTCCTCTGTGTACGCCAAAGCCTCCGAACTTTCCAACTCTATCGCACATCTGCGGCGCTCAAATCAAGAACTAAGGGCGTTCATGCATGAGTCATGCGACACCGAGGCTGAGCAAAGGGAGCTGGAAATGTATATCACTGAAAATGAAGAAGTGATAAGATCGATGCACGAAAGGAATCTGCTACTAAAGTCGGAAATAGAGGGCCGGGGTCAGCAATGGATCGAGATGTGGGACACCGCGCCAGATGCGAGAGCAGATGAGAATCAACAGCCATCCGCATCTGAACCCGCTACAAATGGGGCAGCTGCAGAACAACCAAATGGTGCGCAGCAGGAACTACGCAGCACGAGGTCTGTTCCTGATACCCAGAATGGCCACGAACAGGATGGTGTCTTTCTTTAAAGCTACCCGCGCAAGCCAAGATAGACTTGCGGCCGTCGCCCAATGAGCAGCAACCTTGTTCACGCAATATGTACGAGACACTCTGCATTGAAACAGAATTGCTTCTATATGTAGATTCAGACAAACCCGGACCCTACCATCCCCCGCAGACCCAACCTCTATGGCCACTACAATGCTCGGTTCTCGCAATCCGCTTTTGTACTAGGTCTAGTGAGCAATTCTGGGTCTTCTGAAATGACTAGTACAGATTGTTTAGATGATGCACTGCTGTCAATTCGAAGCATTTGATGTGCCCATGTTGCTCGAGTCGAATTCTACAGGAATTTATGTAGCGAGTAGATCTTCTATCCTACATTTATCACCGCATGGTTACTTGGCTCTATCAAAGGCAGTCATTTCCACGTCACACTAGTTCTAGGAATAATCAGGATTATCTCGGCTCCACCACAAATACTTGTCATGGAGTTTTATGCACTTATTGTGGAGGCCAAGAACAGCAGCATTGGTGATAATAACCTAGCAGGACGGATTGGTTTGACGGGTAAATGCAAAAGTAACACGAAGGAGATATTCACATCACATGCTTCATGCGCAGACTTTCAACTTAAGCTGTGGCATCCACTATATCACGCTTTTACAGTCTAAAAACAGGAGATGAGAAAACAACCAAAAAAAAAAAAAAAATAAAGAATAAAGAATATAGAAAGAAAAGAAAAAGGAAGACTGGAAGGAGATGCAAAGCTTGACCGTAAGACCAACAAATTTCCAACACCAGGTTAGAAGACGATCAATTGCCAGTAAATGCGGAAATACAACGACTTCTAGCTCAGCTAGAATTTGGTTGGCCCCAGTGACCGCCCGAAAGCGCCTCGGGGGGGATTCTCTGCTGTTTAATGAAGAGATCGATCAGTGGCTGCATAGGCTCCATCTCTTTGTCAGAAACAAGCTTGTAATATTTGGCGACTGTAACAAAATGTACGAAACACATGTTAAGGATGTCGTGTTTATTAATGTGCCAGAAAGGGTGCAGCCAATGTGCATGGTACAGATGGGCGTAGCAACGGAACATCTGCTTCATGATTCCTTGACAGTCTTTGTAAAATGTCTGGGGGAAGCCACTGGACTTGCCAATCCACTCCTCACTAGGCGTGATCGCGCTAGGACTGGAGGGGCTGGTGCCCGAGATCTCATGGAGCGCGAAGGTATCCGGCAAGCCGTTGACCTTGTCGGTGGGGAACATAACGGGGTCGTGGATCTTGCTGATAATCCATTTCTCGACACGGTTGATGAACTTGGGGGCAGAGATCTTGGCAGCACGACCATCCACGAGCCAGGTATACGTTAGGCTGGAGATTAGAATTATCAGTCGGGAACCAGTTCACTAGGTGTTCAGTAGTGACCATCTTTCAACTTACCGTCCAGCAGACATAGTTGGGCAGGTGGTCTCGTTACAAATGGGGACACCAGTAACTCCGTTAACCTCCTGGATAACCTGGAGCATACCATGGAGCAAGCGATATTGTTCGACAACTACATATGGAACGCGATCAACATATAGAGTTTCAGGAGGGGTTTATCGGATTGCGCTTACTCTGATGCGCCAACCATTCTCCAAGCTCCACATTCTTAGGGCAGGCACATAATGTCAAGAAATTACCTTTGACATTTAACGGGGCATACTTTTCCTGGAAAAAGTACTTTGGTGCGTCGGGGTCGTATGCTGCGGGGCCGTCCAGGGGCATGTTTGAAGCGATAGAGGGCGAGTTGGGCACTGGACCTGCCTGGGGAACCTGAGGAACTGGCGACTGAGCTGGGCTTCCATTGTTCATCTTAGGGGCGCTATTGTTGTTGTTGTTATTCTTGTTACTACCACCCCGGCCAAACCCCTGACGGCTGGAAAGAAAATCGTGTCACAGGTCAGTATTAACAGTCCGATAGAGGAGATGTGGGTGGGGGGTGGGGGAGAGAGAGGCAGAAAAAGTCCACGGTGATCAGTCCGTGGGGAAGTCAAGGTGAGAAAAAAAAAAGCAACAAAATACAAGCAAAGCAGTTGGCACAGAGACGAGCTGACGGAGCTGTTTGTTATACTTTCAGGGGCGCATAATGTAGTGGTCATAGGGACTTAAGGGGGAGGCAGACAATGTGAGGGGACAGTACATAAGGGACAAGTGATATGGGTGAATGAAGCCGATGACTTACACACTTTGAAAGAAGGTCGCCATGATTAAGTTATGAGAGGATAGCTAAAGGGAACTTCCACCGAGAAGAAAGATAAACAAGAACAACAACAGGGGAGTACAGAGTAGAGAGTAAAATGAGTCTATTGATTAGTATTATTCTGGGATCTCCTCTATCGGTCTGGCCCCGTGGAGCTACCGCCGATGCTAGACTGTATTGGGAACGGAACGGATTAATGATCCTTCGTTTCACTATCGCGGTTCGAGTATCAATCAAACATTCACAAAAGCTCCGCGGACATCGCGATTGGTGTTCTTGATATCTCACCTTGACCACGAAAGGTTTTTATGAAAAAATCACAAGGCGACCCTTATACTAGACATATAATTGAAATATATTCTGCAAGCTGAACTGCAAAGGCTCGCCCATTAGCTGCAACATCATCATATCTTTTTCTTTCCTCTGTGCCTGACAGTTGTACCCTTCCTATATCTCATATAATTTCCGACGCCCGCAACTTTGAACATGTCGTCGTCCGACGAGGACATCGTCCGTCGTCCTGGTCGTAGCTCAGGTTCTGGTCAACCTGCAAGCCCATCCGGCAGCGAACACAGTAACCCTGCCACCGCACGAATTGGCAGTCCAGTCGGAGCTGACCCTGATATCCTTAACGACGATGACGACGCCGATCTTTTTGGCTCTGACGGATCGGAAGGTGGATCTGGGAACTATAATGAGTACTGCCCACTTTTTTTTCATCTTCTCGTACGTTAGATATATTAACCTGTTGTTAGTCAACCACAACGTAACCTTGACGATGAAGAGCTAGATTCCGGCGATGATGAGGATCGCTATGATCGAGTAGAGGATCGCATGGACTATGAAGATGGTGGAGAGGGACAGTACCAGGAAACGGTCAACATCATGGACCTGAGCTTGGGTCGGGCGCCCGAACCTGTAACCTCCAATGGCGAGGTTCGTTATATACCACAATTTTTAATGGGAAGGACATCCACGTGGCTCACTGAAACTATTCTAGATCTACACCATGCCAATCCCTAACTTCTTGTCGATCGAGACCGAAGAGTTTAACCCGGAGACATATGTTGCACCTCCGTATAGTACTGCGGCGACATCTCTATGTTGGCGCCATGATCCTAACAATGACGCCCTTATTCAGTCTAACGCACGCATCATTCGCTGGGAAGATGGCTCCATGACGCTACAGTTAGCTTCTGCACCTAAGGAGCAATACAGGATAACAACCAAGCCGCTTGCGCCTCTCAACAAATCTGGTGACTATGAGACGAAATTAGATTCGCACGTGTACCTAGGCGCAGCTGCGGAGACATCTTCCGTGTTCAGATTGACCTCTCACTTGACCCATGGGCTTACAGTCCACCCTACGACTGTGGAAACAGATGATGCTGTACAGCGTCTCCAAGAATCGTTGGCCGCAGCTGTTCGCGGCACCAAGAAGACAGTAGATGGGTCCGCACCTGTAATTGAAGTGAAGGAGGATCCTGAACTCGCCAAGCGACAGGCGGAACTTGCAGAGCGCGAGAAGTTGAAGGCCGCCCGCCGGCGCCAGCAGCTTGCAGATCGGGAGCTTGATCGTGGCCGCCGCGTTGGTGTTCCTCACCGCTCTGGAGGTGCTGGTCTCACCATAGGCGGATTGGAAGACGACGACGGATTGCTTACCACACGACCCCGCGCAAAGAAATCTCGTAGGCCTAACCGGCGAGGGGAAATATATACCGATGACGAGGAAGAATACGATCGGCGGGGTCGGACCAGGGAAGATGAATATGACGAAGATGACGGTTTCCTTGTCGGCAGCGATGAAGAACCAGAAGAAGTCGAGGATGATGAAGAGGAGGACATTCTCGAAGATGACAACATGGATGCCGAAGGCGAAGACGAAGACGAACTGCCAGCCGCGAGACCCAGGGAGACAAAAGGTCGTGAAACAGAAGATGGGTCAGGCACTGCAGGAACCCCTCCTACCAGAAAGAAGAATCGTTACATTGTGGACGATGATGATGAAGAGTAGAGGCCATTGACTACAAGTTTCGTTTTATGATCGGTCTTGCCACCTTCTATGAATCAGTCCTTGACGACATCTGTATCTATATGAGAGGTTTTGGAGTAAACCATAGCGAATGAAACATCACTTATAATTAACTCTAATGCTGATAGACTAGGGTGAACCAGAATCGTCCTGTACTTGCCGATTGTATTGATAGCTTGCAAACTACTTGCCTTATATTAATGACCTCAACTATTTACGACTAAAGCAGGGGTGCTTCCATGTACAAGGCGTGGATCTATGCATAGAATGTATCGGGGTTAAAGACAAAAGGATAGATGGAGACACCAGATACGCATAGTACGTGTGAGATCGTACTCTTCCTAACGCCCGTCAAAACAGCAACTAATCGAGTATTCACGGTCAGCCCAAGTCAAACGCCAAATCAATCGTCACGTGTATCATCGTCAAATGGGGGTTATTGCTCTCGCGACGAATCTTCCAGTACATGTGTTCAAGAAATCACGCCATCTGGGTATTCGTGCGGCTCAAATTCGAATCTGGAAATAACTTCTCTGGCACTCTTAGCCACTCGAAAGCAGAGCCAGCCCTGTTCATCACGCGGATCAGGACCAATTACAGCCGGTCTCTTGGATCCCGCGTCAGAATTATCGGGACGAGCCTCTGGGTGCCGCTCAAGATGCCACTGTCGTTGGCGTGCTTCCATCTCTTGGACTAGGGATAGCAAACTTGGTGAATCCGAGCACGCTACGGAGCCAGCTGGATCGGCAGGTCCACCTATAACACCACTCCGGACTATCTGCCGGAGCCAGTCTTTCCAAGCCGCTGTAGGGTCAGCTGAGTTCTTGTTTAAAGCAGCCACATAGGCCGGTGGTGCCGCTTGTTTCCCAAGTTCTTCGGCATTTGTCTTTGACACTCGCAGCCAGGCATCGGCGACGATATTCAGTAGAGTCCCGGTGAACATAACATTCTGCATAGCTGTCGCAAATTTTGTTGGACATGTTTGACAACGGATCACAGCTCGCGCAGTTTTCGCAGCAATGAAAAGTGAGCATAGGGTATGTTGAGATATCGGAAATGGGGCAAGAGAGGACAGATGGCTAAGGCATAGATACAGATATGATAAGCATGTGCACTGAGTTTCTGAGCATTCCGAATCCGAAGGAGTCGCGGGAGGTGAATGTATCTGCGATAGCCCTGGCGGCATCGCAAACGGATTAGGCGTTGCTGCAGATACACTGGAGAAGTCTGGCCATGGCCCGGTTGTTTCAGGGACTGGTTCTGTGAATTTTTCGTGGTTCGGTTCCCATGAATGGTTGTGGCTATCGTCTGTAGAGAAAAGGCGACGAGAGGCTTGCGGGATGCTAAACGGGGCACTGTAGACAGGAGCGCAGATACGGAATGCGTCAGATACGGCCGCAGCTTCCGAGCAATGACTTGAAGACTCGAATGGGGAATTATTCAGATCAGACCATATTTCGTCGCCTGAACAACCAAAGAGAGGCAGATGGTCGCTATCTTCCCTTGCACGTTTTTTAGGAGGCCGCCCCATTTGTTTCTGCACGGAATAATGACAGATAAGGGACTGCTTCAGACAGCGGTTACAGCCCGTTGCTTCCCCGGAGCATTTCAACTTTCGTTTCCCTGTTTCGTAAAATGGTTGTTAGTATGCTCTAGACCGTGCATACCCCTTATTTTGCAATGGAGACCTACTGCACTCGTCACAAGCTGCATGTCTTTTGAGTGATGGGACCGGACTGCTTGTGAAGTCAGGCTTGCCCGAAGCACTAACCGCAGCAGTATGATACTGGCCCCAGTCACACTGCATCCTAGAGTTGGGATGATGGCCAAATGTTGATAGTAAATAGTAATAGAACAGGCACCCCTCCCCCAGCAAGGCTGGTACTGCTTCTCAGCCTCCCCGCCTGTATCAATCCAAGGACGATAAGAGCGGCCCTAAAGGCGGTATGTCACATGGGCGGTCAGACAAGAAAAAAAAAAGGAAAAAGAAAATAAGAGAGAAATCTCGGGTAGAGAAACAAAGAACAAAAGCTTCCAACCTATTTGTTGGACTAAAGCAGACGCAGGCCTTCACCATGATGGATGCCTCTAAGTCTTCAAAGAAACGCAAGGCGGTTACTCGAGATGTTGAGGAGGAGGCTGGTGTGTTTTCTGGGGATGAATTGCAGGTTGATGTCCTAGACGGCGCACTTTCAGATAATGCAAACGACCTATCCAGCGACGAGGATGTTAGCGATTCGGAAATCGAACTAGTGGATGATTTTAGCGACGAGGAAGACGGCGATGAAGAGGAAGAGCTCGATAGTGATGAAATTCCTTCGGATGGGGGAGAGTCCTTTAAGAAGGCGTCTGGCACAGGAAACGCTCGTGATGAAAGCTCTAGCGATGAAGAACAGTTGAACTACCGCATTGAAAAGGATGCCAATGGAAATGACCGTTACGTCTACGATGAGATAAACCCAGATGATAACTCTGATTATTCTGATGTCGAAGAAAATGCGAACACCATCGGCAACATTCCCTTGTCCTTTTACGATCAATACCCTCATATCGGCTACGATATTAACGGAAAGAAAATCATGCGCCCTGCCACAGGGGAAGCTCTTGATGCGCTGCTCGATAGCATCGAAATTCCCAAGGGCTGGACTGGTCTTACCGATCCCTCGACCGGTAAACCATTGGAATTGAGCCAAGATGAGCTGGAATTATTGCGCAAGGTTCAGATGAACGAAATACCTGAAGAGGGATACAATCCCTATGAGCCCACAGTGGAATGGTTCAGTAGCAAACAAGAGATTATGCCCTTGAGTGCTGCCCCCGAGCCGAAACGTCGGTTTGTGCCATCGAAACATGAAGCCAAGCGGGTTATGAAGATCGTCAAAGCGATCAGAGAAGGCCGCATTTTACCTTATAAGCCCCCCACGGAGGAGGAGGATAAGGAACAGGATGTAGTCAACTATGACTTGTGGGCCGACGAAACGGAGCGACCAGACCATCCCATGCATATCCCTGCTCCTAAACTTCCACCACCTGGTTACGAGGAAAGTTACCATCCACCCCCTGAATATTTGCCCGATAAAAAGGAACGAAAGGCTTGGGAGGAGGCTGACCCTGAAGACCGTGAGCGGGAGTATCTTCCAAATGACTTTGGCTCACTTCGAAAGGTTCCTGGGTACGAAAGTTTCGTCAAAGAGAAGTTCGAGCGCTGTTTGGACCTTTACTTAGCACCCAGAGTTCGGAGAAGCAAGTTAAATATTGATCCTGAAAGCCTTCTTCCGAAGCTCCCTAGTCCCGAGGAATTGAAGCCATTCCCGACCGCCTGTGCTACGGTGTTTAGAGGACATAAGGGGCGTGTTCGCACCCTGGCCGTTGACCCATCTGGACTCTGGCTTGCTACTGGCGGTGACGATGGAACTGCGCGGGTATGGGAGTTACTTACCGGTCGCCAATTGTGGAGTGTGAAGTTAAGTGAAGAGGACCCAGTGAACGTTGTCCGTTGGAGGCCTGGGAAGGACGCTGTCATTCTTGCGGCTGCGGCAGGCGACGATATCTTCCTTGCAGTGCCCCCTATCGCGGATCCGAAAATTGAGAAGACCAGTCTGGAGATCATTGACGCAGGTTGGGGATACGCAGCGTCGAAGCCTCCCCCGAGTGCCGCAGAGGAAAACAAGAAGAACGTTCCTCCACAGTGGATTCGCCCATCATTATCGCTCGCAGAATCCGGGGTGTGCGCTGTCATTCCCCTCCGATATGTGGTTAAGTCTCTCTCATGGCATCGTCGCGGTGATTACTTTGTTACTGTGTGCCCCGGCTCCTCGACCCCAGCTTCTGTGGCCATATCTATTCACACTCTTTCCAAACATCTAACTCAGTTCCCCTTCCGCCGACGTATCAAAGGTGGTGGGCCACCTCAAACCGCTCATTTCCATCCCTCGAAACCTATCCTTTTCGTTGCGAATCAACGAACAATTCGTGCTTACGATCTATCGCGCCAACTCCTCGTCAAGATCATCCAACCCGGAGCTCGCTGGATCTCTTCTTTCGACATTCACCCAACGTCTTCCACCGCCTCCGGAGGGGACAACCTCATCGTTGGATCGTACGACCGCCGTCTACTGTGGCATGATCTTGAGCTTTCTCAGCGTCCGTACAAGACGTTGCGGTACCATCGCAAGGCTATCCGCTCTGTCCGGTTTCACCCAAGCGGACGCTATCCTCTATTCGCCGACGCAAGTGATGATGGGTCCCTCCAGATTTTCCACGGCAGCGTTACGGGTGATATGCTCAGCAATGCTAGTATTGTACCTCTCAAAGTCCTTAAGGGTCACAAGATTACCGGAGAATTGGGTGTCTTGGATGTTGACTGGCACCCTCGGGAAGCTTGGTGTGTCAGTGCAGGCGCAGACGGAACTTGTCGGTTGTGGATGTGATGACAAACCATCCCCGAAGTATATATTGCCAGTCCGCATGCTATCATTTTGCCCAGTCATATCTACATGAGGCGTTCGTTGTGTATAATATTAGTCCTAGATATCCATCGCAAAAGTTCTATCAACTTGGTATATTCCTTGTATTCTACAATACTCTGGCACTGGTGTTTGGGCATACCTACAACATCAACCTTGTTGCTTGCTTCGTACAATGCCACCCTTCCCTTTGTCTTTTTTTTCTCAGGCAAAAGCAGTATATGACCGACAAGCGGTGAGATTGCAGGATATTATAGCATGTCATCATACGCCTATAGCTTTTCCGACAACCCACAATTGAAAGAGGCTAATCTAGTTAAAAGAAATCCTTTATATAACACCTCCGCTCCAATCCCTCCGCAGCTTCTCATACTTTTTAAGGTCTGTAACACTAGGCCGGATGAATGCTTTCGCAGCTACAAAGTCCTCATGTTTGATCGTGTCCCTCCGCTTGATGGCAGCGTATCCAGCACGGCGGAGCAAGCTTCCCAAATCAGCACCGCTGAACCCTTCACAATCTTCGGCCAACCTTCTGAGGTCGTCGTTGAAGTCGACGGGAATATTGCGCACTAGCGTCCGTAAGATCTCAGCCCGCTCTAAGGGGCTAGGCAGGTTCACGAAGAGAAGTGTCTCCAGTCGACCTGGACGAAGCATAGCGGGATCTATAATATCCGGCCTATTCGTGGCTGCTATTATGTAAATTCCTTGGCGATTACTGCCCAAGCCATCCAGTTCAGTGAGTAGCGTATTGACCACACGTGCAGAGGCTTCAGAAACAGTGTCGTCTCGTCGGGGTACTAGGGCGTCAAGCTCATCAAAGAATATAACACAGGGAACGGACGAGCGAGCGCGAACAAATACTTGCCGCACCGCACGTTCGGATTCACCGACGTATTTATTGAGTAACTCAGGGCCTTTAACGCTGATAAAGTTGGCATGCGACTCGTTGGCCACAGCCTTAGCGAGCAATGTTTTACCGCATCCAGGCGGACCCCAGAGAAGAACGCCAGTGGGGGCAGTAATGCCAACACTCGCGTACAGATTGGGATTTTTGATAGGCTCAACAATTGCAGTAGTAAGTTCTTCACGGATACCCCCGAGAGCGCCGACGTCTTCCCAAGTTGTGTCTGGGATGGTGGCGAATCCCTCTCGTTTAGAGGAGGGTTGAATCTTAGGAAGTGCATTGAGAAAGTCTGCATTTGAAACGAGAACCACTTGCACTTCCTCTCCGATTGGCGTTTCTTTGGCATGGGTGATTAAACGCCGCAGCTCCTTGACCTTGGGGCTGAGATCGCCTGCCTCTTCGATATCCATTTCCTCTCCACTGTTTGCTTTTAGTATCTCCAAGTATCGTTTTATGGCAGCAGAGCCAGCAGTGGAAACTAAATCATTAAGATCGGCTCCCACGAAGCCAGCCGTTCTATTGGCCAAGTATTTGAAATCTATATCGTCTGCCAGGCGCATTTTGCGCGTTAGTGCCCGCAGGATCTGTTCTCTGACAGGTTCAGAGGGTACAGTCATGTTGATTTCCTTGTCGAATCTCCCTCCTCTACGCAAGGCGGCGTCCAGACTGTCCGGTCTATTCGTAGCGGCAAGGACAATCACGGGTTTTCCATCGGTTTTCTCCAGTGCCAAGTCGTCCATGCATGTCAGAAGCTGGGCAACAATCCTCTTTTCCATTTCCCTCTGTGCACTTTCTCTCTTTGGAGTGATGGCGTCTATTTCATCGATGAAAATAAGGCAAGGTGCTATCCTCTTGGCTTCCTCAAAATATTCTCGTAGCGCCTTTTCAGACTCTCCTGACATACCAGAGACAATGGAGGGTGCTGATATTGAAATGAATGGAACACCCAACTCCGCCGCAAACGCATTTGCAATCATAGTTTTTCCGCATCCTGGTGGACCATGTAGCAATACACCTCGGGGAGGCTGTACATTCGATGACATATAAACTTGTGGGCGAGTCATGGGTAGGATGACAAGATCTCCAAGCTCTTGGACCACATCGTCTAATCCACCCAAATCTGTAAGGCTGACATGTGTAGGCGGAGATCGATCGATCGCGCTCTCGGCCTTACGGCGCTTGGAAGAATGGGAGTCGCCTCCATGTTGTCGTCTCTTGCTTGACTTAGGCGCAGGGGTTGCTGCTCCTGCGCCATTGGTCTCAGGCGCCTTAGAGGGTGTTGAAGATGTGTTGTTCCACATGCCTACAATGCTCTTATTCAGGCTATTGGATTCCTACAACAGTTAGTCGCTTTCCGGCGTTGCGTGAGACTGGAAAATGAGAAGTGAGATCCTTACCGTAGCAGGGGGCAGTTGTTGTTCTTCCAAGCCTTCAAAATCTCCGTTTACAGACTCATCATCATCCTCCCCAAGCAAATCTGTTTTTATTACCTCCACAACCCGTTCGATACTGTCTTCTAGGATTCTCTTCGGCTTTCGGTTCAAACTAGAATTTGACTTTTTAATGGAGTCATAAATGGTCGCTACCGAAAGGCGAATCTTATCATTTTCGGCTTGGTCCTCAATTATTTTGTGCACCACCTGATAAACCTATAGACGAAAGGCAATGGGCGATAAGAAACACACATTAGAGACTGGAAGTAGTATGTGGTTCTTACCTCACGATCTAGACCTTGCCTTAAACTCGGTCTACCTCCGCGACGCATGGTTTACAACACCAATCCCAGTGAGCACTTGGCTCTGCAAAAACTATACCGGGGAACGGAGAAGGCTGCGCCAGAACTGATCGATAACAATATACCGAGCGGACATTTTTTTCCCCCGGCAGTCTTGGAGTCCTGGAAAATAGATTTGCCGGCGGATCATGAAATTTACCCTTTTCAGTGCGTAATGTACGGAGTATGTACATTACATATGGCAAGGTCTGTGGCTCGTATTGTATGGTACTTACCATCAGTCGTGTTCTAAACCAACGTCATTTCGATGTGCCGTCCACGACTTATCGCACTAGGCCGACAGGCACGGACTCTATCAGTACAATATGTGTTGACAATGGGCAACACGAATAGCTCCCATAAGATATCCGCTCAAGATAGGTGAGTATAGTTTCCGCCCTCTTTCATTTACGCCCATCTGTTGCTCGGTACTCTAAACATTCATGAAACATGGCCCTCGCGGCCTGACCCTTCCCTTCGAGCTACTAACTAACACCCATGTATGGAGTAATTAGAGCCATTCTTGATTTGAAAATCCAGAGGGACAAGCTCCGCCAATATCGAAAGCGTATAACAGACCTCACCGATCGCGAAACTGAGATAGCAAAGGAATGCCTGGCCCGGGATGATCGCAAACGCGCTCTCCTCGCTTTGCGCCGCAAGAAATATCAGGAGTCGCTCCTGATCAAGTCCGAAAAGGAGCTCGACCAACTAGAACAGCTGATTAACCAAGTTGAATTCTCGCTCGTCCAGAAAGATGTTCTCTTTGGGTTGCAGCAAGGCACGCAGGTACTACAGGCTATCAACAAAGAGATGGGGGGTATCGAAGGAGTTGAAAAGCTGATGGGTGAGACGGAAGAAGCACGAGCGTACCAAGAGGTAAGAGCTTTTGAGCCAGCTAATATGTGGAACTTATGCATGCTGACGAGACGGTGATGGAACAGGAGATCAGTCAAATGCTCTCGGGGAATCTATCCAACCAGGATGAGGATGAAGTTGAGGATGAGTTGGCTGCATTACAGCGGGAAACGCAGAGACTGCAGAACTTACCACATGCGCCAAAATCGAAACTCCCAGAAAGGTCAAACGAGGGAGAAAGCCAGGAAATACAATATCAAGGTGGCAAAGCCAAGGCGCAACCCGCAATTCCGGCTTAAAATATATGCTATTGCCTCCACGCTTCTTTTACAGATTGCAGTCATGTGAAATATCAAAAGCATTTTCTGGCGTGGATGGAACTGCCGGATTTATGCCATTCAGTACATCCCTAGTTATCTGCATTTCCAATTATAGAATCAAAATTGAATTGGGACAGCATTGCCAGCCCGACTCTGATACCGAAAGCTCTATTGCACCGCTCCCTTCACGGCAATTTGCAGTGGAAGCATATCTCTTGGATTAGTCGGTCATCCTGTATGGCACAAATTCCCTGGCTTGTAGCAGTGGTTCTCTAGGAAGTATACAATGTGTATACATGACTCACTGACCGGGCATAATCCTACCTCCTACGCCAGTAACACCTTGAATTGCGACATGGTCACTGGGATTGGCTGCTGCTTCGTAGAGAAAGCTGATGGGCTCCCTGTTCAAGGCCATAAATTGACCTTTGAACCCAACATAACCAACCTTGGTCACATCCTCATTCCCATCGCTCCAGTTGCCCTCAAAGAATAAGGTAATGGAGGTAGTAGCATTCCACTGAGCACGGTTCAATGGCAAATCGTAGACATCGGCTCCTGGAACCGGCTGCGGAATCTCCACCGACTGTGTCGGCTTCAGCTCTGAAGCAGTAGCGAAATCTAGATCGTCACGATTCTTGAACAATTTCAAAGTCTTCGGGGCGGCCGGTGTCGGAGCCGTGTAGATGAGTAAAGAATGAACCTTTACTTGACCAGTAAAGCTGTGTAACTGGTCAGAGCTTTGAATCACGAAAAGAAAAGGAAAGAAAAGAAAAGAAAGGGAAGGAAAAAGGAAGAGGGGGGGGAGGAACATCAATACTAGTAAACTCCGGGTGTTTGATTATTTCAGTTGAAATTATCTTGAGGCCAGTGCTAGAGGGGTCTAACCAGTAATAGGCGGGGTAAAACGGAGGAGCAGAAAAGAAGAAAGAAAGAAAGGAAGGAAGAATTTTAAGCTGAGTGGATAATATCACTTACGGGATATACATCAGCAGTTGTTCGTCCGCATCGCTTTCAAGTTCCGGCTGGTCATTCAGTCTTTCAGCCCATGTTTTTCGGACAATCGCAGCGCCGGCGTTGGGGATTGTTTCTATAACTTCGGGTTAGTACCTAGGTACAGTATTTTAAACAAATATAATACGACATCTGTAACTATGCCACCCTTACCATTTAGCGTAACGATAGAATCAAACTGAATTTGGGAATAGAGGAGGGATTGGAGCGCTGGGGTGATATCATTTGAATGATCATGTCCATCATCTCCATGACAATGACTGCCATGGTCGTGGTGGTGATGACCGGACATACTGGGCTCGAATATGATTTAATTATAAGCTGGGCTTTCCTGCGTAGACCGAAAGACAACTATCGCTTGTACTTGAATTCATGCACTGTGCATCTAAAGGTGGTGGGAAGCCTTACGAAGCTGAGGTGAGAGATTATGTTAATCTTTAGTTTCTGTGCTAATAATAAATATTAAATTATATTGTAAAAATTACTGTAAGGCCTTCTGAAACGTACTCTTGCCGTACTTCTTCCTCTGCTTTCTGCTTTCTGCCTTTTCTTTCCTTTCCTTTTTTTTTAAAAAAAAAAAGAAAAGAAAAAAAAAGAAAAGAAAACAAGAAAAATAAAAATAGAGAGATGAAAGAAATACAAGATTCAATTACTAAGATGGTATATCGTCTGATAAATTCACCGGTCTTTCTTCTTGTTCTGACCTTGCTTTCTTAAATGAAGTATAGTTTATCTCATCGATATCCTATCTTTACATACCATCCATTTCATCTCTTCCCAGGAATGTAGGCCAGGTCTATTGCTGTCGTGACTCAGCACAATACATCCACTCTCTTTCCCTACTTCTCTCTTATTTCTTCACATAGACCTTGTTTTCTTCTTAAACGTGGGTTTCAAGCGTAGCTTTAGTGGTCATCTAGAATACAAACATTACCTAAGCCTCTATGTTAACGTAACTGGTAAGCGATCCGTCACTGTAAGCGGCCCGCCATCTTCTGTTTTCCATAGTAAACAGCCCATCTTCAAACAACAATATCTCAACCAATTCAGTTTATCTCTACCTAAAAATTAATGTATAGCTTATTATATAGTAGAATAATTATATATAAGTAGTAGAATTTTTTTTATACTCTTATTATGAAGATAAGATAAAATATAGTATACCTTAGAGTATATAGTAAGAATTTATATATTTTAAGATTTATTTTTAGTTTAAATTTAATTTATATATAAAAAATACTGATATTAGTAAGATATTCTGATTGTAAGCTGATATATCTTATAATAGTTGAGATATTGTTGTTTGAAAATGGGCTGTTTACTATGGAAAACAGAAGATAGCGGGCCGCTTACAGTGGCGGATCGCTTACCAGTTACGTTACCCTCTGATAGTGAATGCTACCTCATCGTTTGAGTACAGTAATTATGGTGTGTTTTTGCCCCAACGAGCCATGCTAGGAGCTATTATCTGACTGTGTAATAATTAGGGGCGTACTCCAGAAGATAGCCCTTTTCAATTTTCGTGATATCCCGAATGAATGTCTTTTCGCCTGTCTGCAATATCTCGTGGAAAATGACCCAGTCCGCTTTCCGATTCTAAACTAGTGTCAGTAGCGAAATTGGACTTTTAAAGAATAGGAACACATACGAACATCAACGAACTGGGATGAGCATGTAAAGTAAGGCCACCAGTAGCAGATTTGAACGTTCCGTTTGATTGCATCTTTGCAGCATGTGCAAAATAACCAGTCGTGAGACACCTCTGGATATTCTCAGGGTATCTCCTGAAATCTGCCTTGTGGTGCAGTGAAGGGGTCTCATCTACCCGGATGCCGAAACGTTCGAGGTATCTCTTAAGCTGAGCCCTGATGCTCATTGCCCGTTGCAAGGATCGGTAATTCAGGAGGTTGTCTCGGCACCACTTGGGATCTTTCTTCCCTATCGTGATAAAAGCCTGATATACATTTAAGTACGTCAAGTGGTCACCCTCTTCAACAGCGAATCTTCTGCGACTGTTCTCTGCCGCTTTTTTATCACCCTCGTGCTGGACCCACACTGATCCCTGTAAGCTGACCATCGCTGCAATTGAAAGTATCTCACTTAGGCAGTTAAGCGATTCTGCAGAAAGCAGGACTTTCGCCATCATAGGGTCTACAGCTAGTTCTGCCATCCGCATACCCAGTGGCTTAGTGAGCTTGGCATAATCATCAACGACCCCAAGCGAGTAAAGGAGTTCGAATGCACGTATAACAAGTTCGGCAGGTGGAGGCGTCAAGAAGTCAAAGCGAACTATGTTATCTATTCCCAATGCTTTGAGCTGCATTATCACAGGGGCAAGATTTGACCGTTGAATTTCGGGGACTGTGGCTTCCAGAAGTTGTTCATAAGCCTGCTGGGTGTAGAGACGGAAGCATTTCCCAGGTCTAGTTCTTCCAGCTCGACCTGCACGCTGAACTGCCGCAGCCTTCGATATTGGTACTGCTGTTAACGTTTCAATGCCAGTACTAGGATCAAAGGCCCTTAACTTTGCGAAGCCGCAGTCGACGACATATGAAATGTTGTCAATAGTGACAGAAGCTTCCGCAATGTTCGTTGAAACAATGACCTTGCGTGTGTTTTCTGGCATTGGTTCGAAAACGTACATCTGTTGATCCGATGGGAGACCAGAATACAGAGGTAGAGGGGCTAGTGCCTGTGCTTTAGGATGAAGCATCGCAGTACGTTCTGATATCAACTGCACTGCCAAATCAATTTCTTCACGGCCCGTTAGGAATACCAGAATATCGCCTTCCGCTTCTTGTAGATGTATGTCAAAAACAGTTTTTACAGCCCGTTCGACGTAGTTCTCTGCGGGTGAATTGAGGAAAAGTATGTCCACAGGGTATATTCGGCCCTCTAGACTGATAATCTTTCCAACATCTCCTCCCTTTTCAACGGAGTCTGTCTCGTTCTGGAATTGATCTCCGGCGAAGAAGTGCAAAATATCCTCTGCCTGCAGAGTTGCACTGCTGATGACAATTCTAAGTTCAGGACGCCGCTTCAGAATTTTTTTAAGGATCCCCAAGAGTATGTCAGTGCTGAGAGACCTCTCATGTGCTTCATCCACCATGATTACTGAATAGCGTGACAACAGCGGGTCTACAAGGGCCTCTCTAAGTAGCATTCCGTCTGTTAGGAACTTTATCCTTGTTGATGCAGAGGTCAAGTCCTCAAAGCGGATAGAATAGCCCACCTCCTCGCCAACGCTGCAATGCATTTCCTCAGCCACGCGAGCTGCGACAGTCGTGGCTGCGACGCGGCGCGGCTGCAACAATTTAGCTTTTATCCCAAATAGACGAGTGTTAATGGACTGTGACAGATTGGGAGATACCTGAGTTACTGCTATAGACTTTCCATCTGCGCACCATCCTGCCTGGTCTAGATACTGGGGTAGTTGTGTCGTCTTCCCACTTCCGGTTTGCCCAACAACAATCGTAACGGGATATGTGTCAACAAGGTACAGTAAATTTTGCCTGTATCTTGCGATTGGCAGTAGAGCAGGGGGTTTGTACAGTGATGGAATGAATGTAGATGTGAGGTCTAGCTCCGAAGCCATTCTTAATAGGCGAAGTGCTAAAGTTCAGTGATACGGTTGCAGTCCGAAGTGTTATCAACCAAACAATATTTTGGTGTTGCCTGACGCATGTGGCTGAGACATACTGGGTATACACGAAATCTGCCTATGATCCCAAAAAATTAGGATAATAAGGCACTACGTATATCTTTCCAACGTGAAAAACAAACTGCAACGGGATTAGATAAGCGATGGGTGCCCATCACGTGGCGCAACGTCACTGAGCATCGAAGCTAACCAGGAGTGGCTGAGCTTCCAATAGGCCGGGTAGTCCAGGCCGTACTCCAGGCTACTACTACTAGTAGTATCACACGTTGCTTTCTGCATGTCGGGCTCAGCAGCACGCTTCTTCTCGTGCTTGTAGACGATATCTTGACTATCTTCGATTACGTTATAGTCTAATTCTCCAGATTCGGGCATTTCTGCCATGGCTGAAGAAGACAAATCCGTTCGTTCCCGTAACCATCACTCGTCCATACCAACACTTGCTGATTTGATACTAGAATACCAACAAGATTACCTCGGGCCCATATAGTCCTAAGCCGGAGTCTCCTACGACGGCACGCCCTCTAGATTTTGATGATGAACCTCAAGAATCTGGCATTACCTCGGTGTCTGCAGCTGTAGCTCAGCAGCATGCGACAGACGTTGCCCCGCAGAAGCCGCCGCGTCCACTGAGCCCGCAACAACAGTCCGAAACAACCCTCAAAGAAGCGTTTCCAACTATTGAAGTGTCAGTAATCAAGGCAGTCTTGGTAGCGAGCAATTGGGACGTTGAACGCGCTTTCCATGCTCTCCTTGGTTTGTGGACCTTTACAGCTAAAGGCGTCATCGTTGATTATTAATGTGTGTAGGTATGACTGACCCCAGCGCTGCCGAGCAAGATGTTCCTCCTCCAAAGCCACCTCGCCCCTCTGCAACACAGAGACAGTTGGAAGCAGATGAATTGTATGCTCGCCAGCTTGCGGAGCATTACAATCGCCGTGGACCCCAATCCCGCTTGGAGGGTGGTCATCCATATGATCGGCCAAGAAGGGACAGTGAGCTGTTGGAGGACAGAGAGTATAGTTTTTTTGAAGGTATGATTATTCATGTCATGGGATATCTTCATGGTTGCTAATGGTTGTAGATGATCTCCCGGTGATCCGTGAAAATATCCGCAAAGGATTTCTAGAGACTCAAACAAAAGTTAACTCGTGGGTTCAAAATCTCAAAAAAAGACTAGATGGCGAAGACCAGGATTCGGCTCCGTCCAGTCAGAGGTATCGCAATGAGAGTGATGCCCAAACAAGGAGAAGCGGAGAGCTGGGCCGTCGCAGCGGGGATCGCGAACGCTATGACGCAGACCCCCAGGTTTTAAGTGACGATTTTTCAGCCCTTGAAATGAGAGATACAGAAGGTTTGTTTCGTCACCAGCCTCTTTGATTCGCTATGGTGGCTGTACTGACTTCTGAAATAGCTCCTCCACCAAGGCCACCAAGGCCGCTTGCCAATCCTAACCTCTACAAGGCCTCATCGCCTTCACCAGACAGACGTAAAGTGTCTTTCCAAGAGGGCCCGCCCACAGAAATTGGAGGCAGTCTTGACGATGCATCAGAACCGTCCAGACATTCTCCCGCGGGTGGGAAACCAAGCAAATGGCAACCATTGTCTACTGTTGAGCCTTCTCCTGTTGGAGATCACGATCCATTTAGTCTAGGTGATAGCGAGGATGAAAAAGATACCAGACCTAAGGATCAGACTCCCGCTGATGGGGGTGACCGCATCAAGACAGCCACAGCCGAAGCGATTGCTGGAGAGCTGCCTTCTGCATCAAAAGCAAACCAGAAGGCAGATGGCGAAAAGTCTTAACGCGGTGTCAGCGGTATGCTTTTTTTTTTTCATTTCATACGCGGTCATGTGATGCCTTTTCGTAGCTATTCAGAATTGACGCCTAGAGTTGATAATGATACCAGAGACTGCAGCACAATACCAAAAGCTAAGTTATCATAGCAACACGTGTCAGCATAATGAAGCAAAACACCACAACGTAACCAGTTATTTTATTGTAACTACACTTCCAATGCCTGGACAGAGGGTATCACTGAGCTATAACCGCGGAATGGAATTAAAGAAGAGAAGAAAACGCAAAGTTAGGGCTGCATCTATTCACCAAGGCCATCCTCATTCGTGGTGAGCCTTGGAGCGGCTGTGGCTTCTTTTCTCATGTCCTTTATGATCGTCTAGGCATTTAAAGGGGAACGTTAGCACCCTAGCGACTATTAGAGAGAAGATGCAATTGGAAGCCCGAAACTCACAGCAAGGGCGTCAGGATTGACGCCGTTCTCGATGAGTGAGACACAAAGAGAAAGATCAGTTCTGTCTAAAGCCGTGTTCTACATATCCAGTGGATTAGATCATGAGAAAGGGGAGAAATACTATAGCATTACGAGCGACAACGCCACGGGAAAGAATGAATGGTTCACATACGAGAAGTGTAGAGATCTCGTGAAGAATGTCAATAACTTCGCGTGCCGCCTGACGCTTGTCGTCGGATTGAGACGGCATTTTGTAAATTCGATATGTCCAAAAAGAAGTAGAAGGGGGGACAGAAGAGAAAACTAAGAATTAAAGCTAGAATAGATTACTAGGTTTTGAAGTACTGACAACAATGTTTGATATGCGGTAAGTAAGAGGTGGTATATTCGCAGAGATACTAATAAGTGTTGAGTACGATGTACGGAGTAGATGCAACACTACGGTCAAGAAGGTCAGCTGATTGGTCGTGACCACCACCGGCTAGAGGTGGAACTCCGGGTACTACTACTATGTATGGACGAATCCACACCATACAAACATTCAATTTCGTGATGAACAAAATCGCAGTCTGCCAAAGTACCCATTACTGATTATGTCTTATCGGGCTAGCGAGACGCGCCACATCACAACAGCCTATAACAACCTAGAATGTAGGTCCCGGAGGGATCGTCAGGAATGTGGGATATGAAGTTGAACATATCAGACATCCATTCCTTGTGCGGGTGCCACGCATTCGAGGTTCTTGCTCAGATTGCACGCGTCAAGGAAAAAATGTTACCCACCAATGAGGCTTTTGGACTTAGTGAAAATCTCTGGAGGAAGAAGTCGAATACGAAAGTTTCGCATGTGCGATAGGTGCGGCATTGGATGCACGCTTCCCTTTTGTCCCCTATGCTGTCTCTGTTCGAGAGAAAGGAAAAGCACTGTTACACAACTCTTTGTTATAGAAAGTCATCGTCGAGAGGCGTCGAGATGAAACTAATAGATTATATTTGACTATGTCTGCAACAGGAAGGCTGCCAGCATATCCTGTTATGAGTGGATAAGGCCAGAACCCCAGCCTGATACTTGTATCTCCAACCTGGGTTCAAAGAACGTGAAGAAATCGCCGATTATTACGCGCCAGGGCGCACGGCGATCGGAATGAGACTAGACCTCAGTCGTGGCCCTTGACGTGTACTCCTATCTCCTATCACTCGTCTATACACCTACCTCTATTAGCCCCCTTCTAGAGGAATGGTCCTCTCAAGGGCACTTTTTCCCTTTTCTCCCCTAGTTTTTAACTTCAGGAAGGGACAAGCACGTATGGTCGCTAACATTCTTTGCCTACCAACCCCTCAAGTACTCGAAGGAGTCAAGCCCTACCGGAAGTTTTGTTTAGGGGTCCTCCTTAGCTCCTACAAGCCACTATCCCTTGCATGACCGTGCATTTCGCGAAGCGTGCTTTATCGCGCTGCAGCTACTACTATTATTACCCTTGGCCGACTATTTGCCATAATGCACTGACGTCAAGATATCCAGGTATGGCTCGGATGAAGGGGCCTCACGAATCGCGCTTCTCCTGGGCTTTGACTAGCCCTTAGGCGCGATCACCGGGGGGAATGGTAGTCCCTATTCTAAGGGTAGACAGGCCTATTCTCTCACGTCCATTTCAGCTTCTTCATACGACTTATTCCCTACTCTTCAACTACTTTTCGCGCCACCCAAATGGTCGTCAGGATATCTCCTGGGTAGACAACAGAATACTTGCCTGTTCTTGCATCAAGTATCGTCCAGAACCGTTCTGTCTATCTCGAAGATATGGCGCTCATCTGGCTGATAATCCTTGCTTTTACGTGGATTATTGATGCAAAGTTGGTCTCGAACTACCCTATTAATTCACAGCTGCCACCTGTGGCACGGGTCGCACAACAATATCAATTCGTTTTCTCTCAGGGCACATTCGGTGGTAGTGACTCCTCAACAAAATATTCGCTCTCAAATGCCCCATCATGGCTTCGAGTGGAAAGCAAAAGCCGCACTTTATTTGGCACACCCGGGGGGGAAGATGAGGGGACAGTGAGATTTGATCTTGTGGCATCAGATGAGTTAGAGTCTGCAAGCATGGAAGTCACTCTCATCGTGACAGAAGATGATGGACCAAGACCTGGAAAGCAATTACTTCCTCAGCTCGAAGCGATTGCCGCGACATCCGCTCCATCAACAATCCTGATTCATTCCGGAGACGCCTTTGACATATCTTTCGATCATGATACCTTTACCAACACCCGCCCCTCCACCGTATACTATGGGACATCTCCAGATAATGCCCCACTGCCTTCCTGGGTGGGATTTGACCAGTCAAATCTTCGATTCTCAGGTGTTGCACCTAATAGTGGGCCTCAGACTTTCGCCTTCAGCCTTGTCGCCTCAGATGTGGCTGGCTTCAGCGCAGCCGCCATGAAGTTTGATATGACGGTCAGCCCACATATTCTGTCATTCAACCAGAGTGCGCAGACTTTCTTCGTTAGTAGAGGAGAGCAGTTTACCAGCCCTCGGTTCAAGGAGGCGTTGACATTAGATGGGCGAGAACCGGCAGACGCCGACTTGACTGATATTCAAACTGACTCTCCTTCCTGGTTAGAGTTTGACAACACTACTATCTCATTTACAGGGACTCCACCTATTGATGCGGCGGATGAAAATATCACGATTTCGGTCACGGACAAGTATCAAGATACAGCAAGGCTTATCGTTAGCCTGCAATACTCCCAATTCTTTCACGATATAGCTGAATGCGATGCGGTCATCGGAAGCTACTTCTATTTTGTTTTTGATGATACAGTCCTGATCGATGATTCCGTTCAACTTGAAGTCGACCTGGGAAATCAGCTCCCATGGCTGCAGTACAACTCCGATAACAAGACTCTTCACGGCCTTGTCCCGGCTGATTTCAGCCCGTACAAATATACAGTCAAGCTTACTGCTCATGAGGGGACCGCAGAAGATACCAAGAAGTTTACAATCAACATCTTAGACGAAGGAAAACCTTCTGATCAGGGCACGGACAAGTCCTCAGGCTCCTCCAAGGGGATCCATGGAAAGAAAGTTGGGATAATCGCTATTTCAGTCGTTATTCCTTTTGCCTTTTTAACGAGTCTTTTGCTTCTTTTTTGCTGCTGGCGCCGTAAGCGCAGAGCATCGACACATGAAGAAGAACAGCTGTCAAAGGAGAAAGTACCATACTCAAATGGTTCAGAGCTACCGAACTGTCAGCCTTCTGAAGAGACCACCCAATGTACTCTCCCGAAACTAGCCAGAGACCCCCCTGAACAATACTCAAATCCACCGAAATTGGAATTAGGTCCTTTGTGGGACACGGGTCCCTTGGACGATAGCGAACAGGGACGACCGATCGAAGGCAGGAAAAACACACTTTCTGCTTCGACCATTGATTGGGATATCGCTCCGCTGAAGGTTCCTGAACCGGAAAAGGAGAAACAGATTGACGATATTGCCATTCCACCCAAGCGGCTGTCGTTCCAGAACAGCCCGCCTATACACAGGCGAGCTACTACTAATACACGAAAGCGAGAACCTCTCAAACCAATCCAACCGAGGAGATCGTTGAAACGAAACTCAGTGCACTCATCCAAATCAAAAAGGTACTCCAAACGTTCTAGTGGAATATCATCTGTTTCATCAGGACTTCCCGTAAGGCTTAGCGGTGCAGGACATGGTGCGGGTGGCTTTGGGCCTCCTGGGCATGGAGTAGTCAGAGTGTCATGGCAAAATACGCATGCATCTTTCCAAAGCGACGAAAGTGGCGTTGGAAATTTAGCACCTTTGTTTCCTCGACCCCCACCTCGAGCAAGAGGCAGTGTAGAGCTTCCAAAGCGGATGAGTTTACGAACAATTGAGCCTGATACACTTACGATCTCGGAGGCTGATTCTTTGGAGGCCTTCGTTCACAGTAGGGCGAAGAACCGAAACTCGTCCAATCCCATGTTCTCCGGCCAGTTTGGCCGCAGAACATCTTCAGGTCTTCGTGCCCTGGAGAGAGCTCGAAGCACAGCTAGCCGCACTGATACTATTAATAGCTCCAGCTACTATGATGACTACAGACGATCCGTACATGAACGCCCGTGGTCTACGGCAATGTCTGCCTCCATCTATACGGATGACAATCGACAGTCTACGTATCTAGAATCGCTGTCTGAAGAATCCTTGAATGTACGGCCACTAGCTTCAATGACAAGAGAGCTCAGTCAATCAAGCCTGGCACAGAACTACTCGGAGGCAATAGCACCGCTTCCTCGGTTGCTCAGCGAACTAAGCCTCGCCAGTGCACGGCACGCTGAACCAGGTGGAGTGAACCACGACTTAGGGGGGCCGCAACATACCGATGAAAGCCAGATCCATGAACCAGGGTGGTAGGCCCAACTCCACTCCACCTCTGCAAAGCGAAGGTTCTGGCGCTGGTCCGCAGATGCTGCGCTAGGGCCCGTCAACCTCGTCCACCCCGTTTGATGGCAAGGTTTGTCGGACAAGTGTGATTCAGCTAGCGGTTCAGGAAGCAGGAGGGGAACGAGGCTTACAGGGGAAGCTAACTGGAAGTGGGAGAAGTTACAGGTGAAGACTTTTTCATACGAGCAGTACTCTTGTGCTGTATATAGTTGTCGTTTTGCTTGGCGCTGTGTTGCTGGCCCATTGCTTTCTCCACCATGATATCCTTGTTTTTCATGTACAAGTACCTTTTATGTCTCATATATCCCTGATCTCCAAATGCAGGGGGTCAGACAAAAGCAGTTTTAATATCGTAACAGTAACATATAGATAATTTATGCACTTCAATAGTATAATCATTCAAGTACAAATATGTCGTGATCACGTGGCGCGTTCTTATCATTCCTTCAAAGCAGGCTAGCGGCGTCAATCGGGGCCGCCGCAGTTCCCCATTCCGTTCAGTGACGAGGCCGAACTGAGCTGCGCAGAATTGTCCGCGTCGGAGTCTACTATATTCCCTCGTCACTACTTCAGTGCTTTTGCAGAAAGTATTCCTCATGAGTCGTTGAAATCTTCCGATTCGGATTCGCTTGATGGTATACATAACCTGACCTCTTTTACCCTGGCCGGTTCCCGCTTCTTTTCAGTTGCGGCACTGCGATTGTTTCTATATTTCAGCTACTTTCCCTCTGATTCAGCCATAACTATGGCGGCGCAGGCGGCTCTCATCGCCGATACGATCGTTGGTATGAAAAGGGCTTTACGCAAAGAAAATGACTGTAAGTCTTACTGGTTCAATTTCCCTTATGTTCTCCAGTAATACCTCTTTAACTTGGTCTCTTAATTGTAGTCTCAGGCCCCGATGATCCCATCGCTCAGCCAACAAACCGAGGCAACAAACTACGGACAAACGCTAAACATGTGCGGGAGGGCGCATTGGGGTATATCCAGCCAGAGGATCTTTATAAGCAGGTACCGTTCCGCGGTCATTGAAGGCCCTTACAATTTACCCTCGGCTCTTCGTTTTAGGCGACTGATATCCAAGATCTCTGACAGAAAATTGACCATGCTGGGTACACACGCTATATCCTACAACCAAACCCCGTGCGCTACGACTCAGAGGGGGATGAGTTAGACGAGGATGATGAAGACTCTGAGGCAGATGCCGCTGCGGCGGAAGAGAATCCATTTTCTGAGATTGCATTGGAAAGTTAGTCCCTCAATCTCCATTACGGATGACTCATGACTTTTCCGAACGACTAATGCGAATGTGCTTACTAGATTTCCTGTGCCCATTAAAGCACCCATCGGAATTACCTACCCACCCTTCCTTATCCCATGCCTATACGTCAAGTGCTCTCTCGAACATGACCAAGGCTATCGAGTCTAAACTACGCCAAGAACGGGCTCTTTTGTGGCGTGCGCGGAACCTCCACAGACTGTTCCTTGGGGATAGCTCTTGGATGCCTTGTGGAACAGTTGAGACTCCCGAAGACAGATGGATCTTCGAGCCTCGGCTTGTTACCCCAGGCCACAAATCTCCAATCGGTCCAAATGGACAGAACGACGTTCCCAGTCTTTCAACAACCATAGAAATGACAGGTCCAAGCCATGAAGTACATAATTGTGTTCCAGTTGTCAGGACATCGAAAGAAGCCCAGGCAGTGGAAAGTAAAGACATCCAAAGTTCCCATACTGCAGAACAGGACATTGAAATGGCCGGTATTCACAATCATGGGAGGGAAAGTGGGAGCCCTACGAACTACAATGAGCAGACAAGAGAACCCAAGTCCGAAGAGGTTGAGACTCCCGTTGGAAACCTTCCACAGCATCTAGACATTGTTGAAGCCAACGGCAGTGACGCAGTAAATTCACACTTGGAACGCGGTCAGTTATCTGACACGGATGGGCTTCAAGGAGACAGAAAAGGAATTGCTGGAGATCGAACTGACTCGGGTAACGAGAAGGTTGATACGACTCATGAGGGCCCCGGCAATGTCCACGAGGATGAAACTGATAAAGATGAAGAGATGCAGGATGGGTTTTCCCCCGAGCCACCTCGTCGGATGACGACTCGAGCTCAGGCTAATGCAGCAAATCCACAAGAGGATGAATCAGACCACTTTCCACCATCCCCTTCCTCTGACACACTCAGCTCACTTCCTATACCACACCCTCTCTTTCTCGTGCCTGACTCTATCCGCCCAGATCCCAATCTTGGTCTGTCGCCCATGGAAGCCGAAGATACACGACGACTCCTGTGGTCATATGTGCAGAAACAGGAGGAGACTGTCAGGGGATTCGAGCACATGTTGGAATGTCTGCTCCGAGCTTGTCGTATGAAAGATGATGTGCTCGAGTGGTGTAAAGCGGAAGGCCATGTGGGTGAAATGAGTGACGGGGAAGACTGGTATGACCGGGAAAGATGGGGACTGGTGGAGGGTGAAGACCTCAAGAAGGGCGCGGACGAGGATGAGATTGAGATGGTCGAGGAAAGCCGCGCTTCAAATAAAAGAGGCAGGGGCCGGCGGGCATAGATGCGATGGTCATCGATGGTGGTCACATAGATCGATGACCTGGGTGTTTAACATTTTTGGGCCCTGGAAAGAGGTATTATTAGCAGCCGTCAGCAGCTACCTACCACTACAGCTTCTGTATGACTCAAATATCTCTATGAGATACGAAACACTATCTTTATATTTATCGGATACTTATCCTAGGGAGTTTTAGGCGCCGCAAACGATATCCATGATTTATTGTATAAAGAGAGGTGTAAAAGCAAATCGAAATATACCAATTTTTTTTTTTTTCGTTCCATGACTACTCTCCATATTCGCCCTCGTAACATTCGGATTGTGTCTTTCATGGTTTCGTTGCATCTTCTCCGGCTTCCTCCCATTGTTGAATCCCACTCTAGCATCTTCATCACGTAGTTCCTAGCTAGGGACCTCGGGTTGTGTCTATATATCCCCTCCCGACTGACATGGATTGATGGTTGTTGAAAATCCAAAGACTCAATCCTTTAAGCGTGGGACCCGTCTTTCAGTGGCGGCTTAAACTGGCCGCGGTACCATAGCACTTTTACTGGCTCTTACCGCCTTGCTTGGCCTTTGCACGTTCGCGCTCGCGCTTGGCATAGATCTCAGCAGTGAAAGGGCTACAGAATCGTGGGTCAGTGGGCACGGCATGCATGCTTAGAAGAGATATAGGGGTGTGTTGCGTAAGGGCAAGAATCCAAGGAAAGGCATATCAGACTTACTCCTCCCACTGAAGAGCAAACCAGTACAGAATGAACACCTCGGCGGTCAGGAGGATTCCGGCAACTTTGCCCTTGTAGAGTGCAACACCCAGGAAATTCAGGGTGCTTCCCCAATACATAGGGGAGCCAGTGACATTGAAAGGGAAGCCAGTGACGGGGGCATCCATGAGAATACCGAAATAATCTCCGAGGTAGGTTCCGGTGACGCCTAGGGCATACATGCTGGAAAGAACAAGAACGGATCCCACTGCGAACAAAACGCCGCCCAGAATCGGTTGGTGCACAGGGGCATAATAGGGCTGGCCTTCCAGGGCCAACTGATACACATGGTCACGCACGATTCCCAGGGTAAAGATGGCGATTGCGAGGAAGTAACAACCGTAATATGGATTACCGAATATACGAGTCAGGTAGTGTTTCCGATATTCTACAAGAAATGGCGAGAATTTGGGAACATGAGCTTTCTATACTGATAACATGAATTGGGCCCATAGATTGAGGTTTAGCGGTGCAAAGGGCGGGGGAAAGCCTTGACCAACCGGCACGAGCAACAATGCTAAAAAATGAAAGCTGTGGTCAGTCAACAGTCTCCATAAAGAAGATCGGAGAGAAGAGGAATTTCTCGAGGGAACATGTAGCGAAAACACCTACTTCCAAAAGATTGGGTTGAAAGCGATGGAGAGTGCAGCCCCTATGAGATCAGCCAGGCGAGTTAAGAATCACAGTACAGAAGAGAGTCAAATGCTCAGAGACGTACACTTGAGGGACGATTGAGACAGATCGAGGAAATCCGAAAGAGTAGACATTGTGTAGAAAATTAACCCAGGCTCAGGGTAAAGATGCGATACAGGAGACCGAAAAAAAAGAAGTGGAGAGAGAAGGGAGATTTGAGGTGAGGTGTTGTTGGTGTTGTTGTTGTTGGGAAGTGGAGAGAAAATCATAAATACGTCGACTCAAAAAAAGATAATTTTAAAAATAAAAAAGACGACTAAAGTGGCATGACGTCTTTGCTTTTCTCCGCAAATACGGGAATCGGGATTGATGGATACTAAATGCGGTATTGCGATTGGTAGCACCGGTAGTATTACCTACTTACTAGTACTGGTACTACTAAGTAGTACACAGTATGTAACCTAACCTAGGTACCGTACGGAGTACTACCCTGTAGTACTAGTACTATAGTCTATACGAGTAAGTATGTAGGTATGTACAAACATAAATATGAAGGTACACACTCCGTACCAGAGGTGGTACTGTCATTTGACCCTGGGACCTCGGGATTAACCCAATTGAACCTCCTCACCGCCCGTCAACCACCTTCAGTATGGATTATCGCGGATGATCCAGTATTAGTCCACGTTATCAAGCTCTCCCCTCAAAAAACCTTTCATATGTCTTTGAAAGCTACCTGCCTCTTTGAATCGTCATGAGACAATTCTCATCCATCGTACGAATGCTCCGGGGAAAATGGCCCTGAAGTGTCGTGATATTGTCATACTGGGCACTGGCGTTTTCATTGCTTGGGGGTTGGCTGTACGCTGCCTGCCAGTTTTGCGGTACCTTGGGTATGCCGTCGGATTAGGCATTCTGCTTGCTTCAGTCGCCTTCTTTGGTCTTGTACTCTTCACAACCCGGAGCCCTAACGATGCAGACAACTCCCGATCTCAATGTTTGCCTGTCGCGTTTCTCACTCCCCCCAACTGGCAGGTTGAGACTCAAGGTCTAAAGAAGCGCTCCATCTACAATCCCGTGTCCCTCTACCCGCAATCCTTTATGGTGTCCGAAGGTATCGACGAGCTTCTGGCGCTGGTTACCCGGGATTTCATAGCGTCATGGTACCTTGGTATCAGTCCGAACCCAGCATTCGTGACTGAAGTAGACCGAGTGTTTCGGGCAGCCATTGGAAACCTACGTGATCGGTTACTTGCGGAAGATCTTATATCGCTTATCGTCTCCCGTATATTTCCTATTCTGACCACACATCTTAAAGAGTTCGACGTCGCAGAGCGATCGGTGCGGGGGCGGAATTTGACTCGAAACGTTACCGAATCCGATGAGCTCGACATCGCAATTGCAAGCAAGTATCGCGATGGTCATCTACATCCTGCTGCAGTGCTGTGTCTTTCAGACCAAAAGCTAGTAGAGCAGGAATACCTCAGGAAAGTCACAGTTGGGCTACTGCCTCGATTGTTCCCTGAAACCGTTTTAAGCAGTCGTATCGTTTCAGTTCTAGTGAGAGAACTACTCTCATGCGCTGTGCTCTTCCCTATACTATCCGTTCTATCCGATCCCGACACCTGGAATCAATTGGTGGAGGCCTATGGACGAACAGCTCTTCAGGATCGCAAAACGGTGCGCAAGCTTCGAGCGGCATTGGATGAGCATGCATCGCCGGTGCCTAGGTCAAAACATGGAAATCCATTCCCACGACTCTCGCCAACTGATTCAGAGAGGGCGTTTGAGCGTTTCGTTAGGGCCATCCGGCATTGTAACAATATTTCCGATGCTAGACGATTCAGAGCTCTTGTTGCAAGCCAGTTGAAGCGGGAAAGTATGGTAGAAGGGCAAGATCCCGTCTATCTTCGGCGATTAGAGACGGGAAAAAGAGTTCTTGACCAGAAGGTAGCGAAGCTTTCAGCTCCAGCTAGTAGTCGTGCATCGCACGCCACCGCGGCTACGACGCACTTTCGCCCCCTGAAATCCTCACCAGCTCAAGAGGCGTCCTTGGTGGATGTAATGCATGATGCATCAGGTCTATCTTACTTTATGGAGTTCATGGACCGTCAACAACTTATGTTTCTCGTGCAATTCTGGATTGTGGTTGATGGCTTACGCAACCCACTCGAAGATGACTTTGGTGACGAGACATCCCCAAGTTCCACGACATGGACGGAAACAGATAAAAACGATATGGCTTTAATCAGTGAAACGTATCTGTCGAAACCCCAACTTAAAGTAACGGCCGAGTCGCGTCGAGCTGTGAAAACTTTCTTGAGCGCCGGGAAGCGAGCTACTCCAGAGCAGTATCGCAAAGCTCGGACAGTGATATTGACTACTCAATCTGCGGTATTAGAAGAACTCCAGAATGTCTATTACCCCAAATTCCGACAATCCGATTTATTCTATAAGTATCTCGCTTCAGATGAAACATCTCATTTTGAACCTCATACGGCAGCTGTACCGCATGGGGATGTCACCCCTGCCGCGGAGGTATTTGAGAGACGGCCACTTCCTCCATTGATGGGCCGTACGCCATCTCAACCGGGGTTTAAATCGAAAGACCTGCGCAGGGCTGCCGTTTCCTCAAGCGATGTACGGACTATGGGGAAACTATTTGACGATGACGACACTCCAAGACGCTCCTTAGACTCCGAGCGGTCTGCCCCGTTATTCGATGATGACTATGACACGGACCCTCTTGCGATGTCAACGCAGAGCCTTGGCCGCGACTCGCAAAACGGTGAGAACGATGCGAATCAGAATCAAGTAATTGAAACTATGGAGGCTGCATTGAACGATATCATTACGAACGAGCCGAAAGGTAATAGATTAGAAGATCTCAGATACAATGATGCCTCGTCATCTAGGCTATCCAGCAATGATCGATATCCACAATCACCTCGTAGCTCTGTGGAATCCACACGAGTAGACGACAAAACCAAGCCCAACATCTCTTCTCTAGGGTTGGTGGATGAATCTTCGCGACTCGGCGTTTTTGCTGATGATCTCTTCCCTGACCACCATAAATTTATTGAGGACGAATATGAGGAACCCGCTGAAATAGAGGACAAAGACCCAGCTGATGAAGTCCATGAAGCCCCCCCAGGGGATCTTGGCTTGACGGAAGCGATCGAAGCACTCACGGCAGAGATTGAGAAACTTGGATCCCAGGAATCGGTAGTGGATGCCTTGACGCGGAAAGCTGAGCTCACAAACAATACTGCAGAACTAAGAATTTTACGAAAGTCAAAAGCTAGCATTCAACGGGAAGTCCGCCGCAAGGACATGCAGCGGCAACAGTACATGATCCAAGAAAGTGATAACAGCTTGTATGGTCGTTCAACTGTTCGAATCACGTCTATTGTTGTAGGAAAAGAAGAGGACGGTCGCGAATTTGCAATGTGTACGTAGCTTTCCCCATATGGTGTTGGTTGACTAACGATTGCTCCAGACGTGGTTGAAGTGCAAAGGAATGCTGGAGAGCAAATGCCAGCGGCGTCCTGGGTTGTTGCTCGCAGATATAGTGAGTTCCACGAACTTCACCATAAACTACGCATGAGGTATCCGTCGGTGCGGCACTTAGAATTCCCACGACGACGTATGGTGATGAAGCTTCAACGGGAGTTTTTGCAAAAGCGGCGCCTGGCGCTGGAGGCGTATTTGCAGAAGTTGCTGCTCCTGCCAGAGGTTTGCCGAAGCCGTGACCTACGGTCCTTCCTCTCCCAGCGAGCCATCATCCCACGCGACGAGGCCCCTCGTGATGGAGAGACCAAGGATTTGGTAACCCGGATCTATAATTCGGTTGCTGATGGTATGGATGATTTCCTGGGCAACTTCGGTGTACTCGATCAGCTCTCGACAGCCGGGCAGAATCTCATCTCTGCAGCGACTAGCCAGCAAGCCAGCACTATAACTGACTCAGGGCTAGCGACCGAGGACGCCGTGACTGCAGCCGAAGCCGAGGCAGAGCTGAATGCATTTGAGGACCGAGAATTGGAGCCATTCATCAAACCGATTTGTGATTTGTTCCTAGAGGCCTTCGAGTTAAACAGAGGCAACAACTGGCTCCGGGGACGTGCAGTTGTTGTCGTTCTTCATCAATTACTTGGAGGAACCATCGAACGGAAGGTCCGCGAAGGTGCCCGATCCCTAGCACAGGACGAGTCATTACTTCGATACATTAGCGTAGTCAAGGAGTCCCTGTGGCCAGGTGGCCTCCTGCGTGAAAATAGAATCCGAACGACATCAGAGCGGCTGAAGAGTCGCACCGAAGCTAGCCTGGTATTAGCCACCTTGATCCCGGATATGGCGGGCAATGTAGTTGGACGGACCAATGCTCAAGGAGCCGCGCGGAGAATCTTTGCGACTTTGAACAACCGGCGCCTCAATACTCACTTGATGTACACTATTTTGGATGAGATCGTATTGGTATTGTTTGGGGGTGGTGAAACAGGACGGATGCGATAACTCATGTTTACCTAATTCATGGACGACTGAGGCTCTAGCTATCGTAGTTTCTTCCTCTTTAACGTTTGGTGCGGACCTTAGCGGGTGTCTAGTGAGGCATCACTCTTATAGTCTCTAAGGATAGAAGTCTTTGGACGGCGGTGTACAGTGATAGT
Source organism: Aspergillus oryzae RIB40 (assembly GCF_000184455.2). NCBI lineage: Eukaryota > Fungi > Ascomycota > Eurotiomycetes > Eurotiales > Aspergillaceae > Aspergillus > Aspergillus oryzae. Next base: position 2,088,156 of record NC_036435.1, on the reverse strand, counting down.
GTACCATAATCATAATCATAATCATAAACATAAGAAGAAGAAGAAGAAGAAGAAGAAGAAGAAGAAGAAGAAGAAGAAGAAGAAGAAAAAGAAAGATAATAATCGTAATTATAAAGACTTGCATAATCGCGTTACTGCTAGACTATAGTGCTCTGGGCAGGGGGTTGCCTTTTAACCTCCATCCCAATAAGTAGACTACTAGTAGTCGGGCTGTCAAACTAGGTGGAGTAATATTGAGGTTGAAAAATTAAATCAAGCTACGTGAGGCATCTACATACCGAACAAGCTCTGTAAGTGCTAAGAGGCAAGATGAGAGAAATGATTAAGTCTGGAAAGTACGTCCGGGAAGGAAACAGGAGAGAAACCGTTGGCACTTAGCACACCAGTAGGCATGCCCGTTCTATGCCTCTTCCTTCTTCTTCTTGGACTTCTTACTGGAGGTCTGTGGGACCGTCGTGTTCTTTGTCTGGTGGACGATTAGGCGTGTCCAGCACTCTTCCTTGTCCCACTCAAAACCAGCAAGGTAGGGGTTATCCAATTCATCATCGGCCTGCGCATGAAGAGACGTTCGTCAGTCTCACTCTTGTGACCTACAGTGAATGATAGGGAGTGTGTCTCATCGCAGCCGCAAGGGGAGAGTTATGGCAAGGATATTCGACATACCTTCTTCTTGAACTGCTTGTGGATAGCGTCAAGCGCGTCCTTGATTGTGACTCCCTTGAGATTACGAGCAGTCACCTCCAACCCCAGCGGGAAATGCAAGTCAATCTTCTTCACCGGGGGGTTTACGAGATGGAGTTTGAGGATATCCTTGTCCTCGATTGAAGACGGTGAAGTGTTGAGCTTCCTAGGGAAGACCGAGTTAGCGCAGGACCTATGGTACGCGGACCTAGTTCTTACCACCCGGTCTTTTGCGTTTCAATGGGGAGAGTCAACTCTATCTTCTTCTCCTCTAGAAGACTTCTAGTTAGCGCAGTCCATGGATAGGTGACAGGTGCGCTGAGTTCCAGAAGGGGGTAATTTACCCAAGTCCTTGATGTTCCAGACGCCCTCCGACTGAGATGAGTGGCGCCTGTGAGTCTTTTTTGCCGTCTTGTCGGCCTCTTTCTCCCCCTTAGGAGTTATTGACAAGCCAGCAATGGCAGAATCGACTTTTGTGAGTTCGGCCGACATAGTTGCGATAGGGACGAGTATGGGGAATGATCAAGAGGGTGATCACTGCTGACCAAAGTAAGCGTTGGACGTCATGATAGTGTCAATGTTTAGGAAAGGGTGTATGAAGCTTTTGCATTGATGGTGTAAAGCCAGACGACTGAACCTGGAGAACTTACCAATCTTTGGTAGGTATTGCAGAGTAGGTATGGTTGAGATCCAGGTAGGATGAGAGAAGGGATTAAGAAGATGAGAGGATGAAGGGGAAGAAGGAGAGGAAAGGAGAAGAGAGAAGAAGAAGAAGAAGAAGAAGAGGGGGAGGAAATGCCAGCAGGAGGGAGGGAGGGAGGGCAGGTGACCTGACTGGCCCATCCAAAGTACATGCTGAACGGGTACTATCCATTCATTGTACGATACTATACCAGACGACTAGGGTTCCTCCCATGATACCTACATTAGTACGTCGTACGAGGCGGGGTCATGGAACCCTAACTCTCCATTGAAGTTCGGGATTGGACCTTAAAAAAGGTCGTACCTACTAGTATCCTAGGTACTATCATGGTTTAAGATGAACTGGCTTAATCTTCTGAAAAGAGTTTTCAAGGAGAAAGTAAAGTAGTACTATGTAGATACATACATACATACCTTATAGTACCTACCTACAAATAGTAATGGGTACCGTAAAGAGTAATGCTGATTACGATAGGTATTGCAATCAAGTTAATATGTTATTATAACCTTGTTGTCGTCCGTAGTCAATTAGAGTCGCATAGGATACTACTAGATTGTGGTGATGAGGAAGAGTATTGAGAATTGGAACATCAAGCATTGTTTACCGTTACAATCTTCACCACGAAAGCCTCTTTCAATTCACTGCAAGCAGATAATTGAATCAAAGGTTCGCGAGCTATACTGAAATTCAGCAATGGAATGTATCCGGGAGAACCGGATCACACGACAAGAGCTGACGTCGAGAGCTCCAGAGGTGGTCCACTAAGGCTGCACCCCGCATTCCCGCGCGCTCCACTTGCCCCATCACCTTATACGGAGGAAGTTGATCTTGATTGTTGGAGTGGTGTTGTTGTTGTTGTTGTTTACCCTCCTAGTAAACTAGATCATGATGATAGTAGTGGCGTATACTGCGCATTCTTTATTTATTCTTCTCGAATAGTCATTGACGACATCCATTCTGGTATGCTTCATGGTAACTGGTCGAGATGAAAGTATACCGGTGGTACCAGAATCTCAGGCAACCTTATTTGGAAAACTAGTCCTCGACCCCGTCCAAATTTGGATTTACCCATTGATGGAATGCGTAACAAGAAAGCTTTGCCAGTGGCTTCAAACAGAATCTCACGTGATACCCCAGGGTGGAGCCATGTCAATTGTCTCTCTCTCAGTGTCTCTCTTCTACTAATCAAAGAAGAGATCATTAAATTATAAGATAGTAAGTAGTACTAGCAATGCATATACATTAGATATTCAAGTAGACATCAATATATCTTTTTCATGAGTTGCACCTGAGATCAAGTTATCAGAACTGGTTTTTAACACAGGATGATCGACCTTCATAATAAGAATAATAACAACAACATCACCATTAAAAAAAATGAGACAGTGTGGCCAGATCGGGGTGGGGTGATATATCTCATAGAAAGTGGTGATGTTACAATGATCATATGGTTAGAGAGCGGGGTCACACTCTTGCTAGGTAGGTTCTTTACTAGACGGATCCATCTGCAAAGACCAGTCTTAGTTAGCACTAGCTCCTTCTTGTAAAAGGCCTGTGCCGCTTCTGTTGATCATGTGTACTAATTATTTGCGTGGCAAACAGACAATCGTTCTAGATTGTTACCTGAAGTTTCGGCAACATTGGAACTTGCTATCAGGGACAACCTTTATTCAAGGACATAATATCTTATCCAATTATGAATCATTCAATATAGGAATCTAACTACTTCTATCGCCCAGTTCACACAAGCGTGCATGTTCTCTCTTTGTCAATTAAATACCACGATACCGAAAACATCTTCGGGGGAGGGCGCAGACCTTACAAAGTACAGATTTATTGGATGTACAGAACAGCAAAGGAGAAAGAGAGAGTGGGGGAAATCAGTAGTAGAGCTACTTATTTCGTAATTGACTGTCTTGAATTGTAAGTTTCGAGACAGTCAAGATGACCGTCTGGCTATAAAGGGCTTTTAATCTGGGGTCCAGTTGGCGTAGGGATATCAAGGAAGGATTACTGCCCCTGGTATCCTTCTATCTAGTATCAAGGCAAGTTTTATTTTATATGGGCAATGATACTAAGGCTTCAAAGAATAGCCGATTGCAAACATTTCGAGCATCTAAAGGCCATAGTATGAGACAAAGACGAAGGCATGCTGATACAGATCTCTCACGTACTGGTGCTAATCACTATTGAGGTAACGGGTCGGTGCCCGTGACCCTGTCCTGTAAGGGGCAAGATGCTCCGGAAGCTGACTAAATGGGGGATCCCGTTTGCCATGTTTGAAGGGCGGTGTACAGGGCCCGTGAAGATACTGCCGTATCCTCATTAAGGCATTAATGTGTCGCGGCTGCAGAACGCGCGCCTTCCCAAATCTACGCTGAGCTCTTTCTCTTCTGCCTTATTTCATTGCCAATTCTCTAGTCAACCTTAGTATCTTTGCAGAAATATCTGCAGCGCGTGGTTTACTGGTTTTTCTACAGCTCGATATAAGCCTAGTAATAATTTTCCGACCCGTTCTCACCAAACCCTGTGAAAAGCAAAAGTTCTCATTCGAATGTCGCTCTTCGGTTCTGTCGGCACTACGTCGACAACAGCGGGCCAAACAAACACCACCGGCGACATATCTAAAGATGTCGCTCTCAATTCGCCTCCTGAAGATAGCATTTCTGATCTTCAGTTTTCCCCCGCCAGTGAACATCTTGCGGTAGCTTCTTGGGACAAGAAAGTCCGCATTTATGAGATCAATGATCAGGGACAGAGTGAAGGAAAAGCTCTCTTTGAGCATGAAGCTCCAGTTTTAAGCTGCTGCTGGGCACCGGTAAGCTTAGAAAACCATCGTGCCGCTTCATTTCTCAAGCTAACTGACCTTTTTCGCTCTCTAGGATGGAACTAAAGTAGTAGGCGCTGGTGCCGATAAGGCTGCACGCATGCTCGATCTCGCTGCAAATGCTACGACCCCCGTCCAGGTCGCAGCTCACGATGCTCCGATCAAATGCTGCCAGATGATTCCGAATCCTGCTGGAGGTACACCCCTCCTAGTGACCGGCTCGTGGGACAAGACAGTCAAATACTGGGATCTACGGCAATCGACCCCGATCGCCACGGTAGAATGTCAGGAGCGTGTCTACACCATGGATGTCAAGAACAAGCTGCTAGTGGTTGGAACTGCAGACCGATACATTAACATCATCAATCTCGACAATCCCACCAAATTCTACAAAACTATGCAATCCCCTCTCAAGTGGCAGACGCGAGTAGTCAGCTGCTTCACAGATGCTACGGGGTTTGCTGTTGGCAGTATCGAGGGCCGCTGTGCTATTCAGTACGTGGAGGACAAGGACTCTAGCTCGAACTTCAGCTTCAAATGTCATCGAGAGACACCCCCAAACCAACGCGACATCAATAACATCTATTCCGTCAATGCTATCTCTTTCCACCCGGTTCATGGCACTTTCAGCACCGCTGGCAGCGATGGAACCTTTCACTTCTGGGACAAAGACGCCAAACATCGCCTAAAGGGATATCCCTCAGTAGGGGGGACCATCTCCAGCACCGCATTCAACCGCAATGGCAATATATTTGCCTACTCTGTGAGCTACGACTGGAGCAAAGGCTACTCGGCCAACACCCAACAGCTTCCTAATAAAGTAATGCTTCATCCAGTTGCTCAAGAAGAGGTGAAGCCCAGGCCTGGTACCAGGAAGAGGTAATATAATCTTATCCGGGGTATGAAGTTGGCGCAGTTGGGGGTTTGGTGTGGTCGGCGTCAGCCTTAGGTTGATATCTAGCGAACTTTCGAGTCCCTTGTCCACGATATGAATGGACAGTGGTCGACAGCTCCCTCCCTGCGTTAATCTCGTGAGGGTTTGGCTGTTTTATCTTTCATGTTATTATCCCCGATTTATGTACCTTTTTACTTTTTCCTTTGGGAATGCATATGAGCGAATTAATCTATGATATCTTTGCATGTTTACAAATGCTCGTGGATGAATGCATTCCAGTTCCATGAGCAGGAAACAGTAGACCAATGTCGTAGTTCTCATCGCTTTGGAAAGCTGAAACGTAGAGGGTGCTGCCTGTAGACCAAAAGAAGAAAAGAAAAGAAAGGAAGGAAAGGGAAAAGGCCCTGGAACTTGTGTAGGTATTTTGGATAGAAGTGGAATAAATTCCCTATTAATTCAGCGTGTCCAGGAAGTTGTCCCTGCGTCTTTTTGCTTGGATGTTTCGTACGCTCCATCAGATCGGATGGTGGTCACCATGAGTGGATGAGAGATGTCAAAAGTGGGGTGGATTACTTCTGATCGGAGAAGGTGGGAAGAAAGTAGGAATTGTGGCAGAAAAAGAAACAACAATTCTATATGCTTCAGGTCACAAAACACTTCCACAATTCAGTATAAGTCCGGAACTCTTTTCTTGACTACTGATCGGTTCCGAAATCCATTCCTTCTCGCTTTTTCCCTTCTTTGCTATCGTTAAACACCCATTCCCCCCCTCACTTCCAGGAGGTTATCCATATGGAAAACAACTTACTCGAAGGTCTCCTCGACCTGGAGGAAGAATTTTACAGGGAAGGCTATGACTTAGGAGCTGCCGATGGCGCGCAGGCTGGCTACACCGAAGGTAGTGTATTCGCTGTCGAGAAGGGCTTTGAGAAATTCCTCGAAATAGGAAGGCTCTACGGTAAAGCTCTGGTTTGGTCACACAGACAAGCCGAGCTAGACTCTTCCAACATGAGGGATCCTCCCCAGATGTCTCAATTACCTAGTGAGAAGGATGAAGATTATTTGGAGCCATCTGTCTGCAGAGAGATGTCGAGCGTTCCGCCCAGCTCCAGGCTAGCGAAGAATGTCGACACGCTTCTTGAATTGGTTGACCCGGCATCTTTACCCATGCAAAACACGGAGGAAGCCGTTATTGACGTGGATGAGCGTCTGAAGGGTGCGCTCATCAAGGCCAAGCTTATCCAGCGCGCGCTGGGCGAGCGAGAAGATGCATGCGATATACACCCTAATGCAAGAGACATTCCCCAACAGAAAAGCTCTGGGGATGGAACTGGCAGCATTGAAGACATCAGCTCCCTGAAACTCCGCCAATGAAGGACGTTGTTTCCAAAACCATCCTCCTCATTATCCCTAACTAGGCCGCTCATACCCAGCCACCGGTACCCTTCGGAGTATCTCCGATAGAGCAGCCAACGATGATGACATCTCTTACTCGTCTCCATTTCTCTTCATCACGGCTCCGGGTAATAAGGGTGAATTGGATTGTCAAGCTTGGAGGTCGATCATTGCTCCACAAATCTTTGGTCCCCCCCCCCCCCCCCCCCCGGCGCCCCGATTTCTCAATTGGCCTTTTGGGATGGCAATCCAAGGCCACTTCCCGGTCTCGCGTCATGTCTGTCGGAATTACGGTCCTATCGGTGTGACCCCTCGGTTGTTCCTCCCTTTAGTTGCGCTGGTTTCACCGGGAACTGGAGTCTTTAAATGAAAATGTGCGTTTTATCTGCATGTGTATGTGAATTTGTTCATGCTTTCTTTGTAAGAAGAGTGTATATAGAAAATAAGACGTCACGGTCGGCTCGGACTGTCACTTGAGCCAACTCCTCCTTTTGTTCTTTATAATCCACATCTCCTCATATATTTGATCCTTAGTCCTCGTGTATCTCTCCGGCCATGGCGTGGCTGCAGATTCTGGGTCTTGTATTATCTGGGCTCACTCACGCTCAGACTGGAGTGACGTCCCCCATTGCAGAGGCATGCGGCCCTTCAATGGTATGCATCAATCGCTATGCCAATGTGTTGCCGTAAGTCTATTGCAAGGTTTAATCGAGCAGGACCGGTTCTGAAGGTTGACCAGATATCATTTCTTTCGAAACGTCTCTACTATGGATGACATATCTATTTTTGGTGATACCACAGTCGCCAGTGGTACTTTGCTAGAGGGTGTCAACTCGGCCAATTTTCTGGTATATGATAGGGAAAGGGGTCTAGAGATCCTGGGTGCCAACCCAAGTTATAAGTTCATGTTTGCCGTCTCCGAAGCTGTCCACGAGGCTCCTGTGTATATCGCATCGCAGAATAAACTCTACCTATCTCAGTTGGCTCCCCCCCCTGGCTATCTCCCCCAGCTCGTCGTGGATCTGAATGAAGACCCGCCCACACTGTCCGAGTACCTCTCTGACCCTCCTGTCTATGCGCCTAACGGAGGTACCTTTCATGATGGCAAAATCATCTGGGGAGCATCCGGCGGTAACCGATCAATTGGAGGGAGTGAGCAGCGCATCTCTTTGAGGACACTGGACCCGGAGACCAATAAGTCGGTCACCCTGATAAATAATTACTTCGGTTATTATTTCAATACCATCGACGACCTGGCAGTGCATCCCAAGACAGGGGACATTTGGTTCACAGATCCTCGTTAGCTGCCCATTGTGTGTTTACTCGACATTAAACTGTCAGCTGACCCGTTGAACAGAGTACTCGTGGTTCAATGCTCTCACCGACACACCCCCCCAGCTTCCAAGTGCTAGTTACAGGTACAATGCCTCATCGGGCGCGGTTTTCGTGATTGATGACTCTATTGGCCAGCCGAATGGCATTGCGTTTAGCCCGGGAGGCTCAGTCGTCTATATCACCGACACTGCCGCTGTGAGCGCGCCAGTCGATCCCCAATATGGCCATCCTGGCAGTATATTCAATGCCACCCAACGCAGGTAAGGAACATGGTCAGTCATGTCAGAAGGTCAAGACACTGACGGAGACATTCCCGGTCAATGTAGGACCGTTTATGCCTTTGACGTAAGCGAGGATGGTACCAGCGCTTACAACAAGCGACCTATCTATATGGCCTCTGGATTCGTCCCGGACGGCTTGAAGGTAGCAGCCAACGGATACATTGTGGCAGGCGTCGGACGAGGTGTTGATGTACTTGATCCCTCTGGTCAACTTCTTTTGACTATCCAGACAAACTATACCGTTCAGAATTTTGCCTGGACTGGCCCCGAACTCAAGACACTCTGGCTTATGGGTAATGGAGGGATCAGTAAAGTTGAGTGGCAACTTGAAGGACAGGAGCTAAGGTGAATCTGAAGACCGGGAAACGCGAGACGCCAACAGTTAACATTGTATGTTGGTGTTTTGGTTAAGACAACCTAACCATAGATATTGGCTTTTGGTCGGGCAGGAACATGCTGATTGTATTAGAGTTTACGGTCGTTCGCGGTATTCTACAAACACAGACATACAGAGACACACACATGGATATTTTTTGGACTGCCTGGTCGGTATTGCATTATTCCTTAATCCAAGTGATAGAGTTTCAGACATCACCCGTGATAGGGTCTGTCATCCGCATCGTAGTATAGTAATGGATCGAAGCGTGCTAGAAGCCATCACCCATACTACTGTTAGCACTCAGAGGGAGAGAAACAAAAGGGAAACTATTGCTCCAAGCCACGGACCGCCATGGAAAATGCTCCTTCCTTGGTCTTATGGCCACCGATGAAACCGCTGGCATGGACAAAAACTGCACCCTCAGGAATCTTGGGCTTGCCGGTTTTCTCGGCTTCTGCGGCCATAACACCGTCGAGATCTGCATCGCGAACACCACGCCAGGTCTCTGGCAGAGGTTTCCTGGACACAAAGCTAGTTTCATTCACTGACACGCACTGCACGCGCCATTTAGATCCTTCAGTAGCACTCTCAGGGTAGAGAACGTAATAGACCTCTTCTTCGGACTTGGGCTTATCGGATTCCGACGCTTCCTTTTCGAAGTTATACAAGTGCTCTTTCCATGGCACACCGCCCTGAGGGAGAACGATGATACGGCCGGAAGGATGAACATCACGGCGGGAACGGTAGGAGTTTCCCACAGTAGTGCGTGCAGGTAACCAGGAAGTACTGGCGTGGTGCAGTTTGCGAGTGAAAACGTTTCCAATAAAGGTACTTGCTCGACCAAAGAGACTGTCTTCATCCTGAGGCTCCCCGGGCGGGCAGGTCGGATCGGGGTTGTTCATGTCACCCACCACCGATGTGATGGTGATGGCACCATCCTTGAAGCGCTTCTCGAGATTAGCAGCAGATATTTCAGCGGGATCATAGGCTGAAATGCCATTGTCGTTGGCATCGATGGCTTCGATGAAATCTGTGTACAGTTTTTCGTACAGTAAGTTCACGTCGTGGTGATCCACCGGCAATGACGTGTGTTCAGCAATGATCGCTCGACCGAAATGCATGTATACTAAGCCCGCCGAGGACAATTTGGTAGTGTGGTTAGGGAAGGTCGTGGAAAAGCTACGCTGATGGTGATCATAACGGTTGTTCGCGGGGTCATATTCTCCACCAACGTCGACGACAGTGTGGCAGGTTGCTAGCTGCACCGGATCTCTGGTACGGATGAGGGGAGAGGCAGAATAGGTGGGGAGTTGTCGGAGAAGATAGACCGCGAGGGCCTCGTCGGCATGAAAATGGCCGCTGAGAGATGTGTATCAGTAATGAGGGGCCTGTCATTGGAGATGTGAAGTTCAAGTGAGTGAGTACCTATGAGTCCCAATCAAGGGAGAAGAGGTCTTGATTTTCTTTGCGATAGTCTCGTCGGCCATTCTGAATAATTGTCGGAATCGCAGCATCCAACAATGTTTTGTAAGTGCACAGGTTCAAATTGGAAAGAGACGCTGATATGGACCCCAATCTGATTACAGGGACGGTACTATGTATGGTACTGAACCTATTCTAGACTAGACCATATACGGAAGATTCCCTGATACAAATATGGTTAATTAGGGCTCCCATCGGAGGGCTTTCGAAAAGCATGTGAGAGCCAGTGCCAAAGCAACGCTATTCCGAAACTAGTAATGGTATTCAGTCCCCTGCACTGCAGTGGAACCCTGAGACTGGCCTGGGTGGTCCAGACTAGATCTAACTACTAGTACGGAGTAGTACATAGGCTTATGCCCTGACAAGTTTTGCTTGATTAGGTTGGGCGGGATATAGATATATATACTGTATAGAAACGGAAGAAAGAGTTTAAAAGGAGAAGAAATAGAAAGGAAGGAAAAGAAGAATGTTCGCAAGCCCTTCTGACTGTAATATTATTAGCAGAGAGTTCCTTGTTATCGGTGTCTTCACCGCCGTTGGAGAAAGAAGAGGTACGGAGTACAGCGGTAGGTACCTCTATGTATATGTACTCCGTAAAGTTCGTACTATGGTAGGACAGAGTAGGTACCCAACTATTTCTGATTCCTATTCATTCTGTTTTGCTCGCCTCCCTTGCTAATCATACCCCGGTGTGTATGTGCCACTAAACGCTTTACCGGCGATTGAATGTTAATACTACTCTGGAGTATAATCATCCAAAAAGCTGGCTTTAGTCTGGGTCGTACCTTTTTTTTTTTTCCCATTACAACTGCCACGTGAAAATCATCATATTCTGACCCGCCTGGAAAGTAAGAAAGCGAGATAAGATCAGGAACGTCCACCAGAATAAAAGGGGAAACTTATTTCGCGCGGGAATAGGAAGAAGAAGAATAATAATAATTACAGATTTCTAATACAACAACCCCCGAAAAATTGTAGAGAAAAGATAAGAGGAACATCACTCTCATTCTCTTTTAAGATTGATTCATGCGTATCTTTTAAGGGGCTTTATTTTCTTCTCTTCGTTTTCTTTTCTTTATTTTCATTTTTATCTTTATTTTATTTTTATTTCATTTTTATTTTTATTTTATCTTTATTTTTTTATTTTTATTTTTTTTTGTCACCGGGTTGATTCGTTTTTCCAACGTTCGCATCATTACTGGGAGAGTTTCTCCGCTCAAACTTACATCGCGTCAGTTTTGCTCCATTATCATCCAACTCTCAACGGCTCCTTTTGTTACTTCCCCCTCCCCTCCTCCTGTGTATAACTTTACACTCGTGTCTGATCCCCACCGTCCGATGTGGCTCTTCCGGGTTCTCTCGTCCGCCTTTTTCCTGTCCGTGACCGTTTCTTCCATCCCTCTGGCCTTCGATGTAGGTGGAAAGACATGCGGTCTGGCCTTTTCTCTATCTCTAGCCACCTTCTATTTCCTGTTTTCCCTCCTTAAACTCACCACCCCCGAACGCTCATGGCTACGTGCCTCTCTGATCACCATTATTCGATCAACTCAATGGATCATAATTCCGGTCTTGTTGATTTGGTCGCTGAACCGCTTTTCGATCGATGCAGATAACACAACAGGATGGGCGGAACGAACCTTTACCGGCAAGCGAGCGCAGAACACGTCTGTTCAAGCATGGCTCTTTGGGCCAGGTGGGTTGGTGGAGTCGGTAACTATAGGAAACTGGGATAACCTCTTGCGATGGTCGACGCCGGTCTTCCAGCTTGTAGAAGGGTTCTGCAGTTTGTTAGTGATACAAGCTGCAGGGCAGATCACTCGCTGGCTTGTCAACCGAGGTGGTCGCAGTGATAGCTGGATGGTACGTATCCGTCATTACCTCTACTTCTGCGTCTTCGTCGTTCTACCTTGTTTCGTTGTTGCATGAGACTATGACTAAAGATATGGCAGATCGGCCTTCTGGTGTTCTCCGGGTCCGCCATCTCGAGCGCAGTATACTTTCTTTGGCGTGTTTTGCAGTTCCCTGGGATTTCCAATGTAGATGCTGCCTTAATTGGGGTGTCGATCACATGTGCGGTGATCTTGTGCGCGTGGGGGATTGGCAGTGGCCGTGGGAATCCAGTGGAAAGCTCTCTCCTGTTCGCGTATATCGTACTGTGCATCTATCAGATATTCACAGATTACCAACCTTCTTATCCTGTTGAACAGGCTCCCTCGCCCGCGCAAGCTGGGGACTTTCCCCCACTGCCGCCGATCTTCATGGCCTCCTACACCACTTTGCTGCACGCTCTGTCTCTTTTGCCCTCCATTATACATGCAGCCTTCAATGTGATCTCTGCGGTCTTTGGGGCCGTAACCCCCTCTGTCCTGATCTCACTCGCATACCGTATCTGTGTGCTATATGCATCCACTCGGATCATCCCTGCCGTCCGTGAATCAGGTGCACGCGCTCTCTCGCAAGAAGCATCGTTGGATGACTCCGATGCCGCTGGCCAGTTCCTGGGTCTCCTCAGCTACTTTTCTCCATCAATCTTGATTGCGGTTTATACCAGTCTCTTGATGCAACACTTCGCCTCTACTTCTCAGGCGATGGGCGGTAATGGAGAGTGGTGGAGCAGCCAAAGGGGCGGCGGCGGCAATCTTTGGCGATGGGTCAACTTAGCCTGCACTATGGCTTTGTACGCTGTGGAACTATGGCTTGGCGAAAACGATGATTTGGATTCGGGATTAGCTAGCCATTGGAAGACCGACTGAGAACAGTGATGGACCATTTGGTGGCATTATGTCCATTTCACACGCGAGACAGTGCAATATGGCTTCGACGCGTCGGTGCAGGGGACTTATCTCGTCAATGTGAAGTCATGCTAATATTGAGAGTCTCTTTTGGGCACCGACTGTCGGCTGGATGCCTACTGAAGGAAATGGCAGGGTCATGGTGTAGCGTAACTCTTCGGTACTTCAAGACCAAATCAGAGACGGACCAGCACTTTTACGTTCGCGTCCGGACGGCACGCCATTGCCACAGCACGAAACTCTTGCTTCATTAGGGGCACCTGAATGCATGGCTTATCACCAATATTCTCCCGCATTTGAGCCTGTTGGAGTGCCTGACGACAATACCTTTTGAGTCCTGACGGCCGTGGTGCCCTGCAGGTGTCAATAATACCCTTCACAAATCAACCGCAAGACGAGGATGTGTATATACCCGCGGAACCATAGTTTGCAAGCATATATGCTTCGATAAGTCTGGAACTATTTACCCTAGAAGATGCCCGCCACACCGGAGTCGAATCTGCCTCGTTTTGTCCATGCGCGTTGTTTACCTGAAGAACTAGTGACCCTCTCTTTTTTTTTTCTTGGTAATAGCTATATTTCTACTTGATCTATCTCACGTCCACATGCTTTGCTGTCCTCCCCTTGCCCCTTTCTCTTGTTTGTGCCCATTTTCTGGCATGTTGGTTTTGCTGATATACCCTCTCATCATTCATTGCTTCAGTATCTCCCACCCAAATTTCTCTCTCTCTCTCTCTGTCTCTCTCTTCTTTCTTCTAAAAAAGAAAGAAAATTAAAGAATCAAAAGGCCCTTTTTCTTTCTTTTCTTCTCACTTTCCCTTTCCCCTTCGCTACTAATGTTGGGACCCATGTTCCCAATCTAGGAATTGTATCACTATGCAAATGGTCGTCTATTCATGTACAATGCTGTTTTATATGGATAGTCAGATTTGATTTCTGTCTAAGGTGAAACTAGTGGTTAGCAGTATCATCTGACCTCTACAAACTTATTTCAAACCCAAGGCGTCAGACAACAGGCTGCTTCACGGAAGCCACATTTCGGTCGTTCTCCATGCCGTCTTCATTACAGGCATCTCAATCGCTCTGAACTACGCCGGTGCAAATATGACCTGGCTTCGTTATTTTCCTTTTCATAGAGCCCCACAGACCCTTGTATCAGACATGTCTCCTTCTCAACCTTTGACATGTGGCATGTCATAAATTGATTGGCTACGTGCTGGTTTGCAGAAGTTGCTAAGTCTATATCCATGGGTCCTATACATTATTCATCGATCGTGGACGTACTGCTCGTCTTACTGCTACCACCGGATCAATGAAGAGACAGTTATATCGGGATTATGCCTACATCCACTCGGCTGACCTGTCCAGTTGATACAATGCTATGGGCTTTTCATAGTGGGAGGTATCATATCATTCTTGTTTGAAAAAAGTTTGACCAACGAATAACATATGGCCGAACATGCGCAAAATATCGTGAAAGGAGAGGAGGGAATGCAGGGTACCTAGAGTATAAGCAGTCGTAATAAAAGGAGCATTTTCAGAGGTACTGAGCGTGATGTCGCCAGTGACATATTCAGATATAGACCAACTTAAAAATCGGAAGGGTGAGAACGAGTAGCCTCGAGCACGAAGAACATGCGAAAAATATGTAACCTGAGATATAAACAGAGAATAATAACGGCACATGTCGAAGCCAGGACACAACTCATGCACAGCAGACTGCGCAAGTCTGGCTAGTGGGAACCAGCCCAAGAAGAATGCATTGCTGCAAATCTCAAACAGGACTAGAGACACCAGTGGGGATAACTGTTTCAGTTAGGGAGACTAAGTCACCAGATACACTGGAATTCTCCAGTCGGCTTCCAACCCTCTTTCCTTCTAACTTCCGCAACAGTGAAGCACAAGCTACTTGAAACAGCATCTCGCGCGTACCAACCCTCACCCCGCTCTCAAAGAAAGATAAGAAAAGGTATGAAGAGAAATCAGTAAAAAAGTTTAGTGGGGAGGGCGAGGGTAGGGTAGCTTCGTGACAACATCATAGAACACAAAACCATAGCGCCAGGCTCTTTTATATGTGACCATCACCGGACAGAGCAACAAAAACCAGAAACAAACATGGATGTTGATGATGATGTAACAAACAGGAACAGTTAAATAGGGGAAGAATAAGAAGAGAGGATGAGCCAAAGGCCGATTATCGCCGGATTGGAACGCCGCTGCGAGCAGGGGGCGGACTCACGCTGGGTTCCTTTGCATCTTTAAGTGCAGCGGTGTTACCCTCAGACTCATCTGCGCTAGTTCCGCGTTGTAGATAGCTGCCTTCTTTCACGGGACTGCGGCTTTGAAAACCAATAGAGCCCGGGTGCCCACTGATGCTGCCAGGAATCTGCTGTCCTTGAGAGTTGGTACTGCCACCATTGCTGGCAGCTGCTGGGTTATTCGCCCCAGGAGAGGTAGCCGTCAAATGAGGGATGTTTTCGGGGACGGGGTGCTGAGAACCAATATTGGTGACACCCACATCAGAGGCTTTGCCGGCCTTGCTCAGGGCGTAGTCACCTGAATCGAAGTACTTCCGCTCCTTTGCCATGGAAAATCCGTCAGCCAAAGAGTGAGCAAACTCGAAGGGTCGTCAAACCCACGTACCTTCAGTTTGTTCTGCAACAGATCCTTCTTGGTGGGCATCTTTCCGTAGAGACGCAATAGGCGTTGCTCTTCAGGGGATAAGGACTGAATTCACGGTAACAGTCAGTTTTCGGGCAAATGAGAGAGGGGCGACAGATAGACGGCTCACGGCAGTATCGACTTTGTTCTGTTGGTGTGGATTCATATTGGAAGAAGGGAGATCAAGGGAAAATTCTGCGAAAGTTTTTTAAACTCGAGGCGTAAACTGGTAAGAATGGATACTATCTTCTGGTCTGTGAAGTTGATGTGTAGCAGGTGAAGTAGTAAGTGACTGAGAGCTAACAGGTGGGGGGGAGGTTGGATGAGGGTAAGGTGAACGGGTGTCGTCAGAGAACCCCACCGAACTACGGGAGGGAGTAGCCCGTTTTTATGAGCTCCCGGGAGAAGATAAATGATCAAAATTCAGGGTGTATTGTAGAGACAACCGGGAGGAGTCAGCCTGCACAGCAAACAGTAAAGCGAGGGCCTAAAGAATAGATCGATAAGTAGTCACTAGTAGTAGAATGGGAGGAAGTTGGTCTAGTGGGATGATGTATGGTATGGTATGGTAATGGTAACCCAGTATTGCTCGTTTCCAAATTTGGCTGCGTTCTATTATTTGGGCCATCATTGAGTGGAGACTGTAAAACCGCGGTGGGTTTACTTAGTAGGTACAGAGTACAAGTCCCTTCTGAAAGAAGGTGGCTTGTTTCTAGGATATAATATCTACTTAATTTATGTCCACTGCTATATTCATTTCCTGTAGATCGAGTCTTGAAGCGAGTTTCGCTACAATGGTTGGGGTAGGTGGTGTGTGTGTGTGTGTGTGTGTGTGTGTGTGTGTGTGTGTGTGTGTGTGGGTAAAGACAATACAGACAGACTATCATGTCGACCCAACATTGTATGTACATACATACAAACACTCCGTACATATTCTCAGGCCCATGAGGTATTGCGATTTATAACTCATTGCGAGAATATTCAATTTGAATAATTTATTGGCGAACATCCTTCTCTTTTCTCTTCTTTCTCTTCTTTTTCTTCTTCTTCTTCTTCTTTTTCTGTAATCCACTCCGTATCTATTCATTAATTGTCTTTTCATGTTCTTTCCTAGTTTCTCTCGGTTGCTCCAAAAGCGGCCACTTCGTCATTGATCCTGATTCAGATCGGCCCACCGTCTCGGCATCATATTATTCCAAATTGCTCTGTGCTAAACTTCCTCGTTTGGAGATAGCCGCCTCTCGAATTGTATCAAAATGACAGACCAGAACCCGTCCACAAAACAAGTCACCATTGTGGTTGAGCATTTGGACCCTGAATTGGGGGCTTGGTCGGCCTTGGAATATGGCTGCATCGCTCGCGAATCGCATAAGGCTGGCAGCAAATTTCTCCTTAGCTCGGTGCCCACTACCCTGCAGATGCCAGAGGATCTAGCTGCGACAGAAGGACTGAAAGTCGAGCACCGCAGCATTGAAGAGATTTTTGCCGATCGAAAGTCTAAGATCTGTCTGTTAGACCCCGCGGCTCAGGCTGAATTGAGCCCCGCCGATGGAGAAATTTTTGAAGTGTTCCTTTTCGGGGGTATCCTTGGTGCGGATTCCGGTTTTTCGTTGGGAGTTTTGACTCCGGCTAACTTCTAGGTGACCTTCGCGTCTATAGGCGATGACCCTCCGCGAGGCAAGTTTTCATCGGAAATGGCGGAGGAGAGATGTATACAAGGCATGCCACTAACCGAGACTTACAGATCGCACGTCGGAATTGAGAAAGAAGGGTTATGTCGGAAGGCGACTCGGTCCCAAACAGATGACGACGGATACAGCCGTGCGTGTCACTCGCATGGTTGTGCATGAGAAAGGTTCAATCACTGACTCGAGATCCCACCTACCCATGATTATGTGGAAAACTAACGATTCAGCAGTGCCTCTAGAAAAGATCCAATATGTCGATTACCCGGAGATTCTTATCAATGAGCATGAACGAACTGAGATGCCCTTCCGCTACGTGAGAGGGGATGATGGACAACCTATAATGCCTCAGGTGTGTACCTTGTCATTTCTCCCGTTGAACGACCACTTACTGACAGATGCTCAGGGGATGGTTGACCTTATCAAAGAGGGCGCCGATCAGGGCATTGGTGATCTTTTCTGATCTGGGCTAAAGAGTCCACTCCAAGGTGTACAAAGAGGGGGAGAGGGGGACTAGGTGTGTGTGGGGTGGTGCGCAAACATGAATACTGAGATCTGAGCAAGTGCCCCTATTCATCTTGATCGCCTTGCACTGCTACACATCTTTAACCACACTTAAAAAACCACAACAACAACAACAACAACAACAGAGAAATAAGAAACAGTTAAACAAATTTGCCCTTTAACTAAGTCGGACTAGTATATACAGGCAGTATTTAAGTATATTGAGGGACGAAGACCCATGTCGTACATTCTCAAGAATAAAGACTATTGATAGTTCTTTTTAAAGCGAAAGGGAAATTGAAAGACTCATGGATGTTCATCCTTGCCTTATAGATCCCCTTAACAGGCAATGATAGGGTCCGCAGTTGTTTCCGATTGGTACGGTATTGAAAAATAACAAGGAAAAACGGATACTCGCTCGAGCGGCGGCCCAGTTGAAAGCGGTCTCGAATTATTACAGTAGTACGTACGATAATTGCCGCCGAAACGACCCCATTCAAGGCCACGCCATCATCTCCGTCTATTCTTGACATTCTCATTTGATTCGATAGACGGGCTTGCAGGCAGTGTGGCAGCAAAGAAGCTTCATTTTCTGTTCTCCTATATCCTCTCCGATCCGTTCGTCCTTCGCCAAGTCATCCCGCTGCAACGTCTGCTTGCCACCACATATCTTGATCTTTGGGAGCAGCAGAAGGACAATTACATTGATTAAGTCGACACCATCCATGCGGACCTAAAGGCTTCTCTTGTCCTCGTAGGGCCTTTGACCCTGAGCATTACTTCAACAAATCACCCCTACTTTCGTGGTTCTCCTAACCCCTACATCGACCCTCTTTGTTCCCTGAGGCATGTTTTCTTCAATCTCGCGTGGGTTCGCCAAAAGCGAAACGGGCGATACCTTCTCCTTTTCCTTCAAGTCATCATGGCTTCTGTCATTGCTCGTCTTGTGGGGTCCACCATTGACCACGGCCAAGTCAGCTGCGGATTACTATGTTCGCTCGTTGCCAGGCGCCCCCGATGGACCCTTGCTGAAGATGCATGCTGGGTGAGTTCGCCAATACCACCGGATTTCATTTATATATAGTTTCCCCTCCAGGACTCCATTGCAGAGGTTTTGACCGCGGCTCTCTGAAACAGGCATATCGAGGTGGATCCGCAGAACAACGGTAATCTTTTCTTTTGGCATTACCAGAATCGCCATATCGCCAACCGTCAGCGAACTGTAATCTGGCTAAACGGTGGCCCGGGATGTAGCTCAATGGATGGTGCATTGATGGAGGTTGGCCCGTATCGATTGAAGGACAACCTTACGTTGGAGTATAACGAAGGTTCCTGGGATGAGTTCGCCAACCTACTTTTCGTGGATCAGCCGGTTGGAACCGGCTTCAGCTACGTTAACACTGATAGCTATCTCCATGAATTGGACGAGATGTCCGCGCACTTCATTATATTCTTGGACAAGTTCTTTGAGCTTTTCCCGGAATATGAAGGTGATGACGTATGAAATTCCCCGGTTTGCCCCTCGACATAATAATTTTCTGACTCTGGCAGATCTACCTTGCGGGCGAGTCCTATGCCGGTCAGCATATACCTTATATTGCCAAAGCTATTTTAGATCGAAACAAGAACGCAGTGAGCCCTTGGAACCTTCGCGGTCTTTTAATAGGCAACGGTTGGATCTCCCCTGCGGATCAGTATCCCTCCTACTTGACTTTCGCATACGAAGAAGGCCTTATTAAAGAAGACAGTCGAACCGCGAAGAGTCTGGAAGTGTTACAGTCGGTCTGTCAATCGAAGTTGGAGACAGGTGGAAAGGATCGAATACATATTGGTGACTGTGAAACAGTGTTGCAGGAGCTTCTGTCAAAGACTCTAGACTCCGACAACAAATGCTACAACATGTACGATATCCGTCTTCGCGATACGGTTCCGTCTTGTGGCATGAACTGGCCTCAGGATCTAAAGGATGTGAAGCCGTATTTACGAAGAGCGGACGTTGTCAAAGCTCTGAATATAAATCCTGAAAAGAAGTCAGGGTGGGAAGAATGCTCAGGGGCTGTTAGCAGTTCTTTTCTTCCGCAAAAGTCAGTACCAGCTGTTCAGTTACTTCCCAGTTTACTCGAATCCGGGATTTCAGTTCTTTTATTTAGCGGTGATAAAGACCTCATTTGCAACCATGTCGGAACCGAGCAGCTTATAAATAATATGAAATGGGGCGGTGGAGTTGGCTTCGAGACATCACCGGGCGTCTGGGCTCCTCGGCATGATTGGACTTTTGAAGGCGAACCAGCGGGTATCTATCAACACGCGAGGAATTTGACTTATGTTCTTCTTTACAATTCTAGCCACATGGCGCCTTATGATCTCCCTCGCCAGACTCGAGACATGCTTGATCGCTTCATGAAGGTCGATATAGCAAGTATAGGCGGTAGCCCTGCAGACTCGCGCATCGATGGTGAAAAACTGCCTCAAACATCCGTGGGTGGTCATCCGAACAGCACCGCAGCTGAAGAGCAGGAGAAGGAGAGAATGAAACAGGCTGAATGGAAGGCCTATGCCAAGTCTGGAGAGGCAGTCCTCGTGGTTGTCATAATTGGCGTTTCCGTTTGGGGCTTCTTTATTTGGCGCAGCCGACAACGACATCGCAGGTATCAAGGCCTGTACCACGAGGACGTGAGTGGGGCATCTGTTCTAGAGCGCTTTCATAACAAACGCTCAGGACAGGACGTAGAGGCGGGAGATTTTGATGAGTCCGAGCTCGATGACCTCCATTCACCGGACATGGCGCGAGAACATTACACAGTGGGAGAGGACAGCGATGAAGATGACGTGAACCGACAGCATCAGCGAACAACCATAAATCCAAGCTGAGTATGTCGTGTACGAGATTTTCATTCTTCGTTGACAATCTTCATGTTGTCCTCTTTTTCCTTCTCTATGCTATTGTCCCCAGAGTACGATTTGTTGCCATGTGTGTTGACCATGTTAGCATCACAGCTTCTCCAAATCAGTAAGATACATAGACATGAATGTGATTACATGAAAGCTGCAACGGAATTATAGTGTGCATGGGGTTTCGATCCTGTATTCTACAACGCCGATTTCGCAACCCTTTCTACCCGCTGGTTGTTGTGCGACATATTCAACTGGGACGTGCTCCCTCGCGCTGCAAAAATCATCGCCCGGAATCTCTTTCACACCCCGAAGAACTATCTACGAAGCGTCCAGACCTTGATACTCCCATCGTCAGCAGTTGTGATAAGCACTTCCTCGTTCTCTTTTCGGCATCGGTCCGCGCGCCTCGCCCATGCAACATGATTGACCTCGTAGATGCCATGGGCACCCTCCAATATCGCAATAGCTACCCATTCTGTATGAGTTCGAGGTATAATAGCAGATGTATCTGTAGGAGTATTGGTGTCTGGCGTTCGTGCTGGTGATGTCAAGAACAGCTCCTCATAGACTACGATGCGCCCATCTGCACCGACAGAAGCTAATAACCCAGTGCGCTTGCTCCATGCAACCGCGTAGATGGAGAGCTCATGTATTTGTGGGAGAAGAACGTCTTCCTCCCACGTCTCATCGGTGCCTGTTGGTCGGATGATACTGGGTATGCCCGTACTACCAACCTGTGATTGTGCCCGCTGTTCTTTGGGCCTCCGTTTCCAGATGCGGACTGTTCTGTCATCGGAGCATGAGGCGAGACGAGGGCCAGACATTGCACGCTGGTCCTTCCATTCAGCAGACAGGGACGTGCCCTGCTCACACACCGCAGCAGTAGAAGGCACGTTGCCAATGCCCTCCCAGTCTAAATACCAGACAGTTCCCGTATGACCCTTGATGCACGCCACCTGGCCCCAATCGTCGATATCCTCACGCCACAACCGGATGGTGTTGTCGTAGCTGGCGCTAGCCAAACACTCCTCCACGGGATGCCAGGCGACACATTTTACGTCGCCTTCATGTTCCTGCATGACAGCCACGGTCTCGAAATTGTTGTCGCCATCATCCAGGTCTTCCCAGATCCAGATTGACTTGTCTCGGGAGCATGTCGCCAACAACATCCCAGATGGCGACCATGACACCGACTTGACTTCGCTATCATGTCCATCTAGAAGGACCGCGAATCGCCATTCTTCATCATCTTCATATTCCTGAGTATCACGCCCATTGCCATCGAGTGTCTCTGAGCTTAAGCCCCGGACATCTGTGCCATCCTCTGCCCGACCGTAACTGTCCCACCGTCGCCAGATCCCCACTGTTGCGTCGAAACTCCCCGTCGCCAGAACGCTTTCGCCTTGCACATGTGGTTTCCAGGCACACGTGCGCACGCTGCGTTTGTGGCCGCCCGAGATGGTTGAGAGAAGCCGGAAGTTGGTTAGCGAGTATACACGGACAGTTTTATCGGAGCTACAGGTCGCAACAATGGGGAGAGAGGGATGGGGTGCGGTCAGCCACGTGCGTTCGAGCGACGGAGGAGTCAAATCGGACAGCAGTGTAAGAGAGGCAGTTGGGTTTTCGGTCATTGTGAATATATCTTCCTTTCCATCCAACACTTTTGTATCGTCCTAGTTTAGAAGGCTTGCCGGAATTGCGGTCTGGGGGCGGACAGAATATTTGCTGTAGTGGGGGGAGGGTGGGGTTAGATGGTAGATTAATCCAAAGGTACCGACTGGCCACAGAAGCGACCTCGGAGCGTTGAGTAGCATTTACTTATTGGGAAAAAATAAATAAATAAGCCAATAAAAAGAAGAAAAACTAAAAAGAAAAGAAAAGCAACATCAAGAATTGTAAGATACCAGATCATTGTTATCCTCATATAATGATTCCATGTTATTGTGAAGTGAGGGGAACAAGCCCTAAAAAGCAAGAAGAAGAAAAGAGAAAAACACCACACATCTAACATGCTCAGGGCAGATTCCTCCGGATAACCTCAAGGCCTAGGATCTGTCGAAATGCCCTCTCCTAGTATTCGCTCATAGACCATATCATGGCACAGCCAGTCTACTTCACGCACTTTTTCCAGCTCTTCAGTCAACTTGCCAACCTCGTTAACGAACTCGGGCATTCCTGCACCGGCCAAACACTGGCTGGCCGTCGTAGTAGTTCGAATCCTCTCGGCCGCACTTGAAGCACTAAGGCGAGAGAGAATATGGGCGCGCAAACGCGTAAGAATGAGCCGCGCAACAGGGTCTGCGAAGCTGGCCGTACCAGCCTCACTTCTATCAGAGTTTACCGAATTTTGGGCCACCGCTATCTGTCGTATGGGCGAGTCCCTATAGATCTCAACCGTTGTCCGTGTTGCCACAGATGTAGAAATAGCAGCGCACGCTTTGGCGGCCGGTGCCAGTACCCGCCGGATGGTCGCCGCAAGTTGAGCGCTGGCATTAGAAGGCATTGGGTGCGTTGACTCCAGAATCGACTGTACTCGACTAGGTTCAATATCACCAAAATGCAGAGACATAATACGATCCGCTTCAGCTTTCCACTGTGATCGCACGTCACGCTTGAGTAAATTCTTAGCTGCCAGTAAAATAGACGCAGTGGCCACGATTTTGAATGCTTGCGCGTGCAGTCTCTCCAGGCGTTGGCGGTCTAGCTCTAAGGTTTCAGGAACTAGATCGTCAGACACGGGTGCATTGCTCAAAACAAGATCCACAAGGCCTTGTGCATAAATCTTCGAGGTCGACGGCTGAGGCTCCCCATTGATATTCTCCGGATCACGCTTCCGGATTTCATCTGCGAGTATTTTGTGATGTGTTCGCCAGAAAAGCCTAGCTTTCTTCAAGCTCAAGGATCCGTCACGGAGGCCCTTCTCGAAGGTTCTCTGTTCATACCCAGGCGCCTCTTGGATAAGTTGAGGGGCAGCAAGTTGGATCATAAAGTTCGTATGATCGAGGGACAGCAAGTCGATTATACCCATCAACCTCGCCAAACGATCAATCGCATCTCCTGAAGTGTCTTCCGTAAAAGCCTTCACTATAGGATCCCGGTAAGGAGCACAAAGCTTCGGTAGAATGGTGTTCATGAAGTCGAAAAAGCTAGCGTAAGAGAAAGCACCAACATTACATTGATTTTCAACCAACTTTGGATCGAGCACTTCGCTAATCAGCACATGAAGCGAATTGCCCGGGCGGAGCGAACGTAGCAATCGATCCTGAATTACTGTGGCCATAGCCACAGTCCAGCTCGTGCCTAGCCCAGCATCTACATCTCTGCGCATCATATCGCACATATGATTCATAAGTTGTTTACGCGGCTCCGTATACTGTGTTTCCTCAATCTTGAACTCCTTATTGATGAGAAGTTCGTGCACCAAAGCACGGTTCTCCGGAAGTGCAGTTAGAATCTTTGTGAAGCGTTCATGCGGGGAGATTCGCTGCCTTTCCAACTCCCGCAAAACAGTACTCTCCACATTGTTAAAAGTGTCGCTAATAGGAGACGTAGCACTCTCAGTGTGCGTTTCTGTCGATGAAGGCGCGACCTCCGCCGACCGTGGAATGGCTTGCCTGGAGGCAATACGTTTCGTCTCGCGCTTAGCCTTCTTCAAAGCATCTCGTACCATCTGCATTGCTCTTTCAGAGCCAGCTAGGCGCTTCAGCCGGGCGAGAAGCAGGATCTGGTTTTGCCTGATGCCCTGACGATAATCATCTGCCACACCACCAGCTCGATCATTCTTGACCGTTTGCCAGATAAGCTCCAGCTCAACAAATTGAGCCAGCATGATTTCGATCAGGACGCTAGAGTCATGAGTCTTCCAAGCATGGAAGGCAGAAAAGAAGACATTGTAAGCCTCGCACACTGTCTGAAGCTCTGTAGAATTGGCCGGCGTCGAGCGGTAGCCAGACAAAAGCAGAGGCATGGCTTGTTCAAACGCTTGAATAAGCTCACGAGCTTTTGCAATCAGATCCTGCTCCTGTTCGCCGTTGCTGCTCAGCACTTCAGCGGGATGAGTTACGATTAAGTAACTGCTGAGAAATGTGCGCACGGCACCCCTTCCGCCCATTGTACCGCTTTCCATATCTTGTAGGCCGCAAAGTTGAAGGACACGAGCCGTTAAGGTCAGGACTGTATTTTCCGAAAGCAGGGCTCCAACATCCTCAAAATCCATATGTCGAATGCGGTTGGCTGTCAAATCTAGCGTTCGAAACTCTTGCATAACCCTCCTGGTATGGTAGGTCCTCCATATTCGCTGGATAGTCCTCGCGGCTGCATCCTGCGTGAGTGAGCTGCTGACCACCTTGGCCATCTTTTTCTCTTCGCTAGTAGGTAAGCTGCTTGTGCGGTAGCGTCGATGACTTTGCTGATAGATTACACGCCGCTTTTCGACCTCCGCAAACTTCTCTGCAATTTCTAAGCGAAGTCTGGCATGCTCTGCCGCTTTCCTCTCCCGGTTATCTTCAGCCTTCTTCTTCGCGCGACGAACTTCCTCTTCACACTTGGCGGTTATCTCCGCCAGCAGTCGCTCCCGCGCTTGCTGAGCAGCCAGGGCTCTCTCTTCCCTTTGCAAGTTCCTGGAGGCGGCTTTACTAAGGGCGGCGCGAAGCCTCACCTTCTCCGCATGCAGAGCACGGTCTGCGAGCCTCGCTTTCCGGCTCTCAAGAATGGAAGTCCGCCGGAGATGTTGCGCGATATTATCGGTGGGAGACGCGCCATGAGATGAAGCACTCGAGTGGTGTGAGTGTAGCGATGAGATCGAACTTCGACGAGAGGAGGCAGCAGAGGAGCGTCGAGCCACACTCGGCTTTCGAGAGAAACGAGTGGCGAGGCGGGTGGGTAGGCTCAGCGGTGGTGCTTGCTCCCCTGACAGCATTTCTATGTCTGCCTCGTTTACAGAATCCGCAGTACCTGCAGCACCAGGGAGCTGAACCTCGATATCTGAGTTGCGACGGATCATGACCTTTGAGAACAATGAGGCTATGCAGAGAGATGTGTCCCGTTTCAGGAGGGGGCGTAATGGTCAAAGAGCCGGCCGGAAATGACTGGAACGTACTGCGTTGTAGATGATGGTGAAGGTTCACAAACTATGTAGAAAAAGGCGAGAACAAGAAATGGGTGCATCCATTCATTCATATCGCAGGAACAAAAGTTGTTATCTAATCTCATTCTGGAGAAGGCCATCGAAGAACGCTGCCTGAGTAATGCAGAGCAGGTGGCTGGCTTAGGTAAGCACCAGTAGCTTCGATTGCAGTCAGACAGTTGGAATGCGACTTCAAGTCTCTGCCTCTGCTGGCCGAAAAACAAAAAACCTTAGCTTGCGAATGAGCGACTCAACTATCGTCCAACGTCCATTGTCTGGGACTGCTGTAGCAGCTCCAGAAACGAACCAATGGCAGTTATCTGTAGGAAGTACTACTACTAGTAGTTGCGCAGCTGAGCGAAGCGAAGCTACGGCAGCAATATACTGGACGTGTTTCCACCTTCTGGATTCTGATTGGTTGAGATTTCTGATTCTGCTCCGGGCTCTAATTGGATAAGAATTTAAGAGTTACGTCACTTTCTATTTTGTCTTATCCATCCATATAGATCAGCCCACCCCTATTTAGGTAATCGATCTTCAAGACCCGGTATAAATAATCTATCTAGAAATCTAGATTATATATAGATTTCTAGACCATTTAAATCAATTGCCCTGCCTATTTAGATAAGGTAGGCAATCCATCTAGGTAATCTTAGCAGATCCTCGACCTGCCACTACCTAGTACTAATCAAGTAAGTACCTACCTAGGCACTATTATGTAAGTTCATCTTCTAATGTAATCAGTAAGCATTCTGTATATGTAAGCACCCTGCGCACTATCCACATTTTCAATGTATCTTAATTTCTTAGATAATTTAAATATTAGCTATATTACTAAAAATATCTAAATCCTTAAAATTACGTATTGAGTAAAAAGGCTAAATTCTATTAGCTATTTCTATTTTAAAAAAAAATAAAATCAATAGCTTAAAAAAAATAGCTAAAATATTTAATATACCTAAATCTATTCTATATAGTTATTTTAAAGAAGTCTCTTTTTTAAATAACAGACGCGTTAATACTTATAAATTAATTACTAATAAAAAGAAATTACTTAAATAGTAGATTCTATTATTAAATAAATATAGAGTATCTCCCTGTTACAGACCCTTGTCTAGCGCACCTTATCGAAGGCGGACACACAAGGCAGAATAACGATAGGATGACGATGGCCGATTCCTGAGTGGAAGGCACCCGACGAATCGTTTATCTAGTAGTTATTCGGAAAGGGCTACGGACGCCGATACCAGCTACCACAACAAAGTCACGTGCATCGTAGCAGTGACACGACCAAACGTATCAGCGACACGACAAGCTCGTAGCACTGACAAGATACATCGTATCACTGACACGAAGAGTCGTAGCAGTGACACGACGGGCAAGGATATATAAGGACACTCATTTATGTACTTAAGTTTAGTTCTTCGTGATCAATACACATGGTTACTACAGAGTTACCTTTAGTAGCAAGACCAGTCTCAACTCGTTCGCACTCTTCTAACTATTAAGTATACGTACTTAATAGGCCTGGCCCTTTGGACTCGAGTCTAGTATCGACGGCAGTCTAGTGTCGACGGAAGCCTCATAACGACTCCCGTCTTCCCCAGACCGCAACCCAACAGCGACGGAGGTCAAAGAACGACTTCAGGTTAGTAACCCTCGAAACGTGGTCCGCTAACTGGTCTCAGACTTGACGACGAAGCCCCGGGCGTAACACTCCCCAACTAGTATATATATAAAAAATAATTAATATTCTATTTTTAAAGTATAATACTATTTCTTTTTTTATTATTATAGAAAAAAAATAGATATATAATTTTACTAACTATATATTTAAGCTTAAATTCTACTTTATATATTACTATAATTATTAATATACTAAGATAAAAAATTCTAAAATTCTAAATATTTAGTTTAAATAGATAAATAAAGCTATTTAAAAATATAGTATAGTATTAAATAATATCTATAATTTTAATAAAATAAAATTTATAATAGATCTAATAACTATAGCTAAAGTTATTATTAAATCTAATATATTAAAAAAACTATTTTTATTATAGCTAAAAAACTAGAAATAGATTACTACTATAGAATATATTAATTCTAATAGATAGACTCTATTTTTCTATATTATTTTTAAAAATAAGATATATATAGAGTTTTAGTATAAAAATAAAGATATTTTTTTTAATTAAAAAATTAAGATTAGTTTTAATAGCTAAATAAATAATAAGATTAATCTATATTAGCTATAAAATTATTTTATATTTTATACTATTAGTTAATCTATAGAAAAATACTATTTACTTATTTTAAATAGCTATAATAGTTATTTAATATTTTAATTTAATTAAATCTATATAAAAAATAATATTATACTAATCTATATATCTATATATATTTTTTATAAATTTTAATTACTTAATATTATTATTTTTTTACTATTAAAAGATTTATATAAAGATTTAATTAAATCTAAAATATATTATAAATTTAATTATATTAATAAATTTAATTTCTTAGAGATATATTTTTAGATTTATATAAAGATCTTTATTAAAAATAATATCTATAGTATTTTTAAAACTATTAATCTAGTTTCTCTAAACTCTAAGCGCATTCTTTTTTAATTAATAATTTAATTTAAAATCTCTATATCTCTAGATAATAGATCTAGTAATTAGAATAGCTTAGCGCTTAAAATATCTTATATAATTAAATAATTAAAAAAATTAAAATCTATATTTAAAAAATTACTTAAAAATTAATCTTATAATTTTAATTTATCTATTAAAACTAATTTAAATCAATTAATTAAAGATATTAAATAAGCTATAAATAATATAATAATATTAAAATATTAATTAAAATAATATTAGACTATATATAAAAAATAGCTTAAAAAATAAAAGTATTTTACTAAATAGATTATTTTTAAAAAAAATATATTAATATTTAAAGTCTAAATTCTTATTAAACGCTAAAATCAGATAAATAAAGCTATATAGATAGATAGATCTTTATTTACTAAATTAGCTTCTAGACACACTCTATCTAAATATTCTAACTATAATATATAGAGTTATAAAATTACGCACTGCCCAAATCAATAGAACTACTTATTTTTATATAGAAGTCTAAATTTATGGTGTTTTGATCATTTAAATTTTCTATATGGCGGGTGGTGCGCAGGGTGCTTACATGCGCAGGGTGCTTACCGATTACGTTATCATTACGATATCCTCGCAGAGACGGCCTCTCAAGAAAGCTTGCCATACTGTTTTTGCACAGCGATTGCACAAGTCAGGTGCTGTCTTCTGCTAAATACCAGACAAGAGTATACAAACAAGAAGCATTGTTCTCATTGACATATGTATGTACATACAAAGATTTTTAGTGCTGAAGTTGTATGGCTTCACTGAAGCCGCTTCGGTGATAGGCACAGCGACGCCTTTATTCAACCTCAATCGCCTATACGATCATTCAAGTTCATATTTATATACAGTCTCTCGGACACGCTAGCTCCTATCCATGTAGCGTTCTTGTAGATTTCGGGTAAATCTGAGAATGTCCCATGGCAGGCTCATACAAGTCGAACGTTGTGCTCCCGGCCGATAAAGTGAGTTTTGAAACAAAAATTGATTGTACGGACAAAGTTCCAGGTCACCATCATCGCTTTATGAATATCATAGAACTGCTAGACATGTTCATCGACACTGATTTGAGAAAGGGAGAAAATGGGAAGAAGCAGAGGGTAGAGTGCTACTCTACCCTCATACAATTTGACCCATGACCGAAAGCGAATGTGCTGGGTATCTAGGTACTAAAGACGGCAGTAATGGCGTTTGAGAGAAGACTAGCTATTCTCGTCGTCTTCACCTGTGTCCAAAGATATCTATCTTCTCTTCATCGTCGTCGTCTTCGTCATCATTGTCATCATCTGATCTGCTGCACCATGACCGCTCATCATCATCACCGTTACCCTCGTCTCCATCCTCTTCATCGTTGGCTTCTGAGGTTCCATCGACCGACTCAGTCCCTCGACTAAGAAAACCATACCTGTATTTAAACTTGGCACCCCAGAAGCGAATTTCGCCGCTATTCTCGTCTTCATTCTCCTGAAGCGCTCGACCATTAAAGAATGATGTTGACTTCGGTCTCTCAGAGCCACGATCGGGGGGTATGCCAAAATAGTTACTGATCACTGGGGAAACAGCACGGCCACGACTGATGCTGTACGAGAACCGCCCACTTGACTCAGCTGATACCGGCGCATTGTATCGTGCGTTTGAGTCGATATCATTGCCGGAGTTGGGGTCAAGTATCGACGTTGCCAATACTGGGAGCGCAATATTGCCCGTGCCTTGAGATGATGACCTTGTTCGAGACGCTATGAAGCCTTCTCTCGCATAATCATCCTCGACTGAATCTGGTATATCTCCGTTCATTAATCGAATTTGGGCAGTGTTGTATGATTCGCACCTGGCTCGTTAGTCCACGTCAAACTGGGGGGGCATCCGAATAGGCTTACATATCACATCTCAGTCCCAGCCAGTGGTACCTAACGACAGACTTTGCGCCACAATCGTTACAGTAAATTAAAGCTTTTGTGTCATTGAACTCAGCCGGCATAGGTTGACTTTGGATCGTACGGTCCAGGTTTCGAAAGGTAGATTCCATATTCGTTATGGTCTTGCTGCATATCGGACAGCGATATGAATTTTTTGAATACTCGGAAAGACACTTTTGGTGTATGCTGTGACCACACCGCATAAAGACGACGGTCTCGGGAGAAGTAAACATGTAGTCCCCACAGATAGGACAATCACACTGCGTCGAGCGCTCAATGCATCGATGCGTATTCTCGATCGAAATAGGCAGACAGACGCAGCACGTCTAACATTGTTTATCAGCAATCGCCTATGAGCGTAATTTTCCTTTCGTTTGGTCATTGTACCCTACCTTGCAGTGAAAAAAGTCTTTGCCTAAGCCTTGACCGATTCGACAGATTCCGCAGTCATTGCAATGGTAGATACTTTTGCTAGTGTCGTTGTCCCAGAGCTTGCAGATGTTGCAATAGTACTGCGAAGATTGTTCCCCGCATTGCCTACAAAATTGCGTGGCAGGCTGAGCATGGCCGCATAGCATGCATAGCATGTTTTCTGTTTTTGGGCGATCGAGGTGGTGGTCTTCTACCTCGTCGTGGCAAAATCGACAAGTATACCATTTCTTGCAGGCGTAACATTGTAGTTTGACGTTCCTTTTATAATGTCGACAGCCTAGACAAGCCTCCTCGAATTCTTCAGCATCCGTATCATCAATATCTTCAGGGGGCAGTTGTAATTCATCTCTGGGGTAAAAAGTGGGTTTCAAATCTTCAGCTGTCAAACAATACTGATTTTCTTGATGTGCGATCGAAGCTAGGGAAGATGGGGTTAGGGATTGTTGGTCAAACGATTGACTGCCCCAACAGTTATTTGGAGCGACAGATCGATCCGAGCTCCGGGGCCTGAATAGTGGCGGCGTTCTTGTTATCGTCTGGTTATCCAGATTACTTCGAAAAGCATTATAGTTTTCTGTCATTAATTCGTGGATCATACGTGCTTGCTCCATGCTACTGTGGTTTAGATCCCGGATGGCATGGATCTTTTTCCTCAGGGCACCCATTCCATCGTCTTCTGGAAGCGAAAACTTTCCACCCGTATCAACTAGGTCAAGATGACTGTGCGATAATCGCTGGGTCCGCCGCAAGGTTGAGCTTGTTTGTTGAGAGACATCGTGTGTAGAGATAGCAGCTGAGGTGGCCTGCTGTGGTTCCGTCAAATCGCTCCCATTCATAATAACCGCATGATTGTCTGAGACTTCAGAAACATCATTATCAGTTATCTGCCTAGCACGGTGCGACAGAGAGAATATTTCGGTTTCGTGGTTCTGGTCGTTGAAACCAGTCGACCAAAGCATAACGGACGAGGGGCTATCTTCGGAGGGTACATATTCACCATAAGCCCCTATATTAGGACGTATTTCTTGCTCGGAATATGACATAACACCTCTCGCGATATTATCGCAGTCTTCTTCACCTCCGTCTGAAGAATACCGATCATAGATGCTCGAAGCTTGAGTAACAGGCGGGCTGGATTCTTCAGTCTGCTGTGACAGACGACGGGCTTGCCGAACGACGGGTTCGATCAGCAAAGAAGTGATGAGCCCGCTCATGAAGGGCCGGTGGCAACATTTGATTGACAATAAATCATAGGCTGTACTGGTATTTTGAAACGCGGCGTTGTTGGAGTTATGTTGCAATCTCAAGGAATAAATCCTGCGAAAGTGCCGGAATGAGGAAGGCAAAGCATGTGACAGTCAAGAGGTCGGGATCGACCGCTGATTTGTTGCATGATTGCCAGATCGTTCTGATGGCGGAACCCCGTAAATCTTAGCTTTATTCCCTGGCATTCCAAATGACCCAAAATCACCGTTTCTACTCAGGATGATCGTTATAGTCTTAAGTACTTGTGGCTATCTCATGAATATACAAAAGATTTTTCTTATGTGCTGCTGTAGGTTTCCTAATTTATAGGTAATGACGTCTTCCAGGTTTACTCCACGGAATTAGTCCACGACAGTACGGAGTACAGTACTACGTACTAGTAGTATTCAGGGGTGCGCAGAGTTGGGACAGCGAGACGAAAAGCCAAGTGATAAAAAAAACAAGGAGAAAAAAAGGGGGAAGAATAAGGATATACCTAAGGAGTTGTACTTCTTAGCTGTACATATACTGTATATTCAACAGGGGTCACCACTAATGTGTTTTAAAATCGAAAGGCGCAGACTGGAGATGCAATACATCTCTGCTGGACCACAATTCCTCCAACTTTCCAGAATCACACAATAAAGTACAACCTTAACCAGTGTCTAGAACGAAGAGCAATATTACCCCTTATTATTTGAGACATGTCCCTAAGCTCTCATTCAGAAGCATTAGTGTCAAATTAAACTGCTCATTGGCATCTCTGCGTAAATTGGACTCTCTTTGGTCAATCCCTAGCCCTTTCAATCTTCACAAGTTAGAGGTAGCACTCTCGCAGTCCTTTCATTCTCTCCACATGTCACCTACAATCGCAAATCCTTTCTCACCTGGGGTTGTTCCCAGTACCTAACCATCATCAGATTCTTCACGATCTTATGTTCCACGCCCGCAGCGTCTGCAGCTCGCTGGAGGAAGCGTAGAGTGTTGGCTATTCTGTGTGGATCGAAATCATGATGAGAAGACGAGCGAAACGAGGATCGCAAAGTTCGGAGAAGGACATGGCGCGATGGCGTAGAATAATTAATCACCCGCAGTCCTTGCCGGTAAAGATGACGGTAGGCCTGAATGACAGCTCGCTGATCCACATGAGCGACACTGCTCATGGTGTCTAAAGATGTAAAGGAAGCTCAATGACCGCGACGTTCATGACTATCAGCGAAACGCTCAAAAGGGAGTCGAATTGGAACAGCGCTCACTTAGGACTAGCCTAGCCGAAACAGGCAGGCGCCTCCCGCGCCCGCGTTAGGCTGCAAATGATCAGCTAGTTGCTACCCTCCGCATTTCTCTTTCTATCTGTATGTTGGTCCGCGGCGCTGCCCTGCAAGCATAGCTTCATCAATTTCTCCACGTTCCTTCCTTCTATTTCTTTTATTTGAACGATTGCAAAGCAGTGGCTTCACCGGACGTTATAATCCTATCTAGCTCCATCTTTTACTCTAGAGCTGCACGTGGTCTTTGTGTAGAGATAACTCACTAATTGGCCCTACCAAGCTATGGCACGCTACTGATTATTCTTTCTTCTCCCGAGCTACATGGTCAGCTCGTCGAGCTCAACTCTTATCCATGCACTGTGTGCTCGAGGAAACACCGCTATAATGAATGCTTGTCTTCTGTAGTGACTTGAAAACCAAACATTCACCGCATGGCCCGTGTATTTCGACGGCCCGCTTCGGCTCTTGCCAGGCGTGCTTCAAGTAGGGCCGCTCAAAGGGCCGCTCGGAAGCATAAGGTGATCATGGAGTCCGTTACACAAGAGAAGAAAAAGCTTCGGAGTGTTGTATGTTATTGTACTGTTGGCTTTCTCAGGACGATCTTGACAGTCGTGGCAGATATCATTCGAAGCGAAGGCCCCTCCGGGTTATACCTTCATTCCCGCAGGCAATCCCCAGCTCACCTCTGCATGCAAGGAAATATGTCGGAAAGATGGTCTCAAGGTTTTTGCTGTCACGGTAGGCCAACAGACATTTCTCTCCCCTCGTCGCCGCCGCTCCGTTTCTACTCAGCCTTTAGCACTTCTCTTCTCTAATTCTTGACCTTGCCTGGCAGACAACTCCACATATGCACACTCACAATCTTTCTCAGCACGTGCATAGGATTGGGTATCATTTTCCGAGTGCTATTGTTGCGACTGTATGTATGGATTTAGGTCTCTATCTCACACCAACAGGCAAGGCAATGCCATTCCAAAGCATTGGCTATACACAAAATCGCAAACGCACTAACTCAGAGTGTTCTCAAACAACCATCAACACTGAGGCTCGGGACGTGTTGAAAGATCTTTTTCCTAATATACCAGACAACGATCTCAACCAAATTATCAAGACTGCGTTTCAAAAAGTATGTGAAGCATTTCTGCACCAGCTAAAAGCAGGCACGAGACAATCGTACTAAATCAACGGAAGGGTCAACGCAAAGTGGGCACGGCAGTTGAGTTACCCCTCGCTCGCCGAGCGCAACTAGCAGTCGTGGCCCATATCCGACATGTGTATACTGATTACGATCGTCTTCTTAAAACCACGTCATTCCACGAGGCTAGAAGTATTGTTGAAGAACCTACCTTAGCCAAATTGGTGGAATGGAGGGGCGATGACGAAAACGGGAAAACAGTCCTGGAGGACGTCTTCCGTGAAGTCATTGTTATTTCTGATGATGAAGATAGTGATACTGAAGGTGACATGCCTCAGACTATGGATCGGGACTACAGTGTGGAGATCTTTTCGAGCCATCCACGTGCAGAAGACCTTCAAATGAAGCCAGTCAACTACGCAAACTCTACCTATCGAGAACATCACCTGGAAACCTCGGATGAGGAAGCCCCGCCGGGTTTTCATTTCATTCGAATAGCTCCTAAAAAGTCCAAAATTGACCGGCGCGGCTTCAGCAGGTACCAGGCCTGGGACCGCGCCATCCATCGGTATAGGAATGCAGCCAACGGGACTGACCAACGCAAGCTTTATGCCAGTTCTCCTAATCAGGGAAGACATGTATATGCTGCACAGCAACCTTGGCAGGATAACTACGGGGTTAATAGGGATCTTGCTCCAGTCCAAGCCGTTCTTCATCGGCAGATTTCCGCCGCACCGTACGGGAACGCGATTACTGGGCCGCACATATCAGCTATCGACCCTGTAGTAGAACGCCGTGTAAGTTCTCAAGGCGCACTAGTCGTTCACCTAACATAACCATTCTTGCCGGTTAAGTTTTAAAACGACGTCTTGCTAATTCCAGAGAAGCCATATGAGGTATATCCTACAACCCGATCACCTCGTCAAAGAGAGGCTGTTCCCAAGGTGGTGCAGGTTCCAGAGTCTTTTGGGGCCAAGCCTCTACTCCATAAAGGCGACACACCAAATGTCCCTGTCTTCGTTAGTGGCCCTAAAAAGGTCCTTGGGAACAATGGGAACCAACGTGGATCTCAGAGACCTTCAGCCCCCATTCAAGGCAGACCAAATGTTAACCCACAGGATTGTGTTTTACCTTCTATTGAACCTCCTTTGGTACCGGAAAACAATACCCTGGATAATGGCCCATTAGATCACATTGCCGGAGGGATGCCGGGAGTGAGCTCTATTCACTCATTAACACCACGTCGTCTCCCATACAAGGATATCCAACGCCCATTACTTCAAGATAGGGTGCAAGACCAACTACCTAAAAGAAGGCGTGTGGCTTACTACGAACCTGTCAATGCTAATAGGGGTATTTCTCACATCCCTCGTACCAGCAACCCGGTCGATGCTTTTACGGGAGAACGGTACATTGCCTTGGGATATCCACCGAGACAATCTTCTGCTCAGGATGGTCTCCATATTAGTAAAAGATATCTTGCACCGTTTGATCCTATTCCTCAATCAGAGTCCCAACCAGGGAAGGTCCAAGTGTCCAGTTTATCTGCTACCCCTCTTGATCTTAAGCCAGGGGCCGTGCTCCCGGGAAGTTATGTACGTGAAGGAGGCCAATCGCTACCCTGTAACCAATCACCTGAACCTCGCACGCAGTGGAGGTCTCAAGTACAGCTTCGCCCTTTGCCAGAACTCGGAATCGCGTTTCCGACGGCGCACCACTCTGATAGAGCTGTTCCCCGGCGGTCTTCTAACTTCATTGAACAGACGAATTGCCATCAATACCATTACACCAATGAGAGCACGAGACCATCTAATATATCAGAATCTCATAAGTCTACTCGGGGCAACATTAATGATCACATTCATATGGCGCTTGGAAATACCCCATCGCGGAGGCACTATGCTGATGATTTTGTTCGTACTATCGATTCGCAGGCCCCAATACCAATGGAGTACCCGCCGCAACATCACCTTTATAGGAACCATGCCCGTGATCCCCTTACTCAGCGGGCCTATGTTCAACACCCACATCATCCTTCCTTCAACACTACTGTGCCGGGTAATGTCAGCTCAAGACAGCCTTCTGTTCGAGATCCACGGCATTCGCGGGTGACATCTGCAGCCCAATGCTATGCTACGATGGTTAACTCAGACATGAGATACCATGATGCTGGGTTGGTCGAGTCTGCATCCACAGAGCGGCCATCCCATGATTTGCATAATTTTTCACGGTATGCCCTTGACTACAGTAGTCTGTTTGCATAGTCCTCTCTATACGTGCCCTTATTTCCCTAAATTGTCGACCTTTTTTTGATGCCGCGGGCACGTTGACTAACCTTTCTTCCAGGCGAATCTTGGAACAACAACCACACGCACGGTACACACAAGAATTAGCCCGCCCTACCTACGTGAGGAGAGACCATCGATCTCAGCCACGTCACACAGTACCTGAAGGTAGAGCAGTTGTTATTGTGGATTAGAAGGGTGAGCTGGTCTCTTTATGGCTGGTCTGTCGCATTGAATTTAACAGAGCTAGTTTCTAGTGTAGATTCCTGCATGGATACTGTACATACATGTGATATCATAAGCATAATACCCAGATGTGTGCCAATTGACATCGTGATAATCTACTACGGCCATAATGAAAAACATGTCTGCACTCGAGTATTGAGAATGTTCGGTACCCTTAGCCGAAGATAAACCACTTGCATTCGCCTTCCGGAAAGAAATATGGGGAAAGGTTTGATTGTGAGCAGAGGTTCTAGGCGCAGCTCTGTCATGATTATCTTAAAAGAGGCTAGATTAGAGAATTTCCTGCCTTAGTAGCAATATATGCCTGCTTGCTATCCATCGATTCATTGACCCGAATTCTTTGAAAGTGTGGCCACCTGTCGCAAAGAGTTTCATTCACACAGCCATGGTTTGCCCATCTGCTTCTCCGGCCGTGACCGTCTTCCCAGTTTTCTGAATAGTAACCAACACAGTCTCATACGATACAGATGGTTCCGTCACGACGGTGGCAGTTTGAGAATCCAGACTGACATCGTAAGATTTGACACCTAACAATAAAGAGTTAGTGAGCTGCGAGTTGTCTATATTTCCATAGATTGCTAGATTATCGTGCGCAATTGTTTACGTGTCACCATTATCATGATACCAGGGAGTATTTTTCTTTTTTTTTCTTTTTTATCCCTCTTTATCTTTGCCTCCTCTTAGTCCATTTATGCATGTGTTTGGGGGACCTGGTCGAGGTTCAGGGGATGTGGAGGGAAAAGGGGGGGGGGGAGAGAGAAACAACTCCTACCTGGCAACTTCTTCAGTACTCGTTCTACGGCCCCAGAGCAACCGCCACAGCTCATGGTGACAGTAAATATGTACTTGTGTTCAGACATGGTCGAATTATCGATCCGTTTTGTTTTAAAAAGGAAGATGGATGGGAAATGTCTGTTCTGAGGTAGCGTTAGGCGAGAGGGTGATTTGGTGGGGTACAAAACAGTTGGTCAGAGCGGAAGAGGGCAAGCCAATATTATTTTTGGGTGTTGTTGGTAAGATGCAGATGATGTGATTCTCTCTGCCCAAGCCAAGGCATATAAAGACAATATATGTCTTCAAAGAAATAACTGAAAGGGGGGGGGGGTTGTAGTAATT
Organism: Aspergillus oryzae RIB40; assembly: GCF_000184455.2. Classification (NCBI taxonomy): domain Eukaryota; kingdom Fungi; phylum Ascomycota; class Eurotiomycetes; order Eurotiales; family Aspergillaceae; genus Aspergillus; species Aspergillus oryzae. The sequence continues at coordinate 2,050,213 of NC_036435.1, read as the reverse complement.
ACACCCTTTACTTGAAACAATGAAGTTAATCTGATTTGGGTTAAAATGTCATTTCTCTTATATTTTTCTCATTTCACTATCGATTTTCAAAGGAGGCAAATGTCTACAACTTCTCCCTTTCACCTCCTTTGCCTTCTCTCTCTCTCTTCCTCCCCCTCCTCTCTTTTAGCCTTTCTTGAGCAGAAAGAGACCAAACCTAGGCGACTAAAAGCCAGCCGCTCGCTTCTTCTTCTTTGCCTTCGCCGTACTTTTCCTCCCAGCTTCTCGACCACCAAACGCACCTCGCTCGACTTGGGTCATGGGAAGGTCATCCTCCATGACCTGACTGTTCTGAAGTCGCACCATGGGCTGTTCATTGATCTCGGGCTGGCTGCCCCATTCTCGGACAGTAGGTGCTACTGAAGTCGCTGGACGAGGAGTGAAAGAGTCTACTTTCTTTTTCTTCAGCTTGCGCTTTGGAGTTGTATCGTTAGTGCCCCATTGCGATTCCTCCAGTTCCAGCGCTTGTATAGTTCTTTGCCAGTCATATGTTGCTGGGTCTGTCTCCGGTAGCCAGTGTTGTAATATATTTGCCACGTCTGGTGATACAAACCGCTTTCGCTCACTATCGAAATCGGTAAAAGAAGCTAGTGTGGAGTCAAGGAATTTCGGTTTTACATCAGATGTTCCATGACCTTCGGTTGCGAAGCTACTCCAGTCACTCTCTCCTGGGATTTCAGACGGGACGAGTGTCTGTTTCCCGCTCCTGAATCTAAAGGTAAATTCTGACTTGGATGATGGCGCGCTCTTTTGATTTGTTGTTTGGGGGTTGGTTCCATTCGATTCATAATTTATCCTACGCGCTGCGACCCGTGCCAGGGCAAAATCGGCTGCAACATCTCGGATAATTTTCTCCTTCGTGATCCGTGCGCGAACGGGTATATTATGCGACAGAGTAAGCCAATCATTGACTGATTGGTCGTATATCTCTATCAGGCCAGACCTAGAAGGCTCTGTCGATTGAACAGGCTTGGTAGATCGCCAACTTAGATGGCCAGGCAATTGCACGATAAGCTGCTGATGATGTTTGTGGGTGCATGCGTTGTCTGTTAGGAGCGCAGATAGCAAGTCCTCAACATCCTGTGCATTCTGGTCAACATCATCCAATGGCGAGCTGCGACCAAGAATTTCAAGCCTATGGTTAGTTAGTATCATGGTGTTTAAACGATATATTTTTCATGAACCATACAGAGTCTGACTCGTCGCTTGGCTCTCTGGACATGCAGGAATCTTTCTTTTCAACTCTTCGAGAGACTCCTGAAAGCCCTTATTATGCCTTTGACTGGGGTCGCCTCCTGGTGAAACCACGAGTCTCCCAATAGCAACCTCATAAACCTGCGAGAAGTCGATACTCCATTGGGAAATTGCAAGTGGTGTAATATTAGAAATCCCAGTATCTGGGAAAGTAGGCGTTCCAGGGCCCGCTACAGACTCGTCATAATCATCAACTATGAAATCCCCGTAAGACCGTGATGACTGCAAATTCCCTTGGCGTGTCGTTTGGTAGCGTCTTTTTAACCGGATGATATCCTTTTCTAGGTCTTGCCTATCTGAAGCACCGGTATCGGAAGGCCCAGCATATATTGATTCATGGATAGATAGGCGTGAGTCTAGCACAAAGAGCTTTATAAGCTTTAGGCCCGGATCATAATCATCTCTCCCAGTCGTCGATGGTAGATGCATGATATTTTTGAAAACGAGTGATGAAAATTGTGCCATACTCGGTTGAGACTCGACGTCATATTCAGACTCCAACGGGATATCCAAAACAAACGGGTCGGGCATAGGTTCTATGTCATCGTGACCGGTGGATACTGCGGGACAATGGAAAACCAGTACAACGTGACTCAGCCTTGAGTACAGCGCAAGATAGAGGTCCTCATATATGGACAGATGTGCCACTCGCAAAGTCGTGTCTTCCGGATCTCGAAAGTGGCGCCAGGACAAGCGAGGAAAGAGGGAAGGCCTTGTCCCATCTTTAGCGGCTACAGCCAAGTCAGTGTTGACATCAAACCAGAAGACCCGTGATGTTGTTAGAATGAAGATATTAGATACGTTGCAGGAGCTCCGCTTAACATCCAAGATCCACTCCGACTTTTTCTTCAGACCAAGCTCTATGGAATAAGGGCATGCCTGACCGTCTTCCATTCGATAGAGCATGGGACAACGCCTGTCAGAGACAATGAAGCTATTGACATCTCCAACCCACTCTATGGCCGCCCATCCATCATGTCGAGGATAACCGTCTATATCGTGGCTGTCACCAAGGTCCAGCCATGGTAGTGCGCCATATTTGACACGTGCAGCAGTCCAATTACCTTTATTCTGTCTGTGGCGACCAGATATTTCCCAAATGCTCCAATTTCCCCTCTCGTCAACAATACCAATTTGCTTCTGGTACCACGGATTGAAAGTCACAGCTGCATGTGCAGAGCCGCCAGTTTGAGAATTGGATATTTCCACCAATGGGTTTGCATCGAGATGGGAATTACGGGATCTACCTAGCAACATATGATCACTATCGAGGCATATGTGAGCAGGAACAGGCCTCCTATGATGAAGTGGCCGGAACACCCAGGTAGAATGAGGAAATCGGGCCGCCATCCACGTTGGCTTCTCTTCCACGGTGCGCGCAAAACATATCTGGCGAACAGGGGCACCTCGTGCAGACCACTCGGCACTTCCAGTTTCCTCGATGGAGGGGACACGCATACGGACTGTTGTACCCAGCCTCAAATCCACGCAATCTTCGTCCAGTTTGTATAAAGAAATAGCATTGCCACACTCCCCGGACGCAACTACTGCGATCGGGACAGTACGGCTCCCTGACTCATCGTTCTCGAGGTCCACTGCATACCCCAGGTCTAAGAGTGACGAAACTAAAGGGTCGCATATCTCGCTTGTCGTTGTGATAGTATGGGAGAGAGTCTCATTGTTAACGAGTGGCCAGCAAGCTGCAAGCTCGGGGTAAACCTTTGGGACGAGACTTTTGTTCTCGATCTGTGATGATTGCGGGGCTGTAAGGGGCGATGTGATAGTGGTCTTCGTTGCCCCAGCAAAGGTTATACGAGGTGCTTATAGCAGTGTCAGTATGAGAGAAATCAGCAAACGATTCGTATTGTCCAGAGAAACTTACGCGAAGCCAATGTCCGGGAAAATTCCCAATTCTGCGTCTCCTGATGATATGTCGCTTTACCCAAGTGCCCATACTGTAGAGCACTAGCAGAATGTTCATCCATCGGGGTTCTCTTGGCTCCTGACGATATGTACAAGCCCTAGCCTTGCAAGCATATCGAGAACCGACTAGTAACGCGTTAAGAGACGCAGTTCACGTTCGCTTAGAAGACACGAGCAACTCCTTTGCAAGTGTGGTCAAATATATGCACCACTACCGGTTATTGAGAAGTGAACATATGGAAGGGTCGTTAAGCATATATATATATGCATACATTGCGAGGTAAGTTATTTTTTTATCCACACATCTGCCACCTCTTACCGCCATAAGCACATACCAAGTACTACTACGTAATAAATATGGTCTTGTTTGCCTAACCTTGAGTCCACGAGGAATTATAAGCTCGAACTGCTCGAGTTCTTGAAGAGCCTCAAACTCTGCTCTTAATACGACTTACCATCCCTCTTCCTTCCAATTAAGGGGTTGTCATAGTCATAATCACGTGATACATATATACCAAAGTCATTGCCAAGCCTCAGTTCGACCGTTGCACCGCAACAAACAGTTCAGACGAGCATTACCGCACCGTTGAACTATACCCTTGTTTATAACTAAAACGTGAACGACATCAGAACTAGACGTGGCACTCACTCGTCATGGCCTCTTCTTTCGAACCTTCATTATCGACTAGTGGCATGCGCCCACCTCTCACATCAGCGGATGCACCTTCTATGGCGGATTCACTGCCTAGTATAAACTTCGGTTTCGAGGATCTACGCAATCGCATGGCCCAATTCACTGCTCGGTTCGATGCTTTCATTGAGAAAGGCAGAAAGCAGATATTGGAGGAGAGGAATCAGTTCAAAATAGGGTTGGCAGAACTCCAAGGTGCGTGTATGGGGACATTCAAAGGTATTGTGACTAATTTAAGCTTAGAGGACCAACGGATGAAACAGAGAGATATCGAAATCTTGAATCTCAAGTCGCAAACTCACGACCAAACTATCCAGAAGGAAGCCGCTGAAGCCGCCGAGATGCATGGCACAATTGCATCTGTAACGATGGAGCGCGATTCTCGTCTCGCCAAAAGAGATCGTCTGAAGCAACAAATCAACGAGACACAGAAGGCTATAAACCAGAAATTGGAAGCTCAGAAGGCTCATGCCCGGCATCTCGATGCACAAGCACGCCTAAACATACCAGAGCTAGAATTTTGGCAGGATTACCTTTGTCTTCGGATTGAGGGGGCCGGGCGGGAAGATCGCCTAAAGTTCATCTTTAGCCACCTACTTGAGAAGGATTGGGAAGCTGAAGCCTGGTTTGAACTCGGCACGTCTAGTCGCGATTACGACGTGTTTCATACACGCCCCAAAGTGGACAGGGATGCTCTTAATGGGGAGCTAGACATTTTAAACGAGGATCGCGACTTTGGTGCTTTTCTAAAAAGGATGCGCCGTCTGCTCGTCGAAAAAATGCAACAGAAAAGGCCCACTATTTGATGCTGTGGCGGGATTTGGCCAAGACAGCATAGCTTCTGATGTTGATGGTCATGAATTATGGCCTGGTGTAGCCGAGAGGAATGAATTGTTAAGAAAGGTAAAGCATAGAGTTTTCTACGCAGTCAACGGTCCACAGGAAATTTATTCGATCTGTCATTGAGAAATCTGCAGAAGGATGTCTAAATCTCATTGATTGCACGTGTCAACAACTCAACCACCTGTAGCTTCCCTGTAGAATGATATGCTACGGCTTGCCCCGGCCGTGGCAAACCCCTCTGACTTCCCAATCTTTGGCAGCCATTTAACGTTCCAAACGGCTCGCTCTGTTTCGGAATGCGTTGCGACACATGTTCTGGTATCAATCGACCAGACTTTCACTTTTCCATCAAATGATCTTCTGTGTCATTAGTGCAAGTTTGTTGAGCAGCTCAAGTGTTAAGGAAGTGCTTACCCGCTTAAAAGATATTCTCCCGTGTGGCTCCAAGAAAGCGACAAGACCCATGCTGAATGCCCGGGGAGGTTAGCCACCTGCTCGCCAGATGAAGTGTCATATAACACGATCACATTGGAGTCTCCAGCAGCAGCGAGAAACTTTCCCCCGGGAGAGAATGCAACAGCTCGCACGGGCTTCACTAGGCCTAGAAGATATCAGATAAGCCTACCAATAATATGTGCGGGATTATATGGATGCACGTGAGGCATATACCTGATAAGCTAAACGGCATACGACCTGTTTCCGTGCTAAAGATATAGACGCTGCCATTCTCATGCCCGCTAGCTATGAAGCGGCCATCTGCTGACTATATGAGACTGTCAGTGCGACTGAAAGAGACGAAAAACTGAGTAGACAGGTTACCAAGTCTATGCAGGTACCAAAGCTACCCTTGGTCTCATAGTAACGTATTTGTTCGCCATTGGCATCCAAATCCCACACTCGAATGTGCCCATCTTGGCTTACACCGGCAAGATACTGGCCATCGCCTGACAAGGCAATTGCCCAAACACCAGTAGATCCTGCGTTGCCAGCTGTTCAGGTGTTAGTGTTAGGAGTCACTAGAGGATCAAAGCATATTCAATACCTGAGACTGTCTTATTTTCGGACCAGTTTCCATCATGACAGGACCAAACCCTGATCTCACCACCAAAACCAACACTCACTGATCTCGATCCGTTGCCATCGGTTACAACATGATGGCACCCAAGTTTATGGGCCTCATCGATCGATTGTACTAATGGGAAATCAGGGTCAGCAGTAGAGTGAACCTTGAGAGCAGAGACACCAGAAGCCGATAAAATCTGCTTATTGGTTACAGCCAATGAGAAGATATCAGTTGGGTGTGCTGTACACTATTAGCACAGTAATGATCAAATAGGGAATAGGAGAAAAGGGGGATGGTATAAGAGTTAGGAGGGAGACAAGCTGGGGTTTAGGGAAGCGTAAGAATATGGAGGAACTCCCGCTACATACCATTATCTGCGGAACCGCAGGATAGATACTGTTTCGACTATTATTGAGTAGCATGTCAGAATATGAAATAGGTATTATAATTTATTTTCAAGGCTTACCATCGTAAAATGTCTTAACTATGTATGAGGACAATCTATTTCGCAGGCACCGACGCTCCGCGGGGATGAACAGAGTCGATGTACTTTGTGACAATAAATAGTGGGACATTCACCGTCGGGTGAGATCATTAAGGCCCGCCTTCGTATGGGCCAACATTGGCATTTTTAGAAACCTACATACTACGCGATTTGCAGGCATTGGCAATAATTCAATAGAGTACGAGATGGTGCCATTCGATTGAAGATATTTTTTTGGCAAATAATATTGTAAACCAACACGTAAATTTCCCTGCCAGAACCAGACGCCGAATGCCATGCAGCATATATATCCAACACTTCATGTATAGTAAAAGTACAAGCCTCAAAAGCACACCTAAGCCATCGCTTTCCTCGCCTTCACTGATACTGTCCAGTCCTCATTCTTAAGCGGTTTGGGTTTGCTTCCATTGCTTTTTGATGTCTGTTAAGTCATGAGTTGTTAAATTCGGGCCTCATCAACATGGTGGTACAAAGTCACATACTCTCAACACAGTGTGGGCACAAAACATGCGCACGCTTTATTTGACCGCATCCAGGGCAGGTGTTGAGGCTTTTGACATCCTTCAAAGCCTTGCCAGCCATCTGTCTATGACGTTTCTTCATGTGGGATGTTTTCTTTTTCGGTACGGCTCGAAGTACAGAGTCCCAGACATCGGACAGGAGTTCCGGTATATTCAACGACAATGCGGCAGGTTTCAAAAGGGTGCGAGAAAAACCGAGGGAAGTCTGCCCGGAAGTCTGCCAGATTCGAGACCATCGTCCTCCGACGAAAGATATAGCTTCGGAGGCCATGAAAATACGGGGCAGAATCTGCGAGGTGGGGGTAAATGAAAGCGACCGCAGTGCCATATTGCCCAAGTATGGGGGTAGATCTGCTGTAATGACGGCAATTGAAGGGAGTTGGGCGTATCTAATATCAAAAAATTATGCCGCTGGAAAGTAAAGCTACCCGCCGACATTGCGGGTTTGCTGACTTGAGTCCGGAGATTGACCTAATCCCGAAGCAGACTAGTGGCCCCCTGAGAGCGCAACAACAGTTAAAGGGGCCCATACCAGTGATGGTCTGCATCTCTCCATCTCTAGCAACTTGGGGATAGCAAACTTATCTTTCAAGCACTAGACCTTCTTGATGGTCTAACTTGTGTTTGATCTTTCAGTCGTCACATTCACTCCCATTGATCCGGTCGGCTGCTCGCTGAAGATAACCCGCGATCAACCTCCTCGTTCTCTCTCCACCATGGCTACCACTGCTACCTCGACCTCGACCACCCCGGCTACCGTTTTCCCTCGCAGCCATGTTGGTTTCGACAGCATCACCTCCCAGATTGAAAGGAAGCTCCTCAAGCGCGGTTTCCAGTTTAACGTGATGTGTGTTGGTAGGGGCTCCTTGATCTACTTGTGTATAGAAAACCATTGACCGTCAAACTGACTGCTGGGAAAGGCCAGACGGGTCTTGGAAAGTCTACCTTGATTAACACTATCTTTGCTTCCCACTTGATTGACTCGAAGGGTCGTCTGACTCCCAACGAACCTGTCCGCTCCACCACGGAAATTCAGACCGTCTCCCATAGTAAGTCAACGTCGCCCATTCATGCAGAAGGTACCCCGTTAATATTCAGCAACTAGTTATTGAGGAAAATGGCGTACGTCTCCGGCTAAACATCGTTGACACCCCTGGATACGGTGATCAAGTTAATAATGATAGATGGTATATGACGCTCCTCTCATATTCGCGTTGGTCAAGCTAATCCCTCACCAGCTGGGACCCCATTGTGAAATACATCAAGGACCAACATTCCGCGTACCTCCGAAAGGAGCTTACCGCTCAGCGTGACCGTTATATCCAAGATACCCGTATTCACTGCTGCTTGTTCTTCATTCAACCATCCGGCCATGCGTAAGATCTAAAGCCTCTGGAGTTGGCGAGATATGACCGAGCTAACTATACTCTAGCCTCAAGCCCATTGACATCGTCGTTTTAAAGAAGCTATCTGATGTTGTCAATGTTGTTCCTGTAATTGCCAAGGCCGATTCACTTACTCTCGAGGAACGTCAGACGTTCAAGGAAAGAATCAAGGAGGAGTTTGCTTTTCACAACTTGAAGATGTACCCGTATGATAACGACGAGCTCGATGACGAGGAGCGCGCGGTCAATGCCCAAATCAAGGTCTGTACCTCTCTGATATGTGTACTCAATCAGCCTCTGATGTATAAGCAGGACATTATTCCATTTGCTGTGGTTGGCAGTGAGAGAACTATAGTTGTCAATGGTCAACAGGTTCGCGGCCGACAGAACCGCTGGGGTGTTATCAATGTGGAGGATGAGAATCACTGTGAATTTGTATACCTGAGAAACTTCCTCACTCGCACCCATCTCCAGGACCTCATTGAGACAACAAGCCAGATCCACTACGAGACCTTCCGTGCTAAGCAGCTTCTTGCTCTGAAGGAGAGCAGTGCAGCGGGAGGTCACAGTGGTGGCAGCCGGCCCATCAGCCCCTCGGCCGACAGGGAGCTCAGCCGCAATTCTCAACGGATGACCATGAATGGCTATTAACGGCGCACGAGAGCGTCAAGGATAGATCTCAATGCTCCATGGAGTAAGCCGTCCATACCAGTTGTTTCCATACATAGGTGCACATGCAGACAACTTAGGGGCAGTGTCGAGCATCCCTTCATCTTTTCTTTTTACTTCATACATAACTCCACTTTTATACCAGCATGTTCTTACAGATATCCTTTTAACTTCTGATTTACTCTTGGCTTACTTCGTTGCCTATTTTGCTATCCCCAGCACGGGAAGCGGGTGCCTCTATTCCGTTTTCTACAATTGAGATTGTCATTGCAGACCAGAAAGCGGCTAGCAATGATAGCGCTGGCATCATTTTTATTGTCTCATGTACTTAAATTCCTTAATTATCATTACTCCATGAGGGAAATACAGTTGATACAACGCAAAGGTGCCGCTGGATAATGCATTATAAACAATAGGGTCAATCACCGTCCATAACGTTGCCAGTTCTGCAATATCTCGTCAATCATGACAATCCTTGGACAAGACCCGATTTTATCCTGTAAACTGGCCGATTATTGCTCAGCGCCGAATCTACCATCGTCGACAATCCAGTCCCTCAACTCAGTATAGGCTTTTTCCAAATCATCATTGACGACTATCTTGTTATGTGCGCCGGGCTCCTTAGCATACTCGAGTTCATTTTTGGCCTGTGCTAAGCGTTTACTGCCAAAGTTGCGGTCAATACCTTCTTGCCTATAACAGGTGAGAGGCGACCCTTCCGATGCAACTCACCTCAAGCTCTCTTCGGACTCAGTGCCTCTACCTCGCAATCTCCGTTCTAGCTCTTCAACCGACGGCGGCGCGAGAAACATAAAGCGAGCGTTCAGGTCAGTACGCTTCACTTGCTTCACGCCCTGTTCAAATAAAGCCATCAATCAGTATGACTTTCTCGACATAGTGTTCATCTTCCGTGAAGCTTATGTGTTTTGATGTCCGTGGCAACATATAGATTCAATTACCTCCATCTCAATGTCGAGGATGCAAATCCTACCCTTCTTGGCAATATCTTTCACGGCCTGGACACTGGTACCATAGTGGTTCCCTCCAAACTGCGCATGTTCAATGAACCCATTTTTGCTCACAAGGTCCAGGAAGTCCGCTTTGGTTGTGAAATAATATTCGCGCCCATGCTGCTCACCCGGTCGTGGAGCTCTGGTGGTGTCTGCACTAGGCAAGCAATGGTTAGCTTATAGAAAGTGAGACATAGAATTGTTTTTTAAAAACCAAAAAGAACGAGGACGGACGCGAAACAGAAAACCCAAAGGTATCGGGATAATCAGCAAACAGTCGTTTGAGTAGAGTTGATTTCCCAGCACCAGAGGGGCCCGATACCACTACTGGGCGAAACTTTTGCACTATATACAGGTCAGTATCTTGGTTAATTCACGCGCGTTAAGTGGTATGCGCTAACGGGATCCAGCAGTGGTTGACATTGTCAATACTGAGCGGCGAGTGAACAACTGGAAACGTCCACTGTAAATATGCAAGGTTATACGAGACTTTGAAAAGCCTTGCATAAACAGGAAGCCACAGGGAAAAGCTGGAAACGAAGGCTAGAAGACCCTAAAGAATTGCCGCGTTTTGAGTCAGAAGATAAATTATGTAAAGGCGGTGACCACAGAACTACGGCAAACACCACAAACAGGAAACAACTGCTATTAATCCGGTCATAAACAAATAATTAGAAGTACAAGATCCGATAAGGTCCTGCTTATCATATAGCTCACGGAGGACTATACTAACAAGTCCTTGACATAGTATATGTGAGCAGCAACGTATGTAGATAAGACACGGCTTTCAAGGCTTTGGTTGTGTATATTCCTGCGTAGCCTGAGACTCCTGCTCGAGAAAGTTGGACCAAAGCTCCGCCAGCGACTCCTTGTTTGAGTTCCCATTATCTAAGAATTCAGTAGCCAGAGTTGGGGTGCTAGGGGTACGATGGATAGGTGTACTTGGGACTCTAAGCTTGTTGGAGGTACTTGAGGTTCCTGGGCGTGCTAGACCGGCCTGTTCACGCTGTTCTGATGCAGATTGTCAGCTCTCGTCTCCGAGTAAGGGGAATCAAAAATAACATCACATACCATCTGTCCAACCTAAAAGAGCTGCAATAAGTTGCAATATCTGAAATTTCTTTGGGTCTGACCGATCAAGAGCAAGAAAATGCAGAAAGTGGTTCGTCACAATATGCCTAACAGGAATCGTCAGCAGGTGTCAAAAAAGCTACTGAGGAGCTTCTCTGGTATGGTAAGTCTTGCCTGTCAACGTTGTCCTCAGGCTTCCCTTTTTTGAGAAATCTCAAGGCCTTAGTCAAGTGATCGTTCAGCGTCACAGCCTCATGTCTAAGTTTACCAATGAGGAGGTTCTTTTCCTTTACTTCTTTTTCAAACGGCCTCACTCGCTCCAGTTCTTTCTGGGCACTTCCGAGAGCTTTATCAGCGTCCAACGCCTTTTTCTCTGCACAATGAAGGGCTTGTTTTAGCTCTTCGAGTTGAGAGTCAGAGCTCTCTACGAGCTCACGAAGTTCTTTTCGGCGAGCTAGAATATGTTAAAACTTACATCTACAACAATATATATGTAAGAATTTACTTACCTGTCTGGATTTCCTGCAGGGCTCGCTGTAGCCCGTCCACAGCGGATAATTGAGAATCGCGCTCATCGGATGTTCTTTCATAGGCATCTCTGAGGCTAGCAAGCTGCTCCTCAAGGTCTACGACTTTCTCACCTAGGGTTTCCCTGATGGACCGCTCTTCCATAGCAAGAACTTCCCAGTTGTGCATAGCCTCCTTAGCTTGCTCGAATTCAGATTGAAGATATGATTGTTGTTCGAATAGTTCTTCCTTCTCCTTCAGCCAGTTCTGCTGTGACAAGTTCGTCCGGTCTCGTAATGTTAAGATCTCCTTCGACTTGTGTTCATTCGCTTCCGAGAGCTCTGCCAGCTCAGAGCACTTCCCCTGAAAATTATCTTTCAACGCCGCGTTCTGTTCTTCCAGCTCCCCGATTTTTAATCTAGCTTGAGCAAGTTCCTCCTATCAAAATGTTAGCTACAGAGCAACGGTTCGGGTTTAATGTGAAGGGACGCACAGCGTCTTCCTTGAGTCGTTCACCTAGCTGCGACTTGATCGTATTGACACGTTCTAATAGTTTCTGGAATTGTGATTCTGCGTGTTCCTTTTTACCCTCGGCATCGTTCAGTTTGTGCTGTAGAGCTTCCATGTCCGCTCGATGTTTAGATTGTATTTCTTCTAATGACCTCCGCATGTCCGTCACCTCAGCACGTAGGAAGTCCCGATCCCGAACAAGAGCGTCAAACCGTTCTTTCGATTGGAGTGCATCGGGGGGTGATTTGGCCATACTGCAAATGTCCTCCTTTTCTCCATATCGGGATACTGCTTGTTGCTGGTTACTGGAGTCATTTTTTATACCATCATTGGAAACGCTGCCATCTTCACTCATGCGGGCCTTCTGCTTCTCTGTAACTGTCTCCTCGGTCGAATTGGGCACGACCTGGTCTCTGTTATCAGTAATCGCTGAGCACATTAATTAGGCGTAAGACCACCCACACTTGAAATAAGCAAGTCAGACGATCCCTCCTCCCGTAGCTTTGCAGACGTGTCCTGCTTAGCTTCAATATTTTTGTCATTGCCTTCCCCGTTCTTTGCGGAGCCCTTGTTCTTCCTCTTGGTTTTCGGGTTGCCGTCTGGTCAAGAGTGATTTGTAAGAACGGCACTCAGAGGAGTGTATGGGAGCTGCTCGCTAATCAGATGCGTACCTTCGTGCATTTTTCTTTTAGATTTTTCGGGATATGTTACGTCTCTTTAGGTCGATGATGGCGGCCACTCGGGCGTGGTTACGAGATCAAGACCATAGCTGTCAACATCCTTTAGCGCGGCCGCAGTTATTCGCTAACTCCCGAAGTCCGAACCTTTCGCTTAGGTACATGTATGTACATACAACAACATACCCCAATTCATTGAGCTGCGAAAGCACCAGACTTAGCAGAAGCAAGAAAGTGTGTCTTTCAATTTCCGTATGAATTCGAGTTTGTGTCATCGGGTTCACTTCATGTCCAGAGATTTCCCCATTGGCTATTTACATCTAAGCGCCACGTAGTATGTTCCCAATACCGAAGGTTAAAAAAAAAAGAACACAGAAAACTCGCCATGAAGGATATTGTTCAACCAGCTATGACCAACAGGATCGCTAATAAATCAAAAGAATATATACAACTGAAAACGAAACGAAAGAGAAAGGAAAGGAAAAAAGCAGCAGAACCTGCTTTGGTTTCTGATCAGAAACCAGGTAGAGCCGGTGATCAAAATGAGGATTCTCTCGGGCGTCCAGTACTATGCCTAAGCCGATGTAGAAGTGGAAAAGATTAGTTTAATATATCCACAGGATGGTTTCCCACGGAAGCTGGATTTTTGTGATCACATGAAGTCATCAAGGAAGTCAGGATCCCGATCTTGATTGCTGCTTGCCTGGATGTTTTCCTCGCTCATCAGATCATCGTAGGCATGCACTTTCTGCCACTTCAATCGTTCCCTTTCTCTCTTTTCTTGTTTTTCTCTTGCTCGCTGCTCCTCTCTGGTCTTCCTCTCCTCTCTCTGCTTCTTTTTCAGAGACTCGTTTTTCTCTGCCATAAGATCGGGAAATTTTTCCACGCGGGTTTTATTAAGCCGGTTGACTATAACATTCTCCCTTTGTCGTACTAGAACTTTGCGCACCAACTTGGGATTGTGAAATGAGACTTGGCCAGTAGCCATAGACCCATCTTTCATCAAGTTCGACCATGGCGTATAGATGACTGTGATGTTGTCTTTCTTATTCCCTAGCCCGTAAGTTAGCTCACTACGTATTGGTAACAGCACAATGGATGAATTATGAATGGAAAGATGGTTCACCCTCAATAGAATTCGCCTTTGTAAGCTGTGCGCAGTCTTCCAGAAGGGGTTGTGGGATATTGTCCCATGATTCACTATCACGGAGACGAAGATAGACATGTGCACTGGACAAGTTATCAACATGAAACTGATCACATAAGTTAGCGCTCATGAGAACTTTTCTAAGTAAATGGGATAATAACGAACCCTATACAGGTCATCAAGACCAGCGACTGTTAGCACACACTGCCACAAAGAGGGTCAAACAACGATGATGTTACCAAACATCCTTCTCTAAACCATATTTTATAAGATCCTCATCTAGTTTCAATCATTGTCAGACTTGTGCCATGTGCTTGAGCTTGAAATATAGCGGTCATACTCTCAAATTTGTCTTTCCCGACATAGATAAAAGCGGATGGTTCAACCACATTCGATGTAAAGTAGTATACCATATTGCTGCGATTATCTCTCCTGAAAAACCCTTGGTCAGATGAGAATAACCGAAGTATCTAAAGCCAACTGTCAAATTGTGATTATCAGAGTGTGTATTGGGAAGTGGGGTGTGGATTTTCTTCTAGTTGAGTTTTGTGGGGAACTTCTTATGAATATAGTTATACATACTTAGATTAGTCATTTATTCTTGGTGTATTATGACTTTTTCTTGGAAACGCGTATGTATAAGGTTATGCTATGATACAACAACACCCATGTATGTGCATGTGAGAGCTAATGATTCTCTCGACAGCTACAGTGGGGGCTCAAAAGTAATATATTCGTACCTATAGGTACCTGGCAGCTCATAGTACCGGGCATAGGTACTTATAGGTATAGGGGGTCACATACTTCTTTAACCTCCATTGTGGGTGAAGAAAATAGTAATATGTGATAAGCATACAATCTCTTATGTTGCTTGTACTAGTAATACCCACATGCATAGCTTCAAGCAACCAGCATGCTTACCAAGGAATTTCTCAGGACTCCAGGCAGCCCGAAGGATTACCTCTTTTAGCACCTTCGTTTACTGACTAACCCAATATAGTAATAATAGCCCTCACCCGCATAGTACATTAAGTTGAACCTCCTCCTTGAGGGACTGGAGTTCTGGAACACAGATTAGGTATTAGTAGATGATAATCTAAACGTACACACGTACTTAAAGTATCTCTTCAAGATGATGAATTTCTTCCTGGATCCTAGGCAATTAAGTACGCGAAATAGGGTTACTATGGAGAATAGCTCCGTGGTACTATGGTAGACGAAGCTAAGATGACATCATAATCTTATAATCATTCAGTAAGCAAGATGAAGATGTCCTTGTAGGCCGCTGGATCTATTAGCATGCTGCAATTTCTGTACTCCGTAAGGTGGTTTTGTATGTCTGTTGTGTTGTTTAGAGTGGGGGTCGGTAAGACCTTAAGTAGTAAATACTTATATGGATACAGTCATGTGACCCTTGTGTGACAGAGTTAACTTGGAACAAAACAGAGCCTGTTACAGACTGGACACATATATCCCTTAGTATAAAACATCCCCAATCTGTATGTTAAAGGTCTATACACGGCAGTTTCACCATGTCATATACCTAAAAGGGACCTGGGAATTAAGGACACCTCTAAATATCGAGCTATCTCTGTTAGAACATGAGTCCGACTGGCTTCAAGTGGCCGTCCCATTTGCAAGCATTATATCTGTAAGCCTGCAAGACCATATGGTAAAGAAACAATTATTCTAAAAAGCAAACACTCTTTTACTGGTTACACTATGATTGCGGCGATATAAATAGGATGAGACACTGTAGATGTTTTTGTACTCTGCAGCAATCACACAACATAGATATGTCATCAAGTAGCTATTTGTCATATCCTCATTCGACTGAGTCTGAAATTTTGGACCCCAGTAGACTACTTTGGAGCAGATTGCCTGTTACCAAAAATATGCTGCCATCAAACATTCTATCATTGGTGCTACGACGCTGCAAGTCATTTAACAGCTTTCCACAGAACACAAAGGAAAGGCTTCACAGAATACCCACCTAGACCCCACTACACACACACACACACACACACACACACACACACACACACACACACACACACACACACACACACACACACACACACACACACACACACACACACACACACACACACACACACACACACACACACACACACACACACAAAAGAGAGAGAGGGAGGAAGATTGGCAGGGTTGATGAGAGGAGGCCAAATTCAAGCTCACTGCCATATACCGACCACGCGTTAAACCATTATCTTGGTATGACTGTTTTATTTGAGAAAGAAGCAACTGTAACTGCAAATATAGAGGAAGTTCAATTTCCTACAGCACTTCCTAGTTCCTACTATTCTTTGTCCCATGCAAGCCCGGTTGTACTCAGATTGTTGGTCACAGCTGGAGACCATTAAGGCATAACTAATTAGTTTGTAACCACTAATTGATCGAGAGACCATTGTGCTGTAAATACTAACATCTCGTTAAACCCTACTGTGGAGCCCGGATCAGATCCTTTCCCAACAAGAGGAGAAAACCGTTACGCCAAGAATTAAGTACTAGCACTATATCGGGTGAGCCCGTACGAAACCCCACCTGCCACATGGCTCTTTGGAACAGGTCCCTCTTAGATAAAACCAGGTAAAAGTCAAACAGGAAGGGGGAAAGTTAAAAGCGAGAGAGAAAGAGAGAGAATGTATATATATATATATATGTGTGTGTGTGTGTGTGTGTGTGAGAGAAAAGGAGATGGGGGAATAAAGTAAGACACCTCCACAATAAGTATTTAACCTCGTTCTACTTAGCATCTCCTTTCACAAGAATCTCGACAGAATCTATCATTGAATAGCCTTGGTGTAAATAAATTTGCAAATATCCTACCACAACTTCCCTAATGTGGTCTGTTTCGGCCTGGAATAGATGAGAAAGGAAGATAAAATAAGAACAAATACAGGGTAGATCAATTCACAACTGTTTCTCTGCAATGCCAGCAAAGTAGCTGTGTTCAGTTTTGTCACTCGTAGGAAATGCGATCCACACCCTTGTGCTCCACATGGACTGTGTTAATTTGGAAAGGCTCGGGGCTTGCCAAAAAGCGAAATTTCTACCTTCCTTTTTCCTTTTGCCCTTTCTTTTTTCTGAGGGGAGAGGGGGCCGTTGATGGAATATTATCCCCTTGCCCTCCCCCACGGTAGTTAGGATCTGGGCTGTTTTTATGTCGATTTCTATCTTTATTTATTTATCTTTAAAGAAACTTCTCCTATGAACCTCTTTACGGATTACAACATCAGACAGTCCATCACAAGAACTAAACCCCAAATGGCCAATTCTACCTCTCCTGTAATGCAACCAAATGTCCTACAATCTTTGGAACGAGCCAGGAACTGTGAAGAGAATGATGACGATCGCATCATCCTTGATAATGCTGTCACGGAGCTGTGGCGAAGGGTACAGAGTCAACCGGACACTTACGTGTTTACCCCAGATGAATTCGCTCTCTTCAACTATTTTATCGCCCGATTCCAGGGTTCGCTTGTCACCCGAGGAGCAGTGGCGCGATTTTGGGACAATTATCGAGGAAACGGCTCGAGTTTGGACTGAAGTGACATGTCAATACCTTCGGCACAGCTCCGACTATCAACTACACGTGGAAGCTCAAAACAAGTCAGTTTGCAGAAAGCAGGTTGTTTCGTATATCAAGGTCAAGCAAAGACGCAGCCGTCAGAGTGACATGATAGATTTTCCGTACCTTTTCCTTTCCCTATTCTGGCCGGAGGACCAATGATACCCGCGCATAGAGAAGGCGTGCGGCTATTTTGGGAGTCATAAAAATAGCGAAGATCGACGTATTGTTCCGAGGGAATCGTTGCACCTTGAACCCGCCGGATTAGACAGGTTCTGACGGTACCTGTGGACTGCGCTTAAAGATTGGATACGGATCTAAATCCGGTATGAGACGATTAATAGTACCTGATACCCGAGCGGCTGAAAGATTGACATCTAGCCATTCATTGCCTGGGTACCTTCCTGACGGCCCTCTCGCCGTTTGTTTTCTTCTCTGGCTTTCCCTCTTCATTCTACGCGCTATCCCATTCAATCGACAAGTTCACAACTCTATCCCAATGTCTAACTGGCTGAGCTACATATGACGAAAATCAATTCTTTCATTTATTTGGCTTGAGTGAGATACACGGTGTCTCGGCTCCACCGGTCCCCCCCAACCTTGTTTCATTTTATCACCGGTTTTCAACCAATTCTGAAAACCATCGATATTTTGCAGCCATGCTCCCCATCCTGGCTATCTCTAGTACGGATAGGCATACAAAGTACATATGTATATATTCCTCCAAAGTAGGATAGAAAATATGTGGCACTTTGAACCATATCTTTTTAAAAAAGAAATGCACCCAATTTGATTGTTGAAATAAACTGTAGGGAATGTCCCAGAGTGCAGGGGACCTTCCGGCAGTGATAGACGATCCCTATACACACAAACATCAAAAGTCTACATGTAGCTCGAGAGGTAGGCTTTGTGTGGTTATGGCAATATCAGATGGAGTCGAAATATCAAGGTAGGGTCTGTAAGTATCTGTATATAGTCATGCAGTCATGTATACACAGAGTTCTCAATGATACTGAAATCCACCCCAGTGATCTGTTTCCTAACTGTTCATGAAACTAAGTGTGTAAAGCGTAGACAAAAGAGCAAAGAAGGCTACACGGATCATGTGGGCAGTGATCGTGCTTGGTTCCGGTCAAACCATAAATGACAACTCAATCGTTTCAACCATGAGTTAGGACGGCATAGCCTGGTCCAGATTCCCTTGCTGGGGCTATTTGGATATTCTAGTCACCGAATATATCTATTATGACCGTATCATAAGGTATCTCCCAACGCGGGCTCCATTCCGTAAATTTTCCATTGACTGGGCTGAGGCTTGGCGGGTACTCAATCTACCTCCCTATTCCTCGATCTTAGGCTGGTACTCAGTATCATAAATAAACGTACATATTACATACAATTACATACATAATGCTACACACTGGTGTCCTATATTGAGGCCTGCCCTTAGGACGTCTAGACATGGTGTTCATGCCAGCCAGTCAGACTTGAAGCGAGCCGATAGAGATGCCTAGAAGTAGAAATACCCGTTCGAGTCAAATCGGGGAGGATGGAATCTCAAAGACCTAGGCCAAAGAGAAAAGAATTGGTGGCTCGGCGTCTAATTCACACACATACGCTGGAGTCGCTTTCACATCGAAATAAACACTATGCCTTATAGCTTCGCTACTTACCTGTTAAGGGGTTAGGTTGGTCAAGTTGTCAATTGACCAGCTGCCCCACTGCAGGAACGGTTCTACCTTATTGTTAATGATCTTCCAAAACGGCATCTACTCGACGTGCCCGGCATATGCAAACCACTCGTTACATAATCGCATCAGAGGCGTGAGGTTGCGGGACAGAGGGTATACGTCTCAGTCTCGTTGTCAATGTGGTATCAGGGTATAGAATACGGAAGAGACGACGACAGAAAACTCGGCTATGTATGTCTAATGTCCCACGAGGACTTTCGCCATATTAGTCATCAGCATATGGCTACCGAGCAAAGAGCTATAGATAGAGCATACGAAAACTTGGCCACTGCTTCGTAATGCATATATCTCGGTGGAATGTTGTGCGCGGTCAACCCATACTAAGCACCCATGGCGCGACGACGCGAAACACGCATAGACAGATCTAACACGCACATTAATGATGATTGTACATATTCTTCCGTTATGACAACTTTATTATACACTTATACACATCCGCTCTATATATCATGATATTCTATTTGTTTGCAGCAGATTCTGAACTTATCAAGCGACTTGATGCTTCAGAAGCCACGGAAGTCTCGGGGTGGAGGTCGCTATTGAGCACATCTGCGGGGGGGTCTGAGAAATGATTAGTACTTTGAAGCTCATTCCCTCAAGCATCTTATTTGCTTACCAGTTCTGGAGGACGCTTGGTGTTCCGCAGAATCCACTTGCTTCACTTTGCCCGCCTCGACCTGCGCCCTGGACAATCCAAGGAAATTCTTGGGAAGCCCCATGGACGAAAGGAAGCTAACACTCTCTTTCCACTCGAGGTCTTTTCTTTTGTTATCCCAATTGAGTTCCTCGCTCATCAAGTCGATGATATTGGGAAGGGCTTCAAGTGCTGCCTCAGCGTTGAGGAATGCCAATCGAGTTCTGCGAGCAATGACATCAACGGCAGTTTGAGCATATTCATGGCGAACAGCATAGCGAACCTCGCCATCGATAAACGGGTATAACGCAGAAATACGTTGACCGCGAACAGGGAAGCGGGCGTTTGTCGGTGAAGACAAAGCTGCCACCTGCCAAGCGCGATCACCATATGATTGCGTTAGATGCTGGGCCACATCGGTCTCAAGACCAAAATGTTGAATGAGGTTGATAAATAGTGTTTTGGAGTAACCGTGGGCCCCAATCAAGCGGACCTGGTGTGTCTGACAAGACCCGTCAAGAACAGCACCATCAGCCACCAAGCCGCTGCCTCCGACACCACTAATATCTGGAACCTGGGAGACATGCCGGGGCTTCAGGTTGAAAACATTAATCGCCTCATCTACAGCTTCTTCTGCCATTTGGCGGTAAGTCGTCCATTTTCCTCCCGCACATGTTAACAGCCCGGACGGAGAAACAGTAATCAGATGGTTGCGAACCAATGCTTCGGAGCTCTTCACTTTAGGATCACGAACCAAAGGCCGAATTCCAGACCATGCTGCCAGCACATCGCTCCGCTCAACGTTGATATCAGGGGCTAAGTAGCCACGGACTTCTGACAGAATCCAGTTGATGTCCTTTTCAGACGGCTCGGGTTGAGTCGTGATTTCGGTAGGTTGATCAGTGGTCCCAGCAATTGTGTTTCCCTGCCATGGAAGGAAGAAGATAACACGGCCATCGGACGTTGAAGGGTCAATGAGACCCATGTCCGAAGGACTATAATATCCAGGTAAAATAACATGGACACCAGAGCTAGGTGCGACAATTTCTTTCACGTCAGGCTCGTCCATCTTTCTGATGGAATCGGTGAAGGGGCCGGTCGCATTGATGATGCCCTTGGCCCGTATAGTAAATTCTCCTTCCTCTTGGCCATTCTTTCCTGGTATGATATCTTTCACTCGCGCCCCATTCAAGTTACCCGAGGCATCTTTGGTGAGGCCAGTGACCTGCATGTGATTGACAACAGTGCTTCCATACAATGCAGCTGTCATCGCAAGAGACACGTTCATCCGAGAGTCGTTGTGGGCGCCATCTGTATATGCTATTAGTAACGCGAAAGTGTTGATAAACTCAATAGGCAGCGTTTTAAATAAAGTCCATACCGTAGTAAACCATGGCACCAATCATATTATCTTTTCTCAGCATAGGAAAAGCATCAATTGCCTTGCTTTTAGGCAGGAAGTAGGAGCTCTCAATTCCCTCCGACCCAGCCAAGTAGTCATAAAACTTGGTACCAACCCAGAAATAGGGAGCTTGCCACCACTTCTGAACGGGAACCATGATAGGAAGCCAGCTGGAGAGGTGAGGAGCAGTGTTCAAAAAGTATTTGCGCTCCCTCAAGGCTTCCTTGACAAGTTTGTACCTATGTGGGAAGTCAGTTTCCATCCTAGAGCATGTCTCACTTTTTCAGATTAATCATTAAATAACTGACTGGTTGTAATCTAGCTCCCACACGGCCTTTTCCAAGTAGCGGACGCCACCGTGTACCAGTTTCGTGCTCTTACTGCTTGTCCCAGAGCTGAAGTCGTCTCTTTCGACAACCGCTACCTTTAAACCTCGTGTCGCTGCGTCTAAAGCGATTCCTGACCCAGTGGCGCCTGCACCGATAATAAGGAGGTCATACACGTCTGAATCATCACCACTGGAACTGCGTTTCAAGTCCTGAATCTGTTCCAGACGCGACTTGATTGAGGGAAAGCTCGGAGGCACAAGTTTCCCCTCATGATAACCAGGGGGTGGTACAGCCGGAGCTTCCGAGCCAGGGATGTTGCGGGGACGGTAGGAGATATACAGAACACCAGCTCCTGCAGCCGCTGCGGCCGAAGTATAAAGCAGAGGCCGCAAAAGTCTGCGGGAATGACGAGCGGCCATTATATCAAGGGATAAGCTATGTCACAAGAGGTCCGGCGAAATGATTGAGGCGAGCGCTAGCAGTAACTATATATAGAGTACGTATTTGCGCAACCCTTTTTCTGTTTTAACGTGAGCCGATTAATGGTTTGACAAGGTTCGAAATTCCGGGTGTGAACAGAAGGTTTTCATGACAATGACTCGGAAACGGCATTTACGTACCTATACTGCTCGGAGGGGACCACAGCTCTCGAGAAGAGACAAGTGGTCGTGAAACGGAGTGGGCAGGTGACGAAAGAATTGAAGTAGAGGAGGGGGGAGGTTGAAGTTCGAAGGAAAGGAGATAGGATGGATCGCTTGGAATGGGAGGAGGATGGAGAGAGCACAAATAAACCTAGAGACGGGGTCGGAGACAGTGTGTAATTGGGGAATGCGAGTTGGCGGACCGGGTAACCTTCCAGTCTTTCTCGTCTTCGTCATGCGTCATGGGCATTTCCTTACAAGAAAATCCGGGAATGGTTGGAGGCAGGACGGGGGCGGGTCCAGATGACGGTAACACGGCGCAAATCAGATTCTCCCACCAATGAAAGGCTCGGCAGCACCGGGGCCTGAGTGGGACTCACTAAATGATATTAGGCGTCGTTCCCGAGCTCCGTGCCTCCATGTGACCAGCAAAGTTTTGTTGCCATTACCATTCCTGTACTTAGTACACAACAGCTTCAGGCGGTCCAGACCCTCGGGCCCAGGATGATCACCAGCACATGACCCTTTGTTGCATAGACGCAGGATAATAGAGATCGACTAGCGGCAGTCTAAATATCACGCGATTACTGTCAGGGACAGTAAATGACTATATTTTCGTGGTTGCCCCTACGGGAGTGACAAACCCATTATCATGCCTATTTACGGAGAACGTATGTCGACGATTGGCGAGAAGCTTGATCCCCAGTACAAAACTAGTAGCGCGTGTTCTATATATAGAGAAAGGTGTGCTCACATATGTTTGTTAGGTATATGTAGAGCCCATGTCATATCAAAAGGAAAAGAGATGAAAGAAGAAAAGAGGTAAATTTTCTTAATCCCCTAGACAAGGCTAGGGCTTCATAGTTGGGCACAGCATTACGTGGTAGTCAGTTTAAGTAGTATGTTGATGAGGAATTTTGATTTTGTTTGGTTTTTATCGATTTCCAAGGCCTTGGCCCTTGGCTAGGGAGATCCACTTATCCAGCCAGACCCTGGCAGTGGAGTATCTCCCAACTATGTATCATTGTATACTCAATACTACCCATATGCACCAGTCACCGATAGTGTCCGCCGGAATGATAGTATTATCGTCAATTATCTGTAAAGTACAGATGCATCTACAGTACTCCGTAGTATGATTATGAAATTGTCGAGGGTGAACATCGGTAAAACAAGAGAAAAAAAACCATTGTGAGAGATCATCGCGATCAACTCTCCAGTGCATCCACCTAGGGCCCTCTAAAATCTACTAAACTACTCTGTATCAGGCTGATTGTGGCAAAAACATCACCACCCACAACATCTTTGCCATAGTCGGGTCTATGCATACCTGGTAAACCTCATAGAGGAAAGGATGTATGAATACACCCCCTACAAAAATAGACTTAGAACCAACTCCCCTGTCATACCTCAGGTGCCTAGTAGTAGGAAAAATTTCTAGGTGCAGCCGCTAACTAGGGCGTATGGATTAAATATTATCTCGGTTTCTAATGCTCATCATTATAGAACCAGATCGACGCCTATCCACCGATCATATTGTACCTCACTTGTGCTACAACACAATATACATAATTTTAACAGAATATAAGACCAGAATATCGACAATTTGAACACAGATTGAGGAGTATAATCACCGAGTTTATGTACTTACATCTCTTGTGAGGGAATTGGCTGGTGGCGGAAATGTTCCGGGTGCGGAATTCTCTCGGCTGTAATAACAACAGATGTATCAATTCCGCGATGAACATCGCATCGTTCTGTGCTATACCCGAAATACTTTCTCTATGTAGAAAACGTGGGGTAGAGTCGGGCTCATAGACCCTACTTTCCTATGTCTAACAGAACGGAAAGCTTCCTCCTTTGCGGCATGCGAAGACTATTACATTTAAAGCCTCATGGACGTGTGGCATCCTCTGTCCGCGACAAACCACGACAGTAGAAGCAAAACTTCAGATAGTCCAGCATGGCCATAACAGCAACTCTGTTCTCCATACAGAAAAGTCTTATTCATACCCCTCTACAGTCAATAGCTATAGCGGCCCTATTCACCTCCTGTCTCTATTTCATTGTCAATGAATTCATCCGTGCTTTCTCTCGTGTTCCAGGATTCAAGGGGCCTCGTGGTCTACCTTTAATTGGGAACATCGCCCAAATTCGCAAGAACGCCGCTGAACAGTATCGCATATGGTCCAAGACCTACGGACCCGTTTATCAGATTCAATTGGGGAATATTCCGGTTATTGTTGTGAACTCTGCCGTCTCTGCAAAGGCAATCTTTGGGCAGAATGCACAGGCCCTAAGCTCAAGGCCTGAGTTTTACACATTCCATAAAGTAGGGATAGCTCAATATCCCTTCTCACTGAGTGCACTATTGACAGATTCAATACAGATCGTGTCCAACACTGCTGGCACAACCATTGGGACTTCCCCCTACAGCGATTCGCTGAAAAGACGTAGGAAGGGTGCCGCCTCAGCACTTAACCGACCGTCGGTGGAGTCCTATGTCTCGCATCTGGATGCAGAGTCCAAAGCATTCGTGGCGGAACTTCTTAAGTATGGAGAGGGCGGGAACGTACCAGTGGATCCCATGGCGATGATCCAACGCCTCAGTCTGAGTTTGGCTTTGACGCTCAACTGGGGTGTGCGTGTGGTATCACAGGAAGAGGACTTGTTCAACGAGATCACCCACGTGGAGGAGGAGATAAGCAAATTTAGGAGCACCACCGGCAATCTACAAGATTACATACCTCTCTTGCGGCTAAACCCCTTCAATACTAACTCGAAGAAAGCCAAGGAGATGAGAGATCGGCGAGATAAATACCTCAATGGACTCAACCGTGATCTAGACGATCGAATGGAGAAAGGAATCCACAAACCCTGTATCCAAGCCAATGTCATCCTTGATCAGGAAGCGAAGTTGAACTCAGAAGAACTTACCTCTATCAGCTTGACTATGCTCTCAGGAGGGCTTGATACTGTTACTACGCTTGTGGCTTGGAGTATTGGCCTCCTCGCTAAACGCCCAGACATCCAAGACAAAGCTGCAGAAGCGATTCTGAATATGTATGGCCCTAACCAACCAATGTGCGATGCTGCAGATGATCAGAGATGCGCATACGTTGCTGCACTGGTAAGAGAGTGTCTAAGGTTCGTCATCCCTTATAGCCCGAATTGAGTGGGCTATCCAAGTAACACCATATAGGTACTTTACGGTCCTTCGTCTGGCCCTCCCTCGGACATCGATCAGAGATATTACATACGGCGGCAATATAATTCCCAAGGGTACTGTTTTCTTTCTAAATTCGTGGGCTTGTAATATGGGTATGTGATTTTCTTTTCTTTCTTTCTTTTTTTTTTCTTGCCTTGACATTCTGTCGACTATTGAGGTCTCGCCTAAGTAACGCTATACCTTCCATAGATCCCGATACCTGGAGCGACCCGGAGGAGTTTAGGCCAGAAAGATGGCTTGAACAGCCCGATGCACCTTTATTCACCTACGGGCTAGGCTACCGCATGTGTGCAGGCTCACTCCTTGCTAACCGCGAACTGTATTTGATCTTCATGCGCACCATTAATAGCTTCAGGATTGAACCATATGACGAGATCGATTGGCACCCTGTCCATGGCAATGCAGATCCTACAAGCCTAGTCGCAATCCCGAAAAAGTATAAGGTCAGGTTTATTCCTCGAGACAATAAAGTGCTTGAGGATGTTCTTGGTTCAGCGTTTTCCTTGAAGCGTGTTATATGAGGATGGTACCCGCCGAACGGATGTTTTATGCTGGTATTTATCTTTTGTGGATATAGAAAAGAAGTTGTTTCTGTATCCCTTTCCTTCTTTTCATTTCATATTCCGCCTGTTCGTCTATTTTTTAAGCATGTCATGAACCACCATTGACATTTTACTGTGCGTAACAACAGATTCAGTTCTGCGTCTCCCCTTTATTCCACATGATAATCAAAGACATCAGCCCTGTATTGTAATATTGTTGAAGACCTGCAATCAGTCTTATAATCATTATTCAACAGCTATCGGGTAATCATGCTTCAGCCCTACGATATGCCCGGCACCTTAAGATATGACGAGGCAATTTCAAATAGGATAGAGGCTGGTGCAGAGGCTATTCCTGAAGCTAAGGGAGCAAGGTAGCTTTATTCAACACGGAAGGGTTATGTAGCTTCTGTGGAGCATATCCTTTAACCAACCTCGCTCCATAGTTATGTGTTTGCGATGATTAAACAAGAAAGAAAACAAAGTGGCGCCCCAAACACACATAGGTAAAAGGATATATAGGAATATAAGAATTGTATTTTGTCTATTCGCCAGTAAGGTCTCCAAATAAATTCAGATGTACAAATTCACGAGTATCGTAATTATCATCCTTATGAGGCCAATCATCTCTTTAAGTCGCGGACTTGATCAAAACGACTTGCATAGTCCCGC
The DNA here is from genome assembly GCF_000184455.2 of Aspergillus oryzae RIB40. Taxonomy (NCBI): domain Eukaryota; kingdom Fungi; phylum Ascomycota; class Eurotiomycetes; order Eurotiales; family Aspergillaceae; genus Aspergillus; species Aspergillus oryzae. Next base: position 2,023,603 of record NC_036435.1, on the reverse strand, counting down.
AATTGATCTTGAACTCGGTCTGATATCGTAAGGTCTTGTGATATGTGGCTTTTAAGTGAGGAAAGAGGGGTTTGAGAAGACGAGGGCGAGATCATCCATGATTGTGTAGAGGACCTATTAGATGGTAGAGATAAGTCCCTGATATGGTCTTTAACAGTACTAACTCGAGGGGTTTTGGCTGCAATTTCTGTCGCAGTCCTCTGAGGCCTTTGTGGGTAGACCGACACAGGAGTATCAATCACGATAGCCTCCTCCGTGAGATCTAGCTCGGCGAGTCTACAATATTGAGAACAGTAGGGCCCCCTCAAGGTCTGTCAGTCACAGGCTAAACAGAAGTCGAGAGACCATCCCGTGGCCATTCTGGTCTATATGACCTTGAGGAATCAAGGTGAAGAACGATTATAGAATTATGTGGTAAGGGGGGTGGCGTGAAGTCACGATAGATGGATACATCTACCAATCGAACATCGCTTGGAAGTAGAGGGTAGCAGTAGCCTTCAGGTGCGAAAACAACGGTAGGGGTGAGACTTTGGGGGAAAGGGTGAGTTTCAAGACTATGCAGTCATCTTAAATCACTCAGATGCCAATTTCATCTTGGGGTGTTGTTAGGCGTTGGTTGACCATATGTAGACCACGCACGATGACTATATGTAGTGAACAGAATTTAGTAAAGGGCGGGCCCGGACCAAGGCAGAGAAATGAAAGAGAGGTGGTGCTAGTAGCTGTGACGAGCAGGAGGATGAGCAAGAGGACGGTTAAGCACGGAAGATCTTTATTGATATATATTTAGCACAAGCCGCCGCCAGTGTACTGTATCTGACCGGTTTATCCATGACGCGCCATATAGTCCATTGCTGTACGAGTTATTAAGTGTTTGATATTATTTACCGAGTCATACCTCCCGGGTTCCACGCCTGGTGGAGCAGGAGGGGTGAGCTAAAATCATCATAGTGGCCGTACTGTTATACCTATGCCCAGTACGTGTACAGTAGTACACAAGCGTGCATGCCTAGGTAGCAAGGCAGAACCCAATCACAATAGATTGTAGATGTTTCCCTTTTGTTAGGACTCCAATTTGACGTGCGTTAGGCATTCAAAGATCAAGGGAGGGGTAGTGTACCAGTGATTTGGTTTATACGCAAGGAGACCAGGCCATTCCAGCAGTGGCGTGGCCAAGATCCAGTAGTATCACTGCCTCTTGAAAAGGAACTCCTAAGCAGCTGTTCATCGAAAGAGGTCCAATCTGACTGGATACCCGGCAAGGTTGGATGAGTAGGAATGTATAAGATCAGTGATTGGAGAGACACACCAATTAATTTGAGGGTGGAGAAGCACACCCCGCTCTCCTCTCTAGCTACCCTCCATAATGACAATACTTATAAACACGCGTTCCGGATTGGATGGGATTGGAATGTGTGATGTGGTTGACGGTGATCATAGGTAGATGCGACGACGTAGTAGCATCCCCTAAAATGGGTACTTAATGGCCATGTAAGTGGACGTAGACTAAGGCAGATAAGTGTATCGATCGTCTAAGCCGCTTATCCATACGGTAAGGTAGGTCATTTCGACTCGACTTAGGGTAAGTGAATTTTCAGAAATTCAACATCATACACTGAATGCAAGAGGCGACCCAATGTTCTCTTTGCTATCACCCGGGTCCAGTTCGAAAATATGTAGCGACATGGTGATAAACGTAGCCACGTAAAAGAGGCATATTGGTACATACATACCATTTCCACGTTGTGTTGTGGAGAATTCCATGTCGTGACTTCAATGCCTAATATACTACAATGGCATTAGTTGTCAACATACCCTTTCTATGAAGTTCAGCAGTAAACACCCTGGAAAGTGTGATGTTGTTGAGAAGTTAAGATAAAACTTTGTAGCTGTAGTCCAAGGTATGGAGCAGCCTGCACACTTAAGATACGGTAGGTGTTTCATCACAGTGCCAGCTTGTATCAGAGTTACACGGGCAGGTGTTTATATATTGAGAATTTAAGAGCCGCTACCGGCACACCCCTTTGGCTACCGGCACACTGTCTAGGCTATTTATACACTTTTTTTCTACCATTATCTTTTTAAAATATATAAAAATATCTAAAAATTAGCTTTAATTAAAAATCTATATAATAATTTTCCTGCTACTACTTTTCTAATATAGAAATAAAATTAAAAATTCTAGAATTAAGATCTTAACTATAATTTACTATCTATTATTTAAAAATCTAGATAATCTATAATATTTTAAGATTATATAATCTAATAATTATATCTAAGTAAAAAATAAATAGTAATTTTTTATTTAAATAGATATAGAGTATAGTATTATACTATATATAAAAGTTAATAATTTTATATTTTTATTTTTATTTTTATTTTAGAAAGATAGTGACAGAAAAATTACTATATAGATTTTTAATTAGAGCTGATTTTTAGATATTTTTATATATTTTAGAAAGGTAGTAGCAGAAAAAAAAGTGTGTAAATAGCCTGGACGGTGTGCCAGTAGCCAAAGGGGTGTGCCGGTAACGGCTCCCTATATATTCCTTGCATTTTTGTTTGTGGTATCCGATTATTGTTTCCAGATTATAGAACTACAAAATCATGCGGCTGCAAATGCTGTAGCGGAGTCTGACCCCTACAGTATACGGCAAGCTATTACGGCCTTCGCCATAGTACGTACCAGATATATACTTAAAAAGGGGGCTGAACTGTAGCCACGATAGCTTGAAGTCAAGAACCTTCTTTTTTTTTTCTTTCCTCCCCGGCTTCAAGGTTCTTATCCGTTTTGACCAGCCTATGGATAGGTGTGGTTTATTATTCAATACGTTGTGCCTTAGATACGAATGAATATACTTACTCCATATATGATACAGGATATGAAAAGGGTCTGCTAGAAGTTACTCTGTACTCTCTTCAAGATATTTAGTTGCTGTCTCAGTGCATCCAAAGATATAGTTTATTCAGCTTAAGATAAAAAGACCGCCAAGGTAAAAGGCCTACTATATGGCTTGAACCAGGACCCCAAGAAAGATCCTTGGGAGAGAAGGGTCGTGAGATACTAGGAATGACTTGGACGGTCACTAGATCGTCGAAAGGACATGCGAGTCTTGTGTATCCGCCCCACTCAGGATAACCCTGGTTGGGGTGTAGATATGATCATTTCTGTTCCTAGTGGACACACATGGATATACCCAGAAAAGAGGAAAAGGGCAAGTAGAAGGAGAGAGACTTGAAACAGAAGAAGCTTCCTTACTGAACGGGGAAGAAACAACTAAAACACGAACAACTTTCACATAGTAAATGGAAGAATCCCTGGGATATACTATATCAAAGAATTGTAACTGAAGGTCAGTACAACCTTTAACAAGTAATAGTTTTAGGCAGTCTTCAATGGTCACCAAAATGAAACTCACAATGATAATTTGCTACTTTGACCAATTGCTCACTTCATTAAGGTCCCAAATGCTCCCTAGTCTCCCTTTTCTATCATAGACAGGTTAAGGGAAATACATATCGAGCTTTCTCATATTAGACATTGACAATGGTGTGCATGCTGGCTGAGTTACCCAAGAATTGCATACTCTTCTCAGTGTATGTGGCCGGGTATGCAAGGAGCAACTCGCTTAACCCGAAGCGGGCTCATTGTATATTTCATTCTGGCTGAAATACACAATGATGTACCGGTCCATGCCCGTATTCCAGAACAATAACAACAATTACAGGGAGTATGTTGCATTCCTATTGGTTGAGTCACACTATAGTGAGTCTGACACTGTATTGAATTCATACAGTGAGCGCTCGCTATCAGTTTCGTTGGCCTTGTGTCATGGCGTTTATCGTTTTGTACGGCGATATCAGAAGAGGCACAACTTGAAATGAACACTGCGGGTTTAACAGAAGCCTTGCATTACTCTCTCGCCGATGCTGCTTGATCTGCTGGTATTCGGACTAGAGTCGCAGGCATGGGAGTATCAACTGATTTATCACCCTCAGACAAGGTGTTTGGATTTTGCACCGTCGGTCTTTGAACATTTACAGCTTCTGCTGTTCAGGGAACCAAGGGGTCAGCAATGGCAACCAATAATACAGATCTCAGCAGTGCTAGCATAGGTAGAGAACAAGGTGGCGGCTTACTGGAGGCCATGCTAATCGACCGTAGAACATTGTCCCAGTTAGCAAGAACGCAGGCAACAGCTGGACTCGACAAGGCAGCAAGCATTAGCATGAAGCGCGCGTAATTGATCAAGTCATTGAATTTTATATTCTTCGAGGAATCACAAGAGCGGCCTTGAGGCTAAACTGGCAGCATGTGTAAACCGATGTCAACGAACCTTCTGTGCCATCCTTAAGCGTCCCTATCTTCTCTTCTAAGACTTGCATTTGCATCGCTAGCGCACCACTCATCTCACGGAGTTGCTTCAGATTATCTAGCTCGGCCTTCTTCGACGCAATCCGGGCAGCCAGGGCCGACAATTGCTGCTGGGGCGCAGCATGATGAGTACTTGGCTGGCGAAAAGATGAGCCTGTAGAAGACACTGACGGAAGCATTGATGTAGGTCGCGACGTGTAGGTCATCTCAACAAGAGAATCCGAGTTAGGAACTAGTCGAACGAAGCACCTGGAGGATGTTTTCCTACCTCTGGATCCAAAATGAATAGTAGTTGTAGATTGTCAGAGATGTGACTATAAAGCGGTAAACTCCGCCTATGCCTTCCTAAGCAGCCAACCCGCTTTACCCGCTAATCCCAGTCGGGGCAAATATCAACAACATAGTAGCACTCTGTTTACATGCTCTTTCAAGCAACCCACCCACAAGGAAACTTTCCACCAACCACCTAACGAGCACGCGGTCTTCTCGTTTCATCATAGCCTAATTTCATTACAAATCTTCATCATATCCCCTACAACTGGCCTGGTCAGCGAAGGGAAGGCACAGACAGTGCAGTCTGCATCGGCTTATGAAGCATGGCTCGCTTAAACGAATCAACAATCTCGACGGAATCCGTCGAAATATGTGCGTTATATACACTACTCTGGGGCCACTAGTGCCTGGTAAATTATCGGATGTTGACCTCTTCAATACCCCAGTGAAACGGCGATTCGTGCGTCAGAATCGCGAAATCGCCCGAGTGAACTCGATACAGTCCCTTCGAATACGCAGCCTCGAATCAGAAGTTTCGCATCTCCTTTCAGAAAATGTTTCCCTCAGAGAGCGAGTCATCAATCTTAGCCAAAGAATAGAGAGATTCGAGGCGGCCGAGTTGTTCCAGAATGGAGTCTACGACATCAAAGCGAGACTTGACAATAAGTTGATGGAGCTTGGAAGCTTAGTAGCTGATTTGGGCGCATTACCACGCAAATTCAACAAGTCGGCCAGCAGGATAACAGAAGTTGCACACCAGGAGCGACCGGGCTTAGATTCTAGACGTAACATAGCTGATCTTGAAGCTTATCCCGCAGAGCAAGACGGTAGGCTTCCGGTTATATTGGAAGACAAATATTATCCACAAAATACATTGGAGTAAGTGGGGCATGTCGTCTGTCATAGAGCATTAAGAGCTTTTACTGAAAGTCAGCAGGCCGCAGGAAATGGAAGAACTGATGAACAACAACATGAACCCCCCGCAATCTTCGGGCCAGGAGGAACCTTCGATATCCCAAATAGACAGCATGGCCGATGATACATACTCGACATTGTCTGAAGCAGTTCTGGATACCCAAGAGTTTGACGGCTCCCCAGGCCCTAACGAGGCTCTTCTTCCCCCAACTCTTGAAACAAGAAAAAAGAGGAAGGCTAGGTCCGGCAAAGTACGCGAAGAAATCTCCGACATGAACTCTGGGGAGTTTCCTACACGAAGAGAGTCAAATTTCTTGCCAAATCCAGGTTCCAAGCGTAAATTCCCTGGTAGTGACGATAGCGATTTTGCATCAGCACCCCCAGATGAGGACGACTTCCAATTCACTCGACCTACTCAGATGCCACAGTTACCGCACGATCAATTACTACTGACACGCAGCGATCAGTCGCCAATTAAGAGGCAGATCTCCCAAAGGGGAGGCTCCAAAGGTGATAGCAGACCTAAGCGAAAAGCCCTCGAGTCAAGTATGTTGCGATTAATCGCTCTTCTACGAACAGTGTAGCTAACCTAAATACAGAGAGCACCAACTTGTCTTCAATAGAGCACCAAGCTATTGGAGCCCATGGACAAGATTGTAAGACCCTAGCAAGAATGAACAAGCCGACCGATGAGAATGGACCGATAGACCCAGCTCATTTGAAGGAGGCTATACACGGTCAAAAAATAGCCCTGAACGAGAGGCCTCATTGCAATGGTTCTGATAAGGCTAGACAAGAAGAGGATGGGGATGAGTATTATCGAAATCACTCTCATGTGGCTGAAGACACATCACGCTCATCTTCGCCACCTGTTGATGTATCTCGAGTACAACACGAGCTTGAGGCATCGATCTCCTTACCTAATGCTTCATCTCGACCCACGAGGCGCCAAAGATCTGTGGTAAGCTACGCAGAACCTAATTTAAGGGATAAGATGAGACGTCCTACGGATGAGTTCATAGCAGCAGTCGGAGGCGATCATCACCCAAGGAGGACATCCGGTTCCATTCCTGGACGAACGACTTCAAACGATGAATTTGACGAGCGTAAAGGTGGCAAAATCAATGCAAGAAAAAAGCGAGACTCAGACATGGAAGGCAGGGACCCTAGCGCACCTCCGACGGCTTCTTCCGACAATCTTCCTAGGCAACCAGCGAACTTGATGTCTCGGAAACAAAGGAAGGCCTCACTTGCAAGTAGAGAAGATGCACCGCCTGTCGATGGTCCTATGATGAATGAGATAAACGAAGCCCAAGCTTGTCAAATAGCTGGGGGCCGCGAGTTGGACGGGGTTTCAAGTGACCAACCTATGGCTGAGGTACAAATGGGAAGCACAGGGAAGCACAGATCGCCGACTGCAACGGACCCTAGTGACATGCCGATGGAGTTATCCAAGAGTATACCTAGAGCGGCAGCAGTTCCCAGCCGGCTGTCCCGACGGCACTCCTCAAAACCCAGATCATCTGGGCGGGATCATTATTCTCCAGAACACGGGATGAGTGTTTCAGGTGCCGAGCAAGAAAGTATGACAGGATCTAGAGCCTGCTTAGGAGGGTCTAATGATACGTCCATTGAGAATATCAGTGAACCGAGGGCATTCATGTATGCCCCAGAAGCTCCTCCATCAGCCATGGGGCTAGCAATAGATGCTAGACAGATGAGGCGCGTGCCACGCGCTGCCAGGAGAAAAAGTATGATGTTGTGATCAGTTAATCATAATCATGTTCGGGGACAATCTGCATCTACAGGACCCCTGGATCGAAGTTTGTTAGACTATGAGATAGATACCCCTTTCCGTGTTTGGGCTACTTCTGTATGAATCCACATTCTTTTCAGGAAACCAATGATCACTTGACTCCTACACTATTAGTTGGGACAGAACGTTGCGCACAACGATACTGTCTTAGCCCCATCGCCTTTTCATAGCCAACCTCCGAGAAGACAGATCTCTTGAGAACGACTACAATGGCTAACTGACTCTACACAACGTATACCGACAAGAGATAAGATGCGAGAGCTGCTCCACCAGTTTAATTCTGCTGAGTATTGTAAATTAGATAGACCAACCCTTTGTCATATCCACGAAAGCCGGATCCTCTAGCGCCCTTTTGTGGTCTTAGGCATCTTCTCGTACGCATTGGGACTTGGTCTCCTCCGCTTAAGCTTTCTGTGACCATGATTTGGGCAACACGTTAGCCGCCCTCTCTCCCTGTCATGTTCAGATTCTTGCTCATGGGAATGATTGTCGGTAATATGATGCACCGACGAACGGCCCAGGGTGTTCCTGGGATTATCTATCTCATTATCGCTATCGGCGTCCGATGATTCAGAATCAGATGATTCAGACTCTGAACTACTTTCACCGACAGGTCGAGCTTTGTGGTAGATGCAGCATACTACGCATCGATACGATTCACCATATCTGTTAGCCTTGGATGGCAAGGAAAGCACGATGCAGAAGGTCACGCCGTTTAGCGTAGCAGTACTCACCTTTAGAGCTCCTTTTCCCCATTCCTTCATTATCTATCACATCCTCACTCCATCGTATATGCCGGTGCAAGCCTCTGCCCTCAGTGTTAGACTCAACAGTTGGTTCGTTTTCTGCTCTTAGTCTGAGTGTGCCTGGAACTCGAACAGTTGATGTATTATTAGGCTGTTGAGGCACCGATTCAACCTGGGATGTCCCACTCGGTGCTATTTGTCGGGATCTAGACATCGTGGGCAAGACTCATATGGTAGAGATAAATATCTATGCGTAGGACAATTGTTTCAAGAAGAACTCCGATCGATAAGAGTCTAAGCCATTGCAGACTGATATGGCTCTGAGGCTAGGGTACTCTGTAACGCTAGGCTAAACTTATTTAAATACCAGCACCGTTAAGACGTCTTTGATTGGCGGCTCACCGCCTACATTTGTTCATTTATTCCAGATTGAAGATTGTCATGAGCAACAAAAATAGAGCCTTAGGGGTTGATACATCGCATATAACCTTGAAGTTTGTGAGGCGCAGCCAAATCTACTTCCATAAAGACTCGCTGAAGGAAAACATGCAGCGAAAGAGTTTACACACAGTTTGAAAGGGCACTTTAGGCGCAATGGCATAGACAATCACTCACCATAAAAGCGGATCGATAAGTGAGCCGCAACTAACCGGCTAGAGATCCAAGATTGATTGCATATAAGAGTCAGACACTAGAACAGGAGTGATGACGGGGCAGGTTATCACCTATAGCCAAGAGATGAAGAAAAAATGGTGAGGGGAGGGAGGGGAAGGAGGGTAAGATGATATAAAACGCATCAGATCTGGCGAAAACGCCGGATCTTGACCTTGTTCAAAGCCCGTAACAAGCCCAGCCGTCCAGCCGGTCTTCTCCTAACATAGCCATCGGCTTTTTCGGATGCTCTGTGGTGCCGCTGGATAGAAACGGGGCAACCTCACAACGCAATTCCCTGTCTAGTCATAGTTCATCCTCTTGGTCCATTTCTGACGGTTTCAGAAGGCCCCCAACTTTCATTGCACGATCCCGTTCTGCAGCTTTGGCATCTCGCAGTGCCTGCTCTCTCTCTTCTGCGTAGAGCTCTGCATTGTCCCCAGCGAATTCCTTCAGCGAGATCAAAAAGTCCCGCAAATGAGTCTTGAACTTATTGAAATCATCATTAAATGCAAACAGCCCGATAACAAATTGCTTGATCTGAATTCTGTTGCAAAGTCAGCACATCTAAGTTTAATTCGTAAAGCTAGTGAGATGGAGCATACTCCTGTAGATTCTTGAAGGCGTTTTGCAATAGGTTTGCAACATATTCCTGAAGAAAGTCCTTGTTCGAAGTCCCTAGTGGTGCTTGTTCCGGGGAGTAAATGGGATCTTGCACCTTTCCAGCTTCAACGAAGTAGAACATACGCGACAAGAGCATCGCCTGAGACTTGAATCCTGTGACGTAGTTAGTAACACCTCACCTCTGGGTTCAGATTGTATATACATACCAGCTTTATGGTCGCTATCGGTGAGCACAAAGAAAACATCTTGCAGGATGGGAATGTAGAATTGGCGAAAGAAGATATTAGAAGTTTGAGTATCTGTTTCGGCCATATTGTTCATGAGCTCAAGGCACATCGTGAGACCCGTGTTCTCGACCTCGCGATTGTCGTGTTTGCTGGCCCACATGCAAGAGTCGATTACGAACTTGAATTGCGTAGCGTCAAGTTTAAGTAGGGCTGGGAAGCAATATAGATTAATTGCTTGGAGCAGCTTGAAAAATTGGACCCGGTGCTCCGGATATTCATGAAAGTCTTTGTTGATCATTTCTAAAGTGCATTCGAACACACTTTCCATTATAAGCGGAACCTTGTCTTCCATCAAATTCTGGAAAGATGTTAGTTTGTTGTTGCACCTAAAAAGTTACCCACAAGGCATAGAAAGCACACCAGAGCCAAACATACATGTAGCTTATGGATGATAGTTGTCATGACATTCAGAACCTCCGCTTCGCGTGCATCGGGAACGTTACGATTATAGTCCACCAACACAGCCTCGAGCAGAGGCGGAACCATATTCGCATTGACCATTTCTAAATCGTCCGCTTTCTGGACGTAAGTGTCAATGAGTTTGAGAATTTCCTTTTTGATCGTTCTAAGGCCTCGGACTTTCGGTGTTTTTGTGGCAATTTCTCCTGCAAGACAAATAATTAGCGATATTTCCGACAATAAATGAGAGTAGTGTCGTGCTTAATACCATCCCGCACAACAGCATCGCTAATAAGCTGGCTAGAAGCTCGAAACATGTTTAGCATGTCATGGTAAATGCGTCCTAGCTGAGAGTAAAAGTAGGTGCCGATTGACGAACAGGCAGCGACGTTCGTTTTCATGATATTGCCAATGATCTTGATCGTCTCTCCATCTTGGAGGATCGAGGGATCTTGGTTTGCCTGGCCTATGATAGCGTCCCAGGCAGAATTGGGCAATGACATCAAATTCTCAATCAACCGGTCTTGGAGGCCCTTTTGACCCTGTGCAGAGATCATATAGCCACATGCTTCGTAGAAAGTATGGACCTGCTGCGGCGAAAGATCACAAGTAATTTTCCTCATGCTTCGAACGATTTCCTCAATGAACGGCTCGTTTTCCCCGGGCTGAAGGGCAACAAAATGACGTCTGCATTTGTTGGCGATCTTTATGAAGGTGTCGCAAGCCATGTCCTGAACACCTATTGGAAGTTAGAATAGAGGCTTCTGGTAAAGTGATTGAATAACCGACCTTCATGTGTCTCATGCATAAACTCGAAAAGTTTGTTGACAACTGTCTTCAAGAATTTCCAGTGAGCCTTCAGAAAGCGTGGGTACTGCCCCACGATGTACATGATGTTACTGGCCACAACAGCTTTATTATCTTTTCCACGCTTCATTTCTGTGAGACCCAAGAGGTCTTTAATAACAGTAACGAGAAAGCGCTTCTCGGTTTCTTCGTTCATGGCTCCGGAGATTGACCCAATAGCCCAGCAAAGGGTATTACAGTTGGCCCATGACCATTCAGATCCATCGACTTGTTTAGCCAATTTCTCGATCATTATATTCTCCGTATCAACGACGTCGAGATGTGTGAGGTAGACTAAGCACTCCCGGATTGTCTTGTAGAGCTGGATCGTATCACTCTCTTTGACAAACTCGCGGACGATTTCACCTTCATCGTTCTCGACGATCAGGACCTCCTCTGGGCGCACCATTTTTTCTATCATGACTGTACGCAGGCTTGATAAAACTTCTTCATATTTGTGTTTGCGGAGTGGGTAATTGGCCAAGGTGCTGGGATGTGGCGCTCCACCGTTTGATAAGCCACTGACGCCCATGCTCACCAAAGGATTGATATCGGTGATTGGGAGCTGCTGCATCTCTTCATAAAGCTCTTGCACGAGTCGCGTCCAGTATTCTAGGCAAATCTTGAAAACTTCTCTGTCGTCAATCTGACTAATGCGAATAAGATAAAAGTGCGCATGAGTGAGATAGTCACGATTTGGTAATTTTTCAGTAAGCTGGTTAAGTAGGGGGGAGGACAAATATCAGCGGCTCTATCAGCGTTTGGAGCGGAAAATCTCTGAAACTTACATTGAGATGGGCGCTGAAGAAACTGGAAAGGAAGAGAGCGAGGTTGAGTACAAACTCTTGATCTCGCGAGTTGCTCTTCGCATATGTCTGTTTCAAGTCCATTGACAGTGGGATTATCTTGGACACTACCGTCAAAGTCTCTGTAAACATATGTACCAGCCTCTCATCGTAGTTATACGGGTTGCCGATCTGGAGCCCGCCAATTTCCGTCAGACACTTGAGGGTCACATTGCGAAATTCGGGAACGTCCAAGAATCGTGTCAGAAGTGTACTTATGATAGGTGTTTCAAAGATATATCCCAGTGGAATCCAATTCAAGAAGCGTAGAAGAGTCTCCAGGGTAGCTTTAATCAAGCTTGGTTGGTTTGCGGTATTGAGCACCTCGGAGCACAACTGGAAGATGGACGAGAATTCCTGTGTCATAGAAGTCTTCAAATTCCTTGCCTTTACGGAGGTCATCTGGTCTTGAGAAAAGTCGAAGACTTCCTCCGATAGCAAGCGAAGGATTGCCATGTTGTTCTCACAAATTGAAAGGCTTGTGTGGCAGGACGAGATGATTTCGTTGATAAAAGTCGGCCAATTGTGAGGCCATTCCTGCTTCAAGATGGAAACGAGAACCAAATTTAGTTTGTTCAAGAACGCTCGCTCGCTCCTTAACTTTTCTTCCGAGCTAGAGTTTTCGATGATAAAGTTAACGATAAAATTTCGGATACCTGCAACCGTCAGACAGACTCAGACAGACCCGGATATGAAGCCCTAGCAAGGGATTACCTAGACATTGTTCTCTCGGTAGAACCTTCCATCGAGTCATGATTACATCGTCAAGAACTTGGAGAGCAAGATCTAGAATCATCAGCACAATTCCAATCAACATACTCGAGGGTCGATATCGCACATTTGGTCTGTGGATACGATGACTCCTGGAGAATATTCCCTACAATTAACCAGGCATCCGGATTTTGCTTAAACTGGTAATCCAAGATAGGTCAGATATTCCCTTTTCTGCGGTGTATATCAACGGCTCCTTTTAGACTCACTTCTGTCAATGTTTGCTGGGCTTGCTTTTGCTGTAGTTTGCAATTATAAGATCAGTGCTCTGCATCATTGCACAGGGATCGTAAGGTAGATGAATAAAGGAAAATACAGGAAGCTACTGAAAGGAGGACGCAGGATTTCTTTGGGACAACACACCAGGTCTCCTTTGCCTTCGTAGAAGGCTTGGACAGTGTTGTCCAACTCCTGTATGGATACCGACATTCCGTTCACGAAGCTGGCGATACGGCCCTTTGCACAGCTTGTCGACGCGTCCCAGACACAAGCGCAGGTAAAGAGGATTTTAAGTTAACTCAATATAAAAATTTGCAGGTACTATGACAAGTACAGGGTAAAGCAAATGGATGGAATGCGTGGTGGGGTTAAGGCTCTCTCTTGGAGGGGTTCGCCGGAAGTAAGCTCCTCAAAGCAAATTACTACTGTTTTGACGAGAGGGAAAATGCCAGAGGTGAAGTGGGGCTGTATGGCCCAGCTTGAGATGCAGGCGCGAGTTTGGGATATGGATAACCCAAGAAGGGGTAAACAAAAAAAATCCGTGTAGACTCAACTCACTGGCGGTGTGAACAGCGCGTTGCTCAAGTTATTGGAACTCTATCGGGTACGATGTAATTAAACTCGTTAGTAACTGATTACGTCCAAGTAGGATTAGTCAGCTTCCCTTTTGGAAATAGCTGAAGATAACCCATGAAAATTAAAATTGATTTACAATACGGAGGGAGTTTCACCAAGGGACTCCCAAGTACTCTAAGAGCCCATCCCAGTCTACCTAGGTCGCCGCACTATCTATAACCTATATAGAATCAAGAAACGCTAGGCTACGATTGAGAATAGGTACCTCTTACCATGTGCTCCTGGGAAAGCCGCGCGTTCATATCAGCATCGTACAAGTAGTTTTGCTGTCTATAGCTAAGAGCGTTCAAATGATTACCGTTGGCTTTGGGGATCTTGATATTGTATAGAAAGGTGAATCCAGCCAGGTAGAATGAATGAAAATACGATACAGTTTGTCACCAGATTAATCCTACGTGTATTGACTATACAAGAAAAAGAAGCTGGATCTCAAAAGAGCTTTGGGCTATGAAAAAGGTAAAGAATGCGAAGGCGATAAATATACACGGGAGCACCGATAATATAGGCAACAAAACATGTTGCCATCTCTTGCTATCATGAAATTCACCCCTTATATATACTGTGTACTCCATGTACATGTATATTTTTGTTGGGGGGAAGGGCCAGATATGAACATGACAATGGCTCATCAGGTACTATGTATACTGCCGGTACGTGCTATGAACATAAAAGGTACTACCCAGATCGGGTTGGTGTTGAGGTATGGCAGTCAGGTTTGTAACCGCGCTGTCCGGCGCCAATGGCGAAAATCATGAGGAAGAAGGCCTCTTAAGCGACCAAAATCATGGAAGCGGGAAATACCTCCCCCCACAGAAAGTAATATTCAAACCGCATTGGAAGTCGGCTGGACCCACTAAACTCTACATCCCCTGCGACCGCCGTGCCGCGCTTCCCTCGCGGATAGAGCGGCAGCGAACCATTACAATCCAAGCATGGCCCAGGGGCCAGCCCTCCAGGACATCTGTTGGTGGCGTGTCGCCTGAGCACCATCACTCGCAAGCATGAGACCCATGTTAGACTAACCAAAGGCCGCTATAGCCAATCATTTTCCTTGCGTAGCCATCGGGGGATGGTCGATCGCGCGGTAACTTCAATCCAGCCACTAACTTCCCATCAGCCAGCTGGCAGCCGCATTGCCATGAAGCAAGTAGGAATATGAACCAATACTGTACTATGGAATCCCCTGGTCAGCTTCTTCTTCACCTCAACATCCCCCTACCCGTGCTAGCTTTTGGTTCACATTTGAGGTAATACCTATCTAATTTACTTCTTTTCATTTACTGTGTAAATTCATCCCTCCCTCCTTTTAGTTTGGGGGGGAAGAGAGAGAGAATAGAAAAGAGAATAAAAAAGGGAAAGGGAAAAGATACTACTCTACTCGCTGCATTCAGCCATTGTCAGCTATCGCTTACCCTTTCTTCTAGGTTCCCTCCACTCCCAATACGGGGTCATTAATAACCCCCTCTTCTTTCTTGCTTTTGCCTCTTCCCCTCTCTTAGTAAATCCAAGAGTACTCTGCTACCTACGTCCCGGAATATTTACTTTTCTTCTCTCCTGTTTCACTTTCTTTTTTTATTTATTTATTGTTTTCTTTATTAGTGGAGGAGGTAGATGCATTATTCTATTCAGGCTTGTGTTTTTGCATTCTTACACCAGCAATCAATCACCACAGCCGCCACATTTCCCTCCTCTACCGTCTTCTTGTACTGTCGTTACTACTACCGCCCCTTCCTCTCGTCCTATGGACCGTATATGCTCATCGTTGTAGATTCCTGTATCCCATAAATCTTCGTCACTAAACGCTTCTTTCCCCGTCAACTCAACCTATCCACTACAGAAACAAGCGTTATCATTCGTACCGATATCTCACTTTGCGCTTTTCTTTCCCTTACGCTGAGGTTGATCCCATACCTGGTGCCTTCTAATCCCGTCCCGGTCTGCTATCTCCTACTTCCACGATACCTACGAAGCAGCCCTACTGAACTTATCTTGAACCTCACCTGGTGCATGGCCTCGGGATAGCCGTACAGGCCAATCAATACATTGAGTCTAAAAAAATTCTTGCCGTTAAATTTGGTGCTTTATATCTCTTATCCTCCATTGCTTCCGAAGAGTGAACCTGCGCGCAGGATTGCCTCTCCATCCTCGATTGATGCAACTCCTTCCAGTTCTAGTTCTAGTTGACGGCGCGCAAGGTGGAATAGTACTCCTTTGGCGAAGATTTAATTGGCCGCAGCATCTGTGTGACACCAGCTGAAGATACCGCTGCGCTCACAAGGGACTTGCGAGAGAACAATAGAAATAACCTTCCACTGCGCGTTGGAACTCAGGTGGTGGAACCTGAAGGCTTTATATCGAGGGTCACATCTATCAGTTGTAGCTGGACCACTTCTACCACTATTACCACAGTTGTTTGCAACATGACTGCCGTCACCTCCGCCTCAATGATTAACGACCACGAATCAGAGGGTTCCAGAACAGACCACAGTCCCTCTCGATTTACAGCTGTTAATGGAAAGGATTCCTTGATATCTGCGACACCGACGTCTGTTCCTGCCGTCCCTGGCTCAGCAACGGACGAAGATTCACGAGAACCCTCTGAGCACTGTGGAAGAAACGGTTACGATGATACAACACATCGGCATGAGGAACGAATGCGGGAGAATGGAAACATCAAGAACGACCAAGAAGATCGACGGTCACAACGATCGTCCTCGCAATGTGCTGTGTCTGTTACTGGCAGAAGCAAACGAAAGAGGTCGGGATCTGGTGAACATGAAGACGATGCTCATACCACTCACAGGGCTCCGAAAAGCCCAGCCTCTCACCTGGATGACACCACAAATCAACATGTGCACCCATGTACATCCAACGGAAGCACGACATCCCAGGCTGACCAGGATTTCAAGAACACGTCCCCCTCGGTGTACGCAAGGCCAGAGGGGAGTGAGGATTCGCGAACCTCAGCAAATACTACCTGGCATGAGTATGACGCCCAATTGGTCAGCCAAGCACAACGTGCGCAACAGATTGATGCATCAGATGCTCAATTGGCAGAGGCACTCCAACGTGAGGCTCAGGGGCATGATGTAACTCAGAAGAATTGGACTACGGTCAGTCGCTCAATAGAAGGTACCACACAGAATGAGCAGTCTTCATCATCGTTGGCTGGGTTTTCCCAGGAGCGGCCGCAAACTGCTGTACAAGTTGCGCCAAAGAGAAAGCGCGTTTTCAGCAACAGGACTAAAACTGGGTGTATGACGTGCCGAAGAAGAAAGAAAAAATGTGACGAGCAACACCCTGCATGTAAGTTCCTTGTTGAATAGCTCTTTTGAGTTGGGCAACAATTCCGTGTAGTCTAACCTCAATGTAGGTAATAATTGCATCAGAGGTGGTTTTCTCTGTGAGGGCTACTCCTCGCGGAGTACGTGGCAGAAGCCGTCAAGTGGGAAAACACCAGTTCCGTTACAATCAAAGGAGGGCTATGCAGACGTCGGCAGTCAATACGTACATGACATCAGCCAACAACATGATCGACAACAAAGTTTGGCTGAACAACTCGAGGGAGGAAAGGTGCGGTCGATTATTGTAGAGGACAACGACCGTACCACTACACACTTAAACAACTCAAGCCCAACAGGCGTTGGTTCGGGCCGTGGATCGTGGTCCAAACGGTCCTGGCCGAATACAGGCCACACTACTTATATCACTGATCATATCGCAAAGTCTGATTACCGAGATGTACCATCCATCCATGAGCTACCACGCGAGAGTCACTCCAAGACAGATTATCAGATTGTGCCACCGATTCGGGAGCTGTCACACGGTACCGCCCATGGGAAACCGGGGGTCTCGCTTTTTCAAGGCGGAATTGACCAGCGGCCAACTCTTGCGACTAATGTGGACACTAGCAGTCCCCAAGCCCAGGCGCGAATGGCCCTGAGCATTGAACATCAGTTGTCTGCGCGCACCATCCCCGGTGAGGAGACAGAAAAAGATAAAATGATACGTGGTGAACTTTACCGGCCCTTCGATGTTCATCTTGTGGAAGAGAGAGAGCGCTGTAAGGCCGCGCTGTGGCGGTTCAACAGTGCCTGCAATCCCGTTTCTGGACTAAGCAATAAAGAACAAAACCGCCTTTTGAAAGAAATTTTAGTACCACCTACTTCAGCAGTGGGTTCACCCTCGGGTGTCACTTCCCCTCGCCCAACGGGTTCCATCGGGCAAGGTGCGGTTGTTGAAGCGCCCTTCCAGTGCCATTACGGATATAACGTTCATATTGGCGAGGACGTGATGATATCTGAGAGTTGTTTATTTGTGGATGATTGTCCTATCACTATTGGTGCCCACACGTGGATTGGCCCCAGGGTGACTATTCTCAGTTCAATGGCCCATGCAAATATGCAGGAGCGTAAAGGGTCTCAAAGCCGTCATCAGGGACGACCCGTGACGATTGAAGAAGATTGCTACGTCGGCGCTGGCTGCACAATTTACCCTGGTGTTCGCCTTCGACGTGGAGCTTATGTGGCACCGGGTGAAGTTGTCAAATCCGATATCGTAGCTTATGGGTTTCAGGGTCTTAAACCTAGCTACATGTGAGAACACATTCATCGCTCCGCACTTATATGGAGTTGCTTGAATTTGTGGTTGATACTATTGTCTGGGGCTGCAATTTCCGCAGCTGCAACTTCTGATCATGCAATTACCACTCTCGTCAGCTTTTTGTAAACTATTCGTTCACTTTCATTTCCTTGGCCCGTTTTCCCATTTGGCAGGCTTTTTATTAGTGCCTATCTTCTTCTCAGACCAGGATTCTGACCGGTTCAGGACATACGGTTCATGCTACGAGGTTTCATGTGACAATTCCGGCCACCTTCTTAGTATATATATAATTGATGATTCATCCTGCTGCTCATTTCGCACCCGCATATCTCGGAGGAATTGGTATACTTGTATTTATTAGAAGTGGTCACTTGGCACCATCAGCTTGGTGTATCTTTTATAAAAGTATCTAGGCAATATATACACATGGCGTGGCATTACGTTAAATAAGCAACCTAGAGAATCCCCAACGAGATACCGAGACTTCTACTCCAATAGGTATGATTCAAACGCGATCGTCACTGCTATTTATCTGGTGGATGCTTTCATCACGCTCCATCTAGCTAAATCATTTCGAAAGCCAATCTAGAAAATCAGGCACGAAATAGCTTACTATAATCCCAGCACCAGCCCTTATAATCCCTTCAGTACTTTCAAAGGCCATGGATTTCAAGTCAAATACGCCCGCCTTGGCACCAGCATGTATCATAGCATACTCACCGCTGACCTGGTAAGCAGCAATGGGAATGTCTTTGGCAATTTCTTTTGCGTCTCTGATAATGTCCAGGTAGCTGCTCGCCGGCTTTACCATTATGATGTCTGCCCCTTCGCCTATATCTCTCTGTATAGCGCGCCGAGCAAGTCCACGGCCTCCGGGTGGTAACTGGTAGCATCTGCGATCCCCGAATGATGGGCAGGACCCCGCTGCATCACGGAAAGGGCCGTACAAACAACCGCTAAATTTGGCGCTGTAGGACATCAGTAGGACACGGTGGGCCATCCCGGCTTCAATAAGCTTCAGTTTTATAGCACGCACTCGCCCATCATTCATATCAGACGGAGCGACACAATGGGCTCCGGCGGCAGCATAAGCCAGAGCAACATCCGAAATCCGATCCACAGACTGTGTATTATCAAGAGTCCCATCTTCTCGCAGTATCCCACAGTGGCCATGCGAAGTATACTCGCAAAGGCACACATCTGTCACGATATAAAGTTGAGGAAACCGCGACCTAAGCAAGCGAATAGCTTGAATTACCGGTCCAGATGGATCGTCTGCAGCGGTACCTAGTGCATCCTTCGCAGAGGGGTGTAGTGGGACGCCAAACAGGATGACTGAGCGTAGCCCCTTGTGGGCAAGTGGTTTGATGAAAGGAACTAGACGGTTTAATCCTCGACGATACTGTCCAGGGAGAGACGGGATAGGAGTCTCCTCATCGGGATTATCGGTGATGAAGAGAGGATAAATAAGCATTTCCTATCTCGGGGTTAGAGCAGCTCAGTAAATACAAAAGAAAATGCGGACTTTAGTCAACTGTCTTTCAGCCTGCCATGATCGGCTCAGTGGATGGCTGTAACCGGAATGAAGCTGGCTTGAGATGTCGCCAGATATGCTGACGCTTGTGGCAGCTGTGCTTGTATACGATCGTGCAGTGGCTTGCGATTGTACCTGAGATATCTGAGAACTTCGGTCATCATGAGAATCTCTGAAGGCGAGGTCAGAGACGAGATTAGAAAAGGACATAATGACAGGAGCGGCAAGCAAGTGGGGTGCTATGGAAGATAGAAACGCGGTGGAGGGAAGAAAAGAGAATAGCGCCTGTGCCACTGGCAGAATACGACTTCGCAGGGCAATGATATAGATGGCCAGCGATCCAGGTCAGTACATTTGTTGCAATTTTCAGGTACAAGTAAGGATTTAAGGATCATAGAACAACGCTAGGGGCGTTATATATAGCGAAAAAGTATTGTATTGGGACAGGGTCGGGGGATGTGAGATATGTACGAACGGAGACTGGCTGTAGACTGGTGGCTAAGAAAATGTTCAGGCCTCGATAGCCGAGGATACCATAATCCGCCTGGGCTAGATCTGTAAGGCGATTACGGAGGGTTACCATTGGTCCAGGTTTGGTATCTCTGTGCCGATCCTACTAATTAGTAGTATGTACAGTCAGCTACCGGAAGTCATAAGTTGCCACTAAATCGCTTGGTAACCCGCTTAGTCAAGGTCATCTAAAAAAGGCCATAAAATCATTATTTACTAAACTATTCAAAAAATAAATATATCTATAAAATTAATAGAATCCCTAGATTCTATATAATTAGTATTTAATAGGCCCCCCCCCCCCGGCACACCTCTAGATAGATAGATATTTACCTAGATATAGAATTATAAAGATACTCTATATTATACTGAGTATATCAAGAGTATATATAGAGAAAGTTATTATTTTATTTAATTATTAATCTATTTAAATAACTAATAAATAGCTACTATACTAATATAATCAATAAGTGAGCTATATACATAAGGAAGCTATATTATATTATAATACAATACTAGAAGTTCTATTATCTATAGTATTAGTTCTATATAATAGATTATTATTAATACCTGTAGAGAACTCTATACTTTTAGTCTTAGATAGTAAATTAAAATATTATTTTTATTTAATATAATAATCTAATATCTATTAATTTATAATAATTAATAATATATCTAGAATCTTTAAAGATTATCTAAAAACTAAAAATACTATTAAATTTAAAATATTATTATTATTATTATTATTATTATTATTATTATTATTTATATAATTAATATTAGATAATTAAATAGTAGTAGATCAATATACTTAATAAATATAATAATAAAATAAAAATAGATTTAAAATATTTAATATATCTAGAGATTGTAATTATAGTATATAAAATAGTTAAGAAAAGTTTATTAATAATTCTAAATTAATTATAAATACTAAAGACTATATTTATTTAATAATAAAAAATATTAATAACTATATTTAATTAATAATAGAGAAAATTAATAATTATATAATTATAAAAAAGTTTACTAATGTAATTGGTAAGCAAGCTGCGCATATAAGCGAGCTGTGTATCAACCACTATATAGAAATTTAAAATAATTAAAATACTATAAATTCTGACTTCTATATAAAAATAAGTAGTTCTATTAATTTAAATAATATATAATTTTATAACTTTATATACTATAGCTAAAATATTTAGATAGAGTATATTTAAAATCTAATTTAATAGATAAAAATCTATTTATTTATATAGCTTTATTTATTTAATTTTAATATTTAATAAAAATTTAGACTTTAGATATTAATATATTTTTTTTAAAAATAATTTATTTAATAAAATACTTTTATTTTTTAAGCTATTTTTTATATATAGTCTAATATTATTTTAATTAATATTTTAATATTATTATATTATTTATAGTTTATTTAATATTTTTAATTAATTAATTTAAATTAATTTTAATAAATAAATTAGAATTATAAAATTAATTTTTAAATAGCTTTTTAAATATAGATTCTAATTTTTTTAACTATTTAATTATATAAAATATTTTAAATACTAAATTATTTTAGCTACTAGATCTATTATTTAAAAATATAAAGATTTTAAACTAAATTATTAATTAAGAAAAAATATACTTAAAATTTAAAAAAACTAAATTAATAGTTTTAAAAATATTATAAATATTATTATTAATAAAAATTACTATATAAATTTAAAAATATATTTTTAAAAAATTAAATTTATTAATATAATTAAATCTATAGTATATTTTAGATTTAATTAAATCTTTATATAAATTTTTTAATAGTAAAAAAATAGTAATATTAAATAATTAAAATTTATAAAAAATATATATAAATATATAGATTAATATAATATTATTCTTTATATAGATTTAATTAAATTAAGATATTAG